>NC_135671.1:8649547-9285416 GCF_964188315.1 Podarcis muralis | reverse complement strand
AGAGAATAGTGAAGGGCCACAGACTTCACCTCCCTAATAATTGTTTTAAAAGGCATGGTTTTTTCAGCCCTGGTGGCTGTGTAATGCATGTGGGCAATGCATGCTTCAAATATCAGTAGCCAGAAGGGTGAATAAGGGGGCAGAGGGGTATGGTGGTTAGTGTATCAAGTGCAAATAATAATAATAATAATAATAATAATAATAATAATAATAATAATAATAATAATAGACTTGGACACCCCAATTTTCATTGGAGAAATGTTGGAGGGTACGTCACCAGCTAAGTTTACTGGGTGGCACTGGGCCACTCTCCCAGCCCCACTTACCTGAAGCAATTGTTAGGATGATAAAATGGGGGCAGCAGCTTCTTATGAAGAAGGGTAGGAAACAAATGGACCAAATCAGGGTTTCCTAACCTTGGGGCCCCAGCTGCTCTTGGACTAAAACTCCCTTCATCCTTAGCTAACAGGACCAGTGGTCAGGGAAGATGGGAAATGTAGTCCAGAAATAGCTGGGAACCCAAGTTTGGGAAACCCTGGACTAAATGCTAAGATACCCAAATAATGAGTCTTCAGTCTCTTCCGCAGCTCCTTAGCTAGCACAAATTATGTGAGACAATGGATCAATTTGCATAATTTGAGTCACGCTGGGATTCCTAGAGGGTCTATTTTTACTGTGTTTTATTCCTGCCTGTCAATATTGTACCCGGCACTGTGTTTTTCTGTTGATTTTAACTATGTATCATTATGACGGCAGTCAGCATGGTGCTTCGTAAAAAGGGCAGGATGAAATACGTTTCAGCTTTACTTGAGTGTGGAATTTGGCTAACCTGAAAGCAAGGTTGCTTTTGTTTTGCCAGGACAGGCCCTACCATTAGGCAGAGTGAAGTGGCCACATCAGAGAGCTGGTTTCGAGTGTGATGAAAGAGCGGCAAATCGTTGTTTGTTTAATTCGCTATTGTTGTATTTTTTAATTGCAGAGGAGTGGGATTTGGGGATTTGTAAGCCTGAAGTGCCAAAATAATTTGACTGGCCATGCATTTCTGCTCTGCAGGGCCAGCTCAAGACATTAGTTGCCTGATACTCTGCTTCAGGCAACAGAATGTCTTGGGCTGGCCCTGCAAAATATTCATTTAACCCTGCTAAATCCTCTTGCCTTGCTGGGCTACCTTTGGTTGCTACCAAATCACGCCTGGGGTGAAGGGCCACAGCTCCGTAGTACTGTACAGAATCCCAAGCGAGGATTGTTCTTTCTGGCAAAAAGGCCCATCCGTAGAGAGCATTCAGAAAGGTTCTGAAGAGCACCTGACACCGATGCTTTGATGGCATGAATGTACACCAGTCCACCAGTTCTCCCTGGCAGGAGATCAGCCAGGTAATCAACAGCAGCTGCGCAACCTGCAATCGCTTTGCTCCCTCTCTGAGCACAGCATTACAGATGCTTGGGAACTTAATGAGTTATTATGTTTACAGCTGCATTTTGCAAGACTGTTGTTAAAGAGCATATGATTGCCCGGAGGGCATGTTCCACATCTGCCCAGACAGATCGCTTGGAACATTCAAGAAACAGGTGAAGAAGACAAAACCCCATTAAGATCTCAAAGGCTCCGAATGGCTTAGCTTTCCAAATGCAAAAAGCCGAAACCGTATGACGGAAGACTCCAGTAATTGCTCTCTGCCAGACAACTTAGAAACCTTGTAAGAAGCATCTTGGCATGAGAGAATGGCAGTGGCCACAATCCACTCAGAAGACTACAAGTGGCAAAGAGAGAGGCAACAGGCAGGAAGCAGAGAGGATGGTCACCTCAACAATCAGCAAGAGAAGCAGATTTTGGAAGTATATGGGAATCCGTGACACAGGAATGGTTTCCTAGGGCCAGTTGAATTCTGGGCTCTGATGTTATTGACTTGGCTTGAGCTCCATGCAGTTCCTTCCTCCAATCCATGCCCTTGTTGGTACAGGGAATAAGGAACAGGTAATTGACCCATGGTAATTGACACGGGTGGCGCTGTGGGTTAAACCACAGAGCCTAGGACTTGCCGATCAGAAGGTTGGCGGTTCTAATCCCCGTGACGGGGTGAGCTCCCGTTGCTCGGTCCCTGCTCCTGCCAACCTAGCAGTTCGAAAGCATGTCAAAGCGCAAGTAGATAAATAGGTACTGCTCTGGCGGGAAGGTAAACGGCATTTCCATTCGCTGCTCTGGTTCGTCATGCTGGCCACATGACCCGGAAGCTATACGCCGGCTCCCTCGGCCAATAAAGCGAGATGAGCGCCGCAACCCCAGAGTCGTTCGCGACTGGACATAATGGTCAGGGGTCCCTTTACCTTTAATTGACCCAGAGGGCATCTGCTGTGTTTTATCCCCTATAAGGTACATCTACAAGCTCTGATCTAGCCAGTGTGCTGTACTGGTAGGAATGTTGGACCGGGACTTAGGAGGCCAGAGTTCAAATCCCCACTCAACAGCTCACTGGGTGATCTTGGGCCACCCTCTGTCCCTGACCCACCTCACCTGGTTGTTGCGAGGATAAAATGGGGATGGGGAGAACAATGGAGGGATCCTTGGAGGAAAAGTGTTACAATATTCTGGTAACAATATTCTGCTGGCATAGAGTGGATGAGGGAGAGACAGATTTCTTGCGGTCCACCGTTTTCTTTTAAAACGAAGCAAGAAGAACTGCCTGGCTGGATCAAGGGGAGACCCATCAGTTTTAGCATTCTACTTCTGACAGCAGCAAGATGATGGCCATTCACTCTCACCAAACCTCAGAGCCTGGTGCTCAGAAATAGACTGCCCTCGTACATGGAGGTTCTATTTAGCTATCACAACAAGTAGTGGTTAAAAAGACAATGTTCTTTCAAGCTCCCTGATTCTTTATGAAGTCTGTAAGTTAATGGTCATTACTACATCTCGTGGTGCTGATTTACACAGTGTGAATAATTACTATTTGGTCTCTTCCATACGTAACACCATCCAGTTTTGCTTAGTGACCCACAACTGTAGCATGATGGGAAAGGGAGAACAAACGGGATCTTTCTCAACTGGGGATGGAGGGGGATTTCAGGAAGGGGAAAGGGTAGGAATGAGCTCTCCTAGTTCAGAAATTCCGAGGTCATTATGAGCTAAATCTGACCTCCTCCCCACCCTCACACTTTCCTTTGGCTCTTAATAGCTTGAGCAACCATCTCATCCACAAGCCCCGCCCCCCCCCACTCCTCCCACTCTTCAAAAGTTACCAAGGGATTTCAAGGTTAAAGCTAATGGCTCTACTACAATATTCTTGCTTTGCTGATGTGAGCGCTTGGAAATTTACTGGAAATTGTACATATGTAGCTTTTGTATTCCTCTTGGTAAATGACTCATTTTCCAAGAGGAATTCAAAAGCCGCAAACAGTTTCCAGAGTTTAGCATGCCAGCCCTAGCATCAAATGGAATGAACTGATGAATGTTTATATGTGCTTGTATTTTCAATCAAGGAACAAACAAACATGTGAATGCTTCTTTCAATCCATGAAAAACCTTCGATTGTTGTTGTTTTTAAAGTTCATTAATCTCAACGTTCAGAATCAGAAGCTACAGATCTTTTCGACAATTGGTTCCAGTTAGAGAAATAAGCCCAGGTTATGCTAGCATTCTTAGAAAGTAAAAATTATTTGCTGAGATGGGGCGGGATATAAATTAAATAAACAAACACGAATTTAAGACCGCTCATTTTCTCTACAGTTGCTGGGTATCTGCAGCCTACTGCTATACATGTTTACTAAGAAACAAGTCCTATAGAGTTCAAAGGGGCTCGTCTCCCCACTATTAAGGGTGCATAGGACTCGGGAAAGGATTGGGTATATTCTAGGGTGCACTTTTGGTTCATGCAAGATTTAAGTATGGTCAAAACAGCCTAGGCACTGCCCCAGATGAAGTGAATGTGCACCCTAGAGAGCATGTCCCCAAACCCACTATTGTCATGCCCATGGCTTCCACATAAGGCATGGAACAGAGAGGTATAAAGTTTGAAAAGCACTTCCAGCATCATAGGACTTCTCCTCCGTATGTTATTGGATAATGATTTTAGGTATTTTGTATCTTTTCAATTTTCTGGTTTTTAATTGTTCTGATCTATTTGTATTCTATTTGTTAAATCGCTCTGAGACCTTTTTGGATAAAGTGACTTAACAAATGCAATAAATAATACATAATAATAACAGTAATCACAATCTACGTAATTTTGTGGTTAACAACAATTGCTTTTATTGACTCCAATTTGCATATGTTTGTGTGATTATTTAATTACCTTTTGTCTTAAACAAGGAAACTATGTTTGAGGATCAGCAGCCATGGCTGTAGTTGATAATGAAACAGGGGGAATGTCAAGACACGACACCCACCCACCCCCCGAGATGGTTAACATGAATTTGAAACTTTTTTCCAATCTATCACATCTTACCAAGTCTGTGTTGGTGGAAGAACACCCGTCCAATCTGCCTTTACAATGCCAACATGATTACAACGAATCCAGCTTGGAGACTCGAACCAATAATTCTGTGCCTCACATCTGGTCTGTGTTCCACTTGGGGAGAAAAATAGCAGCTGAACAAAGGATTTGCACATACGACAGCTTTGTTTTGCTGCTAGCTACAGTACAGAGTCCCTTGTTCTCCACAAACTGCTGATATCAGAAGCGCATTCTTTTTCTGCATTAAAAAAATTAGAGGCACACTTCATCCTTGCACCTAGAAAAATGTTTATTTCCAGAGTGTGTGAGAGTAAAAATGACATACCCTCCATGAAGGCCACCTCCTGAGGCAGTGATCAAGGTGTGCCTCTTAAGTGGAGGGAGAAGAGTGTGGAGCAGGGACTCACACAGAGATGCAAAAGAGGATTCTCCTACAAGACCAAATTTCTACATTTTGGGAGTGCTTGAATAGTTCAACACAATAAATTGACTCCCCTCAATTCTGTTAAGCAGGCAGGTACATTTCCCAGCGCCATGTTTGGGGGTCATCTGGAATTTTGGGGTACATTGTCTGCAACTTGCTGGTGACACATAGATCTACTTCTCCTTTGCATCTGCAGGTGTGGAAATGGGTGTGCTGGACCATTGTCTTGCCTCAGTAATAGACTGGATGAGAGCCAATAAACTGAAGCTCAATCTAGGTAAGGCTGAGGCACTGTTAGTGGGTGGTTCCCCAGACCAGCTTGCCTACTCTTGATAGGGTTACACTCCCTTCTGAAGGAGCAAGGATGCAGCTTGGGGTTTTTTTCTGGATCCACTGCTGTTGGCTGAGGCTCAGGTAGCCTAGGTGGCAGTGAGTGTTTTCCATCAGCTTCACCCATATCAGGACGGGGTAGCCTAATTTCTGTAGTCTATGCTCTGTCAACCTCTAGGTTAGATTACTGCAACATACTATTTGTGGAGCTGCCTCTGAAGATGGATTGGGAACTTCAGCTGGTGCAGAATTCAGCAACCTGGTTGCTCGCCAATGCAAGACGGTTTGAGCATGTAACGCCAATCCTGGCCTGAATGAACTGGTTGCCAATTAGTTTCCTGGCCCAATTCAAAGTGCTGGTTTTGACCTATAAAGCCTTAAATGGCTCAAGACCACAATATCTCAAGTACCGCCCCTCCCCATATTAACCAACCAAGTGCCTTCTTCATGTGCCTCCTTCATGTGCAAGGGATCCAGAGGGCAGAAACACAAGAATGGGCTTTTTTGTGGTGGCTCCTCACTTGTGGAATGCTGTCCCCTGGCTCCTTTGTTATAAATCTTTAGGTGACAGGAAAAAACATTCCTATTCTCTTAGGCCTTGTCCAATTAAACACTCTATGCTATGGCCTTTCAAACGAGGGAGCGGGGCGTGGTTGTTTTCACTTGTGACTATGATGGGTACTTTTGAGTTTTCATATTGTAAATCGCCCTGTGATCCATGGATGAAGGGTGGTGTAGAAATTTGATAAATTATCATAAACATGGTTGCTTGTTTATATAAATCACAAAATAATTATACAGTGGTACCTAGGGTTAAGAACTTAATTCGTTCTGGAGGTCTGTTCTTAACCTGAAACTGTTCATAACCTGAAGCACCACTTTAGCTAATGGGGCCTACCACTGCCGCTGCGCCACAGCTGCACAATTTCTGTTCTCATCCAGAAGCAAAGTTCTTAACCCGAGGTGCTATTTCTGGGTTAGCAGAGTCTGTAACCTGAAGCGTATGTAACCCGAGGTACCACTGTAAATGTAAACAAAGATGGTGCATGCCATTTTGGTCTTCCAAGCAACTTTTTTAGATCAGCAAAGACCAGGCAGCAGGGGAGGCTGATGAGTTCTGGAGGCATGCTTACTGGAAAGGGGGGGAGCACACGGCCCTCAGCCACCTTGCAACAATAAATAAAGGAATTCCAAAGTGCCCTGAGAATGGGGGGGTGGAAATCTCTCTTCCAGGGGAAGAAAGCTGTTGAGAAACTGAAGGGCAGATTTTTGCGCAACACATGCTGTTGCTGAATATCTGCCCAACAAAAGTGAAGGAAAACCACCCCCCAGTATTCACTATTACATGTGAAGGTAGAAAAGAGCTGTAGACAGTGATGCTCACATACTGATTTGAAATAAGCACAATCTATTTGGCTGTAGGTTTCCAACAATTACGCATATTAAAGGGGTGCTTTACCACAGCACAAGATCACAGGAAGTTTCTCATGTTAATTACAGGAATTGCACCCTTACATAATTGTCAATAGTATTGTTATTATTAAGCAATTAATAAGGTACCTTATTGCTGCATAACTATACAGGGTGGTGGACACACAGGTAGGCTTCTGCCATTCTTCAACTGCTTGAGAAATCATTTTGACTCATGCTACAAAGCTTACAAAGCGCTCTCTGGGGCTCTTTGAACATGGGAGGTCTGGCTCATCTGTGCGCACATTCGAAAGCTGCACATTAGCAATGCTTTCACGGCAGAGGCGTCCGCAGACAAAATAAGCCATGCATACTGAGAACTGGCTGGACATCTTGAACACACTTCTTGGCTGCGGTTTCCAGTTCCCGTGAAGTGGAAGAGGTGGAATCAGAGGCCTTTTAGGCATCCTTGCTCCTCTCCGCAACCTTAAACAAACCCAGCTTGACTGCATTAAGCCAAAAAGACTTCAATCCAGACAAGGTTGACCTCATTGGACTTACCATACTCCAAAAACAGATAAGGAACTGGATCCAATCTTAGCCAAGCGGTGTTCATATGACCCACCTACCCCACATTCACTAAACAGAGAATCATAGAATTGTAGAACTGTAGAGTTGGGACAGACCCCATGGGTCATCTAGTCGAACCCCCTGCAATCCAGTGATTGCCTACGAGCTTTGCCCTGTGATGCAGGTGCCTGTTTTGGCCATGCCTCTGCAGCAGCTTTGCGAACCGTGCTAATTAGAAAGAGCCCTATGTGGACACAGCTGCACACACACAGCTGCACACACTCTTCATTGGGAACCCTGGGCACATTGTGGTTCCCAACTGCAAGGAAGTGCTCCTTGTGTGGAGAGCCCATTCTCACAAGCAATCAACATGCACCTGCCATGACCAGGAAATGCGGTCTACCTTTCCTCGCCATTGCTTTGGGGGCGTGCACGGGGGAGATGTCTGTACATTCTCACCGAATGTGAATTCGGCAACTTGCAATATTTGTCTCCAATATAAGCATCATACCATCACCACTGCCCCGAGTTCTTTCTGTTCAGGTTGCAATCTGAGGCACAGAATAGTAGTTACTTTTTCACATACCCATTCAAGACCTCCCCTTACCTGGCTATGATGGTAGCAAGAACATTTCTTCTAGCCTTCCTTCCTTCCTTCCTTCCTTCCTTCCTTCCTTCCTTCCTTCCTTCCTTGGTGCTTGGTTCATGACTATGGAAGCAACCCAGGCAATAGGAAGGAAAGGAAGGAAGGAAGGAAGGAAGGAAGGAAGGAAGGAAGGAAGGAAGGAAGGTCCAGCTTGCTGCCTCAAGAAGGTATGGGGAAGGAGGGGACCATGGGTTGGTGGGGGGAGGGATTCAGACACATTTACATCAGAGGGTTGGGAAGAAGTTAGGTTATTCATGGTGACGAAAAACACTTTTAAACAGGGGCAGCCTATGTCATGCCCTCCAGAAGGTGTTGGACTATAACTCCCATCGTACCTGAACACTGGCTAGGCTTGCAGGATCTGACAGGAGTTGTGGTCCAACAACATCTGCAGGGTACCATGCTAGCCACAAAGTGTACTGGAAGTGGTTTGTGCAACCTCTCGCTGCTTTCCAAGGCATTCAGTGCAGAGAATGCTTATTCAAATGACATCTGTCATTGCACCTAGAATGTACATCAGCCTTCACCTATTTGCTTCACCCATCCCCTGGCCACTCTTACTGGACGAGCTTAACAGCTAATGCAGCTAACTTAGAGCTGATGCCATGGAAGCTTTTAGGCACAACAGCTGTTTTATTTGGGGGAAGGGGGGATATAGAGCAATGGGAAGAATGGGGAACAATCTTCTACGGGGAAAGGAAAGCTGGAAGGAGATCTGAGGAGGAATGATTCAAGCGTGGGTTTAACAGGGAGGGGAGGAACGTTACATTTCTTTCCACCAGACTGTAACACCTAGCTTTCACCTGGTTCCAATTTTCCTGAAACACGCCCTGAGAGCATGAAAATCCAATTTGATGTAGGGGGAGCAGGCCAAGAGTTTTCGCTCCCTTCCCACCTGATATGCACATTCTTTGTCCCGGCTCCTCTGCTTGCCTCCTAGGTTTGGTTTCTACAGATGGTTTTTGGGGCTCACTCCACCACTTAGAATCAAAGAATTGTAGCGTTGAAAGGGACCCAAGAGTTATCCCCTGAAACGCAGGAATCCCAGCTAAAGCATTCCTGACAGATGGCCATCCAACCTCTACTTAAAAACCTCCAAGGTAGGAGAAGTCTGCCACCTTCCAAGGGAGTCAGCTCTTACTGTCAGATAGTTTTTCCTGATGTTTAGGAACACTTGGAAGGCAAAGATGATGGTTTGAGGCACAATGACTTAAGCATGGGCAGCCTTCTTCCCTCTGTTTCCTCCTCCTGGGCTTGGACCAGAGCAGAGATGGGTTCCGGATCCTGCCACTGCTAGGCTTGGGAGTGCTGGTGGGCTGGTACTGGCAACAGACAACAATCACCACATCTCCAAGATAAACGTGGCAGGGTTTTGGGGAAAGGGAACACTAGAGGAAAGGGTGGTTGTATTGCACCCCTCCCCACGTTCAGATTGTCCTCACTTTCATAATGTTGATTGTCAAGCATGAAAGGAAAGGAAAAGACATGAAAGAGAAGAGAAGAGAAGAGAAGAGAAGAGAAGAGAAGAGAAGAGAAGAGAAAGCTACCCTTTCTCTATTTAGTGAATTGACAAATGGCAATCACAATGATTGAGGATGGAGGACTCATCCCTGGGTAGTGCCATCAATCACTGTGTGCTCTGGGCACAGACAAAAACTGTCCCGCTCTTGTGTGTCACGAGTCCACCCCACAAGTCCTAATGGGCATCATCTACTATTGCCCACAGTCACCCTAACTTTGGTTGCATGGGTTGGGCATAGGCGTGCCTAGCCTTTGAGAACAGAAAGACACGCATGGGTTGCTGCTGGCACTGAGTGCATCTTTCCAATTACAGCTTCTATTCTACAGGAAGGTTATATTGTCTTGAATGAAAAGGAAACACACAGAAGTATTGTAGCAGACTTTCCTGAATACAAATCGCATGGTAAGGCAATGGTTTCAGGCGAAATCGATGTTCTCACAGGAAATTGGGGGAAAGCAGACTCTTATTTTTCTGAATTTACTCCAACAAAAGTTGACTCATAAAACCCTCTAAAATGTGTACTATGTAAATCAGGGGTGGGGACAGTGGGTGGGTGGGGCCAGAGGCAAAAAAAAAAAAAAAAAACCCCTCTGTGTTCATCCATGCAAAAAAAGTATGATCAGAGTTCAAGGACTCATTCCAGCTAGGCAAAGACACTCAAGGTGGTTTCAAAACAGGGCCGGTAGGGGGTGGTTGTCTGGGAAGAGGGGGGGTGACCTGGGAAGAATTCTGAGGCTTAGATAAGGAGCCCTGGATTTCCCCCTCTCTGATGTAGACCCTTGTTGCAGCAGGTATAAAACCCCTGTCTTAGGTGGACTGCCTCTTATATTCCCTCATGTTCTTGCACTGACAGGCTGCTGTCAAGCCAGGTGTCGGGAGCAGGATCGCAACATAACTCTTTCTTCAAAGAAACAAAACAGCTCAGGCCTAGTGAACAACTCTTCCCAGTAGGTCTTGCTCCAATGAAGCAGTTGCAAGGACTGAAGTTCCCCTGCCATCCCACCACTCCACCCCCAGGTCCTTCCCTTGCAACCTGAGACTTCTTCGTCATGTCTGTCTTTGCTCCACCCTCTTCATTCCTCTTTGGGTTGGGGAGGGGGGAGAGGAACAGGTTGCAGAAGGAGGGGTAGACACCCTGGATTCTTCAGCAGCCTGCCTCATCTCTGCCTCTTGCCGCCCACTCCTCTTCTGCTTCCAATTCTGGACTGCTCTCTGCCACAGCCTCTTCTTGCTCACTAAACCCTGTTCCCTCTTCAGCTTCCAGCACCTACTCCCAGTCTGCTCCCACTTCTCCTTTTGACCACTCATCATCATCCCACCACCAATCCCCGGCTCTGATCCTTCTTTTCTTGGGGGCTCCCTTGGGGGTTCCCCAGCTACTGCCTCCCACCACCCCTCTGCATCCAGACAGTCCATGACAGTCGTGAACATCTGTCACGTGAGCTACTGTGTTCATGCAGTGGTTGACATTTGTTTCCAGCTGTGGCAAGGCAAAGCTTTTCCCCAACAGGCTTTCCCCTATGGCAAGGTTTGCTCCCTACCGCAAGCCCCGTTTCTTGCTCATTGGGTTTATACAGTTATAAAGCTCCTGGAGAAAGTGTTGAACCATATCAATAAGACGCTATGGAAATGTTTTAAGATTTTCAGAGATGAATATGCTCTTGAACTGTATACCCATTGCATGACAGCGAAAATGAGTTCTACATGCCCTAATGGTGGCCAAGAGACTGATACTGATGAACTGGAAGAAACAGGATGCGATTCCCCTTAATCAATGGCTTGACAACATGACAAGACTGGCAGCATATGAAAGGGCAGCTTTCTTTGGATAAAGAAAGATGCAGACTTTCTTTGGATAAATACCATGATATTTGGAATGAATTTACACAGAATATATTAGGTTACTGAAAATTATGTGTGCATTAGGATAATAAGAATATACACATCTGTATATTAATATATAGTAATATAACTATTTTTTCTTTCTTTCCCCCCCTCACTCTTTTTATAAATGAAATCTTCTAATAAAATATCAAATTTTAAAAAGCTCCTGCAGATAGAACAAAGCTAAGATGGTAAGGGGGCAGTTGCGGTCACTGACTCAAAGGTTTGAGCTGGGGGCGGAAATGACTGGCAGAATCCGAGACCAGGGAGAAGAGTCGATGGAAGAAGACTGGAAAAAGTTTAAAGATTACTTACAGAAATACTGCAAAATTAATGAATGTTAGAATGATGTTGGATAAGAAGTTAAGTGGTTTTTAGCTGTAATGCTATAAAGGAATATGAAAAAATGGATTATTAATAGGTAAAAATTTAATGTTATAATATTTTAAGATTAAAGACTAGGATAAACAAAGAGGGAAAGGATTTGCTGAACTAACAAATTGAATTGGAATACAAAAAAGGGAGGTGTGAGGAGGTCCGGGAAACAAGCAAATGAAAGATAAGTAATGGAAAGATTGAATTGTTTTTAACTATTTTTATTTTGTATTTTTCTTTTTTCATTTTGTAATATTTTGAAAATCTTAATAAATATCTTTTAAAAAACAACAACAAAGGTTTGAGCTTGGGAACTTCAGAGCCGAATGAGCTACCACAGACTGGGTACAGCTCTTGCCTCAGAGCCTTTTCCAAGTGGCACAAGGAATAGGAAAGGTGCAACTGGGCAGGTATAACAAAGTTTCTAGACTGCAAAGCCCAACTGCTAAGAGTGGAAAGCAAACGGGACTTGTTTCCACATAAACAGGAACAGCATTAACGATGGAAGTTTATCTGTATCATCTTAAGCCTCTCTGTGTGTTTATCTAGCGTCTCTGACTTTCCTAGGTAGGCAACCCTGGGGCTGCGTTGAACAGCTTGAAGAACTCTGAACGATGACAACGTACCCCTAAAGGTTCCCGGCACTGACATCACGATGTCTGTTTTCTGGCTCGCTGCCAAATCACAGCTGATGACATTGACTGGGAACGGAGACACGCACCGTGTAATGTTAGGGGACAGTGCTACGTTGCACTACATGGGTGGAAACTGGGGGGGCGGGGGCGGCATACATGTGCAGCACTCAACGTGGGGCTGTTGGTTTTGGCAGCAACTCCAGATCGCGCCAATCCAGATTTATGGCCACATCCAACAAATAACCTCTTTGGACGTGCATTTTCTTTCTAATCTGGAGCTAAATCATGTTCGGAACACAACTGTGGAGCAGCGCCAAGAGTCTGATAGTGCAGGTGCTAACTAGTTAATCTGTAACCACAAGGAGTCAGCCAGACAAGCAACAGGTTTGTGGAAGGGGGGGAGAACGATGGTGGGGGGAGATTATAAAATAAGCAATGGGAAATCAAGAGCTCTAAGCCCATTTCAGCAAGTCTTGAGCTGTGAAGTGCTTCGTGCTTCCTTGATTAAAAAGAAAAAGATTCAGCAGACAAGACACCCCAAGATTTCACATCTTTGCCCTTGGAAAAAAAATCTGCCAAGAGACCGAACATTTTTTAATAACGGGGGAAAGGGAAAGCAAATTGCTAGCCTTTTTCAGGGGCAGCTGCCAAGAAGATGGAGCCTATTCTTTTATTTATATGAAAGGAGAGAAACATGCATTCACTTTGAAGCTAAAACTGCCATATATCAAAAGAGAAGAAAGTGTTGCCTGAAAATGAAAATAAAAATTAGCGGAGGGAGAGAAATCAAGGATCCAAGACAAGTCCTACGGAAGGGGGAGTGGGGAGAAAGGAAAGGAAAAACAGAGCCAGAAGCATCTGACATTGGACTAAGCAAGGTCAAATGATGTCCCGAGTGGAATTGCAGGGAGATGGACATGATGTGCCCTGAAATGGAAAAGCAAAGAAGTGGAAAGGAATAAAAGGAATTTTAAAAGAAGCTGCAAATTGGCTTCCTGGCATCTCAATCCAAAACATCTGTGCTATAAACCACACACAGGATTGGGATGGTACCCAATTAAACCATCCTAGATTAGGGATGAACGAATCTATCAAATCAGTTTATCATTTTCTCCACATAAGTTCACAATTTATTTATTTTTAAGTATCATGAAAACTTCTCAGTCTTTTAGTGTGCATCTCTCCCAACATTTTTGTACACTATTTTAGCTAACATACATATTTTTGCAAGCAATTCCCCCTAACATGACGCCCTTTTTGTGGCCTTTTCATAGAATCGTAGATTTGTAGAGTTGGGAGGGACCCAAAGGGTCATCTAGCCCAACCCTCTGCAAGGCAGAAATCTCATATAAAACATCCACAACAGGCGGCCACCCAATCTCTGCTTTTTCACCTTTTCTGGTACTCTAGGCCAGTGTTTCCCAACCTTGTGCCTCCAGCTGTTTTTGGACTACAATTCCCATCATCCCTTGCCACTGGTCTTGCTAGTCAGGGATGATGGGAGTTGTAGTTCAAAAACAGCTGGAGGCACAAGGTTGGGAAACACTGCTCTAGGCTTTAGTGACCATTTTTCACCTTTCCTGGGATATTAGGTTTTTCTGACAGTTTTTCAATTATTCTGGGATTTGAGGTTTTTCTAACCACCTTCCACCTTTTCTGGGATTTTGCTTTCTTCTCCATCTTTCACCTCTTCTGGGATATTGGGTGTTTCTGATTCTTTTTCACCATTTTGGTATTTTGGGGTTTTTCCTGACTAATATATTCGTTTTTACACACACTTTTCTCTAACATGAGCATTTGAATATACATTCTTGGATTGAATAATTACATTGCAAAATTCAGGAAAGTGCAAATTTCAAAGAACAACTGCATTTTGGTTTGAGAAGTGCGGATTAGCTAAATTTCCCACCCATCCCTACATGTGAATAGCACAGTGTAAAAAGCAGCATTCTTTCAGCTCTTGCCTACTCTCTCAAGGAAATATTCCCCCTATCCAACCCCAAGACTTACCATTTTTGACAAGCCCAGTATAAGAAGTATGGTGCCAAGGGAATATTGCAGGTTGTTTGGAGGGTGGTCAAGACTCCACTCTTGCCCCCTGCTCTGCTAGTGGCACCCAAGTCGCCTAGTTCAGCATTTTATAGACCTATTTCATTTATTCAATCTATCTGTATGCTGCTATTTTCCACCAAATCTCAACAGTAAAAAGTTGCTAAAATTTCTTCAAGTTGTAACAGGTATACTTCTATCACAACTCTTCGTGCACTATCTTTTTTTTTTTTATAAAAAAAGGATCTATCTTTATGGGGCAATTATAAATTTTAATATAATACAAATAAAAAAGCGAGAACAAAACATTCATTATTTCCAGAATCAAAGCCAGATCTTGTTCAACTCCTATGGGGAAGATTAAGAGCTTGCTAAAACAAACACATTTTGAGCTCTCTCCAAAAGACAAGTAAGGGCAAGCACTGGTGAACTTCACTGGTAAGGCTGCCCCACAGAACAAGAAACACTGCCAGGAATATGCAAACCCTTTCACATTATCTCTACAAATACCTGCTTGTAGCACCATGTGCTTGGGATACTAATCTACAAAGGAAATATTTTCAGTGCAGCTCCAAACTACAGTTACACGCATCTCATACACTCTGTTTGTCTGCTAGCGGCCTATCAACTTCCCCATTCAGAAGCAGATATTCTTAATTAATATGATGGAGATACCAGTATTTTTTCTGCATTGCACCCAGATTATTATCCACAATTAATATCCAAAACAAAACTGTGCATTAAATTGCCATTTGTTTCTGTAAGGTTGATATATATACCTTCTGCAGCAGATACCTGCTTGCACAATGGCATGTCTGACCTATGTACCATCAGGAGGAGATTTTAGGAGGGCAAAGGGAGAGGAGAGGAAGGCCAAGTCCCATTGCACAAATGGAACTCTACTTGCATAGCACTGGATACAATCCACAGTATGAAGTTTTCCCAGTTGAAAAATCACTGCTATTCACAGCTCCCATGGCAAATAGCCTGCTCTTCACCCCAATTGTATTACTTCTTGGGGCTTGTCACTTGGGCCTGAGCATCTCCCAATTATCTTAACTGGACAAGACCAAGGGCAACCAGTGAGGAGGGGTGTCACCACAAAACTGGCCTCCCAGTGACAGTGGCACAGCTGCTTACTGGGATAGTGAGGGGCAGGGCACCATTGAGGTCAGGCTAGCACAGGTACACCGGCAGTGCCAATCTGCCACTCCCTCTGGTGCACCTGTAATGTCCTGCCCTTGCCGCTGTCCTGCTTTGTAAGTGGCAGTGATGCTGATGCTGAGATGTTTAAAACAATGGCTGTGGTCACGTTAAAACCATAGTTTAAGTTTAAGGTAAAGGTAAAGGTACCCCTGCCCGTACGGGCCAGTCTTGACAGACTCTAGGGTTGTGCGCCCATCTCACTCAAGAGGCCGGGGGCCAGCGCCGTCCGGAGACACTTCCGGGTCACGTGGCCAGCGTGACATCGCTTCTCTGGCGAGCCAGAGCCGCACACGGAACACCGTTTACCTTCCCGCTAGAAAGCGGTGTCTATTTATCTACTTGCACCCAGAGGTGCTTTCGAACTGCTAGGTTGGCAGGCGCTGGGACCGAACAACGGGAGCGCACCCCGCCGCGGGGATTCGAACCGCCGACCTTTCGATCAGCAAGCCCTAGGCGCTGAGGCTTTTACCCACAGCGCCACCCGCGTCCCAGTTTAAGTTTAGCTATGACTTAACCCAAATGAGTCCTAAGCCACCGCTTCACTCCTGACCTGCTTCCAGGTGCAACAAACTGCAATCCTTGGTTTGTCGCGTCATCCACACCCAGGCTCATGCTAATATTTCTCCCAAACAAATCCCACATGGTGAAACTAGAACAAACCTTGGCTGCTGCTGCTTTTGGTTTGTTTGTAGGGAAACAAACCATGAACTAGGTTCGGACAACATGACAAGGCAAAGCTTGTAGCTTGTTGCTCCCAGCACAGCACAGTCAGGAGTAGGGGAGAAGTGAAGGGAGGACTTCTGAGCAGCATACACCAGTCCACCACTGATTCTTGTTAAACCACAGTTAAACATTAACCGTGGTTTAACATGACACGCAAACCAAGCCTCTGATGCTAAATTCTCTTATAATTATGGCTGAGATGAAATGATGCACTATTTACTTGGGAATATTTCCTGCAGTGTCAAAACCTGCTTCCCCTTTAGCGAGGATTTTTTGGCTCCTGAATGGGAAAATGTTATAGGGCATCCTATAAATATTGGTTTAAAAAAAAATAAACAAACTTTAGCTTCCCTTTCCCCCTTTTTCTGTTAGCTGGTTTTATTCATCCTCAATAACTTCATCACATCGCCAAATCTTATTGCAGTATATTGACGTCATCCTGTCCCCTGTATGATAACTGATTGGGAGAGATAGCATATGTGACTAATATGACTAATCCAGGAAGCATCACTCTCATTCTTAATAATAGGGTCATAAAACGGGAGGAAGGGGATAAAAATAATTTCAAACTGGAAAAAATAATAATCTTAAGACTGTGCAAAGATTCAAAGATTTACCTGGCTGCTGTTAGCTTTTTCCTTCCTGGATTAGTTGCATAGGTGATTCTGGTTAGTGGGAATCACATAATAAATGGGTCACTATTGTCATACTGCATAGCCAATCAGATGTTACTATGTGATGATATCACTGGGGGTCAAATGAAGTCAAAAGAGAACGAAAACAAGAGAAGCTAAAGTAAATGAGTACAGGGACATTTTCGCAAGGTGTGCGGGAAAGATCATGGAAGAAGGAATTATTATTTTTATACCTAAAAATGTTTACAAAAAAACTGAGCCATTCCAGCTCAGCCCCAGCAGATACTATTTTTCACTGCCTGCAAATCAATTCTACCTATCACAGAAGCAGGGTAAGAGACCCTTACGCTCACCTTTGCTATCAGGTGACCCTATGATGCAACTTAAAAGGTGGGGTAGCCATCTCATACACAAGGGCAGCCTTGGTATCAGGAGTCCAGATTTAACCAAATAGATGCCCTAGTGGGAGGCAGCACAATGAGTCACACTGCTGCAATGGGGCTTCCCCCATCTTCTGCTTCCTCTGTACACCCCCCACCACACATAGTTCAGAAGCAGGTCAGAAGAACCCCCAATAACAGCACATGGGGAGAAGAGAGGAGAGATTGCTCTGTCTGGCAAGCAGAAATGTTTGCACCAATGGAACAATCGTATTAGAGCAACAATGAATTTCACCCAGAGAATATCTAAGCCTAGACTAATAGGATGCAATCAATTAGCAATATCTGATCAACCAGCTAACAAATATCACAATCCAGAAGCCATTTATAGGCAAAAAGTGTACTATTAATATAGCCGGGGTATATGGGGTGTTAGGGGAGGGGTAGTACCTCTGGTGGGGGACACGTCGTGCTCCTTCTGGGGTAGTTTGTCCACCACTGGTCCCCACCCTACATTCAGGTCTCCTAGAAGCTGCTGGAAGCTCTGAGCATGCGACAGTGGCCAAACCTCTGGAAACGGCTGTGACTTGCTAACTAAACCAGGTGAGGGTAGCCTATGGGTCTCAGACCCTTGGTGAGTCAGGGACTTCCCCCGCATGCGAAGACAGTCTCTGGTGGATTGAATGGACAAGACCAACAGAGGGTCCAACGGTCAAGTATGTGCTGCAAAGGGGACAGATGGGACTAGTCAAACGTGGGAAAGTAGCCCATCTGATACGAAACCTTTGCTGTCTTGTGGGATATCTTTGGGAGAAGAAAAGTGTCAAGGAGTAATCCCCACGCAAATGCAGTGTGAAGTCCCTAAGACAGTCAGATGTCGCCTTCCAGCATCTCCTGCAGCTAAGCTGGTGCCAAACGTATTGCTCTGGTTTCCTTTGGACCACATCAGCAAGGCAAAGAGGGGGATTTTGTTGTCTGGGCATCCCAGGACCTCCATACACATTGCTCAGGCTTGCGCTCCGGGGAAGTCACTTCACTTCCGGAGGAGCACTCCAAGGTCTCTTGAGACAGATGGATGCCAAAAACAATTAATACAGCCACACACACAACTGCACGGGCATTGTGATTACTGTTAAGAGGAACTATGTTTACAACTGTATACAATGCTGGTGTTTATTTGCATTGCTGTGTATGAGCTATGGGGAAATATACAGTATGCTTCCCACCCCCAGAATGTTCAGGGTTGATATTAACTCACTGTTAGCACCCAACACGTCACTGAAATGTCACAAAAATTTATCACATTTTTCTCAGAATGGGTAAACCTGGTTTAATTTGTGGAGGGTGGGTATGGGCTGTCCTTTTTATGCCATCAATGTTGTGTGTACATTGCAAGAAATGTCCATGCATGAGGCACATGCACACCCCACAATAAGCAGTCATCTGGAAGCATCTCCAGACACTAGACATGGCAAGCCCAGTTCTTTAGCAATCCAAAATTCGCAAACACCACCCCCACCACCCCTGTAAAGGCTGAGCAATCTCTCAAACAAGTTCACACCTCAGTGAAACAGGAAGCCTTCCAGCTGAAAGGAAAGACAGAGATCAGATATGGCATTCTTGACATGCTTAAAACTCAAAAAAGTTGGCAACAAACACCCATTTTTTCCCTGAGTTTCTCTCTGCTGAATACGAAGCCAACAAGAAAGCATGAACTACTGTGACTCGTGGACTGTCCTTTAAATGAGCCCTGAAAGAATGTTGTTTCCAAAATAGTAAATATGCCTCTCTCTCAATCCACATTAGCATATTAAAAGTAACACTTGCGCAGTCGATAAACAGCCCCCAGTGGCTTCACAGCGTCTTAACCCTCAGCACCCTGGCTGAATGATCATTTGTACAAATCACAGGCAGGCTATGAAAAATTTGTCCTTGCTACTTCATCGGGACACGGAATTACTTTTCCGTTCCGGAAAAGTTATTCTGAGCCTGAGAACACGTAATGCTCCCCATCAGAAGGGGGCTAGAAGAGGACTGCATGCCCCCGCCAGGCCCTTTCTTCTGGCTCCTCCCTTCTAGTATTAATCTAGTGTTTTCCTGTAGCCATTAACTGCACAGTAACTCAGTGAGGCATTAGCTACAGGGTTAACCAGGGTTGCCTCTAAAAGCATTTCTGAAGCCAGTCAAACCCTGATTGAGATTCACACCTTTACCAACAGAGATTCAAGAACTTAAACCAAGGACCTCTTGGCCCCTAACATACCTATGGTATGACCCCTCCATTTTTTATTTTTGCTTTCTATCTCTCTGGGGACAAACAAGCAATTTGCAGATGTCTGAGAATCAAATCCAGAAATATTAAAGACTCAAGTATCATTGGGTTCTGAACAGATTTGATAACTGAAAATACAAGCTTTCCCAAGTGTTGCAGGATACCAGCTGGAGGAGTGGTTTTAGACTATGTTTCGGCAATTGTGCTATTGCCACACCATCCTGGGGCCACAGCCAAATGCCAGCTTGGGAACCGTGGCTCTAGAAAATCAGTGTGTTGGGTAGGGCAAATGAATGAAATTTTAAAGTAACTCTTTAATGGTAACATACATGAGATGCATTTAACCCAAATCTGCAACACAGGATTTATTTTCAAATATCTGCACCTTCCATATTCTTATTTTTACCTTTTTCAGTCTGATATATCCCTCCACCCCATCCTGGGCTTATAAATTATCTCCTCTCCATCGCATCCTTTTCTTCCTTCTCCCTTTGTTCAGTCACCAAAAGATGGGCATAGAACCGCCAGTGCAATCTCCCCTAAGTTATGGCTTGATCTGCACCGAGTTAGATCATAGAGCAGGCTTGGAAACTACCACTTCCCATGTCAATGATTCCTTTCCCTTGCAGGCATCCGATGTGCCACAAACCACTAGCATGGATAGTGGAGCATGTTAGGAAAAACTGTTTGTGGACCAGCAACTTTTGTGACATTTTGGAGGAGTTGTCACAATATTCACAGCCTCTTTTGAGGGCAGCCTGCAAAGGCATTATCTTACTATACCAGATGCACCAAAATGACCTGCCGCCCAGACAGAGGCAAGATCAAATGAGCCTCTGCAGGCTGCCTCTGTATGTTAGCAATGGCTCCAATTTGGCTGAAAAGCGCCCGCAGGTGATCCGCCCCGCCCGTTGCTCACCTTTGCAGATTTTCTCGTCGTCCGCAGGCTCGTAGCCAGCCCTGCAAGCGCATCTGCCAATAGCCACCATCCACTCGCCTTCGCCGTTGCAGTGCAGCCTCACCCCGGAGGAGCCCGTCACGCTGGCTTCCTCTGCGTCAGCCACACAAGTCCCTGGCGCCTCCACCAGCGAAGTCCTTTCGCCTCCAGCAAACGTCTCCGGGAAAGAGGCAAAGCCCTTCACCACCGCCGGGCACTTGTAAAAGAAAACCTGAACAGCCACCAGGGACATGCATGCCCCGGAGTCCTGGAAAGCCAAGTAGAAACCCCTCTTGGCGAGCGGGCCAAAGCTGCGCACTTTCACATTCATCTTTACCACCTCCCCGGTGCTGTCCACCTGCGAGAAGCTCTCGTCGGCTGCAATTGTATCCACCTTGGTCCACGGCCCCTCGCGCCACTCAGGGTGCTCCGGGGTGGCTACGTCTGCCTCCGATTCATGGTAGTAAAGGGTGAAGGTTTCCTTGCAGGATGAGGCCACGGTCCTCATGCTGGCGCAGTCCCGTACTGAAAAGCGGAGGCGGATGTGGACCCTGTGTGCTCCGCGCCGCTCTATGTAGTGAGTTCGCAGCCAGTTGTTCTGTCCTGGCTCAGCCACGTTGCACACCTCAAAGGTCCGGATCTGGTCCTTCCTGTCATACAAGACACTCACCTCGTCCCACTGTACGGAGTTGGGGAGCGGGAGTAAGGAAGAAGAGATAAACAGAAGTTGTTTTCAGCTTTCCTGTAACTGGCAATAGCCTTCTCCTTGTCTTGACGACACTCACATGGACTGGAGAGAGGCGCAAGGCTTAGCCAGTGTGCACAAAAGGGGTCTGGTCTAGGCTATGGATGAGTCGTGTCTGGGGGCTTCCCAAGCTCAAGGGTTCCAAAGTCCCCTCTCTCCCAATGCTTGGGAGGTCCCCTGAATGGTGGCCTAGCTTAGAGACTGCAAATATATAGGACTTGGAGGGGTGGGGGTTGCACTATGCCTGTGATTATTTTCTCTATGAAAACTTCTCTATTCCACCATTCATCAAAAGGTGACTCCAGGGCTGTTTAGTATCCAGAACTCAGATGAATAGTCAAAACAAAAAAAATTCCTTCCAGTAGCACCTTAAAGACCAACTAAGTTAGTTCTTGGTATGAGCTTTCGTGTGCATGCACACTTCTTCAGATACACCAGATACATCAGATGAATAGTAGAATCATAGATCTGCGGAGTTGGAAGTCACCCTGAGGATCATCTCATCCAACCCCCTGCCTATACCATGACTATGCCACTGTCCCATATGGGGATCAAACCTGCAACCTTGGTGTTAGCAGCACCACGCTCTAAGCAACTGAGCTATCCTGGCCTTAGGTTTTCAAGGGAAAATATCTCCCAAGTTGAACGTGCAAATTTTGACCTCAAAATTCTTGATAATTCAAGTCATTTGAGATTCTACGCATTTTCACTTAAGGTGATTTATAAGATATAGAGTGAATACGTTGTGTTGAACTCGGAACACAGAGGTCTGGATTCAAATACAGCTCCTTTTGATGGCCAAGGACAAGCCATTCTGCTGTGTTGTGAAACTAGAATGGGGCAACCCCTGGAACGCCATTCTGACTTCCTTGGAGAAGAAGCACAAAGCAAGTGTGATAACCTCTAAGCTCACCAGGACTCATCTCCCAGCAGCCAAGGGATGTGGTGGCGGAAGCTTTGACGTTGGCGCTCGCCCTCCCCAGACCTTGGCAATCCATGGCTGCAAGTTCCAGAGGAAAAGACACATGGGGGGGGAGCATTGGAAGGGGTCCTGTAGCAGCTTAAGAGCCTTCTAATATATTGTGACAAGAGGTTTTCTAGGCTGAAGTCCATTTTGTCAGATTGTATCTAGCTGGAACGAATGCATCCATTGGGCACTTGCCAACTATGCTTCCGAGGTGCATTAGGATAAAGGAAACCAGAATTTCAACAGAACGTTCGGTCAAATTGAACTAGAACTTTTCTTTGGGGGGGGGGGAGAGATAACCATCTAGTCTGCATTTCGAAATCTGGTTCAGGCCTGCGTTCTAAAGCAGTGGTTCTGAAATGCCCCCCCCCCCCCCATCACTTAAAGATTGCTGAAGGTCTTGGTGGACCACTTAATGATTTTTCTACCTGGGGCGTTATCTGTAATGCGAGGTTCTAGATGCTGCGTGTTTTTAATGCGTGTTTTTGGTTGCTTCTTTTGTTTCTTAGATACTGTATTTCACTGTATTACAACCTGCATTGTTGAGGTCGGGTAGGGCGGCAGCGCGCTTGGGGCTGTGCAAGTACAGCAACAGCAGCAGTGGTCTGGTGCTGCTGCTGCAACTGCACAGCCCAGAAATTGCCACCCTCTTGCACTGATAAGCAGCAACGACTCCACCGTAAGGAGGATAGTGATGCAGCAACATCCCTCTGTGCTGGCTGCTCCTCTCTCTCTCTCTCTCTCTCTCTCTCTCTCTCTCTCTCTCTGTGTGTGTGTGTGTGTGTGTGTTTTCACAAGCAGTAGTGAATAGAGGGAGCACCTACCCCATCAGGAGGATGGGCAGTCCAGCCAATCTCGGAGGTCTCTCCTGTTGTATCCAAAAGAATCTCTGCCAAATGAAAGAGACAAAAGCGATGAGTTTGATACAGCAGCCGCTCCTATCCACCGCTATTCCTCACCACCCCCATCTCATCTCATGCGGGCCAGTATAATTGCTAGTCTTAAGCCCTACTCGCTATCGGATACGAGATCTAGGAGGAAGGAATTGCAAATGCATTTGTCAGCTTTGCAAGTGATTTCTTGCAAGTCTTGAGGCATGATTCTCATGGTTCTCCATATCTTGGGCATGAGTCATGTGTGCCCTTGTTTATCACCTATTCACTGCCAGCTTTCATGGGAGAACTTGCTCGCGAGAAGCAGCTGATGCCCTTGTGCTCACACAGGCAGAACATTTGCCTCATGTGGACGCAGGGCTTGCCAACAGATTTGCAGAAGACAGGCCAAGCAGTTGAAGACAACCACCTCTTCAAACAATTGCATGACTGGACTCAAGACAAGAGAGGGATAAGAGTCTGAAAATACAAGTTATAATTGAAGGGGGCTGCTATAAACCATGCAGCAGAACAATGTAATGAGAGCTGGCAAAGAGTTATGAGCTGGATATCCCCCATTCAAGTCTTGACTCCTGTATACCTGAAGGAGCGTCTCCACCCCCATCGTTCAGCCCAGACACTGAGATCCAGCACCGAGGGCCTTCTGGTGGTTCCCTCATTGCAAGAAGTAAGGTTACAGGGAACCAGGCAGAGGGCCTTCTCGGTAGTGGCGCCTGCCCTATGGAACGCCCTCCCAGCAGATGCCAAGGCAATAAACAACTATTTTACTTTTAAAAGACAACTGAAAGCAGCCCTCTTTAGGGAAGTTTTTAACGTCTGATGCTGTATTGTTTTTAATATTCAGTTGGAAGCCGCCCAGAGTGGATGGGGAAACCCAGCCAGATGGGTGGGGTATAAATAATAAATTATTATTATAATATTATTATTATTGACTAAGCACCCTCAACTCTGGTCTTCATTGGAAATATGAGGATAACAGCATTGACCTTACAGGGTTGCTGTGATGATTATATGAAAAGTCTGAAGACTTTTGAAAAGTGTGATTTGAATACAAATTATTAGCAGACATGTTTTTTAGAGCAACACACAAATTCTGAGCCTGTGTGAAGGAGCCAGCTCTGCCAAAGGTCTCCAACCAGGCACCCACAGACCTGCAGAAGTCTTCCCGGGTACCCATAATAGAACAGTATGCAGTACGTGCTTGGTTGCATTGAAAGTGTAGGGCCTACATCTGTTTCGTCAGTTTGCAAATGTGCCCACCAGCCAAAAAAGGTTGGCAGACTCTGGGATATGCTATCTGCATGATCAAGGGATACCAGTGGGGCAGGTTCTCTCTTATGATGCTTGGTCTTCTCCTGCTTAGCCAATTTAGTGCTAAAGTGCTGAGCCAAGGACAGGATTAGCTCTTCTGCAAACCTGGCTTTTGGAGCACTGCGTGTTTTTGAAGCACAACAGAACCCTGGGCAACCCTCTAGGCTGCAGCTCATCTCTGAAGCCACGTAAGAACATAAGAGAAGACCTGATGGATCAGGCCAATGGCATTTTGTTTTATCAGTGGCCAAACAGATGCCCCCGATAGGAAGCCCTCAAGCAGGATTCCAGCACAATAGGAACTCTCCCCTCTAGGTTGCAGCTCATCTCTTAAGCCAACACATCTCCCTTGCACTTATGTAGGGAGATGCAGCATAAAGGACACATTTTGGTGCACAATTCATTTTTTATTTAAGTTAGTCCATGTGTTTACTCTCTGCCCAACCAAGTTTGCTTCATCCAAATTGAATACCGTATTTTTCGCTCTATAAGACGCACCAGACCACAAGGCGCACCTAGTTTTTGGAGGAGGAAAACAAGAAAAAAAAAATTTCCGAATCTCAGAAGCCAGAACAGCAAGAGGGATCGCTGCACAGTGAAAGCAGCAATCCCTCTTGCTGTTCTGACTTCTGGGATAGCTGCGCAGCCTGCATTCGCTCCATAAGATGCACACACATTTCCCCTTACTTTTAAGGAGGGAAAAAGTGAGTCTTATAGAGCAAAAAAATACGGTAATTATCTGAGCCAAACAACCAAGTTTTTGGACCCACTCTGCTCTTCTGTTTGCAATTTTTTACACTGATCTGAATATTTTATTTTTATATTGTAACTTGCCCTGACACCTTATGGTAAAAGGAGGGTAATAATAATAATAATAATAATAATAATAATAATAATAATAATGCAGTCATGCAAATTATTTTTAAATATGAAGGGAGATTCATAGAGAGGGAAAGTGGGAAAGAGAAAAAAATTGGCAGCCTGCATTCTGTGCTGCTGGCAAGCAGGCTACTCCCCAGATGGTCTGTCTCCGGTGACCCTGGTAAAAATTTTTCAGAGCGTGAATATTTCATAGGCTAGCAAATATGCCTGGCCTGCAGCTGACAGGGCTTTTCCTCTAATAGGGAACATTTAATCCTACAAATGCTCCCTCCCTATTAGAGAAGGGCTAGCTAAGGGAGGCTAGTGAAATATCCCTTTTTCGACTGGGGAGATAGGCAGGGCTTCTGTAGTTTCTCTCAGGTCAGCATAACTAGACAGCATTTCCTTAGAGGCCCCATCAACACCATAGACCTAAAGCAGTATCATATCACTTTAAGAAGTCATGGCTTCCCCTCAAGAATCTTGGAAACCCTAGTTTGTTAAGGGAGCTAAGAGACCCCTATTCACTCACAGAGCTACAATTCTCAAGAGTGGTTTAACCGTCAATCCCTCTTCCCAGGGAACTCTGGGAATTGCAACTCTGTGAGGGGAACAGGGGTGTCCAAAACTCTCAGCACCCTCAACAAACTACAAGTCCCAGGATTTTTTAAATGACTGTTTAAAGTGGCATGGTACTGCTTTAAATTTGTAGTGTAGATGAGGTCGGGAGTGAGGGATCAAGGCCAAAGGACGAGCTATTTTCTGCTTGGTTTGATGACAGCTTTTGCTATTGGTCCCCTTCCTATGACCCACTGGGCGCCACCCTTTCCCACCAGGCATGGCCAGACTCTGTGGCTATGTAGTCTAAACCACTGAGCCTCTTGGGCTTGCCGATCAGAAGGTCAGCGGTTCAAATTCCCACGATGGGAGTGAGCTCCCGTTGCTCTGTCCCAGTTTCTGCCAACCTAGCAGTTCAAAAGCACACCAAAGCAAGTAGATAAATAGGTACTGCAGTGGTGGGAAGGTAAATGGTGTTTCCGTGCGCTCTGGTTTCTGTCACAGTGTTCTGTTGCACCAGAAGCGGTTTAGTCATGCTGGCCAGATGACCTGGAAAGCTGTCTGTGGACAAATGCCGGCTCCCTCAGCATGAAAGTGAGATGGGAACCACAACCCCGTAGTCTCCTTTGACTGGACTTAACCATCATGGGGTCCTTTACCTTTGCCTTACCCACCAGGCATGGCCAGACTTTGTCCCTTTACTCACTAAGTGCAACTCATGACCTCCACTAGCTGCCAAAAGGTCCCACACCTCTTGTGTCTGCCCTTTATACCAAAATATCCTCCTCCTAACATCTCAAGATCTGAGATGCTGAAGACCTTAACTCAGTCATGCATGGTGATCCTAAATGGACCCTCCTTTTTTGCACAGTCTATGCGGAACAGCAAAAACAGCAGCTTGGGGGTCTTTGCCAAATAAATGCCAGGCCATAATATGTGACTGGTACCCTGCATTCAAGCTTCCTGGGTCAGGTGGTGCAGGTTTCCATTACCAATACATTGTCTCTCTTATGAGATCTGTTCTTGTGGATTTCATTGACATGGGCAATGGGTGAATCTTCTTAGTAGAACTGAAATATCAAGACCTGAATTAATAAAAATAATAGCTTTGATAGAATTTCAACATATACAATTAATTGGTCAAAATCTAAATCAATGCCAGTGAGCATTTTGTAGATAATCTACTTTGTATTCTACTTGCTGCTTTGGTTGGTGCCCAGAGGTCATAACATATCTAGGCATTGGGGTACCAAGATATATTTCTCAAATGAGTACAATGAATTTGAAAAGGTTGGCAAAGGGGATCTTCAGTGATTTGGGAAGATGAGCACTACTTAGATTTAGTATTGGGGTTATGATTAATACACTTGTAAGATGAATGCTCTGCCACAGATAATATACAGAGTTTGTGATATTTCATAATGCATTTCCCGAGTGTATGTTCAAAAGATTAATGGAATAATTAGAAGGTTTATTAGGGTTAACTCTCCACCTCATTTTTCATTTAAGAGAATGCAGCTGCCAATATTGGAAGGACGTTTTAAAGTTTCCAGATACTGGTGTGTATCATAAGGCCTACCTGTCAGCTTGTACAAATAATTGGCAACTGGTTTCTCCTTCTATGAATATCCTAGTTTGGGTGATTTGAAAGATGGCTTATTTAACACCCAAACATTGGATGGTCAATGTTTGGGTCTACATATAATAAACAGGAAAGACCAATGCCACCTTCAGTTTTAGCAACTAGAGGGTTATTGTGCACATGGCTTGGAAGTCAGGAGAACAACCAGAACAGTCTGCAGAGAAGGAGAAGGGGAGTTGTTATGTCTGGAATGCAGACATCTTGCTGGTTACCATGAGAAGAAGATGCTAGACTAGATGGGCCTCTGAGGCAGGCTCTTTTATTCTCCCTAGGCTCAACTACCACCATCTCATTAAGTCCTAGGAGCTCACAGGAATTTGGGCAGTTAGATTTTTTTATTTTCTTTTTACATTTTCTTTCAAGTTTTACTCTTAAATACTTCTGTGTACCTAGGGAGTCCTTCAAGTAGGGAAAACCACTATTTTATTTATAGCAGGCCCGTTTTGCTTTCTGATTGACAGGCACTTGGCCACACAAGGGATGAAAACATGGGCTTCGCTTCCCCTTCACATTGCTAACAGGATAGCATCCTGTTATCATTGCTGTGCTGAGCACCGCCACACTGATCTGCCGGATCTGCTTTAAATCAAACCACATTTTTACCCCTGTCACTCAAGTACGGCAAGGAACTGGGGGAATGCCTCCCCGTTCAGCCAAGCCCAGCTACTTTGGAAGGGCGAGGTCATCGTTATGTCTATGGACTTGCTCCTGCTGTGTATTTCAGTACAATGTCTTCACACTTTATATGGGGCGACTCCTCCACCACCACGTTCAAAGGCATTTCAAGATGAAGAGGGAGGTCAGATTGCACCACTTCAATTTACAGAAGAAAACTCTGCCGTCTTATCAGCTCGGCCAGCCAACGCACAACAGGAAAGTGTGACGTTATCTCAGCATTTTATTCACACCATGTTTGGAGGCCGGTTGGCTATAGTTATTTAAAGCACGAATCCTGCAGCACTTTTTCAGAATAATATTGGATGCAGCATAAGCTTGTGTATGTTAGAACTTTCTTTGGATGCAAAAAGTGGGAAGTTGGCAGCAAGCAGCATGAGACAACTGATGGGAGGCGTGTGCTCAACAATCCTCCTTTTCAAGAGTTGACAGTAACCTGCATTAGAAGTTGCACAGAAAATCAAGGGGTAAATAATGATAAAATACACATCAGCTGCCCTTATTTTCCATCCCCGTCGAAGCTCCGACCATATTTAGCCTTTTGAGGAAAAGTTGCGGGTGCCTTTTCAAAGCATATGAGGGTGGAAAACTTGACAGGTGCTTTCTTTCAGTTTTAGTCTCTCTAAAAGTCAAAAATTTCAAGAAGCCGGGGGGTGGGGGGGTTGGTTCCTGAACATGCCATATGTATGGATGACACCCAGCTCTTTCCCCCTGTTCCATCTGAATCAGGAAAGGCAGCAGAGGTGCTAGACAAGTGTTTGGAGGCAGCGATGGGCGGGATGTGGGAGAACAAAATGCAACTGAATCCTGAAAAGACAGAGGTGTTACGTTTTCCAAGTTCTTGCATCTGTAAGCTGGAAGACAGCTTGTTCTGGATGGGGTTGCACGCCTTGAAGGACCAGGTTCATAGCTTGGGGGTCTCCTGGATCCAACATTTTCACTCGTGGCCTTGCGGGCTACGATTGCCTATTCCCAGCTATAGCTCTCTGCCAGCTGCAGCCTCTTTTAGACAGAGATGACTTAACCAGGGACCTCCAGGCTCTAGTAACTTTGAAAACTATTACAATGCGTTCCACATGGGGTGCACAACTCATGACCCACCAAACAACCAAACTCTGCTTTGGGACACTACGTGAGGGGCATCAACTAAAAGGGATCAATTAAAACAGAACCCAAACTGATGGCTGGGTGTTTCTAGCAAGGAGGTTTCAGGCAAGCAACTATTAAGAGCATCTGCTCATCACTGACTCATGGAAAGCTTGCAAACTAGATAAGCCTTCCCACCACTGCAAGAACTGCCTAAAAAGAACACAAAAAGTAATTTGGTGGATTGACTCTTCCTGACACCTAGATCCTTGCAACGTTCTCCTTTCTGAGTGACTTTTCTGAAGCTCCAACAAACATGATTCCTTCTTTTCACCTAGGGCTGTCCTGTGCACTTCAAGAACCAAGCAGTGAGATGTGAACTCAAAATTACGACAATTCCCTGCTCTTAGGAGGGAAACTGATGTTCAGTGGCAAACAGAAGACTGGGAAGTAGGGGCTGATGTCATTCTCTTGCAAAACAGTGTGGGGAGCTACTTGCAGGGGAAGTGATATGGGGAAGTGGGGTTTGACCCATTCTCTCACAACCTCTCTCCTCCTGCCTTGCCTTCTGTATCTTCCTTGAAAAGTGTGCCGCCGCCACTGAAGTAGTGGTGCAAGTCTGAAAGCCTTGGTCGGTTTTACCGCTTATGTGAATTTCCTGAATTGGAGGTGGGGTGGGGGGAGTTTTCCCCAGATTCCTCGCTGCACTATGCAAATCTCCAAGCTTCTGTAACATGTTGTGCATCCAAATATACCAATTCCCTCCCTGCCTCAGAGCAGTGTGTGCACAAAAGGTTGTGCCTCTATCTACTGATAATTTGTTTCCATGACTGAATTTAAAATTGGATATAATTGGGCATAAGGAGGGTCAAGAAATCTTGTCTGCCATAGTAGCTGAATTACAATATGTGCATCAGAAATTCAACAAGGCGGAGTAGTGCATCCACTCCTGAAAAAACCAATCCTGGATCCAGCAGAGTATGGCATCTCCTGGTCGCAAATATCCCCTTACTGGGCACCCTCTTGAAAGGGTGTGGCGGATCAGCTTCAGGGACCTTTGGAGGAAGCAGATTTACTAAGCCCATTCCAATCTGGTTTCAGGCCCAGTTTCAAGACAGAACCAGGCTTGGTTGCCCTGATGGATGACTATTATCAGGAGAAAGAGTCTCTCAGTGACTTTTTATACCATCAGCCATAATATCCCCTTGGATGGCTCTGTGGGTTGGGAGTGGGAGCCAACCTGCTGCAATAGTTCTGCTCCCACCTCCACGACTGGTTTCAGAGAGTGGCATTGGGTGGGACTGTATGTCAGCCCCTTGGATTTTGCACTGTGGAGTGCCACAGAACACCACTTTGTCCCCAGTGCTGTTCAACGTGAATACGTAGCCTTGGGTGTGGTTACTGGGGGATTTGGAGCACAATGTCATCAGCACACGTTGCATCTTAACCAGGTGTGGCTTTGCAAGTCCTGGACCAGTGCCTAGAAGCAGCGGAGTGGTGGATGAAGACTACTAAACTGAACCTGATGCCTGGTAAGGTGGAAGTGCTGTGGGCGGGTGGCTCCTAGTTCAAAGAATAAGGAAGGAGGGTGTCTACTCTAAATGGCATTGCACTCCTCCCAAAGGATCAGTTTCACTGGAGGTACTCCATGATTCATCTTTGTCAAGGAAGACTCAGGTGACTGCAGTGGCCAGAAATGCATTTTTTTCAGCTATGGTTGTTCCTGGGTGGAGATAGTCTGGTCACAGTGGCCTATGCATCCAGAATAGTGCAGGATCCAGTGGCTACACTGCCAAGTGGTGCAATCTACCGCAAGCATGTCACACCTGCAGTGGCTGCCCATACTTTACTGGGCCAGGCTCAAGGTGATGTTCAAGGTGATATAAGGCCCTATCAACTGCGAACCAGGGTACTTGAGGGAGCATCTTCTCCCTTATACTGACCTGCCTCTTCACTGGGATCTACAGATCAGGCACTCCTGATTGTACCATTGTCTGCATGCATCTGTTGGCAATCAGGGAGAGACCTTTTCTGTTGTGGCACCCAGTCCCTCTCCTCCAAAAGACGACAAGCCCCAACTTTAACTGTGCTTCATCCTCTTTTTTTCTTTTGCCAAGCATTAGCTGATCTTTAATATTCAACTTTCAACTGATCTGTTTTGTGTATTTTTAAAATGTGGTTTACTGTATTTATGCTTTTGAGTTAATGTTGCTTTAATATATTCTGTAAACCGTCCTGGAATTTGATAATGAAGGGCAGTAATAACAGTAACAACAACAACAACAACAACAACAACAACAACAACAACAACAACAATAATAATAATAATAGACAGCCTTCCACCAGTATTTGGTCCTTTGCTGGAGTACCAATTTCAAACCGAGATGAAACTGGGAGTTTCTGTGTGAATTAGAGCAAAAAAAATGCAATCACACTATGCCTTGCAACAGATGACATGGTGGACAAGCTAGGAAAGGCTTAGCATGTAACTATTGCTGATTTGGCTAAAGGGCACCAGAGTAGAACACCGACAGCAGAGGGACACGGCTGAAATCTTTTTGTAAAAACCACATGGATTTTTGCACCGTCATCATACATGCAGGTTAACATTTTGGGAAGAATCCTGGTGGTTACTGTTTTAAAAAGTTATCTCGGTGATACCTAGTGAAATGAAATGTTTTATAAATTAATGGAGGGGAATGTGGAAATAGAGCTAGAGAAAGTATGAGATATGAACTAGGGTACAACAAATACATACAGTCGTACCTTGGTTCTCAAACACCTTGCGACTCAAACATTTTGGCTCCCAAACGCCGCAAACCCAAAAGTGAGTGTTCCGGTTTGCGAATGTTATTTGGAACCCGGATGTCCAACGTGGCTTCTGCTCGAGTGCAGGAAGCTCCTGCAGCCAAGCAGAAGTCACGCCTTGGTTTTCAAACGTTTTTGGAAGTCAGACTTCCAGAACAGATTCCATTTGAAAACCAAAGTATGACTGTACCCTACTAGATGGCAAGGTAGAGGAAGTAAGGTTGGTTTTTTTCAGCTTCAACTGTAGGGCCCTTTTATCTCATGTCCTCATGGAATGCTCCCCCAGGAAGGCTCGCCTGACACCTTCATTACATATCTTTAGGCACCAGGCAAAAACATTCCTCTTCTCCCAGGCCTCTGGTCAATTAAACAATCTAAGGCCTTTTTATAAAAATATATATGGGGGGGTATTGTTTTTGTTTGCTATTATAGTATGTATTTTTGTATTTTATATTGTAAACCACCTTGTGTTCTTTGAATGAAGGCTGGTATAAATAATAATAATAATAATAATAATAATAATAATAATAATAATAATTACTATTATTGCTCCTGCTCAAGAAGCGGTAAAATCATTTCCCACTGTTGGCTCCCAATCCCCTTGCTGCACTTTGCTTAGGATAGCAAAAGGCCATCTGCGGCATCCTCTACGGGCCAGCTCACACACCCTGCTTCTTAGCCAGCAGGAAAAATGCCAAAATGCAAATGGCGTTACAAGATGCATGCGGTGCCATCGGCTGTGAAAATGTAAGCCCGGTGCTGCCAGTTGCCAGCTGGGTTCCTGCGATTTATGCATAACCATCAGAGATCCGGACCTTTCCCAGTTGCTGCTTCCATATGTATGGAGGAAAAACCCAACTACTAAAAATGCACGTGCGCCATTCACAAGAGACAGCGCCACACTTTTTTTTTCAGCTGATGACAAACAGCTGCATCTGCCTTTCCAGAACTTCCCAGAATCTCCTTCAAGCAAAGTATTGCTTCTCTCCAGACGGTACTTTCCTTCCTGCAGGTGCTCTTACTTTTCTTATCTCCCTTTGTTCTCGTCTTCGCTCATCACAGATTCCCTCCTTCCTTCGGTTCTCCAGCAATTTTACTCCTGCTTCCTGACCTGTCTCTTCCAAAGGCTTTCATGTGTGAGGGAAAGATGAGCATTCATCGTGAAACGGTTCAGGTCAATGAGCACATGTGGCCACAGGGATTTTCCTTGGCCCAGCAACAGGGCTGCTCATGAGTCATGACACTTTTGCCCTTCCATCTCCCACTCTCTCTTTCCCAGGTTTTTCTTTCTTCTCTCATCCCACATATATGCCGCCTCTGATCACTTTCTACCATTTCCCAACCTCTTCATTAAACACAACCAAGCACCCTGTAAGGGGAATCTACTTTGTTAGGGTTTTAGTCTTGTTTAAAGTGTATTGGCTGTTTTCCTGTTTCTAACCATTTTTAAATTATTTTAATTTCCTTGAGATGGCTGTTTAGAAAGGAATAAATACAGTGGTACCTCGGGTTAAGTACTTAATTCGTTCTGGAGGTCTGTTCTTAACCTGAAACTGTTCTTAACCTGAAGCACCACTTTAGCTAATGGGGCCTCCTGCTGCCACCAGAGCCTGATTTCTGTTCTTATCCTGAAGCAAAGTTCTTAACCTGAAGCACTATTTCTGGATTAGCGGAGTGTGTAACCTGAAACGTATGTAACCTGAAGCGTATGTAACCCGAGGTACCAGTGTAAATCAACAACGAAAAACATTCATTTCTTTCTATCTTCTTGGCAAGAATGACAGGCCATAAACTGCATCTCGAACAGTGTCATGTAATGTATCCCAAAACCTCACTCAAAACCATTCTGTTTTCTAAACCAGCACCACTCCAATGCAAGGGATCAAACCCCATTCCTAAACCCACAAGCACAAGGAATCACACCCCATTCCTCTCAGTTGGTAGAGCATGAGACTCTTAATCTCAGGCCCGTGGGTTCGAGCCACACGTGGGGTGAAAGATTCTTGCTTTGCAGGGAGTTGGACTAGATGAAGAAGAAGAAGAGTTTGGATTTGATATCCCGTTTTATCACTACCCTTAGGAGTCGCAAAGCAGCTAACAATCTCCTTTTCCCTTCCTCCCTCACAACAAGCACTCTGTGAGATGAGTGAGGCTGAGAGGCTTCAGAGAAGTGTGACTGGCCCAAGGTCACCCAGCAGCTGCATGTGGAGGAGCGGGGACGCAAACCCGGTTCACCAGATTACGAGTCAACTGTTCTTAACCACTATACCATGATCCTTGTGGTCCCTTCCTACTCTATGATTCTATGAAGCCCTAAACCATCAGCATCTCAAAGACATCTCAAAGATTCCTCCCCTCCTCCCTTACTGATTTTTATGCTAGGAACTCCAACCCAGGATCCACAAACTCTTTAATTTAAAACCCTCTGTTCTCATTCCCTACTGAAGCTGACCAGCAAGTGCCCATGAGCAAGCAATTAAGTTATAGAAAAGACAGCCACCTCTTAACTTGACGCAATAAGGCCAATAGCGTTTTCTCTCTAGAAAGCACCAATATTGCACTTACCTTCTAGAGATGATGCTACACTGAGGATGCACGCCATCCACAGCCAAACCATCCTCGTGGATCTTCTCTTCCCTCTCATGATGGCGTTAGGATCCGCGTAGCTTCTTCAGAGCTTCCCGCATCTTCCATAAGTCACAACTGCCTCTCAGCACATGTTCCAAATGGACCAGGGGGCCTGCAGATCTACATGCATAGGCAGCTCCACCTGAAAGGAGAGACAGCAAAAAAAAAAAAGTATTGGCTGAAAGAAACCACTGCACCAAAAATAGGAATGGGAGTTAAATGGCTGAAAGAGGGGATTGGACAAATTTGTGGAAGACGGACTAATCAATGGCTATTAGCCACTATAACTAAATGGAACCTCCATGTTCAGCAGCAGAATATCAATGGATAACAGCTGCTAAAGGACCAGCAAGGCAGGATAATAATAATAATAATAATAATAATAATAATAATAATAATAATAATAATATAATTTATTATTTATACCCCGCCCATCTGGCTGGGTTTCCCCAGCCACTCTTCCAAAAGAATATTAAAATACTGTGATACAGGATGCTGCAGTTCTGTCCTGCTTTAAGCTTCCAAAAAGCATCTGGTGGGACACAGCTAGAAAGAGAATGCTACAACTCTTGGCTTGGTCCAGCAAGGCTTTTCATCTTAAAACAGCCAATTCTTGTTTCAATTATCTCAGCACTGTTTGCTGTTCTTAACAATAGCCAAAGTGAGGCAAGAATCCATATTGAGCAACCTGGATTTCCCTGTGTCATCTTATGCATGGCTTATGGAGGAGCTTCCACAAACTGCAGTGCTGTTGACTCGCTTTGTGCAAACTTTGCAAACCTGCCCTCCCAACCAATCTAACCTTCTCAAATTGGTTAATGGCTGACTTGAGTTAACAGAAAATCCACTAAATATGAGCCACTCGAGTTGGGGGGATGGAGTGATCTGTATCCCAGGGTGGGATAGAAATCCCACCCACCCACCACACCAGATGATCAATGATGTCTGTATCCCAACCTCACTGGAGTCAAGTGTTATGGAAGCACACCTCAATAAGGAAATATCAGGTGATAGGATCAGGGTGAGGGGAGCTGCTAAACCAAACTGAAGGGTCTTGAGGCGTGCACACACACACACAGGTTAACCTGTCTCTGCACTAGTGGGGCGTCCTGAATTTCAAATTCTCAAAATGAGGGGTGCTAAAAAAATTGTAACATGACTTGGGAAATCAAAACATATTTTGGTTAAATTAATATATTTTAGTTTTGCTTGGTAAGTAAAATGTTAAAATTGCACAGAAATAATTTAAATTTTTTTGTCATGTACTTATTAAGTATTGCCCGACATTTTCAGATAGTATTTTTTTAAAAAAAAATCAGCTTTCTGAAAGCAGTTTATGTTCTTGGTATCATAGAATTGTAGGGTTGGACGCCCAACCCCTTGCAATGCAGGGCTATTTTGCCCGATATGGGCCACAAAACCACAACCCTGAGATTAAGAGTCTCATGCTCTATTGACTTGAGCTATCCCAGCTTCTTCCTCAAACACAGACTTACCAAGCTAAATGTTGTCCAGTCACAAAAATAATAGCAGATTTGAATTCCTCACACCTGAAAACTTATTTTTAAGACCCTTTACTGGAGAAATTTAAGTTTCATCCCCTAAAATGACATGCCCTACTGCACTAGTCCTTAATCTATCAGCCAGGAACTGAATTTCCTCCAGTTGATGGTTCAGAGGTACTGACAAACAGTTATCTAGTTTTCTTCTTGTTTGCGACTTCCCAGAAAACATTATCCATCTGATGGGACCCCAGTCTCTCCACACATAGGGAGATTCACACATCATCCCAAATTGGGGACTTGCAAACTTTCCCACACAGGAGAGTACAAAAGATATATTTCAGTAACAGGTGATTTTCTCTTGGAAAGGCTTTTGGAGGCTACGTTGTGAAAATGAATTTTGTTTTAATACAATTTAATTGTGCAATTAGGAAGCCGTTTCAAGACACCTCCAGGCTCAGGCTCACTCAGAGTGGACCCATGTGTCAGAAAGTTGTGTTTGACATTGCATACACCCATGTGAGGAACCGACAGCGAATCCTAGCTCCCTGGAATGTGCACATTTGCAAGATATAGAAAGTAAGAGGCCCTTGTTTTTGTTTTATTACACACATGTATTGTGGTTTTCTGAATATCCATCAAACACTTTAAAACCATGCCAATATGCAATATGCAAAGGGCCCAGCACTATCTGCCACATCAGTGACTTCTAAAAGCAAAACAAAACAAAACTACAGAAAAATGAGGAAAGTCAAGCTGGACAGATCCACAACTAAAAAGTATATTTGCTTTTTGCCTGTTTTCATTGTCATGTCTTTCCACAAAGTATCGCAGGTTGTCTGTTCCCTACCCCTTTAAAGAACAAAAGCCCTCATATTTCCTGGGGTGAAAGACAATTAAACCAATTTTACGCTGCAGTATACATATGCCCTTGAATTCCAAGGCTGCTAAAAGCATGTTTTTGTGAGAAGACATGAAAAATGAACATTAAATAAAGTATAGTTAGGCGGATTTCAAATGTATTTCCTTGCAGATGTGCAGGCTGTGGATGTTTTAGGAAAATCTGGGGAAAGGGGATTTGCCGGAGTAAATTGAGCAAGGGAGGGAATTTAAAGAACCATTAGACTGTCAGGCAGTCTCTCCAGGGGAAGTGGATAGGAGTTCCATTGCTTGAACCATTTATAGAGTGTCTAAGCAAAGCCGCAGAGAATACTATGGGGAAAGCTGTAAATAATAAAATACCTGTCTTCCTAAACAACCTTTAATACCGAGATCTCAAAGCATCTTGCAGCATTCAGAAAAAATAAACAAGAAAAGAGCCCTGCCAGATCGGAGCAAAATGTCCATTTGGACCCACAACAGCCAGTGTGACGCTTCTGGGGAGCCCATGAACACAACAGCATCATATGTTCTTTGGAAACTGGCATGCCAAGGCACATTGCCTTGTATACACAGAGTCACTGGTACTGTAACTGTGCCTTTTCTAAAGGTTAGGGGACCACATTTGCAGAGGCAAATGTGTTGTTGTTGTTGTTGTTTTTACATTAGGAAGTCATCAAGGGCTGGATATGGGAATGGGGGGGAAAGAGAGGGGTGTGTGACTGAAATCACAGGACTAACTAGAGCCAAGAGGCCACTCTCCACCACAAGGCTGGGCCATCCACAACAGAGATGCCTTTCCGAATTATTTTAAGGAAGTGAAATGGTAGAACCACACATTATACAAAATACAGGGGCTGCTGCTAAAAATGGGAGCTGTGCGTCAAGGTCTTCCTCTTCTCCATCCCAAATGTGTAGTACAAGTTAACATCATGACAAGAGCAGAAGGGAAAGTCTTCTTCTGCCTACACTTGAGATCACCAACTGGTGGAGGAACGTGACCCTAGTGGGGCTTGTCCACACTGGAGTTTACTGTGTGTTTGCAGCTGTTTTGCATTCCAATTTAATTTGTGTAGTTCACATGGCATTACCTTCAAGCAACACCAGTCTCAGTGCTTTCCCTCTGTAAATTCAGGATTACTCGATACGGGGATATGTTGGGAGAAATTAGACTCCAACCCACTCCACTTGGGGTCCCAGAAAATTTGTTTTTGGGTGGGTTGATCAATCATCGCTTTTTGCTACTCTTGCTTTCCATGCCCACTACAGTGGTACCTCGGGTTACATATGATTCAGGTTGCAGACTCCGCTAACCCAGAAATAGTGCTTCAGGTTAAGAACTTTGCTTCAGGATGAGAACAGAAATCGTGCAGCAGTGGCGCGACAGCAGCGGGAGGCCCCATTAGCTAAAGTGGTGCTTCAGGTTAAGAACAGTTTCAGGTTAAGAACGGACCTCTGGAACGAATTAAGTACGTAACCAGAGGTACCAAAGTACATCCTCAAGGCTTTTGTTTTTCCAGTGCACTCCTGAACAGAGGAGCATAGCCTTAGTTATATTTTAATTCCAATTCCCTCAGATTTGCACAAAACCAGAAAACTGCAAAAGTATGTGTTGAGAAGCTGCAACTGCCGGATTGTGTGCTTCTGCACACTTCCTGGATAGGGGTTTTGTTTGTTTGTTTGTTTGTTTGTTTGTTTGTTTTTAAGTAGGTATGTGTGCTGGCATGTATTGGAAAGACCAAAGTTGCTCCCCACATACAAATCAATTTATGTATGGGTGTGACTATGTTCAAAATTCCACCTGGGGAATAGTGGATTCACAGCTACGTAATGCTTAAATGTGGACAAGCTGCAGACAAACTGCCATTTTCAGTCAGCCCTGTTGTCCTTTGTAGTGCATGTCTTATTTTCATAGCCTTCTACAGTAATTTACCAAAATCTGATAAGTTTGTCAAAGAACCCAAACCCCGGAATCAAATGACCAAGTATGCCATTAATTTATTGCCCCATCCTTTGGAAGAATTTACTATGGATGAGGTGAGGTTTGAAGGAGATTTGGAACAGGGAGACATTACCATATACCTCACTCTGTGTATCTTTGCCCCCCACTCCCTGCCTATCCCAAGATCCCCTCACTCCATCCCTTATATCACCTACAGGGAAATTCTAGCCTGAGCCAACCTGAACTGTTCTTCCCGCCATTGCATCTATGCTTTTGTCAGGCTGGATTAGACTAGAAAATTACTTTCCCTCCCCCGTTTCTTAAATAAATTATGACTAATCCGAAAAGCTGGTTTTGATTTAGACAGCAGAGGGGGGGAATGAAAGAAAGTTTCTGCTGATTTCAGACTCTCGTTTACCCACAACCAAAGCCTGAGAAGGAAGGAGAATGGATGATATTATAGAGGCAGGCACCACAAGCAACAGCCACAGTATGGGTCTTTCCTCCCAGTTTGAAGGGGGCACTCTGGCACACGGTGGCCCTCTTTCAATTCCAGGGGAAGACCCACAGAACGCTCGAACAGCTATAGGCACAGACTGAACGGAGCCCAGGCTTCAACTGCAATCGCAGAATGACTTTCATTCCCCAGGAAAGGCTCTTGCAGAGGAAAAAGCAGCTAACAGCGGCAGCTCCACATTCCTCTGCATTCTTCGCAGTGCTCCGTGCACAAAGAGAGTTTCTTCAAGGCAACCTTCAGGTAAATAAATCATTTTCAGAGGAGTAGCAGTGCGAGTCCCTTGCAGCATGAACAACAAAGAGCCTTGTGGTACCTTAAAGACTTAGCAAATTTATGATGGCATAAGTTCATCGGATGAAGCAAACTGCAGTCCATGAAAGCTTATGATGTTAGCCAAAAGGCTCTTTGTTACTTCTGAAAATAAATCTGGATATGCCAAGATTCAAGCACACGGTAACTACTGAACCTGGGGAGTAGCGGAAAGGGATTCAGTCCATGTAGCACCATCAAATTATGGAAAGGAGAGAGGAACTACAGCCAGGAAGCCTCTGTAAAGCAACAGACCTGGTCCTCTATAAAAGCGTTTAGATCAGGTTTGTTTTCTGGTCTGGGCACAAAAGGGCCTCTGCTTTTGACCTTGACAACAGGGCCTGCCTCACTTCTGCCTTGCCCAAACTTTGAGAGAGATGGAGAGAGCCACAGAGGGACTACACCCTTTTCTTAAAACAGCACGCTAGATAGGCATTTGATGGGAGCAGAGTCTGCTGATGCACCAAATAACCTCATTCCCCATCTGTACATTTCCATGTCCCCTTGAAATAAATTTCTAAAATATGTTGGATGGAAATCTGCACATTTCTCATTTAAGTTCAACATCTCATATTCCCCATCCAAGGGATTACTGCTCCTCAGTTCTGAGCCTATGGATTAGAAGATACGGACCTCTGAGCTAACACAAGATTAAATCCATACCATAAATATCTGGTGCAGAATATATTTTAATGTAGACCCAGGCCTGCATAGCCACAAACCCACCAATGCAAGCACAGCTTGTCAGGGGATGAATAAACATCCCACGTTTGCCTGGGAGAGAGAACCGGGAGAAATGTACTAATAATAAATGAGAAGAAGAAGAAGAAGAAGAAGAAGAAGAAGAAGAAGAAGAAGAAGAAGAAGACGACGACAGCCAAACCATCAGGCATCTACAGACCATTGGGCAACATCAGGTTTGCTGCAGAATCTCAAAAGCCCTGCTTCAGAGCTGCTGTGGATCCTTGTCTTTCTCTTCACTTTTAGCAACAGATAACCATGTCCGTTTATTTATTTATTTGTTTGTATACGTTTTATATTTTACACACACACACACACACACACACACACACAAAAACACACACACACACACACACACACAGAGAGAGAGAGAGAGAGACAGTACAGTATACCTGTCGAGAGAGAGAGAGAGAGAGAGAGAGAGAGAGAGAGAGAGAGAGACAGTACAGTATACCTGTCTACAACCAGAACATATTCCCTGCAGTTCCCAGTGTTGATGGGTGCGTTTATATTCCCAGTGTGGGATTTATTTGCACATGGTGACACCATCTAAAATGTTTTCTGTATGAACGATCTGACTTGGCGCACCCTAGCCACCCACCCTCCATCACCTACATCTCGTTGTCCCTGGGGGAAACTGTGTGTGCGAAGCTGTAAAATATCACAAAGTCAATTAGTGAGAGACGGACCCCACAAAGCCCCACCTCCACCCCTGGCAAAATACAACAACAATGGAAATTGCTTTGTCTGCAGTAACGTGGACCTGTGGGCAGCGAGTTGGAAACATCCGAACGGAAAACAACATGCAAACATTTTCCCTATGGGAACCCCAAAGCCACATAATTTGTACCTTGTATTTGGGATGGATCATATAACCATGTAGTGCAGGGAGGATCTGAGTAGAGGAAGAGAGAGGAGGTTCAAGCAGAACAATCGCTAAGCACACAAAAAATTCCATGGGCAACTTGGAAATCCTGGTCTTATTTTCATTGGCGTTTACCCAATTGTCCATAGAGACAAAAAATGGTGCCGCTGAATAGCGTCACCCAACCACCTGCCATCTACGAGCCAGGAGATGCAAGTGCCATAAAGTGCTCATCATATAATAATACTTCTTTAAATAGTACAAAAATGGTTTCCATTCTTTCACAAAAAGGTGAAGGTTTCACGGTCGTATTTGCAGGGGGTGAACTAAATGACCCTTGGGGTTCCTTCTAACTCTTCAATTCTATAATATTGGGGGGGGGGTCATGCTGATGTATATTTTGCTCTGGAAGGCTTAATTTGGTCAGAACCAAGTATATACTTCCAGAGTTAACGCTAAACACATTATTTCTGGTAAATGAGCCACCGTAGCCAATAGAGGGCCATGAAAATTTGTATCCCGGGCTTTTAAGACTCATCTACCTATGTACTATCTGAAATCAAAATGGCGCATTCATTGCCAGATGCAAAAAAATTTTCAGTTCTCCCACCCCACTATTACAATCTAAAGTAGTCACAACGCAGGTGGAAAGTAAAAGGAGGAAGAGCGAGGAGAAGGACCTGAAAATACACTAAGAAGGGCTGGGGGACAAACTTTCAAATAATAAAAAAAAGTACTATACATAAAAAAAAAGAAGCCATCCAAGGTGCTTTTTGTTGGGGTTTTAAAATAGAAAACGATTGCAGCATCATGTGTTTCAGGAAGTGCTACAGTATGGAAAACTGACAAATACAGAAAACATTGGGTGGGGGAGAGAGAATTAACATGATTTGAACTAGCAGAAGGATTTACCCTGGAAAATTTTAGGATTTATAGATTTTATATGCAGTTTATTGTTTGTTTCTTCTGCACCTCAAAACAACTGTGTTTGATTTTTAAAGCATCAGACATGGTCTAAAAAGCTTTCATGACAGAAGGATACTGTTCATATTTTAAATAGGCCTGGGATGTCAGTCACCTGACAAGTTTAGACAGCCTTTTATTTGACTGAGTGAAATAATGTCAAATATCCCATGAAGTCAAGAACAACCTTGTGTATGTTGGCATTTGCCCTACCAACAATGAATTTTCTGCTATCCACACAGAACAACCAAGTTATTAAAAAAGGACACAAATCTGATCTTCAAAATGATACTATTAAGAAACCAGTGGTAATAAATTTTACTACTACTGCAGACCTGAAAAGTCTCCATTAGAGTAGGTCCAAATAAAATATCTCAGTGGGTGGCTCCTGCATAAAAAGTTATGAATTTGAAAGAAAAATACTCTCTGCCCTGATATTTGTTATGTTTATATAATCCTCTAGTTGATGATACTTCGAGGATCTGATTAAGCGAACTAAAGCCCATGAAAGCTTATACCGCAATCTATTTTAAATATTTACCTTGCAAATAAATCTGTTAAGCAGGAAGTATCCCACCTTTTTATAATCACTTCATGGGATCATCTGATAACAATGGCAAGTGTGAAGGTCCCTTGCTCTCTGAGAGCCAGGGTCAAACATATGCATATATGTTCATATTAAGTCTGGCTCCAGTGTGCTCCCAACTCTGTTGTTTGAAGCTGAGTACACATCAGGTGAGAGCTGGACCATAAAGAAAGCTGATAGCCAAAGAAACAATGCTTTTGAATTCTGGTGCTGGAGGAGGCTCTTGAGAGTCCCTTGGACTGCAAGAAGATCAAACCTCTCCATTCTGAAGGAAATCAGCCCTGAGTGCTCACTGGAAGGACAGATCCTGAAGCTGAGGCTCCAATACTTTGACCACCTCATGAGAAGAGAAGACTCCCTGGAAAAGACCCTGATGTTGGGAAAGATGGAGGGCACAAGGAGAAGGGGATGACAGAGGATGAGATGGTTGGACAGTGTTCTTGAAGCTAACAGCATGAGTTTGACCAAACTGCGGGAGGCAGTGGAAGACAGGAGTGCCTGGCGTGCTCTGGTCCATGGGGCCACGAAGAGGCGGACACGACTAAACAACTACACATCAGGTTACCAACCATCAACTGTATCCTGTAGCTGTTTGAGAAATACTCATGTTGTGCTCTCTCTCTCAAACCAGTTTCCATCTGATTTGAAAACGGAAGTTGCAGTTAAGGTGAGGCGTGTGCATTTCAGGTAGCCGTTGCGCATGCGCAGATGACAGCTTCAGTGAACCGGAGTTTGCCGCAGGGAAACAAATCAGGTATTCTGCTTCAGGTGAAGGCATTCCCACCTCATCTCTGGAGTGAACAGTAACATAAGAAAGTAGCTTAGAACATATGGGGGGGGGACCTAGCTACGGTTCAAGATGCTGATGTGCACACAGCCATAGAATTAGCTCACATTCCACATTTCTTACACACAAGAGTTCTGACACAGTCGTACCATCTCCAGACTTGTACCATCAGCAAGGTTACTGCATCATGCAACTTCAGACCATATCTAGGATCTGTACTGGGCAGAGGGCCTTCTTGGTAGTGGCACCTGCCCTGTGGAATGCCCTCCCATCAGATGTCAAACAGGTAAGCAACTATGACTTTTGGAAGACATCTGAAGGCAGCCTGGTATAGGGAAGTTTTTAATGTTTCATGTTTTATTGTGTTTTTACAGTCTGCTAGAAGCTGCCCAGAATGGCTGGGGCAATGCAGTCAGATGGGTGGCATATTATTAGTATTATTATTATCATTATTATAATCATCATCATCTATAGAAAAGTCCTCTGCGGCCCCTGGCTCTCTCCAGACAAGCTTCTGCATCCTTTCTCTCCAGTTAAGCCACACGGCTGGCCTGTCTCCCCTTAGAAGCTGTGCAGAAACATTTACAAACATCTCTGGAGAGGCGGAAGTACACAACCCAAAGCACATCTGACAAGACCCCAGCATTTTGTGAGGGGGCAACCTTAGTGTGATCGAGCATGATGCTCTATGCAGTTTGAAAGGGAAAGTAGGATGCTCATTTTTAAAAGAAATTAACTTAATTGTCTCTATTCTTTATTACTGTCTTAATAAATAAGTACTTGGAGATATTCAGTGATGATTAATCGCCGAGTGGTCCAGTGACTCTGCTTTTCTAGACTGACAAAATGTGAACCCTAATTTTCATAGGGAAGCGATTCGGAGAATAACTTGCCCAAAGCTATTCAGCAATTCTGTCTCTCTTACACCAAGGATTCCAACCCTGCCCACAAAATACCACCATCCCCAGAGCTCTCCGCTAAACGACCCACACACAGTGCATACTGGAAATTGAGTCTCATCACAGTCGTTATGTTTGCACCATAAAATGGTCACTGGCAGACATACTCCAGACGCGTGGCGGCTGATAAAGAGCTTTTAATTATTTCAACTAAATTGTTCAGTGAGTCAATATCCCTTTATCTTCTCATCATTAATTACTACATCACTATCACCACCGCCATGAGTTATTTTAAATAACTGGGACGTTTTAGAAGCGTTGCACTAGGATTTTTTGCTTCGCAAGCTATAACCTGAAGGGTGCTTGGATATTCTGAATACTAGTTTTGTTTTGTTTTTTAATTACTTGATATGGGGAGATCATATCTCAACTCAGTGTAATATTTCCCAGGCGCCTCTCCCAGAACTTAATTGCACGGCTGAGCAATGAAGAACTCCTTTTTTTGCAGCATGAAATTATGACAGGTTTCCTACAACCTTTGTAAAAAAAACACACCAAAAAACTGAAGAGGTTCTGAGGTGACTGGCAAAGACAAACAGGGAACCTGGCTTCCGTTTTTTAAGAATGTAAGTACAGCCCTACAGCTGGATCAGGCCCAAGGGCCATGTAGTCCAGAATCCTATTCACACAATAGCCAACCAGAAGCCTATCGGAAGCCCACAAATATGATGTGAGTTTAACAGTGACTCCCAGCAACAAGTATTCAGAGGCATCCTGCAGACTGTAGAGACTGTCACTGAGAGCCTTATCCTCCATGAATTCATCTAATCCTCTTTTAAAAACCATCCAAGTTGGGGGCCCTCGCTGCCTCTTGTGAGAGCAAATCCCATAGTTTTAACTATGCATCACGCAAAGGAGTACTGCCTTTTGTCTGTCCTGAACCGCCCAACGTTCAGCTTCACTGCATAGCCCCAAGTTCCTGAGGTTTCTGCAGTGACCAGGGTTGCCTGAATTTCATAAGCCCAGAATTTTATCTTACCCTCTTGGACACTTTCCAGAATGCAAAGACAGAAGAATGAGGCAAGGCAGGCAGAGGAAAACTGCATATGAGCCATTTTTAGTATGTGTGCGCTTGCCTGCAAGTTAAGTCTCAGCCGAAAGCTTTTCTACCATTCCAACCCGGGCCATTTCTCATAAGACACAGCATCTCTGAGCACACCGCCGCACTTGACAGGCAGGCTAAGAATGAGTCACAAGACAACAGCTTGTACTGCAACCTTTGCAAAAGGCAGGCACTCTGAATTCTGTGTATGTTCATAAACACTCTTCTCATGGCATGCAGGCTTATCTCAGCAAAAGAGATTCCAAGCACAGGGGCCTGAAGAGCAAACTGCCACACTTTCTCTGGAGAGGACCTCTGCCTCTATGCGGCGGATGTGGCTAAAGTTATAGAAGTCTCCTATGAGGACCAGGTCTGAGACCTGCTTCCGGCACAGAGCAGGACTGTGGCAAGTGCTATTTTCAAAGTTATCATCAACTTCATCTTTATTCTGAGCTGGAAGGAAAACATATAAAGACTCAAGGAATACGCCTTGGCATTTATTTTTTAAAATATACCACTTTCCTTTCTACCTTGTGTGTTTATCCATTGGTTTGCAGTTCAAAGATCATAAAACATGAATCTTAATCTTAGAACAAATAAAGGCTAAGAGTGAAATAGAGAGAACTCACAAAGATGACTGATGTGTCCATCCATTGCATGAAGAAGGGGAGGCATCCTTGCATCAGCTGCAGCGTAGCAACCCCCGCCAGCTGCAGATTTCAGGGACGGGCAGTGGCTCCGCTCCTCTGCAGCACCCGAAACGCCCAGCAACTGCCATGCTGCCCTCTAGCTCCTCTGCCACCTGGAACCCCACCCCAACACCCAGCCGCCATGCCACCCTACAGACCCCTGTGCCCTTCACCTGACTGGTGTCCTCCAGATCTTTTAGATTACAAGTCCCATCAGCTCCACCCAGCACGGCCATGTTTTCTTGGGCTGATAGGTGTTGCAGTCCAAAACACCCAGGAAGCACCGGGTTGGTGATGCTGTCCTAGGGAGTGAATGATACTCACTGTTCCCAGGCTGCCATAGCACAGCACAGAAAGCACTGTTCACTTGCCAAAGGAGATTCTGACTTAAACACCAGGAAGAACTTTGTGACAGCAAGAGCTGATCAACAGTGGAACAGACTCCCACAAGAGGGGGAGGACTCTCCTTCCCTGGAGATTTTAAAGCAGAGGTTGGATGGCCATTTGTCATGGATGCTTCAGTTGAGATTGCATGTGGTTTGACTAAGATGACCCTTGTGGTCCTTTCCAACTCTACAATTGTATGAATTCTGATTGGCTACATAGCAGCATGACATTAACTCCTGAAGTGATCCTTGACTGGCTAAAGTCACACACAGTGACTGAGAAGGCAAAATAGCACTGAAAGAGGAGCCACAGGAGAAATGAAAAATGTATGTTTGGAGGGGCAGTTTCACAATCCACCATTTGATCCCAATTTCCTAATACATTTTCAGGCAAAGACTCTCATTTCTAGATACGGGAACCTTCCCCCTCCCAAAGCGATGCTACTGATGGAGGTGGGGTCGTTTTTTATGGCACGCTGGCCCAATCAGCTTCAAGGAGAACTGAATTAATTTAACATGCTAATTTACCTTCAGCCAATGTTAGCAAGGCTCCCACAGTCAGGGCTTCCTTTGAAGCCAGACAATATGCTGAAAAGATTCCCCAACTGTGGTTCCTTACAAGATGAAACAGTCTAGACAGCCAGAGTTTATCACTTCAAAGCAATGGATGGGCCATTAAGCTAAGGGAAGGGTAGATTTGGCAAGGGACAGTATTTGACAAGCATCTCAAATAAGCAATTTCCAGACAAAAGGGAAAAGGTGATAATTACTGGGGAAATCCATGTGTCACATGTATACTTGAGCAGGCATGTTTACAAAACTGCATACATGATTCTTTCAGCCAGTCCTTACAACTGGCACGATTACAAAGGTTTTACCAAGAATGGGTAAAATAAAAATCATTCACAGTCAGAGTGCGGACGGGGTGTTAAAAGCTCTTGCAGTAATAAGCCAGAAAGGACCATTTTTTGGGGGTTGGGGGGGAGGCATTCCAAATAGATAAAAGGTGCTAGAGGATGAAAAGCAAATAGCAGGACTGGTGAAGATGCAGAGGGTGTGCAGTTCAAAACAACCCATGTCTAAGAATAGGTAAAGGTAAAGGGACCCCTGACCATTAGGTCCAGTTGTGACCGACTCTGGGGTTGCGGAGCTCATCTCACTTTATTGGCCGAGGGAGCCGGCGTACAGCTTCCGGGTCATGTGGCCAGCATGACTAAGCCACTTCTGGCGAACTGGAGCAGTGCATGGAAATGCCGTTTACCTTCCCGCCAGAGTGGTACCTATTTATCTACTTGCACTTTGACGTGCTTTCAAACTGCTAGGTTGGCAGGAGCTGGGACCAAGCAACAACAGCTCACCCCGTCGCGGGGATTCGAACTGCCGACCTTCTGATCAGCAAGTCCTAGGCTCTGTGGTTTAACCCACAGCGCCACCCGCGTCCCTTATGTCTAAGAATACCAGCCATAAATAATGCTTTTTCTCCTCTCCTTCCTCTCCCAGTCTTGCGTCGAGTCAAAATCTATACAACTGCTTTCTATTATAACAGCCTCCCAGCTCATGCAATGAACTGATTTTCTGATCAGCTGATTGGTTTATGGACAAAAGGGGAAGCAACGTTATCCGGAAAGATGACTTTTCAAAGGGAACAGGCCCAAGGCATAAATGAACAAACAAGAATTGTGAGCGGGAAAGCGGGAATTATCTGGGGATGGTGCAACAGGCACCCTGCTTGCCATTAATGTTTTTGCAAGGTTGCAGACTTCAGTCAATTCCATCCAGGTACCTGCAACCCAGGATAGCACTCCATGCAACTGGTGAAGTGGGCTGCAGTCCACAAAAGCTTCTGCAGTGGTAATTTTGTCTGTTTTTAAGGTGCCACATCACTCATTGTTGTTTATACCCATGTGATGAATATTCATTTTATTTTCTAAAATCGAACAGCTATAATTAACAGACACAAAAGGGTGAAGAAGGGAGGGTTAATTCAGTGGCCGTTTGTTAATTAAAAAAAATTAAAACAATTTTCATGAGATATTTGATTTCAGATGAGCAGTTTTCTATTTGACTTTCTGGAGTTTCTGGGCACAAACCACAAGTTACGTGTTTACGAGTTCCAAAATCTACAGCAGGGCAATTCCCTTTATTAGGCCAACCAAAATGTCATAAAATAGTGAAAAAGTGCTCAAGTTTTCCAGAACTCTTAATCAGACTGGATATGAAGCAAAAGGGGTGGGGAAGGTGCTTTGAGGTGGCTTAGTATTAAAAGTCATAGAGTCCACATTGCTCTTCAGTCTTAAGATGGGAGTCTGGCAAGATGTAGCCGATTTAATGGATTACATAGACTCTCCTAAGTGCTATCTGTGCAGGCTTCAGGTAATACATAGAGCCACCAGGACAAAGAAATAAAATGGCTGATTCTCCATTTTTGAAATCCATCCGTTGTCTAGATCTTTCCTGTTTTAAGAAGAACACAAAGAGCAGCAGTGAAGAAATACATGCTCCCACAAAAAAGAGAAGATGAGTATGGAAATATGGCCATTAAGTTGAACAACTATCAGCCCCAATTCCCTTTTCAATGAAGGAAAAAGCTGCACATCTCTTTCTCCCACTCAGGATCCCTTGACACCTTTTGGCCGGTGTTGTATAGCGGCTAGATCGTTGGAATACGGACCTGGGAGACCCCTCTGTAACTACATCAACATTCAACCTTCGCCCTTTGCTTCCAGGATCACCAAGCTTGGCAGTTAGTGCCCCTTTCCTTAAAGAGAGGCACCCCAGATGTTTGCCACAGAAACAGGTCTGAGATGAGAGCAGGGATCTAACAGCTGTAACAGCCATAGCCACTGCTCTCTCACATGAAATGCTGGAGATCCCTGTCTTTTCCAGGTTTGTAGCACTGCCTCTTACCCATCCTGCCAAAGGGAGTTCAGAAAAGTCAGGCAATATGGGTATATGCAAAAGGGTTTGGGACATTTATTACACTCATAAATATACAAGCCAGAAGAAGGATTGACTCATGCAATCATTTTTGTGGTTCAACAGGCAACGCAAAGTAATTGCCCCATTCAGTTGCACAGTATATTGGCCTTATGATTGAGCACAGTACATAGTAATGCAATAAATTACCATGTCCAGGAGTTAAGCGTGATCCTGCTTAAAGAGTAGTGAGCTGCAATGGCTGACTTTCCAGTCTACTCCCACTGCTCTTTGTCAATAAATAAAGTAAAAGAAATATATATGTCAAAAGACACACACTTCCATACTAGGAATATGAACTGAGCATGCAATCCTATTAATATATACCTGGGACTTACTTCGGAGTAAATATGCATAGGATTGCAACATCCATCTGTCTTTACCGTGTGTGTGTGTGTGTGTGTGTGTGTGTGTGTGTGTGTTCCTGCTCCAAGGCACACAATTTTCTGTTATTTATTAAATTTCTATACTGCCCTTCATCTGAGGATCACAGAATAGTTTACAATATAAAAACACAATAATGCATAACACAATAGCCGCCCAAAAAAACTCACACAGTTTTTAAAGATTGTTTAATTAGCCAAAGGCCTGGGAGAAGAGGAATCTTCTTGCCTTATGTAATGAAGGCACCAGGCAAACTTCCCTGGGGAGAGCATTCCACAAGCAGGGAGCCACTGCAGAAAAGGAGCTACAGGGAACCAATATATGGAAGTAAAATTGCAGGAGACTGGCAAGAGGATCGCTGGAAAGGCTGTGCGCCATTACTGTATTTTGCCACTGCGCAAAACAAACATGGGAAATGGTACTGAAGGCATCTTTTATTTTGAAACAAGAGGAAATTTCTATGCAAAGCCAGGGACATGATGCAAACTTGCTCTTTTTGTCTTGTGTATGCAGCCCAGATAATGGAACTTTTTTTGTCAAGAAAGCGAATTCTCCTGGGGCAGGATTCCAATTTTATTTCTCATTTGTTTAGTGTAGAGTGCATCTAGCCCAGACTAACTTCCAATCATCTAAAACTCTGCTCAGACACAACAGAGACCTGACATATATTTGGGTCACAGAAGGGCACAAAGAGGCCTTCGTCCTTCTCTCCCCAGATTCTGCTTTCCAGCTAAGTGTGTCCATGCTCCAGCCAGTGTAAGGTGCAATCAGTACTTTGGCTGCTGAGGCCGGTGTGCAAGAATGTCAAATAAATATTTCAGGTTTGTAGCATCACTTTCTGATGTGCGATTGAGTTATTTTTAGTGCTGGAGTTGGAGGCGACAAGGCATAAATCTCCATGCCCATTTCACTGTCTGCACAATCACAAGTTCATATATATTTCATGGGAGTTGTTGGGGACCAGTTTCTTCTATCAACAACCACATCTGGACTGGAAACCAAGAGATTACACTTAAATAAGAAATCCAGGCACAAAGGTATTCCCACCCCCACCCTACCCCCCAAAAATAAACATCGGAGCCGGAGTCTGTGTGGATTCCAGCAAGCACTGGGACAAGTCCCGACAAATTTTCTGCAGTGACAGAAACATCTCCCTCCACAGATGCAACGTTGGGAGGGGGGGCAGAGAGAATCTGTTTAGTTGACATATTTTGCAGATTCCCTCACATGTATCCTCAAGCCAAATGGAGACAAATTTATGCATGAATATGTGCAGCTAAGGTACAGGTAAACCAAGCAAGGGGCTTCTCATCATTAGGTAAAGGGTAAAGGGACCCCTGACCATTAGGTCCAGTCGTGACCGACTCTGGGGTTACAGCGCTCATCTCGAGCAGCGCACGGAAAAGCCGTTTACCTTCCCGCCGGAGCGGTACCTATTTATCTACTTGCACTTTGACGTGCTTTTGAACTGCTAGGTTGGCAGGAGCAGGGACCGAGCAACGGGAGCTCACCCCATCATGGGGATTCGAACCGCCGACCTTCTTGCTGATCAGCAAGTCCTAGGCTCTGTGGTTTAACCCACAGCGCCACCTGCGTCCCTTCTCATCATTACTTCCAAGCATAAAGTAGTTTGTCATTTTTTAACCCCTCGACTGCTTAGGCCTCGAGTTCCTAGCAGTGGGCTGTCAAGTTTCTATGAGTTGCCCAAGTACCCACCCTCAGAGAAGGATGCTTGCTCAGTCTCTGTACAAGTCCCTGATCTGGTCTCTTCTCTTTCCAGATCAGTCCCCCACTAGACAGGAGTGGGTAATTTTGCCATAACGCTGCATCAGACACAGTCATTCACTCACTCCCAAAGTATAGGCAGTAGCAGAATTACCTGTGGGATCTCTGCATGAGTCACTGCTCTAGGTGCATCAAGCTCAACATAGGGGGTAGGAAAATGACAATCTTAACATATTTTAAGGTGGGGTTTTGTTTTGTTTTTGTAATGAAATGCCTTCCATTTTAATTCAGAAAACGTGTGTGTCTCAGATATCAAAATGCTTATATTGGTTTACATTCTCCAGACACTTGTAGGCATTCTCTTTAGTCATCATTTAGCCAGTATCTACCATTCGTTGGGAAACATGCCTCATCAATCGTCTGCAGTCCATTAATAGCTTCTGTTGCTCTTCTCTAAACTCCTAATTCATCAACGTTACTGAGGACTGAGACATGCACAATTAAACAAAGATACAGGAGACTAGCAATCAAATGCCCTCCCCCAATAATCATTACTTTGCCCCCCTTCTCAGCTGTCCATTCACTACAAAGAACACGGGCACTATTATTCCCTAGGCTCTGCCAGAGGTTTTCCTCCAGACCGGCTCTCCAATTGGTCCCAGCACTCCCTCAATCTTATTCCACCTCTTTTTATCCCAATTCTCTCCCATTTTCCTAAGGTTCTGTGCATTTTGGTCCACTGTTTCCTTGGTCACTTTACATCTCCTAGAACCCCAACAACAATAGCACCTTTCGAGTCTTCTCTCACTCAGGTTTCAAGCTCCCACCATTTTAATCTTTGTTCCCTTTCTGGGGAAAAAATGCAGGGAGCCAGCCCCAATTCCATTTTAAGATTTTCCTCCTAAGCCAATTTATCTCCTCCTGCTGCTGCTATTAAAGGAGCATTATTTGTCAACCTGATGCGACCAGAGTGCTTTCCCTCAACCATCATAATGTTTGTGAACATGGCATGACATCACAGCAGCCCAGAAAATGTCACGGGGCAGTAGCCTTGGGGCTGATCCACACTTCTGCTTGTCGCATACCTAGAAATCACGGCTCCAAGCGTTTCCCCCCTTGCCCTGCTCCTTTCCAAGGGAAAACCCAAATTGCCATTTGCTCAACTGAATGCTAGATAGCCGTTTTCCTTGGGGAAAGCAATGGGACAACTGGAAGGGCGGATACATCCTCAGGCAGTGTTAAGAAACTGGGATAATCTAGGAGCCAAATGGCTTCTAGGACCTGGGTTGTGGGTGCCAAAACAGAATGTCTAGTTGCCACCGGAGGGTTGGGCAACACTTTTTATTATTTTGATAAGCATTAATTAATATGCAATTCACATAAGTGACACATTGTTAATATCACATTTTTAGCAGAAATTGTCAATACAATGGTACCTCGGGTTACATACGCTTCAGGTTACAGACTCCGCTAACCCAGAAATATTACCTCAGGTTAAGAACTTTGCTTCAGGATGAGAACAGAAATTGTGCTCCGACGGCACAGCAGCAGCAGGAGGCCCCATTAGCTAAAGTGGTGCTTCAGGGTAAGAACAGTTTCAGGTTAAGTACGGACCTCCGGAATGAATTAAGTACTTAACCTGAGGTACCACTGTATGTGTTTTATTTGGTGTTTACAATAAAAATATTGGTACCATACTTCAGTTTTCAAAACACTCTACTCTTTATTGTTAAACTCCTTAACATATTGTCTATCCTTTACATATACATCAACGCTTCAGAGCACATACATTTCAGTAATCCTTGAGTGTCAGCCAGGCATTTAAAAAATGGCACCCAGACTTTTTGAGGTGCTCACAAATGGAGAATCTTCAGGGGCAAAATGCACCTGGCGCCCTGCTAATTTCAAACCCTGCCCTCAGGGCAACAACTGCTTATATACTCAGTTTGCATGTGCTTGGTTTTTACTGTTAAACGAAGGATGCTATGATTGAGAGCTGCCTTGACAATGACACTCTGCTGTGAGCTCTTACATTAGGTGTCCAAGGAGCCAGGCACAGTTACTCAGAAATACTTTGGTGGGGCAGCGTAACAAAGAGTCGTTCTATTTACTTTTTATTTGCACAAATACTTGGCTCAAGGTGCTCAGAGAGGACAGTCCAGGCAGATATCACTTTAACTTCAGCAGCAGAAGTGTACCAGGAGCCTTCAGTCCTTTTCTCTGAATACTAACAATACTGTGTTAATTTATCTTCATTTTGCAGAAGGGGCTCTGCCAAGAGAATAATGGCTTGCCATAGGCTACCTAGTGAGTTCATGGCAAAAGTGAGATGTAAACCAGAGACTTCCTGGCTCACAGCACATTCTGTTAACCAGCGTCTTGGGATGGTCACGGAAACGGCATAAATTGCTCAGGCAACAGACAGAGCGCTCTTTAAAGCATTAGCGTTGAACAGGTGCCAACCATCAATGCTTTCATGGGCTATGTGACTCTGTGCACAGTTACCTTGGCTCACGTTCAACTGAATTCAATAGGGCTTTTGCACAAATACCTGTGCACACAGAATTGGAACCACATTTTGAAGCAGCACGTATTGGATAGAGCCCAGAGTTAGTCAGGTTGCAAATAAGGGGGAGAAAGTTAGGTCATTGTTAGAAGTCTCTCTCTCTCTCTCTCTTCCTCTCTCTTACATACACACAGAAAAAGTACTGAAACGAATCAGGTTCTATAAATATTACCAAGGAGTGGGATTCAGCTAATGAGTTGCATCAACAGAAGCTCTGTGCAAGGGCTTCCACTTGTACAATGGGGCTTCCTCCTGCCCGCCTCTCTGAAATTGGGTCAGGGGGTCAGGAGAAACCCCAGAACAGAGGGAGGATCGTTCTGTCCAGCAAGCCAAAATACTTGCTCTGACAGAATGATTGCCTTCCTCCCTAATTTCTTGAATAAGACATTGGATTTGAACCATGATTTGACTATCAGGAACCCCTTCACATATTCAAATCTCCTTCTGCTGCCTTTCCCTTCATTATTTAAAATGTTTTTCGGACCATCAAATTGGGCAAACTATGATCCTCATTAATCACACAGTGAGTCTCCCATTGAGACACTGAAACCATGGTTTCATAGTTCGTTTCAATCCCAGAGTTGTAGGTAAACTGTGGTTACTGGAAAACATGGCTTGCCAGATTCAGGCACAGCACTCTTCCCCAAAGAGGGAGGTGGGGGGGGGGGAGAGAGAAGCACAAAGGCCACAAAGACATTCCAAATTTCCATGTCATGGTTTGCTAATCAACTCCCTGATGTCTGGAGAGAATTGCTGTGAGCACAAGCAGGAGAGGAGAGCAGAGCAGGTAAGGAACCAAAAACCAAAAAAAAGGATAGTCGCACAGCCTAAATTACCTAAAGGGGCTGTTCCAGTTTACAGCGTCCTTTTATTTTGTCTTCCTGCAAATTCTTTTTACAGAATATGGCTCTCCTGTCAGCACAGTTCAGGGTAAAATGTACAAGGCACAGATGCAGCAGAGTCACAAAGAAGCAGAAAGAGACGTCCCCTCAAGCAACCTCACTCAGTTGTGCTAATTTTATTCACTAAGAGGTAGATTTTGAAAATCCAAGCAACCAGCTACTCATTTTCTGAGTGCATACAAAATTCTGCCCGGCACCAGCTGGACACGAGGGAACTCCCAACAGGATTTTTTGAGATGCCACAATAAAATATGAATCAGCAGCATTTTGAGTTGTAGGTGGGGGAAAGCGTTTGCCGTCTATTCCTCTGGAGTGAACGGAGGCCTCGCTCACACCTAACCACTAGCAACATGGGAGCCAGTTTTCTTGTGGTCAGAGCTCGTACCAATGGCCACTGAGAAACTGAAAACAATAACCAATTGGACGGAGTTAATCACATGAAGTCCTTCCCACCCAATCAGGAAGGAGGCAACCAAGGCCCCTCCCATAGACAGGGTGGATACTTCCCCACCACCACTGAAGATAAATAGTGTGGGTTTTGTTTTTCAAAAAATGTAAATCCGCTAATTTTTATATTTAATTGATTTTTAGCAGCAGCCTCATTTTTATTATTGGGTTAAATAAAAATTAATACAGTCTCCACAAAAAAATAATAATAATAAACATAGCATTGAGCTTATAGCATCATTTTACATAATCTTACAACATCAATTGTCAATCTAGGCTCTCCACAGACATGTTTGTGAAACTGGTGGGAGAAATTTGCTATCTACTTCCATTGCGTATGAAAAGAAGGGGGACCAGGTCGCATTAAAGGTTTCTCTCTTTATAACACCTTTTTCAACTCTTCTAGACCCAGTTAGCCATTCTGAAATAGCCCAGATATTGTTGAATGAACTCAGCCTGGGATTTCCAAAAAGTACGCTACCACCAATCGTGCAGCCACCAGTAGAAAGATTACGTGTCTGGTTGAATAGTAAGATCAGAATTTAGGTTTAATGAGAGCAGGACTAAAGTTGGATTTGGTGAGAGAGGTTGTTTTAACAATTTTGGAAATAATATCGAAGACCCTTTTCCAGAATACATGGATGATTTTACATTCCCACCAAGCATGAAAATATGTTTCAATATTCCCAATTGCCCAATTCCCAATTCCCAATGCCTCCAACAGCAGCCTCGTTTTTTTAAAAAAAGAGATGGAGAGCACAAACTTTGCTAAATTAATTGTGGTCATCTATTAAATGCTAAGTTTTCGGGCAGCTTTCCTATGTAAAAGGACCATGGAAAAATATAGCCAACTTTCGTGAAGAGCATTATGAGTGACACAATAGCCACATTACTATTGAACGATAAGCTAGACTTTCTGACTTGGGGCGGTTTACCGAGAACAAGCCGTGTGCTGCTTCACGCTGCCCAATGGCTCCCACTTTCACTCCTTCCCTGAGACAAGCTAGATAAACAAATCAGGAAGCCTTCACTTTGTGTTACATCACAAACCACGGGCCGTGGTTTGTTGCTCCCTGACATGCCAAGATCAACAAAGCAACAACAGAACATCATGGCTTCCAAGGGAGAGACAAACCATGATCCCAGGTTTGGACATAACATACAGGCAAGGCTTTCTATTCTCCCTCATGACCAGTAAATCACAGGAGTGACATATTGTGTTTATTATATTGGACTTCCTACTGGAGTAGCAAGTCATCATAAGTCCTAGATTTTAGGAGGATCCCCAAATCTTACCAGCACCATTAACTGAGCCTGTAAGGTTTTTATACTCTTATTTTATATCCTCCAAGTGCTCAAATTAGGAGCATTTTTAATGACAGCTTAAATACAGTGGTACCTCGGGTTAAGTACTTAATTCGTTCCGGAGGTCTGTACTTAACCTGAAAGTGTTCTTAACCTGAAGCACCACTTTAGCTAATGGGGCCTCCCGCTGCAGCTGGAGCACGATTTCTGTTCTCATCCTGAAGCAAAGTTCTTAACCTGAAGCACTATTTCTGGGTTAGCGGAGTCTGTAACCTGAAGCGTATGTAACCTGAAGCGTATGTAACCCGAGGTACCACTGTACTCACTTTCCATCCCATGGAGAAACACTGTTTTGTCCAGTGGTTAATACCATCTCACTTTTGGAATGTTCTGGATATTTGTTACAGCCATAATTCTATGGAGGTTTATTTGGAAGCAAGTCCCATTTTGCTCAATGGGACCTGTCCAAATTTACGCACAGAACTCGTGCATAAATTTATGCCTTACTTGTCAAACAAGTTGCATGCATACAGAGAGAGCCAAAAAGAAGCAATCTCTTGCCGCTACGCAGATCTAAATCTGGAGTCCAAAAAGTGCAACGGCTACATTGTCAAATGTTCTGGATTATGCTCCTCAGATGTACAAAGTTTTTGTGTAGTTACATGTGTTAAAACCATCAGTTAGCACACATACTTGCCCAGGAATGTATGGATTTCAAAATGGTAGAGTTTAAAACTACGATTTAAATCTTTCCTTTTTGTGTGCATGCAGTTTAAAGCAATGGCTTTAGAACAGTCTTGATTTTAAGTCAACCTGCCCAGAGGCTTCTGGTATTCAGACTGTGACTGTAGCATCTCGCTTGGTAAACTGACCAGGCTGTAAGCCAAGCCAACTCCTTGCTGATAAATCGGAGATTATCCACTGACATGTCCTCAGAGGTTTTCCATGATGTTCTGAAGTCTCTCTGCAGCCCTTGGAAAGTGACTCTTGAATAAATACTAAGTAGAAGTTTTTAAAGTTTTGATTCACGCAGAAGTGAAGGGGTTTAGTGATGGGAGTTCTGCATGACTAGAAGCATCTAGAGAGGCAAGGTCCGCAATATCACTGTGGGAAATCTAATGCCAGGGCAATGGTTTTACTGCTTGCTCTAGGCGAGCTCATTTGCCTCCAAATGGGCTCTGCTCCTGTGTTTGTTACGAAAACAATTTTTACCAACCCAATCCAAATCACAATTCTTCTCTCACAGTTACTGTAATGGAAACCAAACCCTGTCATACTGTATACCAGGAATTTTCACCACCTGAGAAATTGGGGGCTCTTGACAAAATGTTTCTGTTCTTCACCCACCTTCCCTTTAACCATTTATAAGTTCACTGATCAAATTTAAATACATCTGAATGGCCTTTCTGGGAGTGGCCTGGGAACACCCAACTCTGTAAGAGTGCTAAGGCAAAACAGGTAGGGATCTACAATGTGCCTGATTCAAAGACCAGCTGGAGCTCATTGAAAGCTGATATTAGCTATCTAAAAGGAGAGAGAGAGAGAGGCAATAAAACCTGGTGTGAGTTAATTTAACAGCTACCACTCCAACACCTTTCTTTTCCTCCGTAACACATCAGAACCAAAACCGCTTCATGCTATGAAACATCCCCTTCATCTGCATCCCAACCTTCCATCGCCAACCAGACCCGAAGCAATTCTGTTGATTAAAATTCCCCCGACCACCAATTAATCAACCCAAATGATAGTTGATTAAGTCGTCCACGAAATCGCGCAGCCCTAACATGAATATGTGTACAACCACCCCACTTCTTTAAGCGGCGCTTGAAAGTAACGGGAGTGAACCCAGACAGCCTTAGCAGTGCGTTAATAATTGCCACAGGGTGGGATTTCTGCTCACAGAGAGGTGGGGAAGAGATGACGAGGGTATTGTATCAAGGGCAGCGCATGTTCAGAAGCGACTGTCACTTAGGGGGAACAAGAGGAGGCAAGGAGGGCAGTGGGGAAGGTGTAATGAGCAGGTGCGGGATAAAGGACGTGTCAGAGCAATCTTGCCCTGAATCAACGCTGTGTGACCTTCCCAGATGGGGAGCACAGGGAGAAGAGGGGAGGGACAGGAGAGGATGTGAAAAGCCATAGGAGGTTAACAAGCTACAGGCAAGCGAGTTCCCCAGACAAAGAGGCACATGTCTTGTTAGAGAGGGGGCCAGTTTATTGCAGCGGCCGGTGCACACTAAAGGGAACCAACCTCTGCACTAGAGTGTGTAAAGGGGTAAGCAGGTGTCCCTTTTGGAAAAGCAAGCAGCCCTCAGACAAAACCATTACACCTTGCTAATTAGCAAGGCTTCATTCACAGCTCAATGCCAAGAGAGGAGCCCAGTTGTCCAAGGAGCAGCTCACACAATCGGCAGAATCAAGTGGCAAAGTCCCTTTTTTTTAGGACTTTGCAGGATGGGGAGGTGCTTCCCCACCAACAAGCTTTATGTGCATAGAATTCCGCCCCCCTCCCGATATTCGAGACACAGGAGCTGCTGGGAGGCAGCACTATACGAAAATGAAATTTGTCGTTTAATCTGGGGACTCGTCTTTAATAAGCGAATGTTTCAAACCACAAGCCTATTTCACACTGCTGAAAATTAAATAGGCTTTTAAAAAAAATGCCATTGATACTATTGCTGTTGACTTATTAACTGCTTTCTAAACCACTGTCGCGAGGCAAGTTACCAGACCCTCCAAGTGTCCCTATTTTCCAGGGACTGTCCTAGATTTACAGTAGCCATCCCGGTTTCTGATTTGATCCCAGAATGTCCCGCTTTTCCTTAGGACGTCCCTATTTTCATTGAAGAAATGTTGGAGGGTATGGAGTTATCGAACCCCTGAGCCATCTGAAGTGCTTTCATGTTTAATTATGTTTTTATGTATGTTGGAAGCCACCCAGAGTGGCTGAGGCAACCCAGTAAGATGGGCAGCGTATAAATATTATTATTGTTGTTGTTGTTATTTTCATTGCAGAAATGTTGGAGGGTATGAGTTACACATAGAGTACTTAAAAACACAAACACAAGAAATACATGTAAAAAAAGACTAAAACCCTGAAAAGTAGATGCTCATGGCAAAAAATTAAAACCACATTTATCCAGCTGAGAAAGCCTGTCAGAACAAAAATGTCTTCAGTTGTTTCTGGAAAGTGGACCACACCTGTCATATCTCAAAAGGAATGTGATTCCACAGAACAGGGGCAGTCGCACTAAAAGTCCTACTCCACATTACTACAGAGCAGGCTTCTGAGATCATAGGAGTCATAGAATCATAGAACTGTAACGTTGGAAGGGATCCACCAATGTCACCTAGTCTACCCCCCAGCAATGCAGGAATCTCAGCTGAAGCACCCATGACAGATGGCCATCCAACCTCTCCTTAAAAACCTCCAAGGAAGGAGTCCACCACCTCCTGAGGGAGACCGTTCCATTGTCGAACAGATCTTACTTGTGGCCAAGTAAGATTGTCTTCCATGAACATGGTCTTAACAGTGTGTCTGTAAGTGACTGTGGAGGCCAATTCTGGATCCACACATCCTTCCACAGTGGGGACATAGGTTTCCGGAGATGATCACAGTGAGGGTTTGCCAAACGTGCCTTCCTTTTGGCACATTTCTCCCTTTCGTCCTGAGTTCGAACATCTTCAAAGTCCATGACACCTTTGGTAAAGGCTGTTCTCCAATTGGGGCACTCGCAGGCCTGATCTTCAAGTTTCTTGAAGCGCTGTAATGTTGATGTTAAAACTTCACAGGTCTCTTGCAATGATGGCAGTCCTGCATTCGGGATGCTCATTATCTGTGTTATCCAATGTTCTGTATAATCCATGTTCCAAAGTTCAATTGTCTTTTACGACTGATGGGTGGTGACCACACTGGGCACGGTAATCCAGTCAGGGGGAAAACAGAGGAAGTCTACGTTTAGGGAACCATTTCTAGCCCCTCCCCCTTTTCGGGGTGAGCAGAGTGGATCCTAAATAGGACTGCTCAGTCATGGGTACAGCTGCGAGCTACTCAACTGCCTCATTCCTTGAGTCAGATCTACTGAATCTGTATCCACCGCCCATGTGCCAGTTCATGACTAAGGGCTTCCAGATTTCACAGTCCTGCCCCCATTACCATTTGCCTATCGCCATGGGACTTTTTGGGTTTGGGTTTGAGATGGGTTTTTGGAAGACGCCTGTATGTGAATTTGTTTTATATGTGTAGATCAGTGCACGCTGACCAGCACACAGTCTTCGCAGTAAGGCTCTATTCCGATGGCATGAGTATCATGATGACCGGTAGATTCTTATCTGCTGCAGCCTTCATCTGCCTTCACAGTCGTTGTAACATACCGCTTGTTATCTTCCACCTGTTCTGCCATTGAGGACTTCTTGGATCATTCTTTGTCTAGCTTTTCCCCTTTGACCTTACCACCTTGGGTGACCCTGCTGGGAGTATGAGGCTCTCAACGACTTCGCTCATAGGGCTCATAGGAACATGCAAGCCCACTCACCATGACAAGGTGATGATCCAGCACATGGGATGGGAAATTATAGGCTTGGTGGCTTAATTTTTATCTCTGAGGTTATAATAATAAGCAGTAAAACAACTATATATATAGGGTGTTTCTCTGCCCAGAACATTGGAGGCTATACACCACACCTCCTCAACAGTATTTATAGGAACTCAAACACTGAGATCCTGCTCTGTTCCAGTAACAAGAAGCCGAAAGCACCAGCCTGAAGATGACGAGTGAGACCTCGTCGAAACGTCGCCTAGGCACCCCATCTTTTACACGGGAAGACACCCGAGGACACCAAAACCTGCATTCCTGTACCCGTGAAAATCTACGAAAACATATATATATATATATATATGCTTTCGTAGATTTTCACGGGTACAGGAATGCAGGTTTTGGTGTCCTCGGGTATCTTCCCGTGTAAAAGTTGGGGTGTCTGGGCGACGTTTCGACGAGGTCTCACTCGTCATCTTCAGGCTGGTGCTTTCGGCTTCTTGTTACTGGAACAGAGCAGGATCTCAGTGTTTGAGTTCCTATAAATACTGTTGAGGAGGTATGGTGTATAGCCTCCAATGTTCTGGGCAGAGAGGAAGTTCCCAGGCTAGTGTGCCTTTTCTTCTTTTGTTCCTTAATTGCTTGAGGGATATCTTGAGTGATTTCTTGAGTGATATCCTGAGTACCACTTAGGTGGGTCATTAGGTGTGGATTAGTTGCTAAAGCCTTTGTGTCTTGACCTCTTGAACTTTGTGAAGAGTTTTTCTGAGAAGATGGGTGTACTACATTTGGTTGTGCTCTGGCTTGGCTTCGTGTATAGGGGCGAGCTGTGGTTTTGTGGCCTGTGCCAGCCAGATCTGTGTAGGGATTGCAGGGGGGTGCAGCATCCGGAGGTGCCACCATGGTTTGGCTACTGGATGGTGTCCAGAGAAACACCCTCACAACATGAACAAGCGTGACGACACATCCCGCTTGCCAGACATCTGGAAATTAGCCCTCCCCACAAAAACTGACACCAGATCCAGAGGCACACAGAACGCCATCACCAATCAACCACACCAGACCCAAACCCAGACCCTCTCCACAGATAAATTACACAGATAAAATTGCAACTGAGCTTAAGAAATTGGTGCACTGGACTGAACAATAAATCTGAATGGCTGACAGGTAACCAGTGAGTCAAGGCAAGGCAATTATACCAGGCACCTGGTGACCCATTCAAATATTTTATCATGATGTGAGTTAAATTGCACCCACTTTCATTCATAAAAAAGAAAGAAAAATGTCTCCATAGTTGCATGCAAGAGAGAGATTTCATCAGTGCAGCACCCCAGCCAAAAACTACTCAGATCACACATGAAAGGAGTTAGTACATAGCAGCAGAATTTACTTCTGGCTCCTGGCTCACATGTCTGGATTGTGCCCTGCAGATGTTGTTGGTTGATAACCTCCATCATCCCTGGGGCTGATGGGAGCTGGAGTCAAAAACTACTGGAAGGCACCAAGATGGCTAACCCTGGTGTACAGAAAAGACAGTTTCTCCTCCCCAACTGTACCCAAGCTTGAGGGGGCCTTACCAGAAGAATCTGGGGATAGAGGCACTGTGAGAAATAGGATGCTAAAGGTAAAGGGTAAAGGTACCCCTGACCATTAGGTCCAGTCGTGGACGACTCTGGGGTTGCGGCGCTCATCTCGCTTTATTGGCCAAGGGAGCTGGCATTCAGCTTTCGGGTCATGTGGCCAGCATGACTAAGCCGCTTCTGGTGAACCAGAGCAGCGCACAAACGCTGTTTACCTTCCCGCCGGAGCACTACCTATTTATCTACTTGCACCTTGATGGAAGGTAAACAGCATTTCCATGCGCTGCTCTGGTTCGCCAGAAGCGACTTAGTCATGCTGGCCACATGACCCAGAAGCTGTACGCCGGCTCCCTTGGCCAATAAAGCAAGATGAAGGCCGTAACCCCAGAGTCGGTCACGACTGGACCTAATGATCAGGGGTCCCTTTACCTTTAACCTACCCATACCTTAGTAATATACTGAAATTAAGCAAAAGCATTGGAACAAAGTGAGGTATCTAGTTAGGCACTAGTAACGAGGAAAGGGTAACATTGGTTTGCATGCAGGAGACTGAAGTATGGTTCCATTGCAAAGAAGCAGTTCATCCTCCTGCCACACACGATAGCAGAAGCCCTGAATGGAAGACGCAGGGAGTGACAACATCGCTCCAACTTGGCAGCAAGACTGAGCTCAGCTGGAGTACTATATCTGGCAGAGGCCCGTGATTTAAGGAGCACTGTTAAATACAACTCGGTTCAAGAGAAAGATCTAATCCATATGGCACAATCCCTACAAGGAAGTTCTCTTGCACAAGCCCCACTGGAATGAGACGGGAGGTACGCAAGCACACAGGAATGCTCTTGCACAACTCCTGTTCACTGTTTCTTGCACAAGTCTTGTTCCCCTTACCCAGTGGACCGCATCCCTGTTCATTATTGGGAGACAAGTTCTGTTCCATTAAAAGGAAGCTTGCACAAGAAAACGTCCAGGTGAGTTGCGCTCCCCAGGCTCCCTTGGTTCTTCCAGCTCAGGTGCCAAAAAATACTGTGCTGTCAATTGCTGGTGCTTGGGTCCTCATACAAACATAAGAACAGCCTGTTGGATTAGACCAATAGCCTATCTAGTCCAGCATCCAGCGGCCAACCAGATGGCTGTGGGAAACCCACAAATACAGTGGTACCTCGGGTTAAGTACTTATTTCGTTCTGGAGGTCCGTTCTTAACCTGAAACTGTTCTTAACCTGAAGCACCACTTTAGCTAATGGGGCCTCCTGCTGCCTCCGCGCCGCCGGAGCACGATTTCTGTTCTTATCCTGAAGCAAAGTTCTTAACCTGAAGCACTATTTCTGGGTTAGCGGAGTCTGTAACCTGAAGCATATGTAACCTGAAGCGTACGTAACCCAAGGTACCACTGTAGCACTCAAGCACAAGAGCAATCTTCCCTCTTGTGGTTTCCAGCAACTGGTACTCAGAAACATTGCTGCCTCCAACTGTGGAGGCAGAAGATTAGCCATAATGGCTATGTGGAGGCAGAATACAGCCATCGATAACCCTCTCCTCCATCAGCAGTGTTTGAAATTAGCCAGGCGCCAGGTGCATTTTGGCTATTGACCACTTTCGACCAAGTCAAGATGTCTGGGCACCAGGATGGAGGTGAATGCCTGCAGATCATTGGATCTGGACTGTTTTCACATGCTAATACCCCATCCTGTAGAATTCTATCAGTTATATTTCATCTGCACCATCAGAATGAATTTCAGGAGCCAAAATGCTTTTTCTGTGCGGCCTGAGCAGGAGCAGTCACCATTAAGAAAAAGAGGTTGGAATAGGTCAATATATATATGTGGACTGTCCCTAGATAAGGTGACTGTTCTTTAAATTCTCAAAGCTCTTAACCTAGCTCAAGGTTGTCATCTGAACTCACCAGATGTTTAACTGAGAATCAATCACAGTCAGTACATCATTTGAAAAATAAGACTTTAGAGCCGTCTTGCCCCAAAATGGCAACCATACATTCCGTTTTGGCGACTGGAACCTAGGTTTAAGGAGCCATTGGGTGCCTAGCTTATATATCTGAGTTTCTAACACTGCCTCCATAAAATTGTCTAATCCATCTTTTAAAGCCATCACTGCCTCCTGAGTGAGGGAGTTCCATAGTGTAATAGTAGATATTTTTAAAGATACAAACAAATTGAGCTAATTCAGACAAGGGAGAGAGGGAAAGCAAGAAGTAAAAACTGATTATGAAAACCAAAGCATTTTTTTTTTGAAGGGCAGAAAATTAAGAGAGGACATGTGAGCCATTTTCAAACATCTAAAAAGCTGCCAAAAAAACCAGGAGAACAATTGCCTCCAAGGCCCACTGATGGAGGGACAAGAAGTAACTTGTTCCAAGTTGCAGTCCCTCAGATTAAGGCTGGGCAACAGGAAGAAAAACTACCTTTAACAACTGGGTAATGGAACAAGCTGCTGAAGAAAGTTGCCCAGTTGTGTCTGCCTTGGTTTGATGGGAGGAATTTTCATAAGAGACACGAAGAACATCTACCTAAAGGGACGGTTTTAAGTCAATAGCCAGCCAAATTAGATTAATCTCGACAATGCATTCCAACTCTTGTAATTTCCCCAATTCTATGCACTAAGATCCAAAGACAGGGGGATTTTGCAGATGGAACAGTACAGCTAAGCCTCTGAATGGCAAGCGTGAATTGGCTGTCTTGCACAGAGGAGAGATGAGGAATGGAGCAGGGCATGTAATTGTATGTTCTGCACTACTGCATTTCAGGCTGCAATCTTATGCACACAGGCCTAGTTCACACAAACAGATTAGGTTGTTAAGCGGTTCCCAGACTGTATAAATTATGCAAATTCAAAGAGTTGAAAATGGGGGGGGGGAGGGAGAGAGAGAGAGGCATCGCTTCCCACGCTGTACATATAATTTATTTTGTCCCCCCATTACCTTTGGCTCAAACAGACTTTGCAGGGTTCTGAAACAATACTAAAACCCGTTTCCTGCAGCTGAAAGTGGGATATGCCTGTATGCAACACAAGCCATAATCTCTCTTCAAACCACCTTCTACTCTCCAGATTAATATTACAGCTTGTCTACCTGGTGTTATACCCAACACTTCCTGCAAAAAGCTCAAAGCAGCTGACATATGGTTCCGAGAGTCTTCCACTGACAGGTCCAGACCCTCTAAGCTTCAGCAGTAGACAAGGAAAACTGTTCAAAGCTGGAGCACAGCAAATCTCTCACGAAGAAGAACAACAATGCTCTGGAATAAGTACTGTATTTTGCAATCTGCAATCGCAACACTGAGAACTGCGTGCCGAGACCAGACAAAGGATGTAACGGCTTTATTTCTTCCAATTCCTAGCTGAGTGAGTGGTGAGAGAAGGACTCCAACAGCCCCCAAAGTCCTGACCAAAAAAAGCATAGTAGGAAATCCAACTTTACCTTGGACTAACAAGTCCACATCTGTGCGGATTCCACTGAATTGGAAAAACCGTAGCGAAAGGAAAATTAAACTATTCCTTGCCCAGAGCCCCACATACTTAAGAGAAACGTCCTGGACCAGCCCAGCCAAGGGGAGCAGATTAGCTGAAACTGAAGAGAGCTTTTGACAAGTTTCGTGTTTTGACTCGTGTTTCTAGAGGGGTTGTTCTTTCTGTCAGGCTGGGCAGAACCGCCAAGGCAAAGGGGGAAGGGGGAATTCCAGCAAGCTGCAGTTGCAAGTAACCCAGTTTCCTATATCCATTTGCTTTCTCTGTCTGTGTGTCAGCAGAAGGGGAATTGCAAGGAAAAGCAGTAATGATGGGGTGGGGGGGGCTGGACAGGGAGAATAGCCTCCTCTTCTCAATACAGGTGCACTTGTGGGTAGCTTGAATGCAAGCTAGCAAAAACCCACTGCATGTGCAAATGTTCTTCCTCTCCAAGAGTTTAAGGGCAATTGCATCTTAATTTATTAATTCTTTTTAAAGTGTGCAGCCTTACATTTCCTACGAAGAGCCAAGGCGAGGTGGTAGACTTGTCGCAAACCCTCCCATTCTCCTGCAGCCCTTAATGTACAAAGGGCAGTCTGCAAAGAGCCTTCCTTACGGGTACCTCTAAGCTTCCACTGCTTTCCCAGTTCCTTCCCGAGGCCCTTCTGTAAGGGAAACTAAATCTTCTGCCTTGCACACAAAGGAATACGCATGTTTAAACTATTCAATATTTATCCAAGAGGATGCAATTTCCACTCCACTTACAGATTTACTGTTTGGGGGGCTGGCGGGGGGGGGGGGGAGAGAGCAAGGCATGGCTCAACAGATGCTCTTCATAAAGCTTTCTAGCTACAGAAATGCACCCGGCAACAATAAGCAAACCCAGCAGAAAAAAAGGGGTTGCTGCCTGTGTGTTGTGTGTGTGAAGCAGCCACTAGCCAGCTGTGCGGCGGTTTGAAATCATGACCTGATTTTTCAATTATGCCTCCACTCCTCCTTTATCCATCTGACACAAGAAAGGGGGGAGATCTGCAGGAAGGGAAGGGAAGGGGACAGGACACCAGCGGTGGGCCCAAGCCCTAGTGACACACTTCCAGTTTCTCTAAGACAGGGGAAACCCAGCAGCTTGCCATGCACCTCTGCCCAGGAAGAAAAATAAAGGACCAACCTGGCTGGCGCTCTCACAACGAGGATGCATTGAGTGGTGATGCTGATAAGATCCGGGAAAGGCTCTCCTTCGGTTGCTTTCCTCTTCTTTCTCTTTTTGCAGTTCCAAGACCGATGTAGTTATTTGTTTATTTCCCGCGGGATCCCCGGGAAGGGCTCCATGTCCATTCAGCGCAGCCTTTGCACGGACGCTCCTCGAGCAGCAAGCATACCAGCCCGGGCAGCCTGTTGTCTGCGCTCCAGAAGCAGGCAGACCTCGGGGAGAGTTTGCATAGCTCCCCTTCCTCTCTTCCCGGGAAGGTCTTCTCTTCTCCTTCCGCCTCCTTCTCGGGATCTTTCGCCTGGGATCTTGTAGCTACGATCCTTTTTCTTTCAAAAAAGCGCCGTGCTAAGAGATCTCCTCTTTGCAAAAGCAGGTCTCTTGCGCGCTTCTTCTTGGGACTTCTCGCGCGCGCGCGCGCTCCCCTTGCAAAAAAAAAAAGGGGGGCCCTCGCGCAGCAGATCGGAGCTGGGTTGGGGGGCGGGTAGGCAAGGGGAAAGGGGGGGGGCTCGCTTCTCCTCCGCAGCCTGTCTTGTGGGGGGAGCTGCAGGCTCCGTGTTTGATCGCCGCCTCCTCCCCCACCTCCCCAGCGCCCCACTCCAAGCAGACACCGGCGAGGGCAGCTGCTGTATTTCCCCCCTCGCTTTGCACCGGCTCCGGCGGCCCCAAGCAGAGCAGCCGCGCGTACGGGAGGCGGAGCTGCACGCCGAGGCCCTGCCTTCCCTCGCTCCCCGCCAGCAGTGGGCTTAGGGGGACCCCAGAGATCATCCAGCCCACCCCCTACCCCCCGCTGGAGAAAAAGGCTCCGTGCGCCGAAGCTCACCAATGATGCATTGAGAGAGAGAGAGAGAGAGAGAGAGAGAGAGAGAGAGAGGTGCTGGGGCTTAAACCTGCCTGGGAGAAAAGGACATGCCACCCATCAGAACATGCTGCACTTTAGCCCGGCATCGAAACGTTTTTTCTCTCTCTCTCTCAGCCACAATACATTCCTAGTCTTGCAGTGTAGTCATGGTCTGCCTTACAGAGGCTCTGCAGATAGCAAAAGCTTTGAACATCTGTACACTGGTTATTATTAATAGTTCGGTGGGGAGGCAAAACACCTCCTGCCCATGCCCAGAGACAATCTCTTTAGTTTCAGCTTTCAGACATTTTGTAAAAAAACTGTTAGGGGAATCCTCACGTGCCTTTAACCCAAGTTAGCTGTGTCGTATATTGAATGTTGACATATTGCCACAACCTTAGTAAAGTTTCCAGATTTGAAATACCAGAGGAAGAGGAAGATAGCATTGCAATTTAATTTAAAAGCTGCCATGGGGCAAAGCGGTGGGGGGCAATTTCCCCTCCCCAAATCAATCAATAAAAATACTTAACTAAAAGTAGAAATTGTAGAAAGATTTTGACAGATTTTCTGAGCACTTGGGATCAAAAGAAAGTAATTTAATACAACTGTTGTTGAGACATTTCGTTCGGTATGACTGAGCCAGACAGAGGGTGATGACCCCCCCCCCCATAAATCCTGGCTACCTGCCTCCCCCCTCCCCAACAACAACATAAATCCTGGCTACGCCCATGAAGCTGTCATTTCTTTCCGGAAGAAAAGCAGCCATTAATATTTTGCCGTTTATTCCATAATGCTGAAACACACCAGAAGCAAAATCGCCTGAAAATATGAATTTGCAACTAATTCAATTTGCATAGCTAAAACGTCCGTGGGTTGATCTATGGATTAAACCTTGTGTTAGGGAGAAGGGATTGTGTGAGTTTTTCCTTTTCTGAGCCGTGATCAGACACCTCAAGCATACCTTTATGCACCACTGCAGAAGTGTTGCCTAAAAGGCAAGTAAAAACAGACCAGACTCCTGAACCATTAAATATCTGTGTAGAAGTAGCAATTCCAGCATTTGCATGATGACAAGGTGTACTTGCTGAAATTATATCTTCTACACTGCTAACAGCGGTGAAGGAGCCTTGTCCTCTTTTGCACCTGGCAACCCTACTGATACTCCTCACACAAGAAAATCAAAACTGCAACTTCATTAAAAAGGTACTTTTCCATACAGCTTAGAAACCAAATACTTTTTTTCATTTTTCAATCCACAAATCAGCATGTCGCCCAGTGTATCAAACAAAGATAGTTAAACTTTTCTCAGAATATGTCAACTGAAGAGTCTCATGTGCTATAATTGCTAGATCCTGTTTGGAAAAACCAAAAATGGGAAGGGAGAAATGACATTCTGCTTGCCAGTGCACAAAAGACAAATATACATAAGGAAATGTGCAAAGGAAGAAAACAGCTGGCAGAAGAGTTGCAGAGGAAGAAACATGGAGAAAAATTTAAATACACACATTCACCCTAGGGCAGCTCTGCTCCAAATTACCACCATCCCTACCAGCCAAGAGGTTTGTCCTCAAGTCTAACAAAAGCAGCCATATGGGTTTTGTTATATGCGTTTTAAGTACATGCAGAGAGTATGCGCCAGGATTAGCTACCAATTGGTTCTACTGCAGCAAGGTGTACACATAGTGAGAAAACAGGCAGATGGAGGGGCTTGACAACCTGGGAAGGCAGCCCATCTAGGAGAAGGGAAACACTGGTCCTAAACTTCTGCTGCTGCCTTGTGGGATTTCTTCGGGAGAAGGAACGGCCAAGGAGTAAATCCTATACAAATCCAGATTGGAGTCCCTAAAATGATTGGATGGTGCTTTGTACGCCTCCTTCCGGCACTCCTGCAGCCCAGCTGCTGCCAAATCTGTTTTTCTGCTTTCCTTTGTACCATGTCAGCAAGGCCAAGAGGGAGGTCTGGGCAGCCCAGGACCTCCATACACACTGCCAAAGCTCATACCCTATTGGAGGTCACTTCAGTGCTGCTCAGTGGTTTGAGTTAGCCCTCAGAGTCACACTCCATTGCCTCTCGAGACAGACGGATGGCAACAACTTATTAAATAGGGACTGCAAGGAGGATGTTGCATAAGGGATTGCATAAGTACGTTTCCCAGTACGTTTCCGAGCACAATTCAAAGTGTTGGTGCTGACATTTTAGCCCTAAACGGTCCAGTATACCTGAAGGAGCGTCTCCACCTCCATCGTTCTGCCCGGACACTGAGATCCAGCACCGAGGGCCTTCTGGCGGTTCCCTCACTGCAAGAAGCCAAGTTACAAGGAACCAGGCAGAGGGCCTTCTCGGTGGTGGCGCCCGCCCTGTGGAACGCCCTCCCACCAGATGTCAAAGAGAAAAATAACTACCAAACTTTTAGAAGACATCTAAAGGCAGCCCTGTTTAGGGAAGCTTTTAATGTTTAATAGGTTATTGTATTTTAGTGTTTTGTTGGAAGCCTCCCAGAGTGGCTGGGGGGACCCAGCCAGATGGGCGGGGTATAAATAATAATTTATTTATTTATTTAAAGCGTCTTCCCCCATTTATTCCTCACAGCGAAGGAGAGAGAGTGATTAGGCCAAGGCCACCCTTTGAGCTCACAAGGGGTTGCAGCTAGAGGGGGTTAGGCAATCTTCAGCCTTCAACGCTGTGCACACCTTTAAAGCACATTTGTCACGGATTTTGCTACCTCAGATAATTCTGGACACTGTAACCCCTCACAAAGAGACAATTCCCAGCAACTGCTAACAAACTACGGTGCCCAGAATTCTTTGAGGGAGCAAACTCCGTGACAAATGTGCTTTAGAAGTATAGTCACACAGGTGGCAATGGGGGGCGGGGACTGAAAAGGAAAGGGTGGCAGAAAGGGGGAAAGGGGGTGCACCCTTTGGCTCTGGTCTCACCCACCTCTGGCTTCAACCTCCACCCATCAATGGCATGCGGCCTCTGACAGATTAGCCCTGAGGGAATACAGGGGGGGAAAGAAAGATCATTCCCTTGTTCTGCAAGAAAACCCACAGACCTGACCGTGTCAGAAATATAGTGCTCCCTGCCTCTGCACTGCAACTCAGTAAAGCCATACCAATGCAACTCCTTGTTCTCAAGGCAATACAGTGGTACCTCGGGTTACATATGCTTCAGGTTACATACAATTCAGGTTACAGACTCCGCTAATCCAGAAATAGTGCTTCAGGTTATGAACTTTGCTTCAGGATGAGAACAGAAATCGTGCTTCAGCGGCATGGCGGCAGCAGGAGGCCCCATTAGCTAAAGTGGTGCTTCAGGTTAAGAACAGTTTCAGGTTAAGTACGGACCTCCGGAACAAATTAAGTACTTAACCCAAGGTACCACTGTAGAGGGTATTTTAGTCTAGTCTAGTCCAGGGTACCTTCAAGATTCCAGTGCACCATACAAAAGTGTAAAAGCAATTCCGATAGCATTAAATTAAAATATATTTAAACAAACGACAAAATATAGAGCAGGCTAAAACTAAAGGATTAAAAAGAGCTCTGGCTAAGTAGTATGTGGTTAGAATGTTAAGACTAGTACAAATTCCTACGCAGCATGAAGTTCATTGGGTGAAATTGAACCAGCCATTATCTCTCAGCCTAGACTACCTTGCAGGGTTGAAAGCATTGCAATCTATCTAGAAAAAGAGGTGCTGGAACTCACCATGAACGTCTCCCTTGTTCTCTTATAATGGTAATGGCACCCACCTGAGAGGTGCTGGAACTGAATGCCAGCGAGTTTCAGCTGAAATAAAGTCCTGGTTGTTAGGACAATAAAATGGGGAGGCGGATAACAATTCTTTCACTCCTTCAAGGAAAGGTGGGATATAAATATAATGAGAAATAAACAATGCCAGTGCAAATATAAGTGTCTTAACCCAGCACCCAAAAAAGTGTGATGTGCAGTATTGTAGACATATCCAGATCCCAGTGCCACAAGCAGAATTTAAGAAACAAAGTCCACATAGGCCAGGAAGATGATATTTAAAAAGAGTACAGGTCAGGTCAGCTAATTTTGTTCCCACCAGCTCCAATTGGACAAGGCTGTTTTAAAATCTAAGTACTGTATACAAAGAGCACTTGTTTTCCAGATCTGGTGGAAGTTCATTGAAATTAAGTGTTGTCAAATCCCAGTACTGTATTTCTTTGATAAGCCCCCAGACTGAAGCTTGCAAGCTCCTGAGATTCTAGGAGAACCACGTCAAGCACCGACTCAGATTAATTTGTGTCTTTTGCAATTGGTTGTTTTGACATTCGCAGAACAGAGGCCAAAGTAGCACAGCATGGCAGAAGGTATAGCTACTTAAATAAGGGAGGGTGGCAGAGAAAATGTGACATTGATTGTCTGAGAAATATGTTGACAGTCCCTTTTTGATCCCGGTGCATGGAACTCCCCTAGAGCAATCAACATTTGGAATTAGATTGTGAGAATTTTGCTTTACAAGACTCTGTTTCAAAAGGACCAGTGGAAGATACAAATAGCAACTTCACACGATTATTAACATGGGATACAATCCACCAGGACCTTCTTTTGCAGGAGCTGCTCTGCCATCAAAAGGAGCTGCCCTATAGTTTGTGGTGGCATCAACAAGCAGAAGGAACATTTGGGGTGAACTTGGCCGCTAGCTGATGGGTGTCCCATACAAGGTTTTCCAAATAAGGGTCCAATTCATCTAGTGCTTTAGGTATATTTCAGAGTTAAGATACGACTTGCAAAACAGTTCTGCTACTACAATACAAGGCTGAATCTACACAGATATAAAAAAAGAAAACACTGTGAAAATGCTTTTAAAAAGTTTTAAAATATATATGGAATTTGCCATTAGCTCATCAGCACCATCTAGTGTCTCATTTGTACAATGCACTTAAAACACACTTAAAATGTTATATTTGCAGCTCTGAGTCCCAGGTCTGCATCTCTACACACTGATGGACCCACCCTGAGAACCAAGCTGTACATGCAGAAACATCAAATGCTGCTATCGTTCTTGGACTGTGCCATGTATAATAGAGAATTATATTTGAACAATCCACACACATCAAGCTCTTTTGCCTAACGGAAAAGCTAACGTACCTGGGGAAAGGGTCCTGGCCAGCTGGCTCTAAGTTGTGCTAGTTTTCAACACGTGGGGAAGTTTTCTTCCAAACATGGGCAAGCATTGGGACCATGTGAAGCCGAACAATCCCAGGTGAACTGTATCACTTTTTCTATCTGAAAGTCTAGCTCCATTACCAGAGATAGTGAGGACCAGATGTGCTAGCTGGAGAACTTCACTACAGAGGATTGCCTTCCAGCACAGGACCAAGATGCTGATCATATGTGAGCGTGTTTTGTTTTTGTATTTAAATGGGTGGACAAGTCTGGTGTAGGTCTCTGTAGCACTTCATATAATTCAGAGGAGGAAGAAACATGCATTTCTGCAATGGGTTAAACATGACTCTTAACACACTCTAAATATTTATTTGGGATCTGTGACCAGCTGAAGCTTCTGGGCATTGTTTTTAATGAGTGCAAATAGTATGATTGACCCACAGTTCAGAGGCAGGGATCTGTCTTTTCTGTAACATGTAAAGCATTTGTCAGGCGTTTTCACACCCAACGCAAGAAGGCAGAGTGACATCAGTCCCAACACATTTTAAACACAGCAAATGTAATAAAATGGAGGCCGGAAGCAACAGTTTGAAGCAACTGTTTCATGTCACTTGATATTAATGCCAGCTCTGCAACAGACACGCACATATGCCACTTAGAGATTTTTAAATATTAAGTTTAGACAGCGCTATTTTTCTAGCTAAAAAGAAGTGCTGAAACTCACTGTGAACACCTCCCTCGTTCTTTTATCATGGCAATGGCGTCCACCTGAGTTCCGGCGAGTTCTGGCTGAAGAAGAAGAAAAAAGCCCTGAATTTAGAAATGTTTTTGAATAAATAAAATAAAATGTTGACGGTTTAACAGCTGCCTCCACAACCCAATGTAGGTCTTAACACTAGCTGCAGGTAGCCCAGCTTTTAAAAATCCTAACAAAGCCCTTAATATGTCCGTCTCTCTGTCATTGTCTCTGTCTTTCTCATACACAAACACACAAGTACAAATCTGCCTCTTCTTCCCTGATAGGAAGAAAGCACAACTGCACACCTGCTCACATTCCCCTCTCACTATCCTGCATTTCACATTCCCTACTCCCCATGAGACTTTTGCATGGCATTTCAAGTTATGCATACAAAAGAAGATGCTATATAATCGCAAGAATAATTTTTTCTATGTGGTGGGGTCTGTAAGTTTCCACAGAACTGAATGTAAACGGGGGGGGGGGGATCTGCCAACTCTTTTACTATTACCAATTTTAATTTAAACAACCACCTAAGGTTCAAGATCAGTTTGACTACAATAAGATAGGATATCCATATTCAAATACAGTGGTACCTCTGGTTGTGAATGGGATCCGTTCCGGAGGCCCGTTCGCAACATGAAAAGAACGCAACCAACAGCGGCACATCTGCGCATACGCGGGTTGCTATTCGCCGCTTCTGCGCATGCGTGTGACGTCATTTTGCGCTTCTGCGCATGTGCGAGTGGCGATACCCAGAAGTAACCCTTTCCAGTACTTCTGGGTCGCCGCAGGACGTAACCTGAAAGAACGTAACATGAAGCGGACGTAACATGAGGTATGACTGTATCTCAAGGGCTGCCACATGGAAGAGGGAACAAGCTCGTTTTCTCCTACTCTGGAGAGTAGGCCTCGAACCAACGGCTTCAAGCTACAAGAAAGGAGATTCCGACTAAACATCAGGAAGAACTTTTTGTTTGGCGGTGGAACAGACTCTCTCGGGAGGTGGTGGACTCTCCTTCCTTTTAAGCAAAGGTTGGATGGCCATCTGTCATGGATGCTTTAGTTGAGATTCCCGCATTGCAGGGGGTTGGACTAGATGACCCTTGGGTCCCTTCCAACTCTATGATTCTATGACTATAGCAAATACTTTGAAGCTGGGCACCAGGCTGTGCCCTCTTGACCTGTCCTCCAAATGGCCACGTTCCACGCGCTAGCCAATCAACCTGGTTCTGCCCAGTTCTGGCACACACCCCTCTGGCATTTTTGCTAAACCCCAGGTTGGCAACCCTAACGTAAGCACTGCAGATTCCAAAGGCTTCCGCAGCAGCCCCAGACACTTAATCCCCCCTCGGTGGGGTTTTCAGCCACAGCCATTTATACTATAAACTCCCTGCACACCGCCCTCACGGCTGGATAGCCTGACACATATTAAACAGGGTCTGATTCTGACAGCTGCTTCACACAAAAGGAACCGGGCGAGTTCTTTGTAATTAAAAAAAAAATAGAGCTGTAGGCATTCAGGCCTTCTCAGGATCAGTGCTTTGATTCAATATGTGTAGTAAATTTCTTCACGTCTCATTCCCCCTTTTCTGCTCCATCTTTTTGCTACAAAGAGGAGCAGCTGACCCATACAGAGGAGCAGCCGTGGGGCTTCACCACTCTGCACCAGGGGTAGGGAAATGGGATGTGGATGCTTCGCTCAGAATGGCTAGAGCAACGTTCACCCCCCCCCTTTCTGTGGAAATGGAGCGGCCCGTGGTCCCCCCCCTCCCTCTGCTCAGAATGAAAGCAAAGGCTGAAAGACCCACTGCTTTGAATGAAGTTTGGGCAAAGTTCCTGTAGCCACAGATGTACACATACGCAGCAGCAAGCAAGAGCCAGACCCGCTGCCTCAAATCCCTGTGCTATCAGGGCAGGAGATGCGGGGAAGGGGAGGGGGAGGGGGGCTCCCTCATATGGATTTTGTTTCAAGGCTCTGCTGAATGTCTCCATTTATTCTGCCACAGGATTTTGCTGCGCACGCATTTTTAATGAGGGCTTTTGCTGCCGCCGCTGCAAACTTGCGAGAGCATCCTACTGAAAACAAAAGTTCAGATGGGAATACAAAGCGGCAGCTCCCAAAACACTGCCAGCACCACCACATGCACAATAGGCTCATATAATCGCAATTTTCCAGTCCCCCCCCCCCTTCAGACAGAGAAAGTTCTGCTTTTCAGGTTCCTGCCCCTCACGAAATCCCCATTCCTGTTTTGCCATTTGGATGAAGCATTGGCCTGCTTTGAAATTTTCCTATTTTTGTGCGCTCTAAAATCCAACCCCCCGCCCAGGTTTCAGCATCTTCCCCTTCCATCTCTATAATTTAGTTTGGGCAGGGTGGGGTTCCTGCGCATATATGTAAATGCATGCACAGGGGCACAAAACGCACTGTTCCCCTTCAGGTCCCTTCAGGTGGTAGCTGTGGCTGAACGTGTTCAAAGTTACAGGAGGCTTTTCTTTAATATGCCAGATTCACTGAAGGATTTAAGACTCTATTAAATGCAACATGTTTGTGTGTTGTGGCCTGGGGGGGGGGTGGGATAGAAAAATGGTTATTGTCAGTTTACTAACACACCCTGCCTCAGAAGCCAGCAACGGACAGACTTTTGTGGAGCAACGCAACGCAACCTATAGCTGATGCAGGAGAGCCTTCAACAACATGTGTCCGTGATGGTTTGAGAAAGTACACAAGCGCCTCTCTTTCTCTCTTTGTCTGAGAAATGGTGGACGGTATGAGCCTGCACAGGCCTATTTTTGCTTCGGAGTGGAGGAATGGGGGGGGGGGGCAGGGAACGCACCTCTGAGCTGGCAAAGTCAGGCCTGTGGTGCTGAGATACATAAAGAAACGAAAGATGGAGAATTCAAACTAAAACGCACAAAGAATCATATGCATCAGGCACTCCAGAAAAGCCCTCAGATATGTGCATTGTCAAGTCTGTGTATACAAAGTACAAGGGGGGTGGGGGGAGAGAGAAGGGTGAATTTTTTTGAAAACAAAAGGCAGAATGAAAAGCATAATCCATGTGATAAATCCCCTTTTCTGTGGGGAACATGTCAGGTCCTGAGGAGAGAAAGGCCTGGAATGTGCAGGGCAGACCACACAAACCAAGGAGACAAAACCACCCATGAGGGCGAAGGGAAGGAGGGGCGAGTCAGACAAGAGGAATGGCGCTGAAAGGGAAAGAATGAACAAGATAGGCACAAAAGAGGCTGAATGGCACAAAGGTGCAGGGAGAGGGAACAAGAGCAGCATGCAGAGAGGGGACAAGGCTGGGAGGAGATCGGTGGCTCTGCAGAAGAGGTGGGAATGGAAACAGGTAGCAAAGCGGCGAACACTGGCAGGGGATAAGGAGAAGAATGGGAACCAAACATAACACACTCCAGACAGTCCCCAAAACATAACAGCCGAGCCTTTCCAGCAAGTCTGACTTAACACTGGGAGTTCTGCAGCACTAGGCGCAAATTCTACCAAATGTCTGTGGCTTGCAAAGTTTGAATGTACTCGTTGTGCTGCCTCACTTTGCTATTCAGAGCTGCCTGCCTCTATCCCACAATTCCATGACAGGGCAGAAAATGTGATTGGTTTTTGCCATTTTTTGGCAAGATAATTTGATAGAATACACAGAGCTAGCATATATGACAGCAGGGGGGGAAAGAAACCAAGACGAGACTCAAGATGAGTGGAAATACTTGGGAGAGTATTTAAGGAGATTTGTTGTTGTTGTTGTTTAGTCGTTTAGTTGTGTCCAACTCTTTGTGATATAATATTTAAATTAACTTACAAGTAGGAACAACAGTGTGAGCAGCAGTTACTAACAATAAGGGTTGAAATAGGATGGAAGAAAAGGATATACAGCAAAATAAGGTTGCCATGGAATGGGAAGTTCTGAGGGAAGTGATTTATTGCAGAAAATGTATGATGTATATTCAAAATATGAAAAATGTATAAAAAAATTAAAAAAAGGAAATGTGATGTGTTTGGTAATTGTCACATAATCTGGTAGCGAAAAAACCCAAAACCACTTTTTTTTTTTAAAGGTAGGCATGGGGGTCTAGCTCTTATAACAAATGCTGACCTGAAAGATGTGATGGGAAAACTCTTTTGGTGATTCAGTAGCACGCTTTACAAAGCTATTTCCCATGGGAAAATAGCGAACTTCCCCCTCAAGTCTGAATATATAACCTGCATATTAATTAAACTGGGATTGTTACAGGATCCAGACGCCTGCCTTTCCCTTTTTCCAGACTTGCCTGGTGATTGTGGCAGTGGCATCCCAGCAGAGGTGGATTTTAGGGGGCACGACCAGTTCTCCCACAGTGGGTGCTGAGCCAAGATGGCGCCACAGGGGGTGCTGCAACCATGACATCAAAGGGAAGGCAAGAGGTGGGGGGCACCAAATTTTGGCGTCGCAGAGGGCACCACTGAAATTTTAAAGCCCAAAGGTCGCCGCTGATCTCAGACACAAGGACCTCTGGGAAAAGTAGTTTCCACGCCACCTGTGGTATGGACTTAGGCATCCTGTAGAACTATGTTGTCTTTGTCCATGGAGTTTTCTTGGCAGAGATACTGGAGTGGCTTGCCAGGTCCTGCTCCAGGTGGATCACGTTTGGTCAAAACTCTCCACTATGACCTGTCCATCTTGGGTGGCCCTGCACGGCATAGCTCATAGCTTCTCTGAGTTATTCAAGCCCCTTCGCCACGGCAAGGCAGTGATCCATGAAGGAGCAGTGATCCATGAAGGAAATCAGCCCTGAGTGCTCACTGGAAGGACAAATCGTGAAGTTGAGGCTCCAATACTTTGGCCATCTCATGAGAAGAGAAGACTCCCTGGAAAAGACCCTGATGTTGGGAAAGATGGAGGGCACAAGGAGAAGGGGACGACAGAGGATGAGATGGTTGGATAGTGTTCTCGAAGCTACAAACATGAGCCTGACCAAACTGCGGGAGGTGGTGGAAGACAGGAGTGCCTGGCGTGCTCTGGTCCATGGGGTCACGAAGAGTCGGACACGACTAAACGACTAAACAACAACAACAGAACTATGTTTCCCAGCATCTTCAGTACGAGAACACTGTAATGGCAACATTCTAGGTACTGGGAAGGAGACTTCACACAGAGGCTGCATATACATTACCATTTACTCAGATCCCAACACACTCCCATCCCTGATGTTTGAAGCAGTGTATACATGTAGTTAGCCACAATCAATCTCTATCCTGTAGTTTCTTTTAAAATGCTCTTTGATGTGTTTCTCTTCAAACCAGGTTCCACCCGATTTGAAAGCGTAAGCCACATTCACTTTGTGGTTAAGCTGAGGTGTGTCCCTTTGAGACAGCTGTTGCACACGTGCAATGACAGCTTCCCAAACTGGAGGTTGCAGGCATGGGTGTGCATTCATGTACAGGAACATGGCACTCGTATAACGTGCATTGTGGCAATGTATATAAACTGCAGCAGGAGAAGAGTGTTCATTAATGCTCTTGAAAATGCACAATTGATTTCATTATTTTAGGGCATATTCACAAGTAACACTGAACAGTTTTTATAGAGGAACGTGCCATGTGGAGTTGCCAGCAATGAATCCCTGCAGCTGAGAATTTAACAGTAGCTTGGCATACAGACATTTGCTAGATAATGTGTTTATCACCTTGCAGTGAAAAGGTTCACCTGCTGAATTTTATACATCAGATGCTAAAAGAGTTAAGGCCAGAAGAAGCTGTGCTTTTTTTCTGGTTTGTTTTGTAACTCTAGCCTCTTGTGAACTGTGTTAAAATGGGACAAAAAGTGTTGAGAAATAGTTTCTATTTGCACAGACTCTCTGGCTAACTTAAGTTTTATGTATGGACTCACCGACAAGAGAGTTGTAAAAACTGGTTCAAAAACAATGTACTTAAATAAGAAAAATAATTCAGCAGAACATTCTTCGCTTTGCACTAATTTAGGATCAATTTCATAAAGAAAGCAATGAGCATCTTTGTGCTGTGTACAAACAGGCGAGTTTAGAGGCTTTGAAATCCTTAGAAGAAAGCTGCCCCTCAAACGCAGGAGGAAATTCATACCTAGAACCTTCACGGTTAACAACTCCACTTCCAATGGTTTTTGTGAGCACAGAAGAGGATCAGCAGTACCATGTGGCAAGGTGAAGATAGCTGCTTTAGTAGTAGAATTTAGGGCAGAGGCACGGGACCTGTAGCCTCCAGATGATGTTGGATTTCAACTCCCATCAGCCCCAGCCAGCATGACCAATGGTCATGGATTATGGGTGCTGTAGTCCAGTAACCCATGGAAAGTCAAACATTCCCTATCCTTGATTTAGATCAGTGTTTCCCAAACTTGGGCCTCCAGCTCTTTTTTGAACTACAAATCCCATCATCCCTGGCCACCGGTCCTGCTAGCTAGGGATGATGGGAGTTGTAGTCCAAAAAATGGCTGGCGACCCAAATTTGGGAAACACTGATTTAGACAATAGACAAAGGCAGGAATTGACGTCTGAATAGTAGGGTGAGATTTTCCAAAGTGTTAATCTTAGCATAGGGTTAGGGGTGGGACATCATTGGTGGGTTTTGCTTCAGTCAGCAAAATGTTTTGGACCAGCAGTAGCGCAATAGTGGACCACCCCTTCCCCAGGAAAGGAGGGCAGCTATTTATGCATTGCCCAAAAACAAGGACAGAAAGACGACACCAATTTGAATAAAATTTGCTTGTGACTTTTCATACGTAGAGGTGCAAACTTAGAAATAATTACATGCAATCTAACTGGAAATAAAACGTACCTCACAATGGTGACCTTACTGCTGAGGGTCAACTTCAAATCTCTTGCTCTCTGTTTTTATGGTTCTTTGTTGTTTTAACCAAACTTGGACTGAACAGCCCTTGGATAGAGTGTTGTCTTCACATAGAGGACCCTCCTCTCTGACAGTCCTTTGGATTAGAGGTCTGTAAAGTAAGACATAAGGCCACTCAGTAGTGTAGAATCACATAATCATAGAATTGTAGAGTTGGAAGTGTTCCCCGAGGGTCATCTGGTCCAATTCCCTGCAATGCATGCATCTTTCAAGGCCCAGGACATAGGGTCCTAGAGACCTCTAGTCTTTAAGAAGCAGTGTTGGCTCAGGAAAAGGGATCGAGTTCAGCTCCCAGAAAGTTTGAGACCTACCGCATCTGCCAGATATAAGTTACTGTATATGTCTGTTTAAGGAATGTCAGTTCCTCAAACCGTACTAATTTGACTTAACATTAAACTCAGACAAGTTGTCAAAGTTACCTTTTGTAGAAAGCCTTTAATAAGGCTAATCTGAACATTCAGATCTTGGCCAGATTTCAGTTTGAACTTCAGGGTTTTTGGAAGAAACAGAACCACTTGCCAAATCCTTCTGACACTTCCTGGAATTTGAACAGTGTCCTGACATGGGCTTTTAAAAGCCTATCTTCCAATCCCTTTAAAGCTTTCCACACATATATGCACAGAAAGAGCTGGTTTAACAAGTGAGGATTAAAAAAAAACACCCAAGTGTGTGTGTGTGTGTGTTGTTTTATCTCTAACCCGCCTTTTGTCCTAAGCAATGTCCTCAGGGCAGCTTACAACAACAATATAAAGTCACAAAGTTTAAATTAAAACACACGGGTCCTGTCATTTGGCTGGCAGTGGCGGGCAACAGTAAAGCCTGCTCACCTTGTCATTTTAAGAAGAAAGCAACTTGCCAGTTTTCTGACACTGGGAGCTTATGAAAAGTTTTAATGAATGGAGGTGTACATACGTACATATATCCTAATTCACCTATCATCTGATTGGCAAGAGAGTAGATGCCTTTCAATCCCCGACCTTCTGTTGGGTTATAGCCAACTTTTTTATAAAAAAAACAAACAGAGGAAGTTTTGAGAACACACTTTTCAAAAAAAACCCCAGAACAAATAGTAAAGCAACTGTCATTTCAGTTCATCTTTGGTTTTGCATTATTGCTATGTTTTGTTTACCTTGTAAAATTATACAGTGGTACCTCAGGTTAAGTACTTAATTCGTTCCAGAGGTCCGTACTTAACCTGAAACTGTTCTTAACCTGAAGCACCACTTTAGCTAATGGGGCCTCCTGCTGCCGCCGCGCCGCCGGAGCATGATTTCTGTTCTCATCCTGAAGCAAAGTTCTTAACCTGAAGCACTATTTCTGGGTTAGTGGAGTCTGTAACCTGAAGCGTATGTAACCCGAGTTACCACTGTAATCACAAATTGTAAGTTTTGCTATTGGCACCCTGCTTCTGAAGACGTGTCTTCCTTGAGGGAGAATGTTTCAGTCTCAATACTGTACTTCAATGCAGGCCTCCCTCAGCCCCTCCTATTTCGCAACCGCCGTGAACTTTTCACATGCCTGATGCCAGGTATGTTTGGCCTCCAGACAAAGGAGCTTTGACATGTACACACCTGCATTTCTGGAGCGAAGCTGCAGTTCCCAAGGGTTGAATGCATACATGCCATCTACATTATCTCAAGCATAATCACTCAAAGCTGTTTATTGGTATAGAATCCTGCAAGCATTGTCCTATGTACCCGAGAATCACCTCTTACGGCACACACCATCGCAGCAGCAACATCACATACTGCCTTAGTTTATTCCCACATTCCCCATCACTGCTACTGAAGTCACCTGCTCTGTAGCTAGATTAAAAAAACGCGGGTGACACAGTGGTCTAAATCACTGAACCTCTTGGGCTTGCCGATCGGAAGGTTGGCGGTTTGAATACCCACGACGGAGCAGGCTCCTGTTGCTCTGTCCCAGCTCCTGCCAACCTAGCAGTTCAAAAGCACACCAGTGCAAGTAGGTATCTAGATTAGAACATTTCAGCAAGCAACCCAACGTAACACAGAACAGCAGCCCCCAAACCCAATACATAGACTTAGCAGGTGAAGCTTTGTATGGCATGGAGTTAGTGAGATGGGAAAAGCCAGTGTGGTGTAGTGGTTAAGAGTGGTAGACTTGTAATCTGGTGAACCGGGTTCGTGTCTCTGCTCCTCCACATGCAGCTGCTGGGTGACCTTGGGCCAGTCACACTTCTTTGAAGTCTCTCAGCCTCACCACCTCACAGAGTGTTTGTTGTGGGGGAGGAAGAGAAAGGAGAATGTTAGCCGCTTTGAGACTCCTTATCAAATCCAAACTCTTCTTCTCTTCTTCTTCATCGCCTGCTCGATTTATGTAAGTTAGGGCCACCCAGAGGCAGAAGACAGGAGAGAGACTTTGTGCTGGCCACCAGGCAATGGCTTTCCCTCCCACCGCACCTGTCCTGCTTAACCCCCCCAGCCGTAGGAGCCTTTCCCAGACCAGGACTTTAGGAACAACAAAAGCAGCTGGGAAGGGAGAAGAGGAACTCAGAGACATTAAATACATACACACACACACGCACACACACACACACACACACACATATATAGTGTGTCTTTGCTTCTCAGTTTGCAGTGTTACCGTATTTTATGCACAGTGAGTTATTTTTATTGATTATAGTTTAGAAATTATTTATTTATTGTAATTGTTATTGTAATAAATAAATTATTTATTGTAATTATTTATTGTAATTATTGTTACAGATAGGTAGCTGTGTTGGTCTGCCATAGTAAAAAAAAAAAAAATTCCTTCCAGTAGCACCTTAAAGACCAACTAAGTTAGTTCTTGGTATGAGCTTTCGTGTGCATGCACACATCTGAAGAAGTGTGCATGCACACGAAAGCTCATACCAAGAACTAACTTAGTTGGTCTTTAAGGTGCTACTGGAAGGATTTTTTTTTTATTGTAATTATTGTAATTGTTAAGGGTGAATTTCTGTTTAATTATTATTTGCTGATATTTATTGTGTACTATTGTATTATAGATTATTGAATATTATTGTATTGGATATAAGCTATTTATTTTAAAGTTAGGCTTTTATCATGAAATCCTTGTCTTGGATCCTATTTTTATAAGGTGTGCGATCTTAGTTGTTTCTTCAGCTTGTAAACTGCCTTGGGTACGATAATATAGGAAGGCGGTATGCAAATTAAAAGTGAAATGGAATGGAATGGTATGAAGAGCAGAGGTGGTGCGTAGGGGAGGGATGGGACAACCCTGAAAGCAGCATCCAATGGTGTAATCCCTGTAGAGCAATCTGCTCCAGGGCTCACAAATTTGGCAGTCACCCAACAAAAACCTAGAGTTGTCCCAATCTGCCTGTAAGCAGGGACTGCAAACTTCTAAACTGTCTCTTGTAGCCTTTGCCTTCGACAGGAACATGATGTGTAAATATCTGCAGGAGAGTAGTATATCTCTCATCCCCTAAGGCACACTCTTCCATTGACTCTCAAGACAGACAGATGCCAACAAATCTGCTTAGGGCAGAAGAGCAGGTTAGGTTATTATTTTTCTGATCAGTTGGCAACGCTACCCTGAAGCCCACCTATTGTGTTACAAATCGTGCTGATGAGCACAGCACAGTTCTCCCAGAGATATCAAGATCCCTGTTGCTTCAGGATACCAGCCAAGTGCATTCTGGCTGGTTCCCTAATAGGGCAGCAGGTGTTCCACAGAGCCCATCATCAAGGCTGGATAAATAATTAAACCTGCTAAATATGCTATAGTATCATGGAATAGACCTCGGGCCAAACCACACATGATATTAGTCACAAGTTTCAAGATGTGTGCTTGGCTTGGCTGCTTTCATTATTATAATAATATAATAATAATTTATTATTTATATCCCACCCATCTGCCTGGGTTTCCCCAGCCACTCTTTCAGCGGTTGCACCCCGATCCGGATGAGGGGCTGCTAGGTTGGCCAGGTATAAAAGAAGAGAGGGCACCTGCATCTTAATAGTTGTGTGTTGTTGTTTAGTCGTTTAGTCGTGTCCGACTCTTCGTGACCCCATGGACCAGAGCACGCCAGGCACTCCTGTCTTCCACTGCCTCCCGCAGTTTGGTCAGACTCATGCTGGTAGCTTCGAGAACACTATCCAACCATCTCGTCCTCTGTCTCCCCTTCTCCTTGTGCCCTCCATCTTTCCCAGCATCAGGGTCTTTTCCAGGGAGTCTTCTCATGAGGTGGCCAAAGTATCGGAGCCTCAGCTTCAGGATCTGTCCTTCCACTGAGCACTCAGGGCTGATTTCCTTAAGAATGGATAGGCTTGATCTTCTTGCAGTCCATGGGACTCTCAAGAGTCTCCTCCAGCACCATAATTCGAAAGCATCAATTCTTCGGCGATCAGCCTTCTTTATGGTCCAGCTCTCACTTCCATACATCACTAAATAGTTGAGCAGAATCATATAATTGCAGAGCTGGAAGGGACCATGAGGGTCATCTGGTCCAACCCCCTGAAAAGCAGGAATATTTTGCCCAATGTGGGGTTCGAACCCACAACCCTGAGATTAAGAGGGTCATGTGCTACCAATTGAAAAGGGAATCTCACCAGATGTAGCTTTCATTGCATGGTGGAGTTCCTTCTTCTACACAACTATTCAAATTGCAGGAACTCTAGCTGTTCTCCTTCCATCTGGCCATCCTAGGCACCGTGCCAGTTTTCTGCTGGAAATCACCCTCTGCCTAGAAGCTGTTTGCCCTCCGTGGTGCTGTTTTCAGTAAAAATAAAAGCAGCCACGTTAAGCACGTCATGTGCAATTTGGCCCTTGCACTAATAACTGTATCTAGAGATCTATGGAAGTTAGTGCCTTTGGCAGAGACTTGCCAAGCCTAAGATAATCTTTTTTTTATTAAGAGAAAGAACAAGGCCAGAACACCCAATAGAAATATATATTCTTACTAGCTCTGCTTCTGTGACTCTAATGGCATCCTGGAACACAGAAATTAAACAGATAAAACTTTCCCCTACCTTTGATCTGTTTTAGACAAAGGCATACTTTCCTCCCCCATGACTATGTGCTCAAATGAAGTCTACCTCCTCACCACTTATCCCCATTCCAGGAAAACAACTTCACCCTCTGAAGCTGGGCTATTTTTTCTAGAAAAAGAGGTGCCAGAACTCACTATGAACACCTGCTTTGTTCTCTTATAATGGCAATGGTGCCCACCTGAGAGGTGCTGGAACTGAGTTCCTGTGAGCTCTGGCTGGAAAAAAAAGCCCTTCTCAAAGGTAAGGGTTTGTTGTTCTTTGCTTTTTGTTTTGCTGAGGGTTGGGATCACCCATTATTTCCTTTTTTTTAGGAAGCTGCAAGGGAGGGGGAAGGCCCTGGCCAAGGGAGTCAGCAATGAGATAAAAACAGCACTCTGCAAGCAGTATGGAATTTGCAACTGCGAAAACAAGCAGGGAAGTGAGACAGGAGGAAGACCAGGATGGGGAAATAAGGGGCAGAAGCACAGCCAAACTAAGGGGGTCCTGGGCAATAGAGGTGTCCCATAGTTCTCTCTTTAAGCCAGGGTTACAGTTGCCAAAGGTGGCGCTGTGGGTTAAACCACAGAGCCTAGGACTTGCCGATCAGAAGGTCGGCGGTTCGAATCCCCGCAACGGGGTGAGCTCTTGTTGGTCGGTCCCTGCTCCTGCCAGCCTAGCAGTTTGAAAGCACGTCAAAGTGCAAGTAGATAAATAGGTACCGCTCCGGCGGGAAGGTAAACGGCATTTCCGTGCGCTGCTCTGGTTCGTCAGAAGCGGCTTAGTCATGCTGGCCACATGACCAGGAAGCTGTCTGTGGACAAACGCCGGCTTCCTCCAGTGGCGTAGCGTGGGGGTGCAGGGGGGGCCGGCCGCACCGGGCGCAACATCTGGGGTTAGGGCAAATCCACGGGTTAGGGGGCGCAAATCCACGGGTTGGGGGGCACAAATCCACGGGTTAGGGGGCGCAAATTACTTGCCTTGCCCCGGGTGCTGACAACCCACGCTACGCCACTGGCTTCCTCAGCCAGTAAAGCGAGATGAGCGCCGCAACCCCAGAGTCGGCCACGACTGGGGACCTAATGGTCAGGGGTCCCTTTACCTTTACAGTCGCCGAAACAGAATGCCATTTGGGGGCCAGACAGCTCAAAAGTCCTATTTTCCATATGACTTTTTGGTTCCTGAATTTCGTTCCGATGGTGCAGATAAAATACCATGGATAGAATTCTACAGGATGTGTTGCTAGTGTGTGAAAACAGGCAAGATCCAAGGATCCCCAGGCATGCACCTCCAGATGGTGGAGACATCAGGCACCATCCTGGCAGCAGAGCATCTTCACTTGGTCGCAAGCAGTCAAAAGCCAGGTGCAAAATGTGGGGCGCTTGGTGAATTTCAAGCGCTGCTCCCCACCGATGTACGTCAGGCTTCTTCACTACACAGCTTTGGCAAATTTACTATTTACTTTTTACACTGGACTTACGCGCGTTTCAGGACCCATCCTATTCCTGCGACTGTAATCCATTTTAATTGCTCTTAGTTGTGAATGTTAAAGGCTTGTAACACACCCTGGGACCTGCTGGCGAAGGCTGGGAAATAAATTCAATTTTTAAAACGACAACTTTACAACAGTTGGGAAAGGAGTGGGGGTGCAGACAACAAGCCTTCCCTTAAGAATAGGGGCAATACAAATACTCAGCAGTGCCTTTGTTTTGTTTGCGAATCACTGTTGTGTGTGAGGCTCATCAGTCCAAACTATTTGAATTGAGGTTTCCCAGGACTCTAACACCAGAGGATTTGGGATGCTTTTCTGGCTGACTGTTATTCTGGAAAAAAATAAACCTCCCCAATTAAGACACACGCTACAACTCTGCAGACAGAAGACTCCATTTTATTGCTCAGTTATTTGTGCACGGAGAATATTTATTTTCCAGCCCAGTCTCCCTTTCTGCATGTTTACTTCTTATCATATATACTGTGCCGGAAAGAAAACAAGATTACTTAACTAACGCTCCAAACATTAGTTGGGGGCAGCAGGGCAGACTAAAGAGAAACTGCTGCCTATGGAATCTATGCCAGCTTTTATCCCAGACCTGAATGCTTGTTGGATCAGTGGGAAAGACTAAGAGTATTCACTCCGTTCTGTGCAAAGATCTGCAGGCCAGCTGGGTGTGTTCATTAACAGCGGCTGGCTCTGTACATACCTGATTGCCCAGTCCTGGCAGATTAATTCAAAGCTCCCAGAGCCAGAAGACGCGGCAGGGTTGCTGCAGCTGCAGACGAGTGGGGGGGGGGGAACCTTTTAAACCTCGCAGTCCTGGCTCAGGAAAAGGAACCTGCAGTTCAGATAGGGAGAGATGGTGGCACGGACATGTCTGAGATTTACGAAACCCTTAGAAAGGCAAACGTTTACAGACAGGTGCCCTAATCTCCTATTTCATTACTTTCACTCCTTAGCTAATCCATCTTCCCATTCCTTGTTGCTTACGGGTAGGAATTTAGTCTGCTTTGCATTTTCATTCAAATCTACCTAATTTGCTAATGCAGCTATGTGAAACCTGCCCATTTCTGATTTTTGTTACGGAGCTGTCCATCCAACCTCCCCCGGCCCCTCCAAAATGAGAATATATGGGGGAACTTGCATAAAAATGTAGATAATAGTGAAAATAACATCAAAAGGCATTATATCAGGGGAAACTACTGGCAAAAATATGTATATTAGGGGAGATGCACACTAAAGTACTGGCGGGTTTTTGTGAGGATGTCAAAATACAAATTATTGGCAAACTGATGCAGAAATCTGGTGAAATTGCTGAATTTATGATCAGAAGAGAAATGGAGAAAAAACAAATTGGCAGATTTATCCATCCCTAATTTGGGCCCATAACATGGAAAAAACCCTCCTCCTCTAAGTCCCCCCCCCCTTCTCCCGATGAATGTTTCTTTATTGTGTCTGGTTCTGCTACTTTTAGAATGCCTTCCACTTCTTGAACACTCATCACAATTCACTACTATTTTCCCACCTGTCAATGCAGAAGTTACCAACTTCTCACTCACTTCTCACGTCCTGTTTCTTCTTCTTTTACTATATAAGAAAGAAGAAAGCAATGTAATATACAATTATAGTTTGTTCACCGAAGGGGGGAAAAAATGTACAAAGTTGTATTGTCTTGAAATTTACTTTTCAAGAATGACTCTCCGCCCCCTGCTCCCACATGTTGGCTAAGTTCTCAGTATTGCAAACCAGATGCATCCATACCAGCATATTAAATATGCATATTAAAGCATATTAAAGAATTTTACAACTTTTTATTCAGATCCCCACCTCTTGCCTGGCTTTTCTCTGGTTCTGTTTGGGCACGTTTAACTGCAGCCTGACACACAGAAATACAGCAAATAAAATGTTCCCTCATATGGAAATTTCACCTGCTAAATTTATTGTTCCCAGCTACTGTCAAAGATACAATTATGTGTGTGTGTGTGTGAGGCAATCCTATTTCCACCTTGAAATATTTGCCACTGTAAAACTTGCAAATATTATGCAAACAGAAGACAGAGACTTTACTTAAGCAAAGGTCCTACAATGGCAACGAAAATGGTTCTAGTTCTATATTTTAATTCCCTCTTTGGTCTTCTCAAAATTGCTCCCTAGGATTGTTCCACACAACTACTTGTGGAGTTTTTGCTTCTGGTTTCCATTCAGAAAATCATTCCAACTTATTCCTATTATTTAAACACTGCCTTTTTTCCCTGGTGGGACTCAACGCAGCTTACAAATAAACTTCCTCCGATATAGTTTCTTATTCGCACAGATTTCTCACTTTCCCTCCCTTTTAATGTTTCATTATTTTAATGTTGTATTTTAATTTTGTTTTAAGTTGTAATCATTCAACTTGTTTTTATTATTGCTTGTAAGCCGCTCTGAGCCCGGCCTTGGCTGGGGAGGGCAGGGTATAAATAAAAATTATTATTACAGTGGTGCCCCGCAAGACGAATGCCTCGCAAGACGAAAAACTCGCTAGACGAAAGGGTTTTCCGTTTTTTGAGTCGTTCCGCAAGACGAATTTCCCTATGGGCTTGCTTCGCAAGACGAAACGTCTTGCGAGTTCTTGCGAGTTTGTTTCCTTTTTCTTAAAGCCGCTAAGCCGTTAATAGCCGCTAAGCCGCTAAGAGCCGTGCTTCACAAGACGAAAAAACCGCAAGACGAAGAGACTCGCGGAACGGATTAATTTCGTCTTGCAAGGCACCACTGTATTATTATTAACCATGTCTTTTCATAGCTCCTTCAGCTTTTAGAAGCAGCCTGACAGAAATTCATTAGTTAAAGCTTAGGAACACCAAACGCAAAGGTGGGCCTTATATCAGTTAGCATTCACCCCCACAAAAAGCAGGGGAATATAAGGATGGAAGCAAATCTAAAAATAATAATAATTATTCTATTATCTTAAAGCGCCATTCTTCCATTAGGCCAGCCATGGCTTCCCTCAAATAATCTTGGGAAACTGCAGTTTGTTCAAGGTAATGAAAATTGTTAGGAGTCCCCTGATTCCCCTCACAGAGCTACAGTTTCTAAATGGGATTTAAACAACCAACCCTTCTTCCCAGGGAACTCTGACAATTGTAGCTCTGTGAGGGGAAGAGAGGTCTCTTAACAGTTATCAACACCTTTTGCAAACTCTACAATTTGATCATCCTCCTTTGATCGCTGGCAGAATTTTTGTTCCTCCCCCAAGTTGTTTCAAAACCTGCTTGACCAGAGATAAAGAGTGAAACAGCTAAGCCTGCCAAAATCTGAAAGTGGGCCTAGCAGGTGATAAAGTTGAGCTCCCTGCCACAAATAACTCCATCTCCTGTTTTCTGCACCTCAGACCTCTGCTAAAAGGACACGTGCAAAATGGGCAACTTTTGTTTTTCCTGCTTTCCTTCGACAAACTTCTTCTTTTTTTACATTAAATCTGTATACCACCCTATATTTGTAGGCCTCAGGGCAGTTCACAACATAAAGTTGCAACATAAAAAGCACAACAGACGTATTAAAAACAATTAAAACAGTCCCTAAACAATATGCCGGCCAACAAATATAAGTGCAAATACAAAATACAAAGTAACATGCAGCATTTAAAAACAATTTGAAGCAATCCCACCTCCCAAACAAAACACCCACCCACCCAAGTTTAAAAACCCGTCCCCATAGAACTGGTGTTTGGCAAACCGTAGCAAGACAGCCAATTCTCTTTAATTCCGTTTACAGGCCATGTGGTGAAAAAACTTAATTTGTGAAATTTCCCAGTAACTGGCTGTTTTTAAAGACACAGGTGCATGGCCAGAGGATATCCTCCAGCATTTATCCGATGAAAATAGGGATGCCCTATTCAAATAATAATAATAATATTGTATTATTTATACCCCTCAATTTGACTGGGTTGCACCAGCCACTCTGGATGGCCTCCAACAAATATGAAAACGTAATGAACGATGAAACATTAAAAAAAACTTCCCTATAAAGGGCTGCCTTCAGATGTCTTCTAAAGGTTGCATAGTTACTTACAGTGCCATATTTACATATAAGCTAAACAAGCTCCAGTTTAGAGCCCCACTCTCCTGGAGGCCCCCCAAAAAATTAAAGGGGGGAAACTGGATAAACATTTCCAAAATATAAGATAAAAAACAAATAAAATAAAACCTGCAATTATTATTTCATGTTATAGCAAGTTTCTACAGACTGGATTATGAGTCTTTGTAAATTGAGTTTGTAAAGGAACTTTCGTTATTGCCAAAGGCCAACGTGTTTGCATTATTAAGTTTGTTACGAATAAAAAAATCATTTTAAGTCGGAGCTTAATAATTATTTCACTATTAACATACTTCTTCATAGTTGTATTTCACTATTAATATTATACTTCTTAATTGCATTTCAGTTTAACAATTACTTTGATAAAATACATATTTTGTTATGTGCAAGTGGTTTTAGATACCTCTTAGGTCCACAAATGACCATATAGCATATATTCAACACAAAAAAGCAGCGACAATTTGTTGTTGACAAAGGACAGCTGGACATATAAAGGGCTCCATTACTTTCAGTAGTTTAGGGCCTCATCGAACCTAAATCTGGCCCTGGTTACTTACCTCCTAGGCTGGGGGGGGGGAGTGGGGGGTCACATAACTCCATACCCTCCAACATTTCTCCCATGAAAATATAGACGTCTTAAAGAAAAGCTGGACATTCCAGGATCAAATCAGAAACCAGGATGGCTTTTGTAAATCCAGGACTGTCCCTGGAAAATAGGGACACCTGGAAGGTCTGCTTGGGGGGGACGGGGACCCTTTACTACAAGCAGATCTTGAACTGTTTTGATCAAGGCCCCTAAACTCAGATATTGTTTACACTCTCTAGGCCAAACTAGATTACACTGCAGCTTCATATAACACTTTTCCAGCTTTCCTCCCTTTCTCTTAATGAGAAGCAGCTGCAGGAGGCTGTGAAATTGATCAGAGAAGGGGCAGTGGGTAGAAAAGGGTGTTTAACTATTTCCCCAGAGGCCACTAAAACCAAAAAAACCCTGCCATTCCCAAATTATTTTTCCACCTGTGATAAAAAAAGGGATGGATACCATGTCCCACTCTCTTAAAAAGTAGTATATTTCCACCATCAAATACTGTCATCATACAGAATAAAGGCCTATTCTGAGCTTTTTTAAAAAAGGGGACACCTGGTGACTGTCTAACAGTCTATTTACAAAGGACCTAGATTTTAGGATGCACAATAGAGGTGGAAAAATATGTACAGTTATATAAATATTCAGGTGAGCATTGCAAATGTTTTTCTTACCAGTCCCAGCTCCTGTGTCTTTAACAGTAGCTTGATCTGCTCGCATTAGCAGATTGTTTAATATCTTCAAGCTGTGAAAAAACTGAACCTGGAGGTTAGAAAGCATATGAGTAAGCCAAATCATTTTTTTCAGGCTACTTGGCATCCTTAATTCAGAATAGTATAATCCAAACCAGATTATGAAAAGCAAGGAGAGAGAATCTTTCTCCTGTTATAGTGGTTGAGCAAGAAAATTGGTGATTAAATCAAAGTTAGTAATTGCGAAGTAATGTACATTTGGCCAATAAGCGTAAGTTCTTTAAAGTCTGCCCTTATATGGGGCTTTTAAAGCTTTAAAATGCAAAGAAAACAGGCTGAGGAGGGGATTAATAAAATACTTATACAGTATGAGAGAATGACTGGGGGGGATGCAGAAATGGTTCTCAGCATAAACCCAGAGATCCATTCAACAGATAAGATGTGGGGGAGGAATTAAAGTAATAATTAAAAAAAAAGATAATGTAACACAAAGGAAAGAATAATATAATACACTAGGTGGAATGAAGCCCAGATTCATGACGTGTCCAACTAGCAGCTGCAACCAATCCTAGTACTGTACTCCTAAATGATCTCAGTACATCTACAATTTTAGTGTGTGAGGTAGCTCCAGAAGAATTGAGCTAAGCAATTTTAAGAAGAGTAGTGCATGTATGTGCATGCTCACAACCAATATTATTATTTTTGTTATTAATTTATTATTTATACCCCACCCATCTGCCTGGGTTTTCCTAGCCCAGGGTCCAGCAAACTTTTTCAGCAGGGGGCCGGTCCACTGTCCCTCAGACCTTGTGGGGGGCCAGACTATATTTTTTTTTTGGGGGGGGGGAATGAACGAATTTCTATGCCCCACAAATAACCCAGAGATGCATTTTAAATAAAAGCATATATTTTACTCATGTAAAAACACGCTGATTCCGGACCGTCCGCAGGCCGGATTTAGAAGGCGATTTGGGCCAGATTCGGCCCCTGGGCCTTAGTTTGCCCACCCGTGGCCTAGCCACTTTGGGCAGCTCCCAAGAGAATATTAAAAACACGATAAAACATCAAACATTAAAAACTTCCTTAAACGGGGCTGCCTTCAGATGTCTTCTAAAAGTCAGACAGTTGTTTATTTCTGATGGAAGGGCGTTCCACAGGCTGGGTGCCACTACCGAGAAGGCCCTGAACAATGGGGGTGGAGACACTTAGTTTAGTGTTGGTGATTATTAGCTTTAAAACCCTAGATTGCTTAGGTCCAGAATACCTTAGGAACTGACATCTTGCCTGTTTCCAAACATCGGGGGGGGGGGGTGTCTATGATTAGCTGAGTATGACAAGAGAGAGGGCCTTCTCAGTGGTGGCACCCATGTTTTGAAATCCTTTGCCTTATGATGTTCGGTTTGTCTCCTCATTCACTGTTTTTTGCCAGTTTATTAACACCTTTTATTTTGGGCAGACCTTTATGTCCTAGGCCATGCCTTTATTATTTTTAAACTGCTTAGCTGGTCACATTTGTAATTGTCTTATACAATTTTAAGGAATTTGTAATTTTAATAGGCTATAAGCCACCCCAGATGGGTCTCCTGCAAAATGTTGCATTTTGGGCAGTCTTTTATGAAGCGGCCTGTCTGAATTATTGCTCTTTAGAGCTTCTAGTCTCTTCAAGGCCGCCTCGCCTTTCTGCTACGTGAAGCTGATAAGAGAGGCCCTGCTTGTTAGGAAAAAAAGATAAAAATGCATCTTCTATTGACAGGTGTGCGGGGGTGCATGGAGAAGAGAAAAAAAGTTTAAACTTCCAGATCTATGAGTCTAACTCTACACTGTAAGAACACACAAAGAGGTCTCAATCCTTTGTGTACTCAATTCAGAGGTGATCTGATTGATTCTTGACATTTCTGGCTCTGGCTTTGGGGTTTAATTGAACATTACATTATATGTGTAAAACAACTGCATTAAAAAAATCTCTGTTTTGCTAGGTAAAGGTAAAGGTAAAGGTAAAGGTACCCCTGCCCGTACGGGCCAGTCGTGTCCGACTCTAGGGTTGCACGCCCATCTCGCTTAAGAGGCCGGGGGCCAGCGCTGTCCGAAGACACTTCCAGGTCACGTGGCCAGCGTGACAAGCTGCATCTGGCGAGCCAGCGCAGCACACGGAAACGCCGTTTACCTTCCCGCTGGAGTGGTCCCTATTTATCTACTTGCACCCGGGGGTGCTTTCGAACTGCTAGGTTGGCAGGCGCTGGGACCGAGCAACGGGAGCGCACCCCGCCACGGGGATTCGAACCGCCGACCTGACGATCGGCAAGTCCTAGGCGCTGAGGTTTTACCCACAGCGCCACCCGCGTCCCCCGGTTTTGCTAGGTACCTGCTTCTATATTGGACAATTGTGATTGTGAGACCGTGTTTCTGTAGACTCGGCACTTAGAAGGCTGAGGTCAGTTGTGTATCAGAACCATGCTCTGTGACAGAGGGTGAAAGCAGCGGGGTCTGTTCTATGGGTTCTGACATATTTCCTGGGTCCCAGGTCACGACACCCAGGTTACATTACCTTAAAGAATTATGGGAAGGGTACATGGATAAGGGAGCTGAGACCCCCTATTCCCCTCATAGAGCTACAATTCTCAGAGAGGTTTAACAATGAATTCGTCTGAAAATTGTAGCTCTGCGAGGGAGGTAGGGGTCTCCTAACAATTCTTAGCACTTTTAACAACAACAACTACTACTACAATTTATTTATACCCCAGCCACTCTGGGCGGCTTCCAACAGAATACAAAAAACATGATAAAAGATCAAACATTAAAAACTTCCCTGAACAGGGCTGCTTTTATATGTCTTCTAAAAGTCAGATAGTTGTTTATTTCCTTGACATCTGATGGGAGGGCATTTCACAGGGCAGGTGCCACTACCAAGAAGGCCCTCTGCCTGGTTCCCTATAGCTTCACTTCTCACAGTGTGAGAACTGCCAGAAGGCCCTTGGAGCTGGATCTCAGTGTCCCAGCTGAACGATGAGGGAACGATTTCAGGTATACTGGGCCAAGGCCGTTTAGGACTTTAAAGGTCAGCGCCAACACTTTGAATTGTGTTCGGAAATGTACTGGGAGCCAATGCAGGTCTTTCAGGACCGGTGTTATATGGTCTCGGCAGCCACTCCCAGTCACCAGTCTAGCTGCTGTGTTCTGGATTAGTTGCAGTTTCCGGGTCACCCTAAAAGGTAGCCCCACGTAAAGCGCATTGCAGTAATCTAAGCGGGAGATAACTAGAGTAGGCACCACTCTGGCGAGACAGTCTGCAGGCAGGAAGGGTCTCAGCCTGCATACCAGATGGAGCTAGTGGACAGCTGCCCTGGACACAGAATTAACCTGCACCTCCAAACTGTAGTTCCCAGGATTCCTTTAGCTATTGGATGTAGCGGTCATACATTTGTGTATTTTTTTTAAAAAAAGAACTTTCTTTTAAGCACCCCCCAAATCTCTGCAAAATGCTGAAACAGAAGCATAATAGGGACAATGCTTTATTCGGAACAAGCACCAGCAAATCAGGGTTGTCCTGGACAGATAGGGAAAATTAGATTGCCAAGTGGACAGAAAAACAAGTGTCTGGCCTGCTCTTGTGCTTATTTTTAATGTGCAGAGATCATCTGGCTAAGACTTTCCATAGCATGGAGATAAACATCATCACCTGCTAATGTCTACACACCAAGCTGCTGTTAAAAGACAGCTGCAGTGAGCTGAGCAGTTGGCAATCCTATTTGCATTTTATCTCTGCGCTTGCTTAAATACGCTGGAGAACTTGAGACATGGCACTGTGCATCTTAAGTCTGTTTCTTCTGTGAAAAAACTTACCAAATACCATCACTACTATTATGCACATTTGGCAGCGTTTATCATACTGTAAATAACAGTTTCACATCACCTCATATGACATGTGCCAGCAGCATTTCTTGCCAGGTCCTCTAGAAGTTGGGAGTAATTGCTCAGTGAATGAGTTATGATTGACATTCTTTCCCCCCCTTTTTTTTAAAAGTGCATTAATTAATGTTGATCTTTGCCTTGAAGAATTTGGAAATGATTGCTTTCATGGTTTCCTAATCTAAACTCCAAAACAGTGTTTTGTGTGTGTGTTTTTAGAGCTCATATAGTCAACTGTGTTCTGTTTGAACTTCTGTCTCGCATCGCTGTTGTGAGAATAGAATTCACATTCTCTCTCTCTCTCTCTCTCTCAACATCCTCTGAGGTGCGCCTAGGATTTTGCACAAAATGGGATTATTATTCGTTTAAATTGCCACGTTTGCCCTGTTATGTGCCAACGAGAATGGTCTTAAGCTACCGTATTTTTCGCTCTATAAGACGCACCAGACCACAAGACGCACCTAGTTTTTGGAGGAGGAAAACAAGAAAAAAAATATTCTGAATCTCAGAAGCCAGAACAGCAAGAGGGATAGCTGCACAGTGAAAGCAGCAATCCCTCTTGCTCTTCTGGCTTCTGGGATAGCTGTGCAGCCTGCATTCGCTCCATAAGACGCACACACATTTCCCCTTACTTTTTAGGAGGGAAAAAGTGAGTCTTATAGAGCAAAAAATACGGTATTTTAATGGGAGCAGGATAGGTGTGGTTCTTCCATTGCAGGGCATTGGACTAAATGACCTTTGGGATGACCAGCTCTGCAACTGTATGATTCTATGGTCTTCAAAAACACGAGAACGGCTCAGAAAAAACTGGCACGCTGTAAGATAACAACGGCACCATCTGGATGATCTGTAAAAAGTAAGTGAATAAAAGTTAGCAATTCCAGGAAAGTGGGCAGATGTGGAAAAACAACCTGTGGGGTATATCCTCTGGCTTTGCTTGATTCCTTGTCTCAGAGCAGGCACCATTCACCAGACCACATGCCTCATGGAGGAAAATGAAGGCCCAGACTTTCAAAATGCTGATTATTTACTGTATTTATTGCTGAAAGAATATCAGCCTCCTTTTTGCCATTTGGGTGTGTTGTTTTAGGCTCAAGCAACTGTGGTTGTGCTTCTGTGCCTTTGGGCATGTTTGAGAGTTGCATTGTGATGCCTCAGTTGTTGATTTTAAGTGTTTATTTGATTGTGCTGCATTATTTTGTTAAGCTGTCCTGTTGTTGGTCACTTACAGAACACAGAGTGACTCATAACTGAAATAAATGAATATCTCTTGCTGGAAATTGTGGCAGATTGCTATATTTCAGCCCCACTTCCTGCTAGCTGGTTAAACTGGACATGTTAGTGGGGGAAATTGTGTGTGTGTTCAGTAATACTGTAGCAATAGTCCTAGGAATATTAATGGTAGTTGCGAGGGGGGCGGGGGAGCAATCAAATAGTTAAAGAAAAACCAGGGCACATCTTGTTCACTTCAGATCTGGATTGTGTAGGCTTAAATTACAGGAGTTTTCATGTGAACATTAGGAGAAATTCTTTGATAATAGGAGCAGTTATGGAAATTGAAACAGTTATCGTATTTATGTGAATCTAATGCTCCATCAAATCTAATGTGCACCTCAAATTTCAATACCTTGAAACAAAAAAAGGATTTGCTATGTCAGCGGTGTTTTTCAAGCTTGTACGTAATCAAATCTAATGGGCACCCTAAATTTGGCTAAGAAAGTTGTGCATGACATTCGAGTAAGTACAGTGGTACCTCGAGTTAAGTACTTAATTTGTTCCGGAGGTCCGTTCTTAACCTGAAACTGTTCTTAACCTGAAGCACCACTTTAGCTAATGGGGCCTCCCGCTGCTGCCGCGCCACTGGAGCACGATTTCTGTTCTCATCCTGAAGCAAAGTTCTTAACCCAAGGTACTATTTCTGAGTTAGCGGAGTCATATGTAACCTGAAGCGTATGTAACCCGAGGTACCACTGTACAGTACTTAGAGGGGTGATTGTAGATGTAATAAATGGGACCTGATACAATCGTATCTTGGTTTTCAAACAGCTTAGTTTTTGAACGTTTTGGCTCCTGAACGCCGCAAACTCAGAAGTGACTGTTCCGGTTTGCGAACTATTTTTGGAAGCCGATTGTCCAATGGGGCTTCTGCTGCTTCCAATTGCAATCAGAAGCCGCGCTGTGGTTTCTGAACGTTTTGGAAGTTGAACGGTCCTCCGGAACAGATTCCGTTTGACTTCCAAAAGAAGTGCAGTTACAATTAACATCACTGGGTGGTGCTGACAATACTAGAGAGTTACATAAGATTAGAGGTACAATAAACGCAGTATTCTTTTTTATTCAGCAGTCTGAGTGTGTGTCTTCTCCTTCATATGAAGCACCCAGGGCACTGGCTCCTGAGGGCCAAGGCACTGTGTTCCTCTGGGCTGGTCCCCCTCAATGTTCAGAGGGCCCTGCTCACAAAAGATCTTCAAGCGGAGGGCTGGAGGGCCAACTGTTGACGATGTTGTAGCTCCAAGGCGGTGATCCCATACTGTGGTCTGTGGATCACCAGTGGTCTGCATGTTTCATTCGGGTGGCCCATGTCATGTCTGCATTAAATTGTATTTTTAATTGCATTTCTATTGCTGCTTTTATTATTTATGTAACTGCATTTTTAATGTATTACGATATGAATTCAGCCAGCGCCAATTGTAATACAGTGGTATCTCGGGTTACATACGCTTCAGGTTACATACGCTTCAGGTTACACACTCCGCTAACCCAGAAATAGTGCTTCAGGTTAAGAACTTTGCTTCAGGATAAGAACAGAAATTGGGCTCCGACGCGCGGCAGCAGTGGGAGGCCCCATTAGCTAAAGTGGTCCTTCAGGTTAAGAACAGTTGTAGGTTAAGAATGGTGAGTGGGGCTGAGAGACTTCAGAGAAGTGTGACTGGCCCAAGGTCACCCAGCAGCTGCATGTGGAGGAGCGGAGATGCGAACCCGGTTCACCAGATTACGAGTCTACCGCTCCTAACCACTACACCACACCGGCTCCCTTACAGAACGTAGTCTGTAAGAAGCAACAAAACACAATGATCGTACAGCACCCAGCACACTATGTTGAAATTGCCCCAAAGGCAGGGAAACCATTGAGTGCTCCACCAGGTCCCCCAGTAATTTTGAAGTGGTCCCTTGGTGGGAAGCCATTACAGAAAAGGCCTGTTCTCGTGTTGCCACCCTCCGGACCTCACAGACCCTCCAAGTGTCCCTGTTTCCCAGGGACAGTCCCGGCTTTACAGAAGTCATTCCGCTCTCTTATTGGATCCTGGAATGTCCCGCTTACCCTTAGGACACCCCTATTTTCATCAGAGAAATGTTGGAGAGTATGGAGTTATGTGACCACTGAGCCTAGGAGGTAGATAACTATACAGCCTTTACAAGACATCTGAAGGCAGCCCTGTATAGGGATGTTTTTATATGTTTAATGTTTTATTATGTTTTCAAATATGTTGGAAGGTGCCCAGAGTGTCTGGGGCAACCCAGCCAGATGGGTGGGGTATAAATAATAACATTATTACTATTATTATGATGGAATAGGGCGTCCCTGTTTTCATTGGAGAAATGTTGGGGGGTATGATATTATTTATAAGAAAATCTTGGTGGAGACAGTGCCAATATCATAGGTGAGAGTGGAGTATTTGTGTCTGCAACTTCAGGCTTCTTCACCAGGGTGCACTGTAAACGAGGAATGTGACTGCAACGAAATGTTGTACGCAAAGGCATAGAAACCAAGTCAAAGGAAGGAGGATTCAGAAGGCAGCAGCGAGCCAAGAGAACAAGATTACATGGCAACCCTGTGGCCAATTTGTGCTTTGCTTTGGCTTGCCATAGGCATTTCATGTAAGTAGAGCAGCTCTTCCCATCTGTGTTGACTATTTGCATTTGAGTTAAGTTAGCAATATGTGGCTTTGAGTGTATAACATTTGGGGGGGGGGCATTGTCTAGGCACCCAACTGACCTGGTGTAGTTTAGAAGGTGGTGCAGAAGTCCGTGGTTCATGCTCCTCAGGTCTGGGATGGCGAAATCTGTGGCCCTCCAGCGTTTGAAACATGGGAATTGGAATAAGTGCCAATTTCCTTTCACCAGGAAATGTCTGTTGCAACAGCTCAAGATATCAGCAGTTACTTGGTCGTTTGTGCTGTCGATCTCAGTGTTCTTGGACTCCCAACTTCTATCACCCATCTGGCATGGCCAGTTGTAAGAAATGATGGGACTGTAGTCTAGAGCCACAGGTTAGCCACCGCTGCATTAGGTGACCTGCAGCAAATGATTTTGCCTCTCTCAGTCCTCTGGGATAATAGCCCAGACCTCCCTTAGAAAGTGGTTTATACAGATTGCTGAGATAACGATATGTGAACCACTTTAAATACCGTATCAGCAGTACCGTTTGGAAAGTCAACTTCACATGATGTGATTTGCTAGGAAAAGTCTTTCCTCTGCTGTATGTGTTGGTCTAAGCAAGTCAGCCTGGATAGCTCAGTTGGTTAGAGCATGGCGCTGATAACGCCAAGGTTGCAGGTTCGATCGCTGTATGGGACAGCTGCAAATTCCTGCATTGCACGGGGTTGGACTAGATGATCCTCAGGGTCCCTCTACAATTCTATGAAGTGTGCTGATAACATGCCAACATCACATAGCCCTTGGGGGCACTCTGTCCGGTTGTGGACACCTCATACTGGCTTAGGCCAACCTGCATGGTGGAGGCATTCAAACAGCACTCCCTGCCCCCAGGATTGCAGAACCAGGTCGGCAACCGCAGAAGATAAAGGAATGTGCACATCTGTTTTAAGACAAATCACCAATATGGATAGCTTTTATTGAATCCCTTGTGGGAGGAAAAACTCAGCAAACCTCCCTATGCCTCGTGTACGAAATGAAGGCGATGGATAACATTGATTGAATCAATCAGCATTGCTCACTTTGTTTCTCTGTGTTGGGGAAATTTCAAAGTGAAGAGGGAGACAGATGGTCGTTTCTAAAAAGGAGGAAATGCGAGATTGCCGTGTTTGTGCTCATTACTTTTGCTCTGCTACGTATATCTGGCCGAAGCAAATTTCTGAAGCAGTGTACAAATTGGCAAAACCTCTTTTGCCCCCAAAACCATAAAAAAAACCCCCAAGGTCCATTGAGGCCAGCACCCTGAGTGGAATTTGCCTAATGAGTCGCATTAAATGGGAGCCCTCTGCAAGGATTTCCACCTGTTTTGCACCCCTGCGTCCCCTGGAATTGGTTGGGGGTGGGGTGTCACAAGAACCTCCAGAACAGGGTGTGGTTGGAAGGGGGAAAGTCCCATTGCCCCCCCCCCCATTTCCAGCAGGGACCAACAAGCTACTACAGGAAATTCCCAATGATGGCACACAAGCAACAAACCTCCCTGGTTGAGGAGTAGATATGCTAATCCTGAACATGGAGGGTCCATTTCGTTATCATGGTTATTATAACAATGTGATAACTGGGGTTGGGGTGGAGGGGAAGGTGTGCACACCCCCAGCCAACACTGACTATCACGCCACTGGGTCCATTGCCTCTCTAGCCCTTGGGACATTATAGGGCATTGAGTAGGTTGTGTGTCATTCTGGGGAACTGCAGCAGACCTTTGTTCTTTCATACAAAGTCAAGGTGTCCTGGAAAGGGGGCAGTCCTCTAAAGCAGAGTTGGGCAGACTTCAGACCTAGATTTTAGTTTTTTACAAGAATCTCATAGTTCACCAACAGGAGCCAAGCAAAAGACACCTGCTTCCTGAATTAAGGAATTATGAGCCATGAAATTAGCACTGCGGGTGGCGCTGTGGGTTAAACCACAGAGCCTAGGACTTGCCGATCAGAAGGTTGGCGGTTCGAATCCCCGCGACGGGGTGAGCTCCCGTTGCTCGGTCCCTGCTCCTGCCAACCTAGCAGTTCGAAAGCACATCAAGCGCAAGTAGATAAATAGGAACTGCACCGGCGGGAAGGTAAATGGCGTTTCTGTGCGCTGCTCTGGTTCGCCAGAAGCAGCTTAGTCATGCTGGCCACAGGACCTGGAAGCTGTACGCCGGCTCCCTCGGCCAATAAAGCGAGATGAGCACCGCAACCCCAGAGTCGGTCACGACTGGACCTAATGGTCAGGGGTCCCTTTACCTTTACCTTACTAGAACTAGTCCTTCCACAACACAAAAATCCACTCCTAGTTACCCTCTTCCCAGCTTTCTTAATTTCAGCAGCGTAATGTAGGTGCCTGGGTGCTGCTGTTATTGATAATCCTATGCAGTCTCTGAAAACCTTGTGTCATCTACCGGAAATCACCCAGCGATCCAGCAGTCGAACCCAACCTGCCTTTGCCCATCCTGTATCAAGCACCAAGCAATACTTCTCTGTATATCACGCCATAGATTTATTTAGTGGGAGATATTCCAGATGGGCTTTCCTGATTGCTGATGGGCTAAAAGCCCACAAACGTAATTGACTTTGAAGATACTGGCTGCTTGTATGAGAAAACCTAGTTATAATGAATGGTAATAATTATGGCAACCATTCCCCCCCCCCCCCCCCGAAGTCAAGGGCAAAGTTCCAGTTTATTTTCCTGCTGGTAGACTGCATTCTCTTGAGCAGGGGGCAAAAGTTTTATAATGTGCTCTGCTATAAACATTATAGTTCCGTAAGCTTTTTAATTATTTGAGGGACATAAAGCATGAACTACGAATGCAGGATGGCAAGCAATTAATTGTTAAACAAAGCCAGAATGGAGGCTCTGTAAGCAATTAATCGTGAACAATATATTGCCATGTGAAAATGTTAATTAGTTTTTCAAACACTGGAGGAGGGTGGTGCGTTAACTTATATGTGGTGGCGGTGGGACGTGTAGGAATGTATTTTCTTGGGCTGAATGAAATGTCACTGGAAATGAAAAATCAAAGCTAGCTAGGGTTCCTTATGTGAAACATCCTACAGATATTCTCAACTACAACTCCCATCGTCTTTGACCATTTGCCATGCCGTCAGGAGCAGATGGGAGCTTCAACAATATCTGGACAACACCACATTGGCTACCCCTAACATAGACACGCAGCAATAATAAAATATTCTTAACTGTAATAAGAGTTTTTCTGCTTTCTTTGGTGGATCATAGGTGAAGGTTCTCCAACCATTGTTCAGACACCACAGTCGGTGATACAGCGGCCAGACAGCAAGGTATCTCTTAATTGCAACATAAATGGGGGATCCAACCCCAATATCTACTGGTACAGGCAAATTCTCAAAGGACAGATCCAGCTGCTTGCCTATTCTGTTGCCGTGGGATCCTCATCTGCCGAGGGACCGCCCCACATCCAAGGATCAAGACCTGAAGACACCAAGTTCTTCCTGAGCATCAAAAACCTCATGGCCAATGACACTGGGATTTATTATTGTGCCTGGAGCCCACACACTGTGCAAAGTGAATGTAACACCTCAACAAAAACCCTCCTCCTTGCTTGTGGCTCCGTCTGCTCCCACACCGCAGGGAAGTGGGGGAAAAGGTGTATTCTTTGAGGCATCAACTTCCTTCCTGTTGAAATCACAAGGAACGGGGCCCACATTAAATGCCTCCTGAAAATCGCGGCTCAGCTGAACAATGCACAATGTGACGAATTTGTGGGGTGCCTGAACACACACCCCTTCTAATTTCTGGATGCCAGACACTGGGTTTAGCATGGTTAAAATACAGACCAAAACTGTCTTCCCATGAGTCGTCAAGCAAACAGAGACAGGGTGATGATCCATGAAGGAAGCCATCAACAATGGACTGACTCTGAGAGAGATGCAGAGCAGTGAAGCAGCACTCGGGTGAATAACATGTGAAAAACAGCTGCTGCAGATATAACAATAACAACAACAACAACAACAACAACAACAACAATAATAATTTATTATTTATACCCTGCCCATCTGGCTGGGTTTCCCCAGGCACTCTGGGCAGCTTCCAACAAAGATTAAAAATACATTAAAACATGTGTTATGTGCATATGTGTTATGTGTATAGATACAAAACAATATATCCATCAAGAGCCGCTAGATGGCACCCTGTCCCTTTTTACACTATTGTCAAAGGGATGCTGGATGTTATTTTTGTGGCCATAAACCCACCTGGAATGTCACCTCCTAAGCAGAGGTGGAAAGTGATCCATTGCAGCAACAATTTGGGATTTCTAAATAGAACACGTATGTGAGTAGCAGCCTGTATGGAATATCAGCTAAGACTTTACCTGTGAGTTTAGGGAGAAGTTATAAGCTGGCTCAGCTCCAGCCTCCCACCCTTATTATCTTTCCTGCATTGGAAAAGTATTGATATCCCTTACAGGGTTGTGGTAAGGAGCACCAGGATGGTGGCTGGGTCTTCTAAAGGATCTACATTGGCTCCCAGTACGTTTCTGAGCACAATTCAAAGGGTTGGTGCTGACCTTTAAAGCCCTAAACAGCTTTGGTCCAGCATACCTGAAGGAATGTCTCCACCCCCATCATTCAGGTTACTGGGAACCAGGCAGAGGGCCTTCTCAGTAGTTGTGTCTGCACTGTGGAACACCCTCTCACCAGATGTCAAGGAAATAAACAACTATCTGGCTTTTAGAAGACATCTGAAGGCAACCCTGTACAAGGAATTTTTCAATGTTTGATGTTTTAATTTGTTGGAAGCTGCACAAAGTGGCTGGGGTAACCTAGTCAGATGGGCAGGTTATTATTATTTTTATTTGAACACCTTTTCTCCTACCTCCTTTATTTTTTATTTTTTAAATACATACACTGCTCTTCACATGTAAATAGATCCCAAAGAGGTTCACAATATACAACATCCAGGTAGCCATATGGTTTCAACAACTGCCGCAGCAGGAACCCAAACAGAACTCAAATATCTGTCGTTGGGAAATGCCAGGCTAAAAACAAAGATTTCTGGGCAAGCCAAACATCATTGCTGCACACCTGAATGCCACAGGGAGCTCAGTTCACAGCTACAACATACGTTTAAAGCACATTTCACAAAGGCCTTCCTTTGTATTAATCGCCACCATGTGTTCCCTGCCAGATGCATCCATGTGCCCCCTTTCCTTCCTTGACATCAGTTGTGCCTGTTGTTGTGTCACTGCAGTGGCAACACCAAAAAGAAATAAGAAATTGGTGGGGGGGGGCACAAGAAGAGACGCGGGTGGTGCTGTGGGTTAAACCACAGAGCCTAGGGTTTGCCGATCAGGTCAGCGGTTCGAATCCCCATGACGGGGTGAGCTCCCGTTGCTTGGTCCCTGCTCCTGCCAACCTAGCAGTTCGAAAGCACGTCAGAGTGCAAGTAGATAAATAGGTACCACTCAGGCGGGAAGGTAAACGGTGTTTCTGTGTGCTGCTCTGGTTCGCCAGAAGTGGCTTTGTCATGCTGGCCACATGACCCGGAAGCTGTATGCCGGCTCCCTCGGCCAATAAAGCGAGATGAGCGCCGCAACCCTGTGAGTCGGTCACGACTGGACCTAATGGTCAGGGGTCCCTTTACCTTTACAAGAAGGGGCAGGGCGCATGGAGTGGGGGGTTAACTTTGTCCCACAGGTTAGATTACAATGAAGTGAAAAGCAGATCCTCCAAGTGTCCCTATTTTCCAGGGACAGTCCCAGATTTACAGAAGCCAAGCTGATTTCTGAGGTGATCCTGGAATTTCCCACTTTTCCTTAGGATGTCCCTATTTTCATTGGAGAAATGTTGGAGGGCATGAGATACACATAGTAAAGAAGCAACCAGTGTTTTAATGAGGTCGCATGTGCAACAAGGAAGCTGGCAGCCACCTAGTGGGTGCCACAAAAAAACTGGCTGCATGGAGTTATCCAACCCCTAAGCAGCCCTGTACAGTGGTACCTCGGGTTGCATACACTCCAGGTTACATACGCTTCAGGTTACAGACTCCGTTAACCCAGAAATAGTGCTTCAGGTTAAGAACTTTGCTTCAGGATGAGAACAGAAATCGTGCTCCGGCGGCAGCAGGAGGCCCCATTAGCTAAAGTGGTGCTTCAGGGTAAGCACAGTTTCACGTTAAGAACGGACCTCCGGAACGAATTAAGTACTTAACCCGAGGTACCACTGTATAGAGAAGTTTTTCTAAAAATGTTTAATGCTTTATTATGTTTTTTATATGTTGGAAGCCACCCAGAGTGGCTGGGGAAACCCAGTTAGATAGATGGGGTATAAATAAAAATTATTATCATTATTATTATTAATGATGGAGGGTATGAGATCAACAAGGTCAGGGTGATATCCAGGAATACTCTGCTACAGAGCACACCAGGCCATGTGTTGTTGATCTTCAGACACTCATCCTGGAAGAACAAAACTTCAAAAGGGAAACTTTTACAATGGTCACATGAGTACCATACATTTAAATCATATGGCTCCTACTGCCCCATGAATCCTGGGAATTGTAGTTTATTAAGGGTGCTGGGGAATTACAGCTACGTTGGGTGTAGGCTACAGTTCCCAATAGTCTTTGGGGAAAACCATGTGTTTTAAATGTATGGTGTGGATATTTGGAGAAGCTGACATGAGATAACTCTTTGCCCATAAGAAACCAAATGCCTTGTACTTCCACTGTTATACTGTGTACATCTATACTGTACTCTGTATTCAGTAGCCTTTGCTTCTAAAGTCCAGACAAATAACTAGTTTCTAAGGCCCTGTGAGAAGAAGGCCCCCCAAGGCAACAGCTCCGCTGTCTCTCGCTCTTCTCTGTCACAATAAAAACTGAATTAAAAAGGAAATGGCACAAGGACATGCTGAGGACACATTATTCTCACAGTAAGACTCATCTAGGCTACTCAGCAGCCTTCAGAAAGGAAAGGAAAGAGAGGACTCAATGTCGCTGAAATCCAGAGTGCTCATTTGTTATAGAGGCACAATTGTGTCGGCAGGGGAGAGGTATCAAAACACGTCAGGAGTGGTGCACAACAAATACCCACTGAACTTTCCATTTGAAATGCGGCACACACTGACCACAACCGGTGCACCTGCATCACGGAGCAACAGCTTTTGGCTGAGGCAGGAGATTGATTGTGCGATAGCGCCAGTCCCTGAAGCCGCCATTGTGGGTGGGACAACATGTGCTATTTCTAACCGTGGCAGGAAAAGTGCCTGATCACCGAAGCCCCACGCTGCAACGAAACCTGCTCTGTGGTAACCACTGCTTGAGAGAAACAAGCAAATGTCAAGCCACATCCTGTTGTGCGCATGAATGCCTCGCTTGCTTATTTTCTTAAAGGGGACGTTTTCGAGGTTGGCTAAGCAAATGACCCAATTTCTACAGGTCCGTCTAAAACAGTGTTTTCCAACCTTGGGTCTCTAGCTCTTTTTGGACTACAATTCCCATCATCCCTGACCGCTGGTCTTGCTAGCTAGGGATGATGGGAGTTGTAGTCCAAAAGGAGCTAAAGACCCAAAGTTGGGAAACAGTGATCTAAAACATCCTTGTTGCATAGCAAAAGCTCATGATGCTTCTCAGTTTGGTGCTTCTAGGTGACTTTAAAAGCACGTTGGGCACAAGCGACATGCACCTTGAAGAAGAGAGAACTTTGGCGGGCACAACTTGTCATTCAGGGGCAAGGATTTTCCACCTTTAAGGACCCCTGACCATTAGGTCCAGTCGTGGCCAACTCTGGGGTTGCGGCGCTCATCTCGCTTTACTGGCCAAGGGAGCCGGTGTACAGCTTCCGGGTCATGTGGCCAGCAGGACTAAGCCACTTCTGGCGAACCAGAGCAGCACACGGAAACGCCATTTACCTTCCCGCTGGAGCAGTACCTATTTATCTACTTGCACTTTGACGTGCTTTTGAACTGCTAGGTTGGCAGGAGCAGGGACCGAGCAACGGGAGCTCACCCCGTCGTGGGGATTTGAACCGCCAACCTTCTGATCGGCAAGTCCTAGGCTCTGTGGTATAACCCACAGCACCACCCGCGTCCACTGTTAATCAGTAGCAAAACTTGTATTTGCCCAACACTCTTGCTTTCATGATGTCATAATGCCTTTAGTTCAAAAGCATTAAATCTACATTTAGCTAAAACAACCCTGGTCCTCCCTGCTAGCAAGCAGTCACAAGAAAACCCATAGCCTCTCTTTGGAAAAAGACATTCACAACATGACCTTAGTTTGGATCTGAACTATTTTGACGCAACAGTTTATGAAAGGAAACACAGGAGTCTCAGCAAAAAGGATTCGGCGACTTTACTAAAAAACATATCATGTTGGCTGCGGCTCGATCTCTGCACAAGAGTGATGCACAAGGCTCCTTGAAAATCAATAGTACTTTAAGGTTGGAAGTCTAAGCATATGTATTTCCTAGTAAACATAGTTAAAAGTGGCATGAAAGACAAGGAACTCTGGGGGGAAAGTGCTGTGGCCTTACTAAAATAAAGCATTTAATATTTTTAAAGTGTTTTTATTGAAAAGTTTTGGCATAAAATACAATAAGAATCAAGCTAGCTTATAGAACAAGAATATTAAAAAAGCCGAAAGATAAAAAGTAAGAGGGGGGAAATACTTTTATGGCCGTTTTCCATATTTATATCGTGTATATACTGTCATTTATCCCTATGCAGAGAGGTAGACCTTCCCATCTTCCACCTGGGAGCTTGCTTTTCTCCCAGCCTCTCACCCTGGGAGATCTTTTCTACCCTACAGGGACACCCCCACCAACTGTCCCCTGCCTTTGTGTGTCCTCCTCAGTCCAAGGTAAAGGACTTCTCCCCCCCCCCCCAAAAAAAAAGCTTTTTATAAATGTTTCCAATGCAAAATAATAAAGCATTTAAGAGAACCAAAGAGAGATTATTTACTGACTGACCCTAAGCGACTGTTTTTGTTTTAAGAAAATGCTACTTTGGACTTCCGAGGTTGAGAGTATCCATCTTCCCTTCTGTCTTCATGGAGTTCACTCAGCTCAGGATACATGCCCCCCGGGTAAAACGTGCCTATGGTGCCAACTGTCATGGAACAGGAAACAGAACAGAGCAGATTGTTACTTCTGGGCTAAATGCACCAGAATAATGAAAGATCTGTGTGTGTGTGTGTGTGTGTGTGTCACAGAGTGGTTTTCCGCAGGGAAAAGCAACACAACAAGAAGTATGGATTAGCCTGTGGTGTTTAAAGGCTAAACAGAGTGAATTCTGTGCTGGGTCACAGCGGAAGAATCCGTATGTCACATTTTCAAAAGAAATTGGTGGGCCCAGGGCGCAAAGAATCAACACTGTACTTTACCTTTTTTCTTAGTTTTAATCCCATCACAAAGGCTCCATACAAGGTGCTTTTGAGAATGAGAAGAATATACACCAGTTCCCCAAGATAGGCTTCCGTGAGATACGACTCTAAAAATCAAGGGTGGGAAAGAAATGTGAATGATCACAAGGTCTTCTACAGATGGTGGAGGTAGAACATGGCCACCATGACTACAACTCCCATCATCCACCCTGCTAGCTGTGGATGACGGGAGTTGTAGTCCCAAAGCAGCTGGAGGCCCAAGTTTCGGAAACCCTGGCCAAACGTCATCCAAGCTGGTATCCATCACCATATCTTGTGGCAGCAAATTCCACAGTTTAACTCCCCCCCCCCCCCAATATATATATATTTGTACAAATAGTACCTAATATACCATTCCACCATCCGCACCCCCCAAGAAATATTCCATACATGCATTTTTATACATGATTTTCCCTAACTGAAGCATTTTTGGGTGCCCCTTCCCATAAGGTATGCTTCCTTCGTGTGTGCCTTTTTTGGATGGAGAACGTCAACATAAAATTCAGAAAAGCGTGACAGCTGCATTTCTGTCTGCATGCTGGTTCAGGAAAACCTTCCTTTAGTTTGAGGTGATACTGGGCACTTAAAGGTGGCTGGGAAATACCCAGTCTAGGGTTGTTCAGTCTAGGGTTACCTGACTCACAACCGTAAGTTTCACTTGTCTATGGAACCAATCAAATATAAGGAGGAAGAAATTTAGATGAAGTTCAGATAAAGCTTGGCCAGCTTCAAGGAACTGCTTGTGTTTGTGCACCAGCTTATATTCAGACAGCACAATTTTCAGGGTTACATATTAAAACAGCACACAAGGCTCTGCATGAAGCAAGCAACTAACCCAGAGAACAAGTATTGGCAATTCCTATTTGTGTAGCTTTTGACTGGAGGAACGGAGGTTATTAGATGAACAGATCTGTCAATGGGCAAAGAAACATGGATCAAAATGCAGGCGTCTGCCTATCTACAGTTGCTGCGCTAATATTGTACCCATCCAGGATCAGGGTCAAAACTGAGGGTTCAGACTGGGGTCAAAGCCTTCTGAATAAGACGGGAGCTGGTGCTTTCTTGCAGGTTCTAGGGCCATTTTGGAAACAGCAGGGGAGGTCTACAGAGGACAGCTTGGAACATCCTCAAGCCTTGCTACACCTGCCTTCCCTGCTTATTCCTGAAGGATGAGGCTATTATTCTTCTCTCGCGGTGCTGGAAGCCATGGAACAAGATCTACAGGCAATCTACAGTTGCCCTCATCTGCTCTGAGACTTCTGCTGGGGGTTGGGGTAGCAATATTGCTTTCCCTTCACCATGTTGGAAGCCCAGGATGATGACACACCTGTATGGGTGCCCTGGAGGCTATCAGTAGGTGAGATGACGTTTATAATGGACTGTGTTATGTCCTGAGTTGAATAGGATCCAAAATGCAGTAGGCTGATTGGTCATAGAACAATAGGATCCAAAATGCAGCAGTCTGATTGGTCCTAGAACAATAGAATTCAGAATGCAGCAGTCTGATTGGTCCTAGAACAATGTAGCAGTATGATTGGTCCGCAGGAGCCACCCAATCCAACTCCAGGTGGAAGTGAATGCACAACCTGATTGGCTACAGGAGAATCCCGGAATTAGCCAATTGTGTAAATAATGTATATAAAGCAGATGTTTTGGGGGAACTCTCATTCCTTCTCACCACTATGAGCTGAATAAAGAGCATGAAATCCACTCTCGACTCTGAGTATATTTTAGACTGGCTGTGCCAAAACGTTTTGGAGCAGAACCAAGAGGTCCCCCTGCTGCCCAGTCACACTGAACTCAGAAGTAATCAAACCTACACAGGTAACCTCCTGCCTTCATGTACAGATCGTCATCCTCCCTAAACAGGAAGCTGTGTACACTGAAGTCAATGGGACTTAATTCCGACCATGTTCATTGCAAGCGCTGTTAGGTAGAAGACTGGTTGGCAGAAGAGCTCTAGCTCACTGGTAGGGCATCTGATACAAAGGTCCCAAGGTTCAAACCTTGGCATCTCTAGCTAGGGCTGTGAGAGACCTTTGTAGAAATCCTGTACGGTTGCTGCCAGCCAGTGCTGACAAACTGAGCTAGGTGAGTCAATGGTCTGGCTCAGTATAAGGGAGGTTTCTTGTGTTTTTATTTCCAATGAAATTCCAGCATTGAAAGCACAAGGTAATTTGGGTTTACCTCTTGCAGCCTCGCTGCCGCCACCACAATCTGAAAGCAGAAGGGGGAGAAGACACATTAGCTATCCTTAGAGCTGGAAAAACTGAAAGTAGACAGGGAAAGTGACAGGTGGGCATGTGGGGGTGGGGGTGGGGGGTACTATTTCCAAAACAAGGCTTTAAAAACCCAAATGTGCATGTACTTCTCCTGAATGTCCCCAGAGGTTGTGTGTAAAAAAAGGGGGGGGGGATAATGAGCAATATATTGATAGCAAAATGATCTCCCCCCCCCCCCTGCAAAAGGCAGGAATGGAATCTTCCTTGAATATTGGAATCAGAAGATTTGGCTATGTGTGGAAACAGCCACAATTTCTCGAACACATTTAGGAAAACTACATGCTATTTGGAAATCCATTGAGGACCAGTTTGTAGAATAAGACAAACGCAATGAAAGGAGTTCATCAACAAATGTTTGAATATGATAGAACACATTACTAGGAAAGTGTATTAGAGATGAGGAATGGTTTGCAGTCAAATGGATCTGGGAGCATTTTGCCCATGTACAGTGGTACCTCAGGTTACATACCCTTCAGGTTACATATTCTTCAGGTTACAGACTCCGCTAACCCAGAAATAGCACTTCAGGTTAAGAACTTTGCTTCAGGATGAGAACAGGCAGCAGCAGGAGGCCCCATTAGCTAAAGTGGTGCTTCAGGTTAAGAACAGTTTCAGGTTAAGAACAGACCTCTGGAACGAATTAAGTACTTAACCAGAGGTACCACTGCAAATAAAGCTTTTAAAAAATGTGACCAGGACTGTGTATGGTACAAAACTACAGCAATGCATAGAGAACGTGGTGGCTTGTGGTAGGTTTCACCTTCCGGGGAATCTGAGCTCCCTAGTCTTTAGGGCACTCTTTGCTAACCTGCTTTTCACTTACCTGCACCATTTATGTCATCCTCATAGTCTGTGGATCCTTCTATACCGTGGAAACTGACTCTGCACACGAACTTATTATCTGCATTCTGCCACTCTTCCTTGGTGATTCTTAAACGGCTGGTCATTGAATAGCGCTTCGTGGTTTTGTCATATACTGGGTCCTCTGTCTTTACCCCAGCCGTTCTCTTCTCGTTATTCACGGTCCAGCTCAGGGCGACATGATCTGGGAAGAAATAGGTGACTAAACACACAATGGTGGCTTTCTCCTTTTCGTCAACCTCCTGCTTGGGCGGGGCAAATACGGTCACTTGAGGGGGGCTGACATCTTGGTCAACTCCTGGAAAAGAAAGGAACAAGCATATGGTATACAGAGATGATATACCTCCTTGACCTTGAGTTGGCTATTTTGCCACTTGACGACATCACTTTCAACTTGCACGTGCAAACAGGCCATTGTGGATTTCACTTCTCCCTTGATGTCACCTGAAACTAGGGATGTGCAGATCGGTCCATGGTGGCGTTTCCAGTCTTATGTTAACTTCTCCACATTTCAGCATCCGTTTGCAATTTATTTTAAAGTAAGCACGAAAAATTCCAACTCTAAATACATGTGAACTGTATGAACTTTATTACGGTCACAGATCAGGATAAAAAAAAAAGCAAGCAAAAAACCTATAAATAAAATAGCAGTTAGGATTTATTTTTTTAACCGATAATTGTTAGAGCAAATAAGGACAAAGAAACAAGCATTGGATAAAACATCTGCATAAAATACTAGATTAAACATGGATAATGGATGGATAAAAACTGATAATTAAAACAGATAAGAACTAAAAACAAATAAAAACACGCAGTTAAGACAACTGTAAGAGCATAAGAACTAAAAGAGTCACAGTTAAAACAACTATAAGAGGCTGCAGAGTAGAAGCCCCTGAAATAGAGGACACTCACAACATTAGAAACTGATGTGCAAATATGGTTAAAACAGACAATGAAAACAATGTACAACAATAAATTTAGAAACAATGTGCAACAATAAACTATCCCAGGGAGTTGACTCAGAGTCACCCATGGAACCAAGTTTGGGGATTTTCATGCCGGACTATTTTGAGTTGGCCGATGGTCTGCGCCTACAGATTTGTACGCAGAATCTGGCAACCATCCAGGTCATCTTCTGATCTTTGCCTAACAGCAAAAGGTCAATTTTTTGCTTTTGCGGGAGGTTGGCGAGCCTCACCAGTGTACACATTTTTGCCTGCTACACAAATCTTTCCCTTAATAGAATGCATGGTTGTATGTTGTTTTTATCTGTGTTTTTGGGCACACTTCACTTGGCTGAAGAGCTGCATTGCAAAATTCGGAGAAGGACAAATTTCGGAAGGTGTCTGTGTTTCAGTTTTCGTATTGTTTCAGAAAGAGCAAAGTAGGCAGAATTGCCTTCAAATGCAAGCTGCATAGAATTTATAGCCCAACCCTATTAAACACAACACTTTTTATTGGTGTGAGTTCACAGAGTCAGCTGATAATCACCGTGTGTTGAGGAATCAAGTAATGAGAGGATCAAGAGGTAGAGATTGGGGGTGAAATTCAATTAAGTTTGCATTTAAAGGCGAATCTACCAAATTCACACTTTCTGAAACATGATGCGAATTAAAACACACACCAGCCTTCAAAACCCACACTTCTCTGAATTCTGCTATGCAGTTCTTCGGCCTAGCGATCTGTGCAAAAATACTAACGTAAAGTGTGCATGGAAATGCATATATTCATGAAAGTAACATGCAAAAAACACGTATATTAAATGGAATTGCATACAAAAATGTGTTTATGAGGAGGAAGTCACACTAAAATGCTGACCAATTTTCAGGATGATTAAAAACGACAACACAGAGATTGCTGCGGAAGTACGGAGAGCTGAATTTACGGTTGGAAAAATGAGAATCTGAGAGAACCAAAATGGACAGATCCATTCCAACCCTACAAAGGAGAAGTGGAGGTGCATGAGTGAATTGGAATTCTAGGAAGCCCTATTCAAACGGCATCATTTCTGTAGGTAATCTACATGCCGAGGGCAGGGGGACTGGAGAGAGGTCAGCTTGTGCTTGAGACCAGTAAAATCACATGAATATCATATTCACAAGAGTTTGGGTTTACTGCAGCTTCCTGTTGAGTCCTCGTTCGTGGCTAACCAAAATGTGTGAAACGGCTCTTACAATCTTCCTGCATACAAGACTTGTGTATGAATCCCGAGTCAGGGTTTCTGCCCCCACCTGTTGTACAAGGAGGCCACAAATATTGATTTTTAATTCTCGTTGGAGGATCAGCGCCTACTTTCAATATGTAGAGCATACGTTATGGATAGAGCTTGGCCATATTCTTTGAAGGGGGAAATTGTGGCCACACAAACTTTGTTCTATCTAGCCCATTAGAACTACTAAATAACTTACTAAAGAAATTTATTATTATTATTATCTTTCCGCAGGGCCTGCAAGGCAGAGCTGTTCCACCAGGCCTTTGGCCAGGGCACAGCCTGACTCCCTCCTTTGGCAATCCTCACGGAACTTCTAGCCCAGTGGTTGCCATTAATTTGATTGGAATTAATTTTAGAATGAAATGATTTTAGAATGTTTTATCATTTTATTGTTGTTAGCCGCTCTGAGCCCGGCTTCGGCTGGGGAGGGCAGGATATAAATAAAAATTATTATTATTATTAGGCAGAGCCCTCTCCTCCTAACCCAGACCCCTCAGGTCCTTTTAACTGGTTATGCCAGGAGGATGAACTTTGAGCTAAGGGCTTTCCACACTTCTGGAGACAGCAAAGAGCTAATCCGCGTATGTGATGTGTGTGTTTTTAAAGGTGTTCTGTAGACAAATAATGGCCAGCATTATTATTATTTGTATTGTGTTCTCTCTAAATCCAGAAATGACTACGTAGGAAATGTGCAGCACAATGCTATGCACATTTACTCAGAAGTAAATCCCATTTAGCTCAGTGGAACTTACGCCCAACTGAGTGTGCATATGTTTAAAGGAGGAAAAGGCTCTAAACCAGGATTTCCCAAACTTGGGTCTCCAGCAGTTTTTGGACTACGACTCCCATCATCCCTAGCTAGCAGAACCAGTGGTCAGGGATGATGGGAACCGTAGTCCAAAAACAGCTGGATATCCAAGTTTGGGAAACCTTGCTCTAAATGATGAGTTTGTTTTCAGTTCCAGGTTGGATAGCTTAAATCTTTCAAATGAAGTGTCATGGGTAGGCAAACTATGGCCCGGGGGCTGGATCCAGCCCAATGGCCTTCTCAATCCGGCCCGGGGACGGTCCAGGAATCAGCCTGTTTTTACATGAGTAGAATGTGTCCTTTTATTTAAAATGCATCTCTGGGTTATGTGTGGGGCATAGGAATTCGTTCATTTATTTATTTTTTACAAAATATAGTCCGGCCCCCCACAAGGTCTGAGCGACAGTGGACTGGCCCCCTGCTGAAAAAGTTTGCTAACTAGATCCTACCATTGTGGTTATGGTTGCAATAATGCTACCCACCCCGGTGCCAGGAAAGAGCAGACCATCCATATTTTGCCAAGCTGAAAAGCAAGAATGCAATGCAATGTGAAGCTGAAAACTCCTTTGCACCAATTCTCTTCACAAGCTAGTCTATGTGTGTGCATGCCCATGTGGGCACTGTCCATTTTAACACTGTCATAACACTGTCCATTTTAAAGACTAATTTTGCTAATATTAAAAAGCTTCATCTATTATTGAAGGGGCGGAGAACAGAGCTCCTATTTGTGCGAGGGGAAAATATTTCACGGAATGGTTTCAGAGTTACCAAAATTCCCAGTTTTGCCATTTTTGAGCCATAAAAATAATTGAGAGAGAGGGGAGGGATGGGGGAGATAAGAAATCCATGACTTTTGCCCACATTTTCTCCATTTTTCTTGATCCTGATATCATTGTGGAACAAGAATTTCCTCCTCCCCACCCCACTCATAATTGCCTCGGGTGAAACAGAACCTGCAAATATTCGAAACAAGCTTTTAAAACCTAGCAAATTGTGTTAGAGGCAAAAGTTAGATGAGCACGCACATCACAAACACCAGTCCCTCTTTCAAACTACTTGCCGGTGCTCTGAAAAGAAGCAGGTACTCTAATCAGTCTCCGGCGAGATTCATGTGCCTTTGCAGTGGTGACTAAGAAATTCACCTTATTTCAGTAGGACTTGAAAAGGGACACAGAATATTAGTATAAAGTCCAAACCTTATACCCCTGCCCTCTGCACATACAAACAGGCAAATGTTCCACCAGAACCACCAACTTACAGCCAAGACCGTACCTAAGACAGTGAGTCTGGTTCCACTTCCAAAGTGAAGTTCATATGCAGAGCACAGAGGTACGAGGCACTACGAAAATCATTTGCCTTCTTCTCTAGGCAGCAAACCAGTGCTTTTTTCCCTGGGGGGACGCAGACCCCTAAACAGTTTGTGAATCTTTTTCTTTTGTCCATTTACTGTATCCCCCCCCCAAATCTGCACTATAAAATTGTGATTTTTTTCTTGAGTCGAAATGAGAGTACCCCAAACATTGTTTTTAAGAAAAAAAGCACTGCACCAAACTGTTGTTTAGATATATCTTTGCCATGCAAGTTCACACTCAAACTGCCTTTCTACAGCAGACTATTTGGGCTTTACTTAAGGATGTTTCGGATAGCTGGAGAACAGGAAAAGGGGAAGACAAGTGGAGACCCCAGGACCACTTCTGACCCCTTAAGTGGGGAGGGGGCACCTATTGGTCCCCTGAATTGTCAACTCTGGAGGAGTGGGTTTTAAGTGAGATGGTGGCTGTGACTAGGCGTGGGGGTGGGGGGAGTTCAATTCAGTTCACATTTAAAGGCAAACCTACCAAACTTTCTGCAAGAAGATGTGAACCAAAGCACAACCATCCTTTGAATTTTGAGCTTCCCCGAATTTTGAAATGCATTTGTCTCTTTTTTAATTAAACGTCAAACTATATCTAATACACATTTCCTCTATTCCATTTACTGTCATTCTCAATCTGCTGCTCATCATTCAAATTCTGCCAGCCATTTCGTTTCACTACAGTTCTTTCTCAAATGTTCCATAAAGGGTTTCCAGTCTTCAGTTTTAAAAAGTTGGTTACGTTGGTCTCCCGCTCTTGCTTCCCAGTGAGTGTAAAATGCAGTTCTCCAGCAGAGTAGTATGTACAAAAAGGCTAGGATAATATGTGCATAAAATGCATATATTAGCCAAAGCACTCTGCAAACATGCATTATAGTGGGGAAACTTGCCTTGCAAAAATGTATATATTAATATTACAATTCTGGTGAATTTTCATGAGGGATTTTTTTAAAAAGAAAGAAACTGATGTGGGAACCTGAACTTAAGTGTAAAAATGGCAAATGGAGAGAAACAAAAATGGATATATTCTCCTATCCCTAGTTGTGGTTGTGAGAATGGCCACACCAGCAGTCCTCTTTAGGGCTGATCTGTATGTACCACCATCCTCTCTAGTTGTCAAAAGGATTTTCAGTGAAAACAAGTAGTTCTGGAGGAGGTAAAGTTTCAGGGTCAACAAAGACTGTACAGTAGTACCTCGGGTTAAGAACTTAATTCGTTCTGGAGGTCCGTTCTTAACTGTTCTTAACCTGAGGTACCACTTTAGCTAATGGGGCCTCCCGCTGTCGCTGCCACGCAATTTCTGTTCTCATCCTAAAGCAAAGTGCTTAACCCGAGGTACTATTTCTGGGTTAGCGGAGTCCGTAACCTGAAGCGTCTGTAACCCAAGGTACCACTGAAGTCCTTTGACCTACCTCTTAGGTAGCAAATTTGTGTCTGGGGTATACCACTTTTAGACTGGGAGTGAGGGGCTCTCATCACTGAAGCCTGCTCTGGTGAGGGTGGAAACACATTTGTCAGACAGAAATCGAGGCTACAAGAACTCTTAAACCCGAAACATGGAACGTTTCAAGTCAAAGAAATTCAGTCGCGTGAGCCCCCACCTGCAATATGAAATAGGGCGTCCATATACAGTGGTACCTCAGGTTACATACGTTTCAGGTTACATACGCTTCAGGTTACAGACTCTGCTAACCCAGAAATATTACCTCTGGTTAAGTACTTTGCTTCAGGATGAGAACAGAAATCGTGCTCCAGTGGCGCGGCAGCAGCAGGAGGCCCCATTAGCCAAAGTGATGCTTCAGGTTAAGAACAGTTTCAGGTTAAATACAGACCTCCGGAACGAATTATGCACTTAACCTGAGGTACCACTGTATTCTTTTACCACCTTGAGAACTAGGCCAATGTGGAACTCCAGAAGTAGCTGTTGACCTTACAACTAGTTTTCCTCCTCCAGAAACTACGACCAGTGTGGTGTAGAAATCCAGTGAGGTGTCGTGGTTAGATTGTTGCCTGACAAGGACCTGGGAGAGCAGGGTTCAAATCCTTACTCGGCCACTTGAAACCCACTGGGCGACCTTGGACCCATCTCAGTCTCTCCGCCTAACCTTAACTCACAGGGTGCTGTGAGGATAAAATGGGGTTGTGGGAGAATCATGTATACCACATTGAGCTTCTCGCAAGAAAGGCAGGCTATAAAAGCAACAGTGATAACTGTTGAGCCTGAAACTACAAGTGAATGGTTATGCATTCATGGTTAATTGGCTCTCCTCAAGGAGCCCTGTTCCCTGCCAGATCATAGCAGCTGGGGTGGGCTGTATGCCAATGTGGTCCCCCCACCCACCCCCCAAAAATCCATTTCAGAAGAGGGGTTTGCTTCAGGACTGCAGGAGTGAAGGAAATGGTTACATTTCTACCCACCTACCCCTGCTGCAATCCCAGTAATTATCATTCTCTCCCAGCTGTTGCTGCTGCTTGCATTTTTAAATGCTTGCATGTTAAATGCAGAGATATCCTTAACACCACAACTCACCTGGCCCTAATTCTGCCCTTTTTCCTTTCTTCATATCCACCAGAGTTAAGTCCTGAACCCAAAACCAGATCCCAGAGCTCAGCCAAGGCACAAGATAAAGTGCTGCTTTGCCCTCTCCTGATATCATTTTTTTTTTGTAGAGTTCATGGTGGGTTGTTGTTTTTTTTAGTCAATGTTTTCTCAGGTTCAAATCCATACAATCCCTGGTTCAAATCCCACCTCAGCCATGAACTCATGGGTGCTCTTAAACTATAAGCTATAATAATTTTGATTGTTGTTGTTATTCTCACAGGGGTCCTTTTTCCTGAATGGGTTTGTATCGTACTTTGAATTGTGGCCATCGTGCATTTTGCTATTTTAGTTCCTCTGTGCCCCCTGCCTGCTGCCCCCTTGGTTCCTTTTAAGAGTGGATATTCTGACACTCAACTTGGAAATCTTAGAGATGCCAGCGTTTTACTTCCGCACACAATCCAGCCAGAGTAGAGTGGCCCCTTTAAGATTCAGCAGAAAAGTGAAGCCTGTGCACCAGTCCTTCCTAGTGAAATCAATGGGACCAGTTAAAGGAACTGGGTGCTAATCATACAGTCCTACATGCCTTGCAACCTTTGGCAAATTTCTTGCCTACCATTCCACCCACTGAGAGAACCCAAAATGCCAGCCAATCCCAACATTCATTTAAAGGGTCCCACTCATCCTCAAAAACATTAGTGTTTCTGATAAGAATCCCTCAGCAATTCCCCCCCCCCAAAAGTGTGCTTTAAATCTCATCTTTTTAAATGTTACAATGCAAAACAAAAAACCACAAACCTTTGCCCAAATCATTTATGGCTTCCCGAGTCCCTGGATTCTGTAGATTAGTTCAGCTGAGGTTTGCATCAATTGCACAGACACATTTTTAATTTATTTGCTTCTGCTTTCTCTCGTTCTGCCAGCCCTGTGGCAAGACTTCCTTGCGCCCACCGTTCATGTGTTTCTTACCTAGTACAGTGAGCCACGTTCCTTGTCCGAAATGCAGCTTTTCAGCGGAACACGGCATCACGTTCCTGTAGGCAAACCTTTACTAAGGAGCTAAAGGCACCTAGCCTCCCAACATCACAAAGGTGAGGACAGGGAATGGTCTGTGTGTTTGTTGTGCTTGTTCCCACACCTGAGCTGCCTCCCATGATCCCCACAGCTTAAGGCTTTGCCTGCTTTAATTTGTGTGCTTGGCTCCACATTAGGCGTTTGTCTTCCAGAGTCTGGTGAAGCCAGACGTGCTAATAAACTGAGGTTGGAACTAGGTCGGTGGAGTTTCCCAAAGTGCTTGAAATTGACCATCTGGGACAGAGGGTGAAAAAGGACCTAGAAGTCAAAAGGTCAAAAGGAGCCTAGGTAGTGGGAAAGAATGTGGAGTTTCACTTCTAAAACAATTCTTTCTTTACTTTCTTTCACTTACACTTATGGGAATTCGGTTTGGGGACAATGGCAACTTATATAAGCTCCTCAAGAGCTCAATAAATAGAGATTTGGGAAATCCCAGAAGAAGCACAAGACACACACACACACCTTTCCATTTTCTCTGGTATTGTTAAGATGATGAGAACCAATAAATGAAAGGCAGTGTGTTCTAGTGGTTAGAGTGCCCATCTAGGACTCAGCCATAGTCTATCTCACAAGGCTGTTGTGGGGAGGAAATGGAGGAGGGCAAGCAATGAGAAAGAACTAGAGATGCTACCTCAAGTGGAAATAAAATAATCAGACGATGACATTGCCGTACCTCACATAATTGTCACTCCTGCAAAATTTACCATATACAGTAAATCGTTAAATGTGAGCAGATATCTGAAGTGCTTTTGCAACCCTTAAAATGAGCCATTATTTTAATTCCACCCCCCACACTGCCAACCCCTTCTGCTTACCTAAAACAGTCAGTCGAGTTCCTTGGCCAAAGCTCAGAGGGTTATTGTAACACAGTGTGAAACCGTTATCACCAAAGAGGGAATATCTCTCCTCAAAGATTGGGGAAGGTCTCTCAAAGAGAACACCACCTGCGCAGGCAACCGCTTTGCCCTTAACTTTTTATCTGGCTGCCTGTTGTTGGGAAAAGCCTCTGGCCTAACAAACACAGCAACATCTGCAAGCCACAGGTTCCCCAAACTTGCTCCACAGCTTCCCAGATACTCCTGGAACATAGGAAGTTGCCTTGCCCTAGATTAGACTATGTATCGTCCAGACAGACTAGTATTGTCTAGACCAGGGGTCAGCAAACTTTTTCAGCAGGGGGCCGGTCCACTGTCCCTCAGACCTTGTGGGGGGCCGGACTGTATTTTTTTTAGGGAGGGGGATGAATGGATTCCTATGCCCCACAAATAACCCAGAGATGCATTTTAAATAAAAGCACACATTCTACCCATGCAAAAATGTGCTGATTCCCGGACCGTCCGCAGGACGGATTTATAAGGCGATTGGGCTGAATCCAGCCCCCGGGCCTTAGCTTGCCTACCCATGGTCTAGGCTTTCCCAACCTTTTGCCCTCCAGATGTTTGGGACTACAGCTCCGATCATGCCTACTGGACATGCTGGCCAGGGTGAATAGCTGCTAGAGTGCAGAACATCTGGATGGGACTAGGCTGAGAGACAACTGTCGTGGTATATACACTAGCATGGTCAAATGTAACCCACGAACCAGGTGGTCGCAGGTATGGGCAGCCACAATCCCCATCTTTCCAGTGCTTATATTTCTAAATACCATGATCATGCTATTTACTCCTAATGTATTATAGCAACGACTGCCTTGTTTATGTAGATGAGGAGGGCTTCTGAAAAATGTGCAGATTCTGATCATATTCATCCTCTGCTGTTTGGAGTAGATGGCAGAGCATGAGGCTCTTAATTTCAGGGCCATGGGTTCGAAACCCACGTTGCGCAAAAGGTTTCCTGCATTGCAGGGGGTGGACTAGAGGACCTTCACGGACCCTTCTATCTTTATGTTTCTATGACACATCAGTCCAGCTAACACATTTATATTTCCTGCTTCTGTCTCTCTTCTCTCCCCACTGGACTTTAAGAAATTGGCCTTTTGCTCTCTCCTTCTTTGTCAGCTTTCAGACTGAATGTGCAATGGATTGCCTGTGGCTACCTTTGAGCCCGATGTATGGAAGTGAGAGCTGGACCATAAAGAAGGCTGATCGCCGGAGAATTGATGCTTCTGAATTATGGTGCTGGAGGAGACTCTTGAGAGTCCCATGGACTGCAAGAAGATCAAACCTCTCCATTCTGAAGGAAATCAGCCCTGAGTGCTCACTGGAAGGACAGATCGTGAAGCTGAGGCTCCAACACTTTGGCCACCTCATGAGAAGAGAAGACTCCCTGGAAAAGACGCTGATGTTGGGAAAGATGGAGGGCACAAGGAGAAGGGGACGACAGAGGACGAGATGGTTGGACAGTGTTCTCAAAGCTACCAGCATGAGTTTGACCAAACTGCGGGAGGCAGTGGAAGACAGGAGTGCCTGGCGTGCTCTGGTCCATGGGGTCACGAAGAGTCGGACACAACTAAATGACTAAACAACAACAACAACCTTTGAGCCCTCTGTACAGTTTTGGGCAAACCAATTCCTAATTTGTTGTTGTTGTTTAACAAAGCTCTCTTTTCTGTCTGGGACAGCTAAGGTTTCCCGCAGGTCAGCCAATTTGTGCCACACAATATATATCTAGTTTTGTTAAGATAGCAACGTGGAACTCGAAAGTATGTTAGATTTACCATTTTTTCAGTACAGAGGTTCGTGAGAAGGTTCGTTTTCTTACCTAATACCGTCAGCCTGGTCCCTGCTCCAAAGTGTAACGGATCAGTGTTTGCACAGCCAGCTACCTCATGAAATAACCCCACTTTGATTCCCCACAAGGTAATCTTCTGTCTGCTATAGTTGGAAAGCTGCTCTGTCAAAGTTCCTCCTCTCTGCCACTACTTCATAAGTTACCCAGTGCTGATAAGACATGAAAAGAAATGAGGCTTTCTGTTGGAAGGCAGAGACATTTGTTTCCTCCAGATCTGTCACAGAAATTAATTGCAGAGCACACTTTATCTAAGGCATCTGTTTCTTGACAACATCTCTCCCCCTCCCCCTCTGACCTTTAATTCCTTGGAGGCTCCAGGACAACGATAGATGAGCTGAGAACGTCACCTGCATGCTCTCTGAGCATGGAATCTGCTACTACATTAGGATTGTGATAATTTGCATGTGTATGAATGGGACTTGAAGGACCTAACACCCCCAGACAGAATTTTCACACCGTTTCATTCTATCTCATAGAATGCTCACACGACTTTGCACACAATACGTCTCAGTGAAGCTATCTCACAAATTCAGAGCCAAGGTTGATGAGACATCAGCAGAGATCCATGAAATGGGTCGCCACCGATTCCTTTTAGGGTGACCAATAGTCTATTTTCAGGGCTGTTGGAGGACAGTCCTGTGTCTGAAGGTGTCTTCTACCTGAGGGCTGTCCAATTATGCAAACTTATTTTATAAATTTGCATCTATACATATAAAATTCCAAGCAAGTTGGCCTCCTCTTTTTGTCATCCCTTTGGGCAGTGCATCTGACCACCCAAAGTCTCCATAAAGCAGGGAGAGGTGGGTGAAGGTATGGTATAAAGCTGTAGTTGGACTACAACTCCCATCGTCCCTAGCTAGCAGGGCTTGTGGTCAGGGATGATGGGAACTGTAGTCCAAAAACAGCTGGAAAGTTTGGGAAACCCTGATATAAAGCATGGTTTGGCAGGCAGGAATGAAAACTTCCATCCAGAGCTTTCCACCACACTTTCATTTTGTCTCTGAAATCACTTCTCTCCAGCAATATTTCTCCCAGTGGAGCTTCATGAATGGAAGTAATCCCTTGTGGGGGGGGGGGGGACCAGCTGGAGAGAAGCAGTTTCATGGAGAGAGCATGGAGAAAGGAGGGATTCAAGCCCCCTCCTCCCTTCTTTCTTTAAACCTCCCCCAGCTTTATAGAAAAATCAGAACAACTTGGGTTTAGTTGTGCCTTTATCACAGGGGTGAGAAACATTTAGCCCTCCAAATGTTGCCAGACTACAAATCCCATAATTTCTGACCACTGTCCAAGCTCGCTGGTGCTGATGGGAACTGTAGTTCAACAATTTCCCTTGCTTTATCACACCCAGCCTTCAGTAATCAGGTGCTAAGACACCAAGTGATGCACAGATGTGAAGAGTTACTCCTTGCAGAGAATGAAAAGACCTCTCTTGGATGTCCCTACTAATTATTTAGCCAGTCTGTTCCTGCACTGAAATGGTTCGTTGGAGACTTGCCACAGACATTTTGCTTCAAACAGAGGTGGAATTTAAGAGTTCCTCCTCAGGCCAAACACCTGTGGAGTTTTGAAGGGGGCCAAATAGGTGTGAATAAGATTAGCTGAAACTCTTTCTCTCCTTCTGTACACACACCAACCTAAGTAGTCCCCAAACTTCTCCTGGAGCAAAATTGCCAGTGAATTTGGAGATTGCTCCTCAGGCAAAAACATCTATTGCTGCTCAGGGGAATCCAAAATAAGTCTTGATGACTAACAAATTTTCTTGGTAGGTGTGCTGATTCACAACATCCCCATTTCATTTTAGGGAACAGTTTAAAAAGGACCTACATCCCAGACCCCTTTGCTTTTACAAACCTCTGTCACAATTAGCCAATTCCAATACAAAAAAATGGAACAGTTCACCATGGATTTTCTTACCAAGTACTGTGAGTCGAGTGCCCTTCCCAAAGTAAGCTTCAGAGTACACAGTGAAAAAGCCGTCACCTAAAAACAATGGCGTTTTCTAACATAGATACTGCCTTTCTCTCGCCTTTTTCTGACCTGCCTGGCCCAACAATTGCCAGCCAAAAAATGAACAAGGGGTGGGAAGGCACGTCCTAATTTCCTCTGGTACAACTGTGTTTCCTGACCATGACCCTTGCAGAATGAAATTGCAGCCTCTATGGTTAACGTATGTCCAGGATTTTCATTGTTTGATTCAGATGAAGATGCATCTTTCTTCCTACTCCCATTTTTAGGTTAAATCTTGAGCATATCAATAGCTCACTTGGTAGATCATGAGACTTCTTAATCTCAGGTTCATGGGTTCAAGCCCTACCCTGAGTAAAAAAAAATCCTGCATTGCAGGGGGTTGGACTAGATGACCAAAGGGGTCCCTTCCAACTCTACAATTATATAACTCTGCTTATTCTCTGCATTTGTGAGAGGGGCACGTTTTTAGCTTCTTACTAATTGGGATATGATTGTAGTCTTGGGACACAGCTCATTTGGATGTCCTCCAAAACAAACATAACTCTTCTCTTGAGCAGGGGATTTTAATTGGGCTTGCACACAGAAAACCTTTCCTGGAGATTGTGTTCCTTATTAGTTTCTACTAATAAACAGAATTTTCTTAGGGAGATAAAAAAACTCACCTAGAACCGTCAGCCTGGTTCCTTGGCCAAAGTTCGGTGGGGAGTTTGACACAGTGTTAAACAGAGCAGCAAGAATAAATTTCCCAGAGAAGTTATCTCTGGTTAAGACAGGGTGATTTAGGAGCTCACAAGTGACTTATCTCATACGGCAAAGATAAAAACAAAACCACGTCAACAGTGTTTTCAGAAAATGATGGGACTTCTTATCTTTAGGTGGGGGAACCTCCAGAATATTTCTCTCCACCCTGCCCTGTCTCCAGACCCATTTCATCTCATAGAATTTCACCTTGACCTCCCTCTGTTTCTCCAAGATAACTATGGAAGAAGTGGGAAAGATATCTAGCAAACCTACCCATGGATCAACCAAGTCCCAAGGGGGCATCTGCATGTTAGATTTTACTGTAGCAAAACCAGTCTCGTGGTGGCACTTTAAAGACTAATAGATTTATGGTGTATGATGTGCTTTCATGGAGCAGAGCTTGTCTCTGGCAGATGCACAAAAAGTTATCTCCAGTTGGGAGATTTAGGATGTGTGGCCAAGAAGCAAAGGTCAGCTGTAGGGAAAGGTGCCAGACAGGACTGCTGCTGCCTTTTCTGTGGCATGTCCCTTTGGCTCCACTCTGCAAACTTTTTCTTTCTTGGTTCCCCTGTATACCTGCATTTAATTGCGCTGCAGTCTGAACCAAGAAAGTCACAGGACTCTCCGTTGCTTGTAAAACCTGTTTGTTCTATTTATATTTTAAGCCAGGACATTCCACAACACCTATTTTATGTATAATGCTTCTCTCCTTATTTAGTATTATCGCTTTTTTAAAAGACAGTTTGAAATGGGGAAGGGTGCATACCAAAGTATATATTCTGCAGTCTAAAGAATCAAATATGTAGCTTTGGAAAATAATCTCATATGCCCAGGACTGAGATGATTTGTTTAAACTTAAGGCTCTAGAGAACAAACTGAAGGGAATGTTGTTTGCCCAATAGTGGTCTAGGAAGAGGGGATGTCTTCAGACAGAAAGGGTCTAAAGTACACACACACACACACACACACACACACACACACACATTTAGTTTGGTCTCGTGGAAGTTCAGCTGCCATGCTTTCCTCCAAATAATTGTAGTTTAATGAGGGTGCTGAGCAATATTCCCTATCCCTGGCAGAACTACAGTTCCCAGGAATGAGGGAATGATTATTCAATATTTCAAGTTATGGTTGAAGAAGTACTTACCTAAAACAGTGAGTCGAGTCCCTTTCCCAAAATACAGGATATTGTTGGAACACTGTGTTACCAGGCTTGGTAATATTGCCCATACTTTGCCTCATAAAGTGTTTTGAGAGCAGGGTCTCCAGAATGATATTCCCTCAGGGGCAGATTCCTAGAACGAGAAAGAGGGTCACTGTGAGAGGAGATATTATTTAATAAGAGTGAATTCAAACAACTTCTCATCACAACAACTGAACCGCTTAAAGACCTACCTTAAAAACTTGCGGGGGCAATAATTGTGCAGAGAGGTGATTATGGAAATCCACCCTTAATGGAAGTAGTGAGGATTTTTTAGTCAGCCCCATCTTTCATGAGAAATCCAATAAACAGAAGGTCTCTGTGGGTTCTTCTACCCCAGTGTTCTTCAACTGATGGAGCATGATTCAGAACTGGAATTCATGCCAGCAACCTCAGCTGGGTCACTCCAGGGGTACCAAATGCCATCTTCTTTTTGTAATTGTTTTTAAGGGGAAAGAGGCATAGAGAGTGAGAATGATGCATGCAGAGAAGGGGGAAAGGACTGAGAGAAAGAGTAGGACACCTAAGATGGTTTGGGCCACTTTGGAAGTCTTGTGGGTTAGGAACGTGGGACAAAAATTCCAGAAATAATAATAAAATGAACGAATGAATAAAATATGTGGCCAAATATTAAAAGCGGTTCTTCGATTGGAAATAATGGTGGCTCCCAAGTCTGAAAAGGCTGTGGAGTTCTGCATTGTTAGATCTGCTGTGAAACCCTGGCTAGAGCCCATTTGCTAAGCAAGGGAGGGTTTTTGTAAAGGCCTCTTGAAGAAATGAATCATTGTGAGCCCCCTGTCCCCACAATGATTTACTCTCATACAGTAATGGCTCCTCCCTGAGTTTCACCACAGACACCAACAGCCAAATGAAGGTTTCAGCCAAGTCAGGGAACAGTGGTAGAGCTGGTGGGAACCGTCAAAGACATGTAACCAGACGCAGAATTTCCTTAGGGGGCTCCTCCGCTCAGGAAGCCACAGTGACCCATGTTTCCTCCCCTCCTCCTTATTGCTATGCCAGCTGCCATATATAGTTTATATAGTCTTCAGGGGCATGTGATGAATGGTGAACCAGAGGTAGAGCTATCTGCCTGCCTTCCTGTTCAAAAAAAAAGGAGCTTTTAATTCTATAGAAAAGTTGTACAGAATAAAAACGAAACATTTACCAGAGAAAAGCTAAAGGATACACTTATGATGTAGGTCAGAATGCAGCTGAGGACTCTCTAGCTCAAATTTTACCTCATGGGCAAAATGGAAATCATAATCCTAGCCTACCCAACAGACAGGTACCCAATCCTTCCAATAAGGATTCCTGAGGGAGCTCTTTAAACAGCCAAACCCCCAAATTGTTATTAAATGCTCAGCGATGCATGTATACCTAGGCGGAAAATATTTCTTCTATGTGAGATGATTAAAAAATGCAGCAATTCTCTCTTAAGAAGCCACTTTTATTTAAGGTGGTATCTTATTTCCTGTTAGCCAATCCAATCTGATTCTCCGATTCATGGGGGAGGAGCTAAAATCTTGCACAAGCTCCCTCCTGATTTGTTCTGCGCACATGACTATACCAGTTGCGTGAATATATATAATAGCACATGACTGAACGTCATACAGAGCTACGGGGTTGGGTGGGCATTCCTACTGTCCATGAGTGGAAGTTTGTGGAAGGTAATCTTTTTTTGAGAAGGGGGCGGGATCCAATATTTTCTATTCATAGTGTGAGTTCTCCAAAGAGTAAAGGCAGTTGTTATATTCTTAGAGCACTGACTAAGGTTGAGTAAGTTTTGACTAAGTGCCCCAATTACATTCCTTTAAAAAAAAAAAATTTTCCTTGAGCAAGTTTGAGTGGATGGAATTTTGCAAGTTTTCAATATGGCTTAATTTGAACCAAGGGGGTGGGGGAAGCCTGCTATGGAGGGTGTTGATTGGCTAGTATTTGTGATGTCATCTAGCTGCGTTTGACCAGTCTACAGACACATTTTATAAATGTTCTGAAAATGATTTCATTTTTAATAAGATGAGAAACACACGTCTCACAAAAAGATTAAAGGCAGATAGGAAAGGACTGTTTTGTGAACCACTGCTCACACACTTTTCTTTCAGTTAGCATTTTTTAAGTTTACAATGTTCCATTGATAAAGTTTCCAGATAATAACTTTACAATAAACTGAAAACAACATATGGCTGCACATTGCCATTGTTATTGAAATTAACACTCATTTCTCCATGAATTTACTGGGTAAATTTATTGCATTCTGTCATAGTAGGTTAAACTGATCTTTATCACCACAGACCAAATCTTTTCAATCCATTCATAAGAGGTGAGCTTTCCCCCCATTTTTTTTTGCAATTACTTTTTTTTTGCTGAGGAGATCAAATTATTTACCACCTTTACATTATTATTCCTTATTATAACATCTTTTAAGTTGCCAAGGGGGGAGGAAAGCCCCCACAAAATTTGCAAATGCCTAACGTTTATGAAACAAAGTTCATATAGGATCCGGATTCTATATCTTTATAGATATCTCCCATGGAGAAGATCCAAAAAAAATGGAGAAGATCCATAACTGAGAATATCCATTTTGGAGCACAAATTTTGACCTTGCACAGAGCAGCATATTACGAAAGATTACCAAAGTCCATTCCTGGAGGCAACTGGCTGAGCCGAGTGTTCCTGAGGGACAAACAGAGAGGCCTGAAGGACTACATTCACTCCTGAGTTCCTCATCTCCACCCTATAGGACTGTTTTTGTGGAGAGCAGCTGAAGGTTTGCAGCATTGTGCGGCTCCAGAGGAACAGAAGTACCTGGCAGCATCCTCAGGTCTCAGCTCGCTTATTTGCAGGGAGCAGTGCTTTTTATCCTCGCTTCCCATCGTGAATCGCCCGCCTTTAAACCTGTCTTCAAAAGAGGGCTCTGGAGTCCCTCTAACCAGGATACCAATGAATTCTAGCTCTCCTCCTGCTGCCGGCTGCCGATACCAGTACATCCAGCTGTGGTCTATGCCAATCTGGTGGCAATTCATTTTGGCTGTGTCTCCAAGCTGCTTTACTTCCCACTGGGGAGTCTGGGAGAGAAACAAGCGCTGTTCTCCATCGCAAAGAACTGTCAAGAGGCAAGGAAAGGATGCAATCAGAAAGGCTGTAGGTTGTATCCAGTGTCCTGGTGATCGGGAACACGAGCTACACAACAGTCAAGAAAATATAATTTATCCATAAAAAATGCCATCCATGACTTGGTCTGTCTCTTTCAACCTTTGTTTGGTCTCTGCCTGGGGTCTTCCCACTCACCCCACTCTTCTAATCAGGCTTTTGTGGATTTTAGCAGTTTGAAAACCTGCCAAACTTATTTGATCAGAAGTGACAGTGGGGCAGAAAGAAATTATCTGTCTACCATGGGGCAGATGTCTCTCCCACCACTTTCACATTTTAAAAGCAGTCTTTCACCAGCCTAATTCATTCTCTCTCTCTCTCTCTCTCTCTCTCTCTCTCCCCTCCCCCGCCCGCCTCTCCCTCTTACAAAGAGGCATGAAGAGCCACGAAAGGATCAAGAGCAGGTGAGACATCATTTCATCTGTACACTGAACTGAGCTCGAATGATGAAAGAGGTGAACTCCTGGCACAGACCGTGAAGGAAATGATGTCAGTTGATTTGCACTTCCTGTGCCCACCCTTTCCAAACTGGCCAATGACAGCTCGAGATACGTCAAGTCCTTCTTGTTGTTGTTGTTGTTTAGTCGTTTAGTCGTGTCCGCCTCTTTGTGACCCCCTGGACCGGAGCACGCCAGGCACTCCTGTCTTCCACTGCCTCCCGCAGTTTGGTCAAACTCATGCTGGTAGCTTCGAAGACACTATCCAACCATCTCGTCCTCTGCCGTCCCCTTCTCCTTGTGCCCTCCATCTTTCCCAACATCAGGGTCTTTTCCAGGGAGTCTTCTCTTCTCACGAGGTGGCCAAAGTATTGGAGCCTCAGCTTCACGATCTGTCCTTCCAGTGAGCACTCAGGGCTGATTTCCTTAAGAATGGAGAGGTTTGATCTTCTTGCAGTCCATGGGACTCTCAAGAGTCCTTCCTAATTTATTAATAATCTCTTTGGACTCTGCTGCTTGAGAGCAGGCCTTGCGCTATGCAAGCATGGACAGGTGTTCATGGCTGGCACTGGAAATCTCACACACACCCCACACACCCACACACAAAATACATACACACACAATCCGGGGGCCATTTCAAGTGTGCCAAGTAGGGTCAATGGAATGCCATAGCCCAACCGTTGACCTAACGTGTGGCCTGGCTTGCCCCCATGCTGGATTTCTGGCCTCTGTAAGTGACACTCCCCAAATTCGAAGCATTCGGTGTGCAAACACCCCATTTCCCATGAATCAGGGCATCTTGGTTCACTCCCAGAAACCATTCCTAAGAGCCCAAGCAGCTGAATGAAATGTTAAAGGGGAAGTACCACAACAAAGCCTATGTCCTGGTTGTCAGGAGTTCAGCCTACACTCAAGTAGGACTCTGGCAGAGACACATGCCCGACTGGCATGTTCCCTCCCTCCTGGTCAATCGTTCCAGAGCTTCAAAAGCTTTCTTCAGCCCAAACATCACAGTGACCGATGCCAACTGACACCGGTACACTTAGAGATCTGCAGAGTTTGCGCAGTTGTGTAACAGACCTCAGCAACTCAGCATTTTGGCTAATCTACTTTATTTACATATAAACACACATGGAGCACTGCAACATGGCTCCCTCTCTCTCTCTAGCATCAGACAACAAAGAGAAAAAGAACAAAGTCCCACTTCACGGAACACAGTAACACAAACATCCTGTCTCCATCACTTCCCACTCTATGGAGTCAAAACACATACCTGACTGCAATCATAGATCAGGAATTCTAACACTGTTGTGGGGTTTTGTATGTAGAATCTGTGGGTTGGATCCAGACTTATAGTGCAATCTTATTGTGTCCCATTTCCCCACGAGTAAATGATGGCTTGTGGTGTTAGGATGGCACAAAGATTCAGTCTCAAGCTATACCCAGTGTTATAAGAATTCTAAGGTCTCAAAAACAAGATACAGTAAATGTTCATCGGTGCACAAGGTAAACACACATACGTAAGGATATAAAACACATGTCTGAAATAGTACAGGAGAGCAATCCAGAAGCCATCTTAATAACCCCAGATATTTATTCTACAGAAGGAAATATCTTGGAGAAACTTTTCCCAGGAGTACTTTTCAAATCCTGTCTTAAGGGGATATTTTGTGTATGAATAGGGTATGTCTGTGACCTGGATTCTTACCATCTCAAAAGAACGGCCACACTGGCTAAGTAATGCAATCAGTGGCCATTATCAAGTACAGACGTACCTCAGAAGTCAAACGGAATCCGTTCTGGGAGTCTGTTTGACTTCCAAAACATTTGGAAACCAAAGCACGGCTTCGGATTGGCTGCAGGAAGCTCCTGCAGCCAATCGGAAGCCACAAATAGCTTCCAAAAATAGTTCACAAATCAGAACAGTCATTTCCGGGTTTGTGGTGTTCAGGAGCCAAAACGTTCGAGAACTAAGCTGTTTGAAAACCAAGGTACGACTGTATCTTGTCAGACAGGAGACAAGCAACACTCTCAAAATTTCTGTGGGAGACTGCCTCTTTCTGTGACATGTGTATGGTGCTTTTCGGGTGGTCTTAGGCTAAGGGGTTGGGCAATGTCAATTAATTCCGAGCATGCACAGTGTGCTGCAACTTTCAGTTCCTCCAATTATTTTGCATCCCTGCACCCACATGACTAATGCACAAATGCGCTCATGGGTAAAATACATGCTCTGCCCGTTTTCTTGGCGTGTTTTAATGTTTGATGGAGCAGGTAGCAAAATACGTGAACGCTGTCATCTCTCTCCAGTATATGATAAGTCAGTATTAATAACTAACACTCAATTCTACCAGGGCTGTCATTTTGTGCTTTTTAAAAAAATTGGTTGATGGACTACCATAAATGCTTGATTGACAGACTGAACATATTTGCAAACATTTTTCAACACATGCTCCCATCTGCATCATTTCTACCAGTCTGGCTTATATTAAGAGGGTTTCTTTCTCTTGAAGAGTCAAAGGCTTCTGTGCATACTGCCATCTGCTGTCATGCTGAGCAATTCACTGTCAAGCTGTCATGCAATTCACGTGAACATTGATTTGTTTTATTCATTTCATAACATTTAAAGGTAAAGGTAAAGGGACCCCTGACCATTAGGTCCAGTCGTGGCCGACTCTGGGGTTGCAGCGCTCATCTCGCTTTATTGGCCGAGGGAGCCGGCGTACAGCTTCCGGGTCATGTGGCCAGCATGACTAAGCTGCTTCTGGCGAACCAGAGCAGCGCACGGAAATGCTGTTTACCTTCCCGCCAGCGTGGTACCTATTTATCTACTTGCACTTTGACATGCTTTCAAACTGCTAGGTTGGCAGGAGCAGGGACTGAGCAATGGGAGCTCAACCCGTTGCGGGGATTCAAACCGCTGACCTTCTGATCAGCAAGTCCTAGGTTCTGTGGTTTAACCCACAGCACCACCCGCGTTATAACATTTATATTGTTGTAATTGATTGGGGGAGGGGTGGGAAGCCTCAAAGCGGTTTGCAAAAGATCATCATCATTATTTAAAGTTCAGAAGGAATTTTAAAACATTACTGTTCATAGATCCTGACAACCTTGATATCCCAGGTCAGTTCAGGGCCACTCCAAGGTGCAGGATCAGGCCTTGGATTGGGGCCCCACGTACAGCCCTGGTATTTTTGACATTTTAAGAAATGTTTCTGTTCTTTAAGAGGAAAGTCGAAACAGAAGTGGAGAGAGGAGCACAATAAATGTTTAAATGAACAAATACATGTGATAGTTTAGAAATAAAATTGACAGGCAGCCCACCTATTGCACAGGCAAGGAGTGGCAGAGGAGGTGACCAAATCTGTGTTTGTTTCATGGGCCAACCTAGCAGATCTGTAAACTCCACTGTGAACCCAGAGGGAAGCCTAGTTTTAGGGTTGCCGTATTTCAAAAAGAAAAATTCCTGACACCCACAAAGTGCCAGGCTTTTTTTTTAGGAAGACCCCCAAATTGTTGAACTTTTCTTTCCTGTCATACAACTGGGTTTCCCCTGACATTTTGCCGACTCAGCAAAATTACACACACACACACACACACACACACACACACACACACCGCCATCTTTACACCTGAAAACAAGGACGTGTCAGGAATTTTCCTGATGTATGGCAAGCCTACCTGGTTTACTTCTCTAAACTGGGAGGGGGTTACACAGCCACTCCTGATTTGCAGGGACATTTTTGTACACCCCCTGTATATACCCATGGAAGCTTTTGTTTTTCATGGCGGGAAGTCCCTAAAGCGTCCAGCAGAGGGAAGCCTCCAACTGTAATCAGTTTGAAGCAGGGGACAGAGTTATTGCGGGATATTCTTCACATAGATCCCATACCTTAACTAAATCCACATACAACAGGGAACGAAAGGCTATCTAGAGAACTAACAAATTGCCTGACTCTGCACATGGTATCCGTCAAAGGCTGATGCAGAATTTCTGCCTTCCCAAGATGGAAGACAAACAAGCAGGCTTCAGACTGAAGGATCTTAGTCTAAGTTCCTCCACTTCATACCCTCCAACATTTCTCTGATGAAAATAGGGACATCTTTGGCTTGCCGATCAGAAGGTTGGCAGTTCGAATCCCCACGATGGGGTGAGCTCCCGTTGCTCCGTCCCAGCTCCTGCCAACCTAGCAGTTCGAAAGCTCATCAAAGTGCAAGTAGATAAATAGGTACCGCTCCGGTGGGAAGGTAAACGGTGTTTCCGTGCACTGCTCTGGTTCGCCAGAAGCAGCTTAGTCATGCTGGCCACATGACCCAGAAGCTGTACGCTGGCTCCCTCAGCCAATAAAGCGAGATGAGTCGGCCATGACTGGACCTAATGGTCAGGGGTCCCTTTACCTTTACCTTTTACTACTATATTTTACTATTTATACCCCACCCATCTTACTGGGTTGCCCCAGCCACTCTGGGTGGCTTCCAACATATATAAAACCATAATGTTTAATGAACATTAAAAAACTTCCCTATACAGGGCTGCTCTCAGACGGCTTGGGGATGGCATAGCTCTATACCCACCAACATTTCTCCAATTAAAATAGGGATGTTCTAAGTAAAAACAGGACATTCTGGGATCAAATCAGAAACCGGAACGTCTTCTGTAAATCTGGGACTGCCTCTGGAAAATAGGGACACTTGGAGGGTCTGGCACTGCCGAGAAAAAAGGAAGCGCTGCGGAATTTAAATTTGATCTTTGCATTGCAGCATGGTAATGTTATTGTGCAAAAGTCGCCTAAAATTCATATTCTTTTCCTGTTAGATATTTGTTTGTTTGTTTGTTAGTTGCTTTATCTGGCCCAGGGCAACTCAAAGCAACTTGCAACCAACCAACCAACCAAAAAAAAATAACCCATGTGCAGTACATACATTAAAACAAAAGGGGGAAAGAAATACATTTTAAAAAAACATCCCACCTTCTTCTAAAAGGGTTGGGGGTTAGAAAATCTGAGTTTGCGCAGTGTGATGCTGTTTTTAATATGTTAACATTTTAAATGTGTTTTTTCCCTTTAGTTTTTTTTTATGGGTTCTTTTGTAATTGAATGTTAGTTGTAAGTCGTCTTGGTAGGAATCATCATAAATAAAGAAATGCACTTTATAAATAGGTTAAAAGGAAGTGGAAATATGAAAGTGAAAAGTGCTACAGATATGCCCTGTGATTGGAGTGTGGTGAAAAGAAAACAGCCACGAACCAGGATAGGTTTAGTAATCTGTATTCATTTATTTCCTTAGAATTCTTTTTTTATATTGTTATTAAGACGAATTACATGAGAAGCAAAGGGTGCTAGTATGTTGAAACTAGAGGATGAATTGCTGTCTTAGTTAGCAGCAATGGTTTCCTGGATCCAGTCAATATAGTTGCAGACCTTGGTGTAGACTCCGGGGTAGCCAGAGAGAGCACAGCCCATTCCCCATGAAACGATGCCCTGGAGCTCGCCATTGCAGACCACGGGGCCACCGGAATCACCCTGCGAGACAAAAGAGGTTGCAAGTGAAACATGGCATGCATGCAGCCCAGGTCATGTTGCTTTTCCTTGTACGGCAGCAAAAATATCAATTAAAAACACAAGAAGTGCCAACAGTGGAGGAATGGCAGATGAAGATGATGGTATTTTGGGAGCTAGCCGACCTGACCGGAAGAGTCCGCGACCAGAAGGAGGAGTACCAGGAGGAATGGATGAAATTTAAAGACTATTTCGCTAAATATGCTAAGATAACTTAAATAGAAATACTTGCAAGTACCAGATTGGCTTAGGATTTAAATATGTGATAGAATAATATGTCTAAAGTTAATATGAAAAGAAAGAAAGATGTTAACTAAGTAAATTTTATGAGAAATTAGTTTTGGAAAACTCCTACAATGATATACATTGAAACTCAGCCAGGGGGGTTCGAGGAAGTCGAATGTTAACAAAAGTGGAACTATTACAGTTAGGATTTATGTTTGTTTGTTTGTCTATGTTTGTTATAAATTTGGAAAATCAATTAAAAAAATTGGAAAAAATATCAATTGAAGTCTTGTTTTCCCTTGAATTCTGGGAATCTCTCTTCTCCATGTCTCTGCCCCAGTTTTGGGGCTTCTCCTGCCAGCCCACAAGAACAGAAGGGCAGCAGCAACCAGAGTTCTCCCGTTCTCACAGTAAAATGGTCGCACCAAGCAAGTGCCCAGATAGCATGGCAATGTTGAAATAGGTGCTCTACAGCAAGCGATGAGCCAAATAGTCAGTTTTGGTTTCCAGACTTAAGTTTAGTTCTCCACATTTTCACTTAAGGTTTTGTGTGTGTTTTTTAAGTCCTCAGGATAATTTATCAGCATTTTTGCGTGAATTTCTCTGAATATACACATTTTTATATGGCTAATATACAGATTTTTGCAAAGCAATTTCCCGCAATATACTGCAGTTTTGAAACGTTCTTTTCACCAAGAATTCATTTTTAGACACACTTTATCCTAGCACGTATGTATTTTCTGTTTATGTGACTTGCTTAAAGAACTGCATTGCAATATTCGGAGATGTGTGAATTTAGGGGGAGAGCTGTGCTTTGGTTTGTGAGCGTGAATTATGTAGGTTTGCCTTCACATGGGAACTGAACTGAATTTCTGCCCCCTCATTATGCTGCAGCATAGTTGCTTTACAGTGTGAATTCAGCCTCTGAGGAAGGAAGCAGTGATTCTTGCTTTGAGATGCTGATTTCGCCTTCAGACAAAGTGTGCAGCCTGATCCTTAGCAAATATCCCCACCTCCACTACAGAATATGGTGCAAGCAGCATAAACACAAAGTGTACAGTGGTGCCTCGCAAGACGAAATTAATTCGTTCCGCGAGTTTTTTCGTCTTGCGATTTTTTTTGTCTTGCGAAGCACGGTGTCAGGAAAGTTTTGGAAAAGCTTCAAAAATCACCAAAGTCTTTAAAAACCTCAAAAAAGGCTACCACACCGCGTTCTATGAGTTGCTCCTCGAAGTCAAGTCGCAACTGTATTAACGGTGTTAAGAAAAAGGAAACAAACTTGCAAGACGTTTCCATCTTGCGAAGCACCATAGGGAAAATCGTCTTGCGAAGCAGCTCAAAAAACAAAAAACCCTTTCGTCTAGCGAGTTTTCCGTCTTGCGAGGTACCACTGTATTATGCAAACATGGGTGTAGCCAAGGGGAGGTGGCAGGGGGCAGCTGCCCCCCTCATCAGGTAAAACAATAGAAATACTTAACTAACTGACCAATCACGTCCGTTCTGCCCCCTCTAACAAAAGGCCTGCCCCCCCAAAAAATCCTGGCAACACTCAGGCATGCAAAGTTCAAGCTTTGCTCCCACTCAGGACTGACATCTTACGGGATACCTGTAACTATTTCTGGCTGCTGCCAAAGAAAGCTGAGTGGCAAAAAATAATAATAATAATAATTGTGGTTAATTACAGTGGTACCTCGGCTTACAGACGCTTCAGGTTACAGACTCTGCTAACCCAGAAATAGTACCTCGGGTTAAGCACTTTGCTTCAGGATGAGAACAGAAATCGCGCGGCGGCAGCGGGAGGCCCCATTAGCTAAAGTGGTACCTCAGGTTAAGAACAGTTTCAGGTTAAGACGAATTAAGTTCTTAACCTGAGCTCCCACTGTATTTTCAAGGGCCCGGAGCTCCTCATTTAACAGTGGAACTAAAGGTGAATCCTCTCACCTGGCAGGAGTCTTTGCCGCCCTCCAAGTACCCGACACAGATCATGTTGTCAGTGATTTGCCCTGGATAAGCATCTCGGCATTCAGCATCAGCAAGAATGGGAGCGTTCAAGCACTGGAGAAGGTCAGGGTAGTTGACTGGAAGGAAAGGGGAAAGGGGTGTAACTAAGACAACAAGCCAGGAATGTTGGGAAGAGAGATGTTGTCTATCTTTGTGGGCCTCTAGCCTTATGTAAAAGGCACGAGGGCTTCACTGATCAGCAGTGGCGTAGCGTGGGTTGTCAGCACCCGGGGCAAGGCAAGTAATTTGCACCCCCTAACCCGTGGATTTGCGCCCCCTAACCCGTGGATTTGTCCCCCCTAACCCTAACCCCCAGATGTTGCGCCCGGTGCGGCCGGCCCCCCCCTGCACCCCCCACGCTACGCCACTGCTGATCAGCTCACAAGATATCAAACTTGCCGGGGTGCTTCCATTTCATTTCATTTCATTATTGAATTTATATACTGCCCTATACCTGGAGGTCTAAGGGCGGTACACAAAAAATATCACAATATATAAAATAAAAAAAGAAACAATAATCCAGTAACAACCCCCCCCCCCAAAAAAGGAGCCACATTTTTAAAGGGTATAGGATTTCAATCAGGTCAACCAAAGGCCTAGTTAAAAAGGATCATTTTTGCCTGGCAAACTTCCCTGGGGAGAGCATCCTACAGGCGGGGAGCCACTGCAGAGAAGGCCCCTTCTCGTGTTGCCACCCTCCGGACCTCTCGAGGAGGAGGCACATGAAGGAGGGCTGAGAAGATGATCTCAGGGTCCGGGTAGGTTCATATGGGAAGAGGCGGTCCTTGGGGTATTGCGGTCCTGAGCCGTTTAAGGCTTTATAGGTGAAAATTAGCACTATGAATTAGGCCTGACATCTTTTCTATCTGCCCCATCAGACCTTTGGGGATTGATGAGAAAGTGGGCTGTTTTGTTAGCTGTGGAATTAGGTACTGCTGAGATGGGAACCTTGGTTGAAAGGTAGTTTAAATAGTCAGTAAGTAAATAAATAAAAGCGATGGATTGACTAAACCACGTTCATACTCACCTCCACTGCTAAGAGTGTTGCCCCACCCTGAGATCAAGCATTCAGTTCCGGCAGCTGCGCATCCGCTAGGCAAGGTGATGGGGGTGATGCGTGCGGAAATCTCGGCATTGGAGCTCAGCTTGATGAGCATGATGTCGTTATCCAGGAGCCAAGAGTTGTACTTTGGATGGCGAATGACCTTTTCGGAATTGATGAACTGCTCGCCTCCTTCCACCTGCATAATGTCGTGTTCTCCAAGCCTCACTTCGATGCGGCTGCAAAATCAAGTGTTGACAGGGTGCTGAGCGCACTGTGCGGTGTCTGGCCTGTCAGGGGCTGGACTGAGGAGGAATGGTGGGGGGCCGCGCCCCCCTTCTGCTGAACCTTCCCAAGAACAGGAGGACAGTACAGTGGTACCTCGGGTTACATACGCTTCAGGTTACAGGCTCCGCTAACCCAGAAATAGTGCTTCAGGTTAAGAACTTTGCTTCAGGATGAGAACAGAAATCGTGCAGCAGTGGCACGGCAGCAGCGGGAGGCCCCATTAGCTGAAGTGGTGCATCAGGTTAAGAACAGTTTCAGATTAAGAACGGACCTCCAGAATGAATTAAGTATGTAACCAGAGGTACCACTGTATAGATTTAGAACAGTGGTTTGCAGAAGGCCACAGTTCAGAGGCTGCAGAGGGGGAAACCTGGGAAAGATTGGGAGAAGAACAGCAGGAAGAAGAAGAATCGGGGGAGAGACAGCTGATAGATTCAGTGTCTATGGAAAGCATTCCTGACCCTCCCCTCCCAGGACTAGGCGGGCATTGCAAGTAGTAGAACAGAAAGCTCAGAGGCAGAAAGCTCAGATCAACCACCGTAGGGATGACTTAGAATAGGAGAGACAGAGGGGTTTGGACTTCACTAGGAGCAACCCCATTATTTATAGAAACTGCATTCCTTTGTCTCTCTCTGTGAATACTGAATAAATAAATTCTAATAATAATAATAGCTATATATTTATATCGTTCCATTAATTGTTGTTGTTGTTGTTGCTATATATTTATTTATACACCCCACACCTTTTTACCTGACATAAAAATATGAATTGCTAAAAACACAGAAAAACATATAATAAAAAACCAATTAAACATGCATCGATAGAGATATATATCTATTAAAACCATACAAATTATTACAATAAAAAACAGCCTGGTACCAGCCCGTTCATTAGAATGACTATAAGTGGTGCCTTTCTGCTGTTCCTGGAAGTTTTGTGGGGTTTTTTGTTTGTTTTTTAAATTGCACATTAGATTTGAGATTTCATGTAAACCAGTTAGAAGGTTTACTACAATAAAATGGCTGAGCTCTGGCACTTCTTTTTCTAGAAAAATAGCACTGAAGTGGTAAATAAATTATGTTCAATAAAAAATGGAAATAATCCCATCGAAGCTCTAAGTACACAACACAATTTAGCGGAAGGTGTGAGACTCAAGACAGAGAAACTTCTCTTTGTGGCTCAATCCTCATGCTCAGATCTCAGAGTCCTCTTTAAGTTCAGAGGGGAATGCTTGTTTGTTTGTTTGTTTGTTTGTTTGTTTGTTTGTTTGTTTGTTCGTTCGTTAAATTTATATCCTGCCCTTTCCCCAAAGGGACTCAGGGAGACATCGGGTACTGTGAGACAGAGTTTGACAGATGGCATGAAGTCTCTGGATTGGATGGGTCTAGTATAAATATTAGAAATCCTGCCTTTTGCCTTTCCTGGATCAATAGAGGGCTTTCTTCATTCTACACTTCAGGATCTAGTTCAGCGCATTGTCCTGGAAGACCCACCCAGAATATGCTTTCAAAATCTATATTCAGATGCAGCTACCGATGGCTCCATCATGGCGATAGGCTGTGGTGTTGCTTAGTTACATAAAAACGAGAGGGGTCTACTCTGAACAATCTGGAGCCCTCGAAACCCACACTGGTTCTTACTATTCCTAAACTCCAGCTCCGCTGAAATGTTGAGATCTTGTGGGTTTGCAGTACAAACACGGCAATGGAGAAAGGAAGCGTCAGTCACTCACGATTTGTAGCAATGAGCAGCTGAGACAACCCATTGTTCATTGATGAGGGAACCCCCGCAGAAGTGGTACCCAGAATTCAGTGACACTTGGTAGGGGACCGAGTTCTTCTCGCAAGTGTATCCTCCCACAATCTTGTCGTCATCATCAAAGGGGCGAGCAACTGACAAAAACAGGGGAAATCAGAATGAGCACGGGCTGCAAAGTAACTTGGATTCTTCAGAAAGCAAAACAAAACCCCAAATTAGGCACAGTTTCTTATTGATAATATGACCTGGCCTTGAAGTTAAGGTTAAGAAGGCAGTGGCTCGATCCCTTGAGTTTCATGTGGTCACATCTCAGGAATATCTATATTTCTGGTTCTTAGGGATGTGCAAATCAGTTTTACATATGTTCACCCATAGGACTGCTCTGTCCAGTTCCCATACAAATCTGAATTTAAAAGACACTGCATGAAGATGCACATATAAATATATGTCTTTTTAAATGCATGTTTTTTATCTCTTCTCAGTTTCTGTACAGTGGTGCCTCGCAAGACGAAATTAATTTGTTCCGCAAGTTTTTTCTTCTTGCGAGTTTTTCTTCTTGCGAAGCACGGTTTCCCATAGGAATGCATTGAAAATCAATCAATGCGTTCCTATGGAGACCGTCCGGGGACAGAGGGGAAGCGCCGTGCGCCTTCCCCTCTGTCCCCAGACCTGTTTAAAGCAAGGGGCAGTGGGGAGAAGATTGCTTCTCCCCGTTGCCTGCCCCGCAATCTCCGGGGACAGAGGGGAAGGCGCGCGCGCCTTCCCCTCTGTCCCTGGACCTGTTTTAAAGCAAGGGAAGGGGCAGCGGGCAGAATCGCTTCTCCCCGTTGCCGCCCCTTGGTTCAAAAGGGGTCCGGGGAGAGAGGGGAAGGCGTGCGCTGCGCTTCCCCGCTATCCCCGGAGCTTGCGGGGCAAGCTTCGTTTTGCGAAGCAAGCCCATAGGGAAATGCGTCTTGCGAAGCGGCTAAGAAAACGAAAAACTCCTCCGTCTAGCGAGTTTTTCGTCTTCCGAGGCATTCGTCTTGCGGGGTACCACTGTATTTTCTGTATACTGTACCTCGGCCCAGTATACCTGAAGGAGAATCTCCACCCCCATCATTCAGCTCAGACACTGAGATCCAGCTCCAAGGGCCTTCTGGTGGTTCCCTCACTGTGAGAAGTGGGGTTACAGGGAACCAGGCAGGGGGCCTTCTCTGTAGTGGCACCCACCCTGTGAAACGCCCTCCCATCAGATGTCAAGGAAATAAACAACTATCTGACTTTTAGAAGATGTCTGAAGTCAGCCCTGTTTAGGGAAGTTTTTGATGTTTGAAGTTTTACTCGACCTCGGCCCTCCAGATGTTTTTGGGACTACAATTCCCATCATCCCTGACCAGAGGTCCTGCTAGTTGGGAGCATGGGGGTTGTAGTCCCAAAACATCTGGGGGCTGAGGTTGCCTGTGCCTGATCTACAGCAACAGTCTTACCTAGCATAGACCTACAACTTCAGAACTCTATTATTTTCTAACCTCCTCGTTACTCTGTAATAAATTAATTTACAAATCACCTTTTACATCTGTCTCAAGGTGATATGCAGACATACCATAAAAAGAGCTAACAAATTCTTTTCAAAGCAGTACCCAAAACCCACTGGAAACAGGGGCTCATTTTGTATTCTTTTAAAACCTGGCATTTTGAAAGACTCACCTGCTGCTCCCAGGAAGGCAATGACCAAGAGGAGTTTCATGATGTCTTCTCAGTGGATTCGTCAATTACAACAGGACTTTCTGAAGGCATCTCTCCACATTTATACCTTCCCTAGGACCTTATCTCCTCAGCCCAAGGTCCCACCAGCTTTCCACTTCCCATTGTCTTGCATGAGCTTGGTTAAAATAGACCTTGCAAGTGCCCAAGGTGATAACATAACCCCAGGTGCCTTATATCTGAAGTGAAACATTTCTAGGAATTGAGATGTGGTGGTGTGTGTAGTTCTGCCAGTGTACACAGCTGAGTCCTGTCTTGGGCCCTGTTTCCGCCATCTTGGAGGCTTATGAAACATCAAAAATCCTGTAAACATGTTCTGTGTGGGCTACAGCCAGCCCAGGGGACTGCAGCATTCTAAAGCCCGTCGGTAGTGCAGAGCATGGAATTATATGGCAGATAAATGGCAGGCCCATGCTGAGCTTTGGCCAGACTGGACAGGAAATATACAGTGCCGAGAAAACCACCAAGCCCTGATCATACATTGTTCTGACCTTCTTTAGCTTTACAGAGAATTTCATAACCTAATAACCACACTATTCTGGCTAGGGAGGGTTGTGAATCCTTTGTAGCTACAGATCCCACACACAGACCCTCCAAATTTCAAGGACAGTCCCAGATTTAAAGAAGCCATTCTGGTTTCTTATTTGATCATGGAATGTCCCGCTTTTCCTTAGGACGTATATTCATCAGAGAAATGTTGGAGGGAATGGAGTTATGTGGCCCCCAAGCCAAGGAGATAAGTAACTATACAGTGGTACCTCAGGTTACATATGCTCCAGGTTACATACGCTTCAGGTTACAGACTCCGATAACCCAGAAATAGTGCTTCAGGTTAAGAACTTTACTTCAGGATGAGAACAGAAATCGTGCTCCGGCAGCGCGGCAGCAGCAGGAGGCCCCATTAGCTAAAGTGGTGCTTCAGGTTAAGAACAGTTTCAGGTTAAGTACGGACCTCTGGAACAAATTAAGTACTTAACCTGAGGTACCACTGTACAACCTTTAGATGACACCTGAAGGCAGCCCTGTAGAGGGAAGTTTTTAAATGTTTCATTATGTTTTTATATATGTTAAAAGCAGCCCAGAGTGGCTGGGGCAACCCAGTCAGATAGGTAAAAGGTAAAGGGACCCCTGACCATTAGATCCAGTTGTGACCGACTCTGGGGTTGCAGCACTCGTCTCGCTTTATTTGCCGAGAGAGCCATCGTACAGCTTCCGGGTCATGTGGCCAGCCGCTTTTGGTGAACCAGAGCAGCACATGGAAACACCGTTTACCTTCCCACTGGAGTGGTACCTATTTATCTACTTGCACTTTGATGTGCTTTCGAACTGCCATGTTGGCAGGAGCAGGGACTGAGCAATGGGAGCTCACCCCATCGTGGGGATTCGAACCCACCGACCTTCTGATCAGCAAGTCCTAGGTTCTGTGGTTTAACCCACAGCGCCACCCGCATCCCTCAGTCAGATAGGTAGAGTGGTATTATTATGATGATGATGGTGATGATGATGATGGAATAGGACATCCTTATTTTCATCAGAGAAATGTTGGAGGACACGAGCTTTATGTGTGTGCACCATGCCCAGTAGGAACAGTCATGCCCCAGAATGCCCCAAGTGTCCTCAAATAAAAGGTCACCTCTTGCCTGCTAAAGGCAGACATATCTCCAATTGCATCAGCTAGTAAAATCTGCCCAGTATCTTCTGAACTTGAATATGGACATGCACATCCAGGTGGGTATAGTTCTGATTATTTCATGAGTTTAGATTCTCCTGCCCAGCATATGACAAAATGTTGGCGCAGGGAGCATTCCTTCCCCTCCCCTGGGTTGCAAAAGACCTCCCTCTGGCCCTGAGAAGTCAGAAAAATTCCAGAGATCAATTCTGCACTCCCTCATTAGCCTATCTATATAACGCTGTCAGACCCAGGTTTTTCCTTCCCAGAGGGGGGGAAGACTTTCCTGCTGGTTGGTGCCCATAGTTCTGGCACAGGGAACCGTGGAGAATTGTTGCTAGTGTAACACATGCAAGGGGAAGTAATACAGAAGTTTTTCTTCTTCCCCTGCTCTTTTGCATTTCACAGTAGCCTGGAATAGAGAAATTTAACATGGTATCTCCATGCCAGGAAAAGCTTCACCTATTAATGGCACTGGGTGTTTCTCCTCCCCACCATGCTCATACTGGTTTTTTTCCAGGGTTCATACCAGTTAATGCTACTTATCTCGGTTGAGATCCAGGCTGTAGAGAGACAGATTCGTGGAGGATAAGGCTATGGGATAACTGTGCCCCTGAAGGACCAGGCACGCGCTTGAGAGTCATTTTGGACTCACAGCTGTCCACGGAAGCACAGGTCAGTTATGTGTCCAGGGCAGCTGTCTACCAGTTCCATCTGGTACACCAACTGAGACCCTGTCTCGCTAGAATGGTGCATGCTCTAGTTATCTCCTGCTTGGACTACTGCAATGTGCTCTACGTGGGACTACCTTTGAAGGTGACTCAGAAACTACAACAAATCCAGAATGTGGCAGCTAGACTTGTGTCCAGGAGTGGCCACTGAGACCATATAACACTGGTCCTAAAGGATCTATACTGGCTCCCAGTACATTTCTGAGCACAATTCAAAGTGTTGGTGCTGACCTTTAAAGCCCTAAATGACCTCAGCCTAGCATACCTGAAGGAGCGTTTCCACCTCCATCATCCAATCTGGACACTGAGGTCTATTTCTGAGGGCCTTCGGGTAGTTTCCTCACTGTGACAAATGAGGTTACAGGGAACCAGGCAGAGGGCCTTCTCGGTAGTGGCCCCTCCCAGTGGAACACCTCTTTCCAATGTAAACCTATGTATATAGACCTCCACAGGTCTCAAGTCCTTTGGGGAAGAGATGTGTGGCACATTGGTAGCACTTCTGCCTTGTGTGTAGCAGGTCCACCATTCAATCTGCAGCATGCCCAGGTAGGGTTGGGAGAAAACTCCCTCCAAAACTCTGCAGAGCCACCCCAGTCCATGCTGACAATGCTGACAATGCTCAAGATTTTCAGAAAAGTCTTTGTGCCTGATAGACTGTTATTTGTCAGGCGGTGGAGGACCCCCGTTCTGTCCTCCAAGCACGAATCTGTGTAATACAGGCATGGCCAAACCTGGCCCTCCAGCTGTTTTGGGACTACAATTCCCATCATTCCCGACCACTGGTCCTGTTAGCTAGGGATGATGGGAGTTGTAGTCCAAAAACAGCAAGTTGGGCGATGCCTGGTAATACATGGGTTCTGGTAATCAGCTGCTTGAGTCAACAGAGTTTGACCTGGGAGGCTTTCTCAAAGCATCTGGCTAGACAATAATGGTGTTATAGATTGGGTGGGGGGGGATGACCCCTAGAAATTAATAAATGGTAGGATTTTGATGACTTGGGATGTGGAGGGAGAAATACAAGCTGCAGAGGGATTCCTGGGCCAGCGTATGCAAAAGGACCTGGCCAAGCTAGGGTCATTAAGAAACAATGCGGGGCCACTGAAGGCCATTTGGCAGTACAAATTCCCCCCTGCCCTGAGGTGTGAACAGACTTGGGGGGTTGGAAGGTTGCCTGGGTAACTGGGTGTGAGGTGACAGGAAAAGAATGTATTTAACAAGGTGTGCTGGGAGGAAAAAGAGAGAGATACTAGTGCTGCCCTGCTGGGGGGGAACAAGCCCCTCTTGAGATGACCATGCTTTAAGATCTGGACTCCATCTAAAATCAGGTGTAAATACAGTGGGACCTCGGATTAAGAACTTAATTCGTTCCGGAGGTCCATTCTTAACCTGAAACTGTTCTTAACCTGAGGTACCACTTTAGCTAATGGGATCTCCCACTGCTGCGGTGCGATTTCTGTTCTCATGCTGAGGTAAAGTTCTTAACCCGAGGTACTATTTCTGGGTTAGCGGAGTCTGTAACCTGAAACGTCTGTAACCCGAGGTACCACTGTATGTGAATAAATCACATTTTCTAAAGCTACCACAGCCTCCGCCATGTCTTCAATTCCCCAAAGGACCACAGGCCCTGGATTAGTGCCTGGTACCCCATGGGCTAACATGGAAATCAGCCCTGAGTGCTCACTGGAAGGACAGATTGTGAAGCTGAGGCACCAATACTTTGGCCCCCTCATGAGAAGAGAAGACTCCCTGGAAAAGACCCTGATGTGGGGAAAGATGGAGGGCACAAGGAGAAGGGGACAACAGAGGACGAGATGGTTGGACAGTGTTCTCGAAGCTACCAGCATGAGTTTGACCAAACTGCGGGAGGCAGTGGAAGATAGGAGTGTCTGGCGTGCTCTGGTCCATGGGGTCACGAAGAGTCGGACACGACTAAACAACTAAACAACAGCAACCCCATGGGCTCTTGCCACTGCTCAGCATAGAAATGGGGAGGCACCTTACTTTTGTAGCAATATATTTAAACAGGAGGATTCTCGGTTTTATCCAGGAGGGCAATTCTTCATTATTCATTCATTAGACTTGTATTTGTTTTGGTATCTACATGCATTTTTGTTCTTTGGTTCTTGCTTCTGACTTTAGGGGTGGGTAGGAAAGTTGCTGTCGCCATGGGGGACAGTGATAGCAAAACTGATTTCAGTAGTTAACAGTTGTGGGGGCACTTATTTGTGTTAGCTACCATCCCCCCCCCGAATGTCGTACAATTCATTATGGATAAATAAAATGACAGCCTCTAAGAGCATCAGCCACCAAAGCCAGGTAAGCTAGACTGCCAACAAATGGGTACAAATGGGGCAAGAAATCTACACAACCATTCATTGCCCAATGCATTTATTTTGAAACTGAACCCCATTTGGTTCAATTCTCCGTTCATTCCAAAATGAACTTACTTCCTTAATGGGTGTTATAATCAGTGCTTTTTTCCGGGGGTACGCAGGGGTACACATACCCCTAAACATTTTGTGAATCTAACGGGAGAAGAAACTAAAAAAAGTTTTAAAAATTAGTTTCTTCTCTAGCACGGTGAATCGTCAGTTCTGTTGCTACCCCTGATGGCGGCCTCATTTCTTGTCATGGTGTTTCCTGAGTCTCAGAAGGAAGTGAGTGTTTAATGTGTGAAGTAGGAATTGGAATCTAGCATGGTGATTGGTCAGTTTCGTTGTTACCACCTCCGATGGCGGCTTCCTTTCCTTTCCCAGTGTTTCCTGAGTCTCAGATGGAAGTGAGCGTTTAATGTGTGAAGCAGTGTGGAATGTGGATGTGTGGTGTTTTACTGACAAAAGTTTGGCCTCATTGAGGGGCAGTATTTCAATATGAGTAATGCACGTTCTTTGTACTTTTGTCCATTTACTGTATTTAATTTCCCCAATTTGAACTATAAAATGGTCGTTTTTTCTTGAGTCAAAATAAGAGTATACTTAAACATTTTTTTTAGGAAAAAAAAAGCACGGGATATAATAGTGAGGAATACTGTGTGACAGGAATGTTTAACACAGATGCCCAGTATAAACACTTCAAAGTATAGAGGGGGGAATTAGTTCACTTTTGGAACTCTGCTAACTCATGAAAGAAAAAGATGGCTGCATCACATTATCTGACTTTATTTAGCACAACGGTGCTGAATTAAACAGAAGAAAAGGCAAATATCCAAAGACAAGGATGGATCTTTCAGTTGGCCGCAATTGTTTCTTGGATCCAGTCCACATAGTTACAGACCTTGGTGTAGACGCCAGGAAAACCTTTCAGAGCACACCCTATGCCCCAAGACACAATTCCTTGGAGCTCCCCATTGCATACCATGGGTCCACCAGAATCCCCCTGTAAATAAAAGATTTGGGTAGTTAAGAAACATCTGTTTTTAGACGGGTACCAATTTATGCATCTGAAGCCTGATTATGGCATTCTAAAGGAGACTCTTGAGAGTCCCATGGACTGCAAGAAGATCAAACCTATCCATTCTGAAGGAAATCAGCCCTGAGTGCTCACTGGAAGGACAGATCCTGAAGCTGAGACTCCAATACTTTGGCCCCCTCATGAGAAGAGAAGACTCCCTGGAAAAGACCCTGATGCTGGGAAAGATGGAGGGCACAAGGAGAAGGGGACGACAGAGGACGAGATGGTGGGACAGTGTTCTCGAAGCTACCAGCATGAGTTTGACTAAACTGCGGGAGGCAGTGGAAGACAGGAGTGCCTGGCGTGCTCTGGTCCATGGGATCACGAAGAGTCGGACACAACTAAACGACTAAACAACAACAAAGGAGAAAAAACACCCACCCACCCCCACCAAATCCTCTGAAGGTCTTCAAAGGGATTTCATTTTCCCTACTTAGCACTGGAGATGGTTTGAACCCCTAGGCTCTACTCCAGAACAAGCCAATGTTTCCCAGTTTGTATTCTAGAATGTGTCCTATTTTTAATGTATGGAATCTCACATTCTATTTGTGCACAGCTGGTTTTCCCTGTCTAAGTTTAGAACCTTGCATTTATCCCTATCGGAATTCATTTTATTAGTTTGGTTCCCATCCTCCAATCTGTTGAGGTCATTTTGAATCCTGATTCTGTCATCTTGCGGCATTGGCTACCCCTCCCCCAGTTTGGTGTCATCTGCAAATGTGACCCACACGGTTCTTCTAATTAAAGGCACAGGTGTAGCAACAGCAGCATTTGTGTCTGGGCAAAAGAAAAAAGGCACAGAAAAGCATCTCACGTCACAGGAATCTTTGCCGCCTTCCAGGTATCCTGCGCATATCATGTTTGGGGTGATTTGCCCCACCAGGGCATCCTTGCACTCGGTGTCACTTAGAACAGGAGCGTCCAGGCACTGAAGAAGCTCTGGCAAGTTGACTGCCCCAAAATGGAGTTGGAGGGGGAAAGAGGAATTAAAGAATGTTGTTATAAACCAAGCAATTAAGAGAGAAGCAAAAACTACTGAACCACAGCATGACCTGTGATATTGTATAGCATTCCTGGGGCCATACCACTACAGTTTGCAAAGTTCAGGAATTACATGTTTGAGGGTTTTTCTTTTTTTTAAAAAAATAACAACCACCAAAAACTTGCCCCTTCTACATACCTACTTTGTAGTTTGCTATTTTCCTCATCCCTCTCTGCCCCATTTTTCCTTTTGTGTTGTGTTGGTAAAATGGCAAACTTGCAAGCAGGGACTACCTTGTTTTAATTGATGGTACATAAGCCACCTTGGGGATGCGGGTGGCACTGTGGTCTAAACCACAGAGCCTAGGGTTGCTGACTGGAAGGTCGGCGGTTCAAATCCTCGCAATGGGGTGAGCTCCCGTTGCTCAGTCCCTGCTCCTGCCAACCTAGCAGTTTAAAAGCACGTCGAAGTGCAAGTAGATAAATAGGTACCACTCTGGCGGGAAGGTAAATGGTGTTTCCGTGTGCTGCTCTGGTTTCGCCAGAAGCGGCTTAGTCACACTGGCCACATGCCCCAGAAAAACTGTCTGCGGACAAACGTCAGCTCCCTTGGCCTGTAAAGCAGGATGAGCGCTGCAACCCCACAGTTGTTCGTGACTGGACTTAACTGTCAGGGGTCCTTTACCTTTACCTTTACGCCACCTTAGAAGCCTTTTTTTTGACTGAGCAGTGGGGGTACCAATGCTCTAAATAACAATCCCATAAGAAAAGAGTTTCAGCTTAATCTCCCTAACGTACCACATTTCAATATTTGGGCAGGTTTGTTTTGTACGGAGAAGCATCCAAACATGCCATTTCTCCATTTGAAATGGTACATGGGCTGTGGAACAGGCAGCGAGGAAAAGGTTAAGCAGCCCCTGCATGTGCTGCTATAAATTAGTATTATTGGTACTATTCTTCTTCTTCTTCTTCTTCTTCTTCTTCTTCTTCTTCTTCTTCTTCTATTATTATTATTATTATTATTATTATTATTATTATTATTTTTGCTGAAGAATGGATGCTTTTGAAATATGGTGCTGGAGGAGACTCTTGAGAGTCCCATGGACTGCAAGAAGATCCAACCTCTCCATTCTTAAGGAAATCAGCCCTGAGTGCTCACTGGAAGGACAGATCCTGAAGCTGAGGCTCCAATACTTTGGCCACCTCACGAGAAGAGAAGACTCCCTGGAAAAGACCCTGATGTTGGGAAAGATGGAGGGCACAAGGAGAAGGGGACGGCAGGGGACGAGATGGTTGGACAGTGTTCTTGAAGCTACCAGCGTGAGTTTGACCAAACTGCGGGAGGCCGTGGAAGACAGGAGTGCCTGGTGTGCTCTGGTCCATGGGGTCATGAAGAGTCGGACACGACTAAACGACTAAACAGCAACAACAACAACATTATTATTATGACTGCTACTACTACTAAAAGTGCTGAGAGGCTGCTAGATGCACCTCCATGGCAATGTCTAGTTTGGCCTTGAATTCCTGCAGAAAGAAAAGTTGCCCTGTGTGATTTGAATGCATGAAACATCCTTTAACTCACATCCATCACTGAGGGTGTTGCCCCATCCTGAGATCAGGCACTCGGTCCCAGCAGCAACACATTTCGAAGGCAAGGAAATGGCTCGGACGCGGGAGTTCAGGGTGGCAGGGGTAGCCAGCTTGATGAGCATAATGTCGTTGTCTGTGGTAACCGGGTCATACTTGGGATGGAGAATTTGTTTCTCAGCATCAATAAGCTCCTCTGACCCTTCCAGGACATTTATGTTGTATTCCCCAAGCCTCACCTGGATGCGGAAACTGAAATATTTGCAACACGTTACAGTTGTTATTATTAAGTGTATGTTACAGTGTGGAATTCTCAGTCAAAATCCAAAATGTTTAATCTAAATGAAGCTCTGGAATGCAATATGGTTGATTCATGTAGAGCATGTACAGAAAATTGCCAGAAAAACAACCGACAAAATGGAAAGCAGCAGAAGTCCCAGTAAAGGAAGAATGGATACAAAACCTCATGGAATATACAGAAATAGTGAAACTTACCAGAAGAATAAGAAATCAAGATAACAAACTTTTTATTAAAAAATGGTAATGATTTATTGAATATTTACAGATAAATTGTGAACAGATAAGAACATTAGCAGGCTTACTGTAATAACCTGCAGTTTAACAAGAGTATATATTTACAGTAGATAATTCAATGAGCAAGTGAAATGAATTTGGATATGAAGAAAATATTTTTAATTAAGGAACTGCAGAAAGAGAGGGAAGGAAGTCAAGTTTTGAAATGTTAAATTGATTTGTAAAACTAATGAAATGTATAAACTTGAAAAGTATAAAGAAAAACTTTAAAAAGAAAGAAAAATAAAATCCACAGACACTATTATTCCAGGTCATATTTAAGGCCAGGCAGTGACTGAAAAAGGAAGCTTAGGATTGTAGACAACTGTTTAGCAAACGGCAAGGGATATGTGTAGCAAAGCTTTGGAAAGACGCAAAAGTTCCTATGAGGAAAAGCTGGTTGCCCAAACTGTGTGAACTCAGCTTTAGGTTAATTCTTTGATTATTATTATTTTCAAATGCATGGATAAGAGAAGGTATACATTCATAACTCAATGGAAGTCTTTTATGTCATTTAGGGAAGTTTTTAATATTTGATGTTTTATTCTGTTTTTAATCTGTTGGGAACCAACAGTTTGGGAGGCCCAGCTGGATGGGCGGGGTATAAATAATAAATTATTATTACTATTATTATTTCATGATGATGGGGGCGCTGACTTGAAAGCTGCAAGCACATTCCCCCTCCCTCACAGAAGCCATCACCACAAACATTTGACCCAAGGTTACTGTGCGGCTATGTGGAGAATTAGGGATGCGGGTGGCGCTGTGAGTTAAACCACAGAGCCTAGGATTTGCCAATCAGAAGGTCAGTGGTTCGAATCCCCGCAATGGGGTGAGCTCCCGTTGCTCGGTCCCTGCTCCTGCCAACCTAGCAGTTCGAAAGCACATCACAGTGCAAGTAGATAAATAGGTACCGCTCAGGCGGGAAGGTAAACGGCATTTCCGTGCACTGCTCTGGTTCACCAGAAGCGGCTTAGTCATGCTGGCCACATGACCCGGAAGCTGTATGCCGGCTCCCTCGGCCAATAAAGCGAGAGGAGCGCCGCAACCCCAGAGTTGGCCACGACTGGACCTAATGGTCAGGGGTCCCTTTACCTTTATGTGGAGAATTGCTTTCTTTGATCTGTCCTGAGTATCTGCAGCATGTAGATGCCAAGGCACCAGTCTCCCTGGTGACGCCCTAGTCCCATCCAAACTTTGTTAGCTCTGAAAGAAGGTTCCGGGGAGAGGGAAACAGAGCCTAAGCAAGGATTTGAATGTTCTTTACTCACGACTGGAAGCAGTGAGCAGCTGATACAACCCACTGACTGCTGATGAGAGAGCCCCCACAGAAGTGATATCCAGCATTTAGAGACACCTGGTAGGGGACGGAGTGCTCCTGGCAGGTGTAGCCTCCCACAATCTTGTCGTCGTCATCAAAGGGGACAGCAGCTGTGACAGCCAAGGACAGTTGTCAACTAAGCAAAGTGACGCTCACCCTGCTATATTCGCCAGAAATGTGTAATCTTACTGAATAGAAGTGTCTTGAATCAAGAAGATCCTTTTATTTATTTTTTGCCAATTCGCTGCACACGAAGAACGGCACCACATTTCTTATGGATAGGCCAAAGATTGGATTGCACGAATGCTTTAAATCAGGGGTAGTTTTTTGTGGTGCTCTCCAAATATTTCATTTCATTTCACTTTTAATATGTGTGCTGCCTTTCTAGATTACTATACACAAGGCGTTTTACAAGCTGAAGAAACAACAAAATAGACAGCAAAGATTGCACATGTAGTAACAGTCTGATCCAATACAGTGGTACCTTGGTACTCGGACAGCTTGGCTCCCAAACAAATCGGCTCCCAAACGCCGCAAACCTGGAAGTGAGTGTTCCGGTTTGCAAACGTTTTTTGGAAGCCGGACGTCCGATGTGGCTTCCAATTGAGTGCAGGAAGCTCCTGCAGCCAATCGGAATCCGTGCCTTGGTTTTCAAACGGGTTCAGGAGTCAAACGGAATCCCAGAATGGATTAAGTTTGAGAACCAAGGTACCACTGTACAAAAAAGTCACAATAGCTTTAAAATAAACCACCTATATCAAATAAAGCAATATTTAACAATCCATTAAAATATAATAGTCAACAGTAAAATTAAATACCAGCAAATAATAATTAAACATTTAATACTTATCAATTACAATCAAGAATTAAGAAACTATAATCATAGTCACAATGCATAAAAATTCAATGCAGAAAGCATACGAAACGAAACCATGTAAAAAGATCCAACTGAGAAACAAGGACACACATAAAATAATTTTTTTAAAAATTATCTCCTCTTCTCTCTTCAAAGCTGCTTCCGCTGTTCCCAAATCATGGTCAGGGAAAGTCTCCTGGGGCTGGAGGGTTTGGCAAAGCAGGTGCAAAAGGCATTGCCTGATGGTCAGCAGAAAGTCTCTCTCTCCATATTGATGGACTACAGCTCTCATAATCCCTGACTGTGGGTGATACTGGCTGGGGATGATGGGAGTTGGAGTCCAACAACATTTTGAGGACCCTGGATTGCCTAAACTTTTACGAGGCACCATCACTCCTGAAGCAACTGCGCCATGCTAAAATCCACCTTGCTCTCTGTTTTCATCTGCAGAACAGAGGCTGCAACAAAGCTTTGACACAGGCAAACTATTTATCGTTACTGTATGGCTCTTCAGTGTACCGAGTACTGAAGTTATTGCCACAGTTTTCTTCGAAACATAACCCTGTTGAAGATAGGTTTGGCTAAGGCAGTGCCTTGCCAAATCATGCAGCAAACTGGGGAACTGAGCGAGGTGGAGGTCTTTGCAAAACAGTGGCGATATGGTGGCTCTAGCTGCTGGCCCAAGACATTCTGGCAGCTGAGGTGAACCACAAAATGGCTCTTCACCGCACGCCCAGCTAGGGAAGAAGGGGTGAGTGAAGATCAACATCAGGAACAAGGGGTGGGGGCAAAACAATCTTCATAGGGAACAAGGGTGGGAGGAGACCAGCAGTGCCTCCTATCGCCAAAAGGCCTCTGCAGAGGTGGTGTTGGGTATGGGGCTGCCGAGGAGGCAGCAGATGTGGCCTTCAAGGAGCAGGTCACACTCTGGAGACTAGATCTGCTGCTCTGTGGATGCTGCTGCCTGAGGCAATTGCCTCACCTTGCCTCATGGTTGGTCTGGCCCTGACCATGAAGACCTGTAAAGGTAAAAGGTAAAGGGACCCCTGACCATTAGGTCCAGTCGCGAACGACTCTGGGGTTGCGGCGCTCATCTCGCTTTACTGGCCGAGGGAGCCGGTGTACAGCTTCCGGGTCATGTGACCAGCATGACTAAGCCGCTTCTGGCGAACCAGAGCAGCGTACGGAAACGCCGTTTACCTTCCCGCCGGAGCGGTACCTATTTATCTACTTGCACTTTGATGTGCTTTCGAACTGCTAGGTTGGCAGGAGCAGGGACCGAGTAACGGGAGCTCACCCCATCGCGGGGATTCGAACCGCCGACCTTCTGATCGGCAAGCCCTAGGCTCTGTAGTTTAACCCACAGCACCACCCGCGTCCCATATGAAGACCTGTATCTTAGTGCAAGTAAGTAAGTAAGTAAGTAAGTAAGTAAGTAAGTAAGTAAATAGATAAATAAGCAAGCAAGCAAGCAAGCAAGCAAATGAGCAAGCAAACCCAAGAACAGTCTAAAGCTGGGCCTTTTTTTCAGCCAGAAATCGCCAGAACTCAGTTCCAGCACCTTTCAGATGCACTTCATTGCCATTCTAAGAAAACAAAGGAGAAGTTCATGGAGAGTTCCGGCCCCTCTTTTGCTAGGAAAATATGCACTGGGCTTAAGGCACTACAGACAGCTTGCTCCATGTGTTCGTATGCTAGCCCTACCACTGCTCACAACTGCGTTATCCCAGCAGGTTGACAAATATAACTTCTGGATGGCGTTTGGTGTCTCCAGTGGAGCCTATGATAGAAAATTCTTTCTTTCTTTTTTTTTTAGTTGTCCTGAATTCCAAGGAGAGAAAGATGAAGCAGCATCAAAGGACCCACCCGCTACTCCCAGACAGGTAAGGATCAAGAGGAACTTCATGGTGTCTCTGCCAATGATCACTCTACCTGCTCAGAGTAGAAAATTGCTGGAGGTTTCATGTCCTAAATAGCTGCTGGCAGGCTTTGTCTGGCTGAACGCCCACCTCCCGAGGTCATCACGGCAGCTTTTCACTTCCCAGGATCTCGGGATAATTTGAGCATTTTATCGTATGGAAAAGTGATAAAGACATGCTATTTCCAATAATAGAAAATGCAAATGTTGTAGCCTGAGGCTGCCAGGTCAGCCAGCAAACCTGCCTGGCCCTGAACAGTTTTATAATGTTTATAATGTCCCAAATCCCAACTCCTTAGAGGATTCTGGAGCACATGCTCTTCCTGAGAGTTTCCCATTGCCAGAAGCCCTGCAGAGGAACTGGAATCTCAGATTCGTCCATACATGGTTGTTATGTACTGAGTTGAATAGGATCCAAAATGCAGCAGTCTGATTGGTCCTAGAACAATAGGATCCAGAATGCAGCAGTCTGATTGGTCCTAGAACAATAGGATTCAGAATGCAGCAGTCTGATTGGTCCTAGAACAATGAAGCTTTATGATTGGTCCGCAGGAGCCACCCAATCCACAACCTGATTGGCCTACAGGAGAATCCCAGAATTAGCCAATCACGTGCAGCCCACTGTGTAAATAATGTATATAAAGCAGATATTGTGGGGGGAACTTCCACTCCTCATCACCACTAAGGTGAATAAAGAGCATGAAATCCACTCTCGACTCCGAGCATATTTCATAGTAAATGGATCCGTACCACTCAAGCACAGTTGCCCACGCAGGCAGAGTGATGAGGACACACAGAGGATTTTGTAGGAAGGAGAGGTTACTTTGAACTGCTGTGTCTCTGCTGCTTGCACAGAAATACACAGCTGAATCTTCTGGCTTTGCAGGGGAAATATTCAGGATCAAGCGATCTGTGCTGGGCATATCAGCTGTGAACCGGTCAGAAACATTGCCTGCAGGCTGTTTCAGGGTATAATAGTAGTGAAAGAGGAGCTGTAGACCTGGCTTGGCACCCTGGCGGTACCAGAACATGGCGTTGTGCTGATATTTTTGTTCGCACTCGATCCGTGCAGTTTTGTCTTCCTGCAGCACCAGGCTCCATGGCTGGGTGATCTCAGCATTTGAGAATCCTGAAAGAGAAAGAGGAAAGAGGAAATTTAAACCAGGGTCTCGGATTAGAATATTAAAAGCCACCTGTAGAGCAGAGAAGGAGATTCTGACAAAGGACTTACTGAATTTTAAGAAGCACAGAGCCACACACCAGATGATCCACATCTCTGAGCTCTTTGCAAGTGTCGAATGTGGCTTTAATGTGACTGTATTATATCGGCTTCCTTCCTTGGCACCAACAGTCTGGTTCTGTCTATATGAACACAACAAAGCTCTCTTAGAAACAGGAGTTCAGTAGTCCTCCCTGTGCAACCCAAACTGGGGTTGTTAACATGTTTTGTGCAGAATGAGACTCTTAAATTTGTGCAGAGGTATCAAGATATTCCTCTCTCTCACACCCTCACCCAGTGATGACTAGCAGAGACGTTTAATCGCAGACTTCGGTCTAGAAATTTGGGTTGTCTCTGAGCAGCTGAAGGAAGCTCCACCTACAAGATAGTCTCACTCCATCTCAAAAAGGACGCTGTAGTCCAGGAATGGGGAAACCAAAACAATCACCTTTCCTTTTAGGCTAGCCTAAAGCTATGGTTTTCCCAGTAGTGAGGTATGGAAGTGAGAGCTGGACCATAAAGAAGGCTGATTGCTGAATAATTGATGCTTTTGAATTATGGTGCTGGAGGAGACCCTTGAGAGTCGCATGGACTGCAAGAAGATCAAACCTCTCCATTCTGAAGGAAACCAGCCCTGAGTGCTCACTGGAAGGACAGATCCTGAAGCTGAGGCTCCAATACTTTGGCCACCTCATGAGAAGAGAAGAGTCCCTGGAAAGGCCCTGATGTTGGGAAAGATGAAGGGCACGAGGAGAAGGGGACGACAGAGGACGAGATGGTTGGATAGTATTCTCTTTTTTTTTTTTTTAATAATTTTTATTAATTTTCCAAACATGTAATAAAAACGAACAATAAAACAAAACAAAACATACAAACAAATAAACATATATAATTTCTTAAACTTATTTTCCTTCACCTTACTTCCCGGACTTCCCCATACCTCCCTTTTTCTGCATCCTTATTTTTACCCTTTCTCAGCAACCCTCTATTTCATTAATTGACTCATTTTCGTTATAATTTCCTTAGACTTATGATTTACAGCTGCAATTCTCTGTTTCTTAACACCGTAACATCTCAACACTCCTCAATTTTACAACAGTTTTTAAGATATATTTTAAATTTCTTCCAATCTTCTTCCACTGTCTCGCTCCCCTGGTCCCGAATTCTGCCGGTCATCTCTGCCATTCCCATATAGTCAATCACCTTCGCTTGCCATTCTTCCAGAGTGGGTAGCTGCTGCGTCTTCCAATACTTTGCCAGAAGAATTCTTGCCGCTGTAGTAGCATACATGAAAAAAGTTCTGTCCTTCCTTGGCACCAATTGGCCCACCATGCCCAGGAGAAAAGCCTCTGTTTTTTTAGAAAATGTCCATTTAAGGACCTTTTTAATTTCATTATAGATCATTTCCCAGTAGGCTTTAATCCTCGGGCAGGTCCACCAAAGGTGATAGAAGGTACCTTCAGTCTCATTACATTTCCAACACTTATTATTGGGCAGGTGATAAATTTTTTGCAAGTTTGACTGGGGTCATGTACCACCTATAGATCATTTTCATTATGTTTTCTCTCAAAGCATTACAAGCCGTAAACTTAACACCTGTGTTCCATAACCTTTCCCAGTCATCAAGCATAATGTCATGACCTATGTCTTGTGCCCATTTGATCATAGCTGATTTTACTGTTTCATCTTGTGTATTCCATTTCAGCAGCAAATTATACATTCTTGACAAGTTCTTAGTATTGGGTTCTAACAATTCTGTTTCTAATTTCGACCTCTCCATCTGAAAACCTATTTTCCTGTCCTGTTTAAATACCTCATTTATCTGAAGGTAATGCAACCAATCTCGTACTTTAGACTTTAATTTGTCATAACTCTGTAACTTAACTCTTTCACCATCTTGTTCTAAAATTTCACAATATTTTGGCCATTTGGACTCCATATTAAGTTTTTTTATCTCTTTAGCCTCCATTGGTGATAGCCACCTGGGAGTTTTACTTTCCAGTAGATCCTTATATCTTATCCATACATTGTACAATGCTTTCCTAACAATATGGTTTTTAAAGCCTTTATGCAGTTTTACCTTGTCATACCATATATATGCATGCCAACCAAATCTATTGTCATACCCTTCCAGATCCAAAATGTCTGTGTTCTCAAGAAGCAGCCATTGTTTCAACCAGCAAAACGCTGCCGATTCATAATAAAGTCTCAGGTCCGGCAGGGCAAACCCCCTCTGTCTTTTGCATCAGTTAATATCTTAAAGTTTATTCTGGGCTTTTTGCCCTGCCAGACAAATTTTGATATGTCTTTTTGCCACCTCTTGAAACAGTCCATCTTGTCCAAGATCTGGAGTGTCTGGAATAAAAACAACATTCTAGGCAATACATTCATCTTAATAACAGCAATTCGGCCTAACAAGGAAAGTCTCAACCTTGACCATATTTCTAGATCTTTCTTCACCTCTGTCCAACATTTGTCATAATTGTCTTTAAATAAATTCACATTTTTAGAAGTCAAGTTCACACCCAGGTACTTCACCTTTTTTGTTATTACTAAACCTGTTTCACTCTGAAACTTCTCTTTTTCTGCCATTGTTAGATTTTTCTCCAACACTTTAGTTTTTTGCTTGTTCAGTTTAAATCCTGCTACTTGACCAAATATCTCGATTAGTTCTAATACTCTTTTAGTACTAGTATCTGGCTGTTGCAAAGTCAGTACTAAGTCATCTGCAAATGCCCTTAATTTGTAATTTATGGCTCCGACCTGAACTCCTTTAACCAATTGGTCCCCTCTAATCATGTTTAACAAAACCTCCAGGACTGTTATAAAAAGTAAAGGGGATATTGGGCATCCCTGTCGTGTACCTTTTTCTATAGGTATTTCTTCCGTAACCACATTGTTCACAATCAGCTTTGCTTTTTGCTTAGAGTATATAGCACCTATACCATTTTCAAAACCTTGGCCTACCCCCATCCCTTGAAGATTCTTCTTCATAAAGGTCCAACAAATATTATCAAAGGCTTTCTCCGCATCCACAAAGATTAACACTGCCTTTCTATTAATATTCACTTCCAACAACTCCAAAATGTCTATAATGTTCCTCACATTGTCCGACATATGTCTCCCTGGGAGAAAGCCTGTTTGGTCCTTGTGAATCTCCTCTACCAACACTCTCTTCAATCTTTTTGCTAAAATGTCTGCAAAGATTTTGTAATCCACATTAAGTAATGATATAGGGCGGTAGTTTTTAACCTGGTTCTTTTCAGTCTCTGTTTTCGGTATAAGTGAAATAAAAGCTTCTTTCCACGATTCGGGTGCCTTTTCCCCCTCCAAAATTTCATTGCAGACCTCCTTCAATGGTTGGATAGTATTCTCGAAGCTACCAGCATGAGTTTGACCAAACTACGGGAGGCAGTGCCTGGCGTGCTCTGGTTCAGGGGGTCACGAAGGGGTCCAGGGGGTCACGAAGAGTCAGACACGACTAAACAACAACATGAGGGTTATTTTCATTTTATGTAGTTGTTACAAGATAAGATATATAAGAATCGTGTGGAGAGACAGAAATCCCTCTCTCCTTAACTCTAAAACTCAAGGGCCTGATGGAATGTATTGGCTGTAGATTTGGGTCAAAGAAAAGAGAAGATTTCTATGCAAGATATGCAAATAACTGTCAGGATGCTGTCAGCGGCTCCCAGCTAGTTACCCAGGAAAGTATAAAGACAAGGGAAAGTTTATTACCGTCCTTTTTTATTTCAATCTTTACAGAGAGAGGCTATAGAATCCAGCCTCTTGGATAATGGCATTGTCCTGAGTGAATCTCCACCCCCTGTCTCTCCCACTTCCTCATTCGTCATGCTCATCAACTCCTCTACGGGTGCTGCTATGTGCCCTCTGTCTTTGAGCTCTTTGCTCTCCTACTTTTAAGGCTTGCCAGATTCTGGGAGATGGGGGGGGGGGGGTTTGGTGTTAAGTTGTGGGTGAACATATCAGACGACACAGCAATTCTTCAGACAGCTCTTGTTTATTCACAGGCCAGGACAGAACTGAACTGAAGGGCTCAGTCAGCCTGCTTATATAGAGCTCCAGTACCATGTTACTGTAACAACTTTCTAAAACTATCCAATCACTTAACGCCACTTTCGATCCTTCATCTGCATAACTATCTACAGTATCCATCCAATCACTGAACGTCACTTTCAATCCTTCATTTGCATAACTATCTACAGTATCCCCCTGCTGGCCCAGGGTGAGAACTTCAGTACATAACAGTTGGAATGCTTTCTAAAGACACCGTGTCAGCCAGCCTACTGGGAAATGACATATAATGAATTGAAAAAGATGTTTAAAAGAACGTATGTAAAAGAAACAGAAGTCCTGCTTTTGGGGATTATAGGGACAGAACTACCCAAACTGTATAGAAATTTATTAATGTGTTTAACTACAGCGGCAAGAATGTTACTTGCCCCAAAATGGAACAAAGCAGAAGTCCCAGCGAAAGGAGAATGGATACAAAAACTTATGGAATATGCAGAAATGGCGAAATTTACCGGAAAAATAAGAAATCAAGATAACAAACTTTTTATAAAAGAATGGAAATGGTTTATTGAATATTTACAAATAAATTGTAAACAGATAAGAACATTGGCAGGATTATTGTAAAAACCTGCAGTGTTATAAGAGTATACATTTAAAGGAGATGAATAAATCAGCAAATTAATTTTGATATGCAGAAAATATTAAAAATAAATTTAAGGAACCGCAGAAAGAGGGGGAAGGAAGTCAAGTTTTGAAATGTTCAAATGGTTGTAAAATTATTGAAATATATGAAATTGAAAATCATAAATAATGCTGCGGGCCATAAGCCCATACCCTCCAACATTTCTCCGATGAAAATAGGGGCATCCTAAGGAAAAGTGGGACATTCCGGGATCAAATCAGAAACAGGATGGCTTCTGTAAATTTAGGACTGTCCCTGGAAAATAGGCACATGTGGAGGGTCCATAAGCCCACAGTGGCAGAGAGTGCTGCTGTTTCTCATTGTCTTATGAAACAGGACTCTGTAAGTGACTGAGGTGTGTGTGTGTGTGTGTGTGTCTGTGTGTGTGTGGTATAGAAGGCAGGAAGGGGAGTGCTGGCAGAGCTGCAGTGTTTATGTGCAGCTGTGAGGCAGAAAGTTCTTGCTGTGCCTTTACTGGCTGCGCAAAAATACACGGCTGAATCTGTCATTTGTTCCGGAGTGATGGACAGGGAAGCATGTGTCGCATTTGTCGATTCTATACTGTATTTCTCCATATTTGGCTCCATAGACACAGATCCATGTACAGAGTAGCCAATGAGCTCCAGCCGCTTGTCTGCACGGTTGCTCTCCTGCCGATACCAAAGGATAGTTGAGTAGGTGCTGTCATTGTGGGAACACTCCATACTTGTTTTGGCCCCCTTCCGGGCAAATTTGAACTGTTCCTTCTGCGTCACGGTGACTCCACTGCAGAAACCTGTAAAAAAGACCTGAGAAGTGAACAAGGACCCCCAAGAAGGAGAGCTCACTCAGCTTTACATGTCCCAGTTTGGCTCCTAACTTTGCTTTTCTGTTTCCAAAAGGAAGAAACTGCCCTTTCCCTCAACTAAATCCCACCTCATATTTGCACTGGGCGCTTGCATTCAGGAGAGAACGGCCTGTGGAATTTCAAAAGCAGGAAGGGATGAGATGGCAGTGAATGTGAAAAAAATGTTGAAATATACATTTATAAAGAAACCAGAAGCATTTTTATTGGGCATTGCAGGGAGTGACAAAAATAGAAAGGAATGTAAGCTCTTTTTATATGCAATAAAAGCAGCAAAAATATTATTGGCCCAAAAATGGAAGCAAGAAGAGTTACCGACGATTGAAGAATGGAGGATGAAGTTAATGGACTATGCAGAATTAGATAAACTAACAGGAAGGATTTGAAACCGGCGAGACCAGAAATTCACAGAAGACTGGAGTAAATTTATGGACTATTTGAAAAGTAATTGTGAAGAACAGACGACGTCTGTAGGGTTGCAAGAAGTTTTGTGAGGAGTATTATTAGAAGTATTGTAAAAATGGACAAGGGGGAGGATGATTTGTTAAGAGATGTAAAGGCAATATAAAGTTAAGAAATGCCTAAGAAGTGGTTAAAACGGTGGATCATCAGAGGTGCTGATGGAAGTCTAAAAAGATTGTTTAAGTGATAAGTTTTGTGGTACATTTTATAATTTATATGTTAAAATTAATTTAAAAAAATATAAAAAAGAGATGGCAGTGAATGGCCCATTAGCTTACCCCATTTTTCCCCATCAATTCCTTTATCCCCTTCTTTCCAGTCCTCATATATAGAACCATAGAACTGTAGAGTTGAAAGGGACCCTGAGGGTCATCTAGTCCAACCCCCCTTCAATGCCCAAATCTTTAGCCCAACGTGGGGCTCGAACCTGCGACCTTGAGATTAAGAGTCTCGTGCTCTACAGGCTGCACTATTCCCATAATCTCCTCCTCCCCACTAGCATTCCACCCACCCTTGTGGTGCACTTTATGTTCCCCATAGGAATGGAGCACAGCCATTCTTTGGGAAGAAGAAAATTAAGGGATTCATACAGATCAGCCCAATTGCTAAGATCTTCAGCGGAGTTTAAGGTCTAGCAGTGTGGAGACCTGCAGAAATCCATCTTGCTGCAACACAGAAAAGGACCTTCCCTCTGGTCATATTATCTGCCTTCAGAGATATGACAAGAACCAACTCTTAAGTATATACATTCAGTGCTTTTTTTCTATATATATATATAAAAAATGCTTAGGGGTACTCTCATTTTCCTACTCATATTGAAATACTGCCCCTCAATGAGGCCAAACTTAGATTCGCAAAATGTTTAGGGGCATGCGTACCCCCAGAAAAAGCACTGAATACATTATACATATTCAAATATATTATGAATGAAAGCAAGAAGGCAAGCAAGAGAAAGAGAGAACTATGGGACACCTCTTCTGCCCAGGACCCCTTTAGATTTGCTGGGCTTCTGCCCCTCATTTCCCCATCCTGAATACCTGAAGGAGCATCTCCACCTCCATCGTTCTACCTGGACACTGTGGTCCAGTGTTGAGGGCCTTCTGGCGGTTCCCTCGCTGCGAGAAGCCAAGTTACAGGGAACCAGGCAGAGGTAGTGGCGCCCGCCCTGTGGAACGCCCTCCCACCAGATGTCAAAGAGAAAAATAACTACCAAACTTTTAGAAGACATCTGAAGGCAGCCCTGTTTAGGGAAGCTTTTAATGTTTAATAGGTTATTGTATTTTAGTGTTTTGTTGGAAGCCGCCCAGAGTGGCTGGGGAAACCCAGCCAGATGGGCAGGGTATAAATTATTATTATTATTATTATTATTATTATTATTATTATTATTATTATTATCCTGGCCCTCCTCCTTTCTCATTTCTCTGCCTGTTTCTCTTCTCGGTTGCAAATTCCATATTGCATGCAGGGTGTCCTTTTTATCTCATTGCCGACTCTCTTGGTAGATCTCCCCTGTGCAGCTGGGTCCTTCCTTCCTTCCTTCCTTCCTTCCTTCCTTCCTTCCTTCCTTCCTTCCTTCCTTCCTTCCTTCCTTTTACAGTTATGGAAGCCCTTGGACAGACTTACCCTGCCTGTGAGAGAGATTCTCCTACCTGCCAACAGCTGCAAGCCAACACCCAGCGCTTTCCACCACATGGTCTCTGCTGCAAGAGCAACGTGGAGCAAGGCAGTTGCTGCCTCCGAGCCTCAAAGAAGAGATGAAGAGGAGGTTCTCTTGAGTGCACCTCACTGCTGGCAGGAACTGGTTCTGAGACCTTTCTGCCAAGGAGGTGGAGCAGCTGGGGACCTGATGAAAAAGAGAAGCTCATCTCTCTGAAGATAGCATAATCTTAAACTGATAGGTCAATTCAGCAGTAAAAACAACAACCAAGCAGCTAGTCAAATCTGAATGAATTAGCAGCTAGGGATGTCAGAGGAATCCACTATATATTTTCCTATATGTGTAATAAACAAACTGAATTTCTTCCCCATTCCTAGGTATACCTTTAAAACTTAAAAAAAAAAAAATGGTTTTCAATATGTTGAAGATTGCTTGGTGTAAAAACAAAAAAAAAAAGTGGTAATCTCACATGTTTTGGGTCAGAAACAGTGCTGAATAGCTATCATTTCCCTTGCCTGTGATGGAGTGTGTTATGCCATGAGGAAAACAAGCAATTGCAAACCTAGCATTGATGGAATAGTGGGTGTGCTGGGCAGGACACACACAAAAATGAAATCTAAAACCCAAATTCCACAGTGTTTTGTTTTAATTGGGCATCATCTAGATGCTCCTGCCAACCTAGCAGTTTGAAAGCACGTCAAAGTGCAAGTAGATAAATAGGTACCGCTCCGGTGGGAAGGTAAACGGCGTTTCCGTGCGCTGCTCTGGTTCACCAGAAGCGGCTTAGTCATGCTGGCCACATGACCCAGAAGCTGTGTGCCGGCTCCCTCGGCCAGTAAAGCGAGATGAGCACTGCAACCCCAGAGTCGGTCACGACTGGACATAATGGTCAGGGGTCCCTTTACCTTTACCTAGATTTATAGACTGGGCATTAGAAAAATACTACCTTCTCTATTAATCCATTTATCTCTCCAGGTTTACCATATGTGCACAATAATTCAATGGAGTGATTGGCGAGTTTCCTAAAAACCATTACTTACTAGACTGAGGTTTTCAATCTTGTCAGAGATGTATATTGATCACAAACTATTACACCTTGTATTTATTGCACGTCAGCTCACTGTTTCTATTTAGATCAGTCAAGTGTTTTCCTTCTGGCGACAGTGCTGGGTTTTTAGGCACATTTACTGACCACTGAGGAAGACCCTTGTGGGATGAAGCATGTCTGGTCTTCAGCATTAATTTTATCATTGTTGGTCCCGTGAGCTCAGTGTTTCAGCATCAGGTTATTATATTGTTGCATGTATATAACAATGTCCCCTTGGAAATCTCATCCGTTCTTTACGTCTGGTTATATTATGGGGGAGTTTGAAGTTATATAATTTTTAACAGCCACCCATAAATATTATTTTGCTCGCAATCGAATTTGTGGCTCTGCTGGGGCAGGAAACAGAGAGAGGACAAAGGCGGGGGTCCTGAGCCCCTACGCAGCAGCTGATTCTCCTCTGCCCATCACACCTCTAAGGCTTGTCGCCACCCCTATTGGCAAAACCTATTGGTGTTTCGCAACTTTCTGACTAGTTGCAGGACCTTAGCCAGACATAGCAGAGTACACGCAGAATCCACGGAAGCAATTGGCGACTTGGCTGCAGACAGGATAGACGAAGCAGGAACCAGGAACTTGTAGTTAGGTGTTTATTATATATAGTGGACTATTTACAGGAACAGAACACGGATCTTTAGCTAGCTCTCTCTGACACGACTCATAACTCCTACACTGACACAGAACTCTGAACACTGAACTCTTGAACTAACACATTCCAGTTAGTAGGCCATTAATTATCACTCCCTTGAGAGAGCTTGACCAATCAGGGAGCGGTCTCCATGTCTCTGTTATCTCCAGGCAGACTTACTCCTTCAGATTGCCTTCTGGCTGTCTGCCAAACCTTAATTGACTCTGTGTGAGTAGCTGCATGTACACAGTTTCCCAACAACCCCCACCTTAGCAAACCATGCTCAGTTCTAATTTCAGAGCCCAGCTGGTCCAACATCAATTAGAACAATCGTCTGCTTTTGCAGCAGAGCGCTGGCCACTGTGGGGTTAAGAACCCTCTGCCACTAGCTAAGTCATCTTCGCTCTCCCCTCCATGCACATCAATGAAGTGAGGTTTTGGTAGGAAGAAGAGGTGACTTTGAAATGCTGTGTCTTTGCTGCTTGCACAGAAATACACAGCTGAATCCTCTGGTTTGGCTGGGGAAATGTTAAGGTGGCATTGCTTTGTTTCACGCTGCTCAGCCTGGAAACGCTCAGAAACGTTGCCTTGATGCTGTGGTTGATTTAAATAGAAACTAAAGAGAAGCTGCAGACCCTGTCTTGGGTCTTGCCGGAACCAAAGCATGCTGTTGTGGTCGGTGGTTTGTTCGCACTCCAGCCTGGCATTCCTGCCTTCCTGAAGCACTAGACTCCACTGCTGCCTGATCTCTGCATTGGACCATCCTGGGGGAGAGACGGAGAGGGAAGCGTGTGAAGAAACCCTTTAAAACAATGTCTTAAATAAGAATCCTTGAGTGAAGGTCTTACCTACTTCCAAGAGGCAAGTGGCCACACACCAGATGATCCACATCTCTTCCCCCCTGAGCTGCGGGCAAACGTTTGTGGGCAAATGTTTCAGAACAGCCGCAGCCTCTGCTTCCTTCTCTTGACTTCAGTTTATGTCATCGCAAAGGCGGAGACAGCAATGACTGCCCAGGGCTGCAGTGCAATTCATTTTATGTCTATTTGAAAGTCCCACTGAGAGTGTTCACTGGGGTTTACTCTCACACCATCTCCAACGCATCGAATTATTCCATCCACAGTGTCTCTGAAAATTTTTTACACAACACCTGGGAAGACAGGTGAACTCATGCCATTGTACTGGAAGAAGCAAAGATCACCAGCGTCAAAGCAATCATCAACTTTGTTGGACTGGTCATGTTGTGCGGATGCCTGATTATCGTCTTCCAAAGCAACTACTCTATTCCGAACTTAAAAATGGAAAGCATAATGCTGATGGTCAACAAAAGAGGTTTAAAGTCTCTCTCCAGGCAAATCTAAAAAAATGTAGTATAAACACCGACAACTGGGAAACACTGACCTGCCAGCGTTCCAACTGGAGAACAGCCTCTACCAAAGGTGTCATGGGCTGTGAAGACACTCAAACTCAGGATGAAAGGGAGAAACTTGCTAAGAGGAAGGCACGCTGGGCAAACCTCACCGTGATCAACTCCCACCCGGAAACCTATGTCTCCACTGTGGAAGGATGTGTGGATCCAGAATTGGCCCCCACGGTCACTTACAGACTCACTGTTAAGACTGTGTCTATGGAAGACAATTTTACTCGGCTACGAGTGATTGCCAAAGAAGACTCTCATTGTGGCTGCCTATACACTGTACATTTAAAACACATTTAAAGCGTGCATGCGCGTGCACACACACGGATCCTGGGAACTGTAGTTTATGCCCCACAGGGGTACAATTCTCCAGCACCCTCCACAAACTACAGTTCCCAGAATACTTGGAGGGGTAGGGAGTTGCTTTGAATCTATGGTGTGCATAAAGCCTATATCAGATCGCCCCATACTTTTGAATAATCAGGTCAACTTTAATTGTTTCCATTTTATATGGCAGAGCTGAGAGTTCAGGACAGACTTATTTGTTTTCTGATAATACTTGTAGGCATCCTCCCTTGGTCCACTAGTTTGCTCTCTGCTGAATGGGGACCTTTTTTTTTTAAGCTGAATATACTAATTTCTTCTTCTTTTCTCCAATGAAAGTGAGTTTCGCCGTAGCGCTGCACAAAATCCTAAACCCATGCCAACGGTCTCAGGATAATGGTTAATTAGTTTGGCCACTTCCACATCAAGAAAGAGGGCAAATGTTGGGCATGTGTACAAATGGTCATTTCCAAAATAAGGACATAGATTTGTGCAAGATTTGCATGGACTAATTTATAAATGCAAATGCAAATGAGGATTGTGAATTACTTCACTGGAGGAGGAGAAAAGAATTTGTACATTCCAGGTCTTGTGAGTTTGTGGATGATCACGGTTATGATTGCTCTATTCACCTTGACCCCCTTTCTTTCCTTCTGAAGAAGCACAGACTTGGCCAAGCAAATGGCAGCAATTGCTATCTGTCTTATTATTAACTAATTATGTGAGCACATGCCTTTCAGGAATGGTGTAACTCAAGAGCTTCTTCTTACTTCTTACTCTTTTAAACATGCCCTGGACCAGGGAAATGTACTGCCCCACTTCCTGTGCTTTGTGACAGCATCTTCCCTGCATTTCAGTATGCCACATTTAGTGATCTCTTTCTTGCTTTCTTTTCACATGCCCTCCAATATTTCTCAGATGAAAACAGTGACATCCTATTTAATAATAATAATAATAATAATAATAATAATAATAATAATAATAAGTATTATTCTCGCAGTGAGGTTAAATTAATTCAAAGCGGGCAGGCAGGGCAGAGGTTAAGCGCTTCCTCTCTCATCCACTGATTTGTCTATTCCAATTCTGCCCCAATTCCCAGCACGAGTGTTATGAGAAGAACACAAGATTGTGTCTGTCTCGTTCCACCCTCAGACGCTCATACATATGAAATGTTTTTGCAGGTGGGAAGCATTACTTTGAACTGCTGTGTCAATGCTGGTTGCACAGAAATAGATGGCTGAATCCTCTTGTTTCACAGAGGAAATCTTCAGCTTAAGGTGCTGAGTCTCAGGCTGCTTGGCTGTGAACCGTTCAGGAAGACTGCTGTTCTCCAGAAGTTCTCGATACTGGAAATAATAGAGAAACTGCAGAGCTCGATTTGCATCCTGCCGGTACCAGAACATATAGTTGTGCGACTCCGTTTGATTGCATTCCAGCTGCGCAGTGTCCCCTTCTCTCAGCACTAAACCCGGTGTTTGGTCGATGCGAGCATTTGAGCTTCCTGGAAGAGAGAAAACTAAGTGTTATAACATTGGGGGTGAGGGTTTAAACCAGTGCTTTCCAAACTTGGGTCTCCAGCTGTTTTTAGACTACAGCATCCCTAGCTAGCAGGACCGGTGGTCAGGGATGATGGGAATTGTCCAAAAACAGCCAAAGACCTAAGTTTGGGAAACCCTGGTTTAAACCAACATCTCATATGAGCTTTATATAAAAAGGGTTTGATGAAGGCTTTACCTATTTCCAAAAGCCAAACGCTCAGAAAGCACCAGCTAATCCACATTTCTTCTCTAATGCAGCCACTAGACTTTCGGCAAGTTTCATGCGGCTGTGATACTCTACGCTTCCTTCTGTGGTTCCGTCACACTGACTCCCCTCCTGACATCACAAAGTCAAGGTAAGCAGACACTGCTGGCTTTGCTGCTCTAGTTTAGGGGCACAAAATCTGTGGGCTGTGAGCTGTTGCTGGACTCCCATCAATAGCCCTACTGCCTGGGGCTGATTGGAGTTGAAGTGCAACAACAAAAGTCCACTTCCCTGTATATAATGCAATAAACCAACATACATTTTAACCCGACGCATCAATGTGCTCCAATTTTAATTGATGGGACTGAGAGTTTAGGGCATGCCTGTTTGTGTCCAGAGGATATTCGCAACACAATCCTGTTTAACTGTTTAACTTTCACTGCGCAGCAATCCCTCTTGCTGTTCTGGCTTCTGAGATTCAGAATATATTTTTTCTTGTTTTCCTCCTCCAAAAACTAGGTGCGTCTTGTGGTCTGGTGTGTCTTATAGAGCGAAAAATATGGTACTTGCTGATTTCCCCCCCTTAAAAGTCACCTCCCAGCTGGATCAGAATAAGGCTCCCATGGTTGTGTTCTGAAAACTATGGCAGCCTTCTCAGAATGCTTCCAGAGCATGTGTGGAGGGCCCTTTCCTTGTGAAAGGAACTAATTTCTGGTTTCTTTTTAAATTAAGCTGTAAAGCACCCTTTGCCAAACAATTGCACTGGCTGGGGCTGATGGGAGTTCTAGCACAAAACATTTTGCCTGGTTAGGAAAAACTGATTAAAAGGAATAGTTGCCTCAAAGCATCATCCTATAAAATATATTTTATGTACTTATTTAATTTCTAGACCACCCTTCACCCGAAGATCACAGGGCGGCTTGCAACATAAAAACACAAAAAACCATACCATAATAACAAATAAAAAAAATAACACCCCCCCACTCAATTTAAAAGGCCATAGATCAGCACAATCAGACACCTTCATCTTCCCCAGACACAAGAAAACATGTCTCTCTCCTATCGGTTTCTACGGCAGGTGCTGTAACTCTCCAATGGTTGACTTCACCCCCCAAAGGCACATTCTTCCATTGTCCCCCGAGACAAAAGGATGCCTGCCAACCAACCAACCAACCAACCAACCAACCAACCAACCAACCAGAGATTCCAGAGATTGTCTAATTAGCCAAGGGCCTGGGATATTTATTGTTTTATTTAAAATAGGAGAGAAATGCATCACTGGCAACTCAAGTGTTCGGCAGCCCTCAATGGACCCTGTGATGTAATTCTTAAATGATAAGGCAGGGAATGGTGGCCCTCCATCTGACTACAGTCCCCAGCCAACCTGGTCATTATGCAGAGATGATGGGAACTGTAACAACATCAAGGTGACCCTGATGCAGGGTCTGCAGTGATGAATGGAGTTCCTCTCCCATCAGTCATAATGAAACTGTCGCAGCACACATTACACCGGGTGGAATTCCCCAGTCAGAGCAAAACTCCTTTCGAACAGCAGCTCACCCCTTCTAAGGCCTAGTTCTCAAAGACAACAGGTGTCACGTTGCTAAACACAGCCAGGGCAGGCGGTTATTGCACACTGCAGGAAGAGCTCCCGACTACTGTGTATCTGCTGCTAGCACAGAAATACACGGCTGTATCGCTTGCTTCGACCGAGGAGATATTCAAGCAAAGGACTTTATTGTCCAGCCGACGAGCCCTCAGCCTGTCCGACTTGATCTCGTTGGTCTCCACAGCATTTTCAATGGAGTAATAGAGAAGCTGAAGGCCTATCCCTTGGGGCTGTTGCTTGTACCAATACATGTTATCGTGTCCGTACGTTTGACTGCATTCCAGCTGGGCTATTCCACCCTCCTTCACCATCAAACTTGGTGCCTGGTAGATCTCTTTGCCTGCAAGCCCTTGGGGGGAGAAAAAGATGCACTCAAAGAAATCGCTCAGATAATCGTATTCATTTTTCTATTTCTACATGTATCTGTGCTACAAACGCACACCGGTCGCATGATTTGTATGCCACACTAACTGTCCTGGGACTTGCCCCCCCCCCATCTGGGGGACTGGGTAGGGGGCTGATGACCCTCTGTGACTGCTAGCTCCTCCATCCCTCACACAACTGGTAGGTGGGCAGTATGAAGCTGGTTTGCCTGTACAGTGGTACCTCAGGTTACATACACTTCAGGTTACATACGCTTCAGGTTACAGACTCCGCTAACCCAGAACTAGTGCTTCAGGTTAAGCACTTTGCTTCAGGATGAGAACAGAAATTGTGCTCTGGTGGCGCGGCGGCAGCAGGAGGCCCCATTAGCTAAAGTGGTGCTTCAGGTTAAGGACAGTTTCAGGTTAAGTACGGACCTCCGGAACCAATTAAGTACTTAACCTGAGGTACCACTGTAGTCAGAGATGCCGTCTATGCAACTGTTTCAGAAATGGAGCACAGTGTTGGCTTATTAGATTAACATTCACAGAAGTGATGAAAACAATCCTCTATAGAGAACTCAGCGGTAGTCAGGAAAATAGCCAAACATTGCCCTTCAGCTTCTGGGGTGGCCACTTCTTGCCAGGACACCAGGAAGCTGGTTAAATCTCCTAGTGGAGCAGTGTACCTCTGACTTCCCCCTCCCCAGCCCTTTTCTGCCCTGTCATCTGTGGCACCACCTCTACCAGGTAGGCCACTCACCTGCCGTCCTCTTGGCATGGCAGGTGAGGGTCAGCAGAGGACTTGAGAGAAAATGAGTGGCAGAAATAGTTGTCAGTATTACTATTGTTATTAAGTTACAGTGATACCTTGGGTTAAGTACTTAATTCGTTCCCGAGGTCCATTCTTAACCTGAAACTGTTCTTAACCTGAAGCACCACTTTAGCTAATGGGGCCTCCTGCTGCTGCCAGAGCACGATTTCTGTTCTCATCCTGAAGCAAAGTTCTTAACCTGAGGTAATATTTCTGGGTTAGCGGAGTCTGTAACCTGAAGCGTATGTAACCTGAAGCGTATGTAACCCGAGGTACCACTGTAATGAGATTATTATATATTATTTATGTACTGACCTTCATCCATACAACACATACAAACAAACAAACAAACAAACAAACACAGCATTAAAGACCTCCTGCTAGTATCTGGAACTATCTTCCTCAACCTGGTGCCCTCCAGTTGTTTCGGACTACAAATCCTATCATAAAATTGTAGGATTGGAAGAGACCATGAGGCTCATCTCGTCCAATTCCCTTGCAATTCAGGAATCTTTGGCCCAACGTGGGGCTCAAACCAACGATCCTGTGATTAAGAGTCTCATGCTCTGCTGACTGAGCTTTCTGAAGTGCCATCAGCCATGCTAGCCAGGATTGAAGGGAGTTGTAATCCAGCAATAATACATGGATGCCACCAGGTTGACGAAGCAAGTCCACAGCAAGAGCTGTGTGCCCCAGAAGCTTCAATTCTCTAACTTGTCCTCCTCGTTCTTTTCTCCTTGGTTTGTATCAACCTGAGGGAAATTGTAAGAACATTTTAATTCCAACAGAATATTTTAGGGTTTCCTGACTGGTCGTTTCCTCCCAGCTACAAACCCACCTGCAGCCAAGAGAGAAACAGCCACACACCACACGGTCTGGACCTTCATCACGGAGCGTCTGCTGTTTCTCAACCATCTCCTTGCAGAAATATGGTGTAGGCTCAACTGCTCCCCCTTGAGGATGGAAGACTCCCTTGAATGGCCAAGTTCCAAAGGAGAAGCACACATTTAAATGGATTTCCTGCATTTCATGAAATTTATAACACTGCTGGATTATTATTTTTTAAAAAGGGAAAACAACAACAACACGAAAAGCGGTTTACAAAAATGCATTGCACCCCTCATTATAAAGATGTATTGAAAACACGGACGCAGAGCATTTTTTAAAGCTGACCCAGAGATGGTAGGGGAACAATTAGGATCAGAGACATCATGCTTCCCTCCCTAAGATGGGCAGAAGCTTTCTGGGCTTTGGGAAGGAGGCACCGGACTTTAATACTTTAAGGTTCTAAACTAAAGAAGAATGGCGACTTAAGCTGTCAGAATATGCGCAGCTTGCAGACTTAGCATATAGAATAAGAGAACATACGTTTAGAGAAGATTGGAAAACCTTTATTGAATACATGGTGGGGAATTGTGTACACTTGAAAACGTTGGCAGCATTAAGATAAATTCAACAGTGTAAATAAGTTTTGATGGATGCAATAACGGAACACTGAATGGTTTAGTTTTTGTAAAATATGCAGGGATTTATGATATGCAAAATGAACTATGGAAACAGAAGAGGGGAAGTCATTGATATTTTAAGGATGTTTAAATGAGTATTTTAAATTTTAAAACAGAAAAATGTAATAAAAATTATATATATAATACTTTCAGGCTCCAATTTACTGGGAACCAGTGCTTCCCCCCCCCCCCAGGGGGTACTCAAGGGTACGCAGTAGCAGCACATCTTTTTGTTGTTAAAAAGTGTGGCACTTGCTCTAACAACTTCATGGTGAGCACCTCTTTTTCTAGAAAAAAAGCAGTGGCGGGAACATTTAGGGGACTAGCCCTGTCCCCCTAGTCCAGTGACTGCTTGCCACTGAGCAGAACATACAACTATCTGACTTTTGGAAGACATCTGAAGGCAGCCCTGTTTAGGGAAGTTTTTAATGTTTGATGTTTTATTGTATTTTTAATACAATAATATTAATACAATGGAACATTGTATTAATAATTTAATACAATGGAACACTCTGTCACAAAAGACTAGGGCCCTGCAGGACTTGACATGGAGAATGTAGGAATAAGAGGACCATTTCTGGAAGGCATAAGATCGATCTACTCAACTCAAAGAGCGAAATTAATAGTTAACGGTAACCTGACAAACTCATTCATGATCTCCAAAGGCACAAGACAGGGGTGCCCTCTATCACCCCTGTTATTCATTATGGTCTTGGAAGTTATACTAAATAGAATAAGAGGAACGCCGGAAATTAGAGGGATTAAAATAGGTACAAAAGAATATAAAGTAAAAGCTTACGCCGACGACCTAGTAGTCTCAATAGAAGACCCCACAAAAGGGATAAACACAGTTATCGAGGTAATGGAGGCGTTCGGTAGGCTATCCGGGTTCAAATTAAACAAAATCAAAACAAAGATCCTGATAAAAAATCTAGATGAACAACTAAGAAACAAAATAGAACTGGATTCCGGGATAAAAGTATCGAAAAAGGTTAAATATTTGGGTATTTGGATTACCCCAAAAAGTATAAACCTGGTGGAGGATAACTACAATAAGATCTGGAGAGAATGTAAAAGGGATCTAGACAGTTGGAGTAGACTACAACTCTCATGGGAAGGGAGAATGGCCGCCATTAAAATGAATATCTTGCCAAAAATGATATTCCTATTCCAAAATATCCCAGTAATTAGGGGCACAACGATGTTCAAAGATTGGCAGAGGACCTTGTCCAGATTTATCTGGCAAGGCAAAAGGGCTAGAATTAAATATAAGTTACTCACCGACAGAAGAGAGAGAGGAGGCTTCGCAGTACCGAACCTGCAACTATACTATGAGGCTTCATGCCTCTGTTGGATTAAGGAATGGATAGTCTTAGATAACACCGACCTATTGGATTTAGAGGGGTTCGACGCCAGGTTCGGGTGGCATGCGTACTTATGGCAGGAGAAAGGGAGAGTCCATAAAGGTTTTTCCAACCATATCATAAGAGGAGCACTACTGGAGGTGTGGAACAGATGTAAAAACTTAGTAGAAAAGGACACCCCATGGTGGCTGTCACCTATTGATATTCTAGTAATTAAAAAATTAAATATGGAAGGCAAAAGGTGGACGTATGCTGATCTCCTGAAAAGAACAGACAAAGGTTGGGAAGTCAGACCTTATGAGGAATTAAAGGATAAACTAACGGGGTGGATGCAATACCACCAAATTAACGCCGTTTGGAGGGAACACAAAAAAGTCGGAATGAGTAAGAATAAATCCAAGTTCCAGCTAGAAATAATAGAGGGGAAATCTAAACTGCTAACTAAAATGTATAACCAACTATTAGACTGGGATACAATGGATGAGGAAATCAAAGAAGTAATGGTTAAGTGGGCCATAGACCTAGGACACCCTATAGAATATGAAAGGTGGACAAAACTCTGGAATAAAGATATGAAATTTTCAGCTTGTGTCAGACTTCGGGAAAACATGGAAAAGATGATGTACCGATGGTACATCACACCAACGAAATTAGCTAAAATGTATAAAACCGAGGAGAAGACTTGCTGGAAATGCAAGAGGAAGGAGGGAGACTTCTTCCATATGTGGTGGTCCTGCGAAGAAGTTAAAAGATTTTGGGGGTTGGTCTACGATGAGTTGAAAAAGATCCTAAAGTATAACTTTCCCAAAAAGCCCGAGGCATTCCTCTTAGGAATGGTGGGGGAAGAAATCAAAAAAGACGACCAAACCCTCTTTCAATATGCAACAGTATCCGCAAGGATACTGTTAGCACAGAATTGGAGAACAGCCAACGTTCCAATGATTAGTGAATGGCAAACTAAACTAATTGAATATATGGATACAGCAATAATGACACAGAAGATCAGGCAACAGAAGAATACCAAATTTATTAACGATTGGAATAAATTTCTCTCATACATGGAACGGACCTTGGGAAATGACAAAATCACAGTAGGCATAATATAAAAATCGCGAGGTGAGAACAATGATTAGATAAAGACACTGCTGAACGTAATATTGAGTCACCGCTCGCTCGAGGTGGTGGGAAGTCAACAATGTTATAGATTTGTACAATGTTTGAGTGTATAGTCAGCAAGGAATCCAATTGTGTTTTTGTATATTCTGTTTTCCTTTAGGTTTTCATGTTTTTCTTTTTTTCTTTTATGGATGATGTATATATGTTTTTAACTGCTGGAATATAATAAAGTTATTTAAAAAAAAAAAAAAAAAAAAAAGGCTCAGAATGGAGCATGGAGAGCCTGACTCCCTCCTTCGGCAACCTTCATGGAGCTCTGGCCCAATGGTTGCCATTGGTTTGATTTGAATTAATTTTATAATGAATGATTTTAGAGTGTTGTGTTGTACTGTTGTACTGTTTTATTGTTGTTAGCCGTCCTGAGCCCGGCTTCGGTTGGGGAGGGCGGGATATAAATAATTTATTATTATTGTTATTATTATTATTATTATTATTATTATTATTATTATTATTATTATTTTGTTGGAAGCTGCCCAGAGTGGTTGGGGAAACCCAACCAGATGGGTGGGGTATGTATGTATGTATGTATGTATGTATGTATGTATGGTTTCTGGGGAGCTAACCTGGCTGTCCCTCTTCGGCTTGTCTGGGACAAGGTTCTGTCATCACGCTTCAAGTTAAGCAACTTCTCAAAAGCAATTTGGGGGACATACAACTGAAGTTCTGAGCGAACTGTGGTTAGAGAACACTGGGTGATCATTGCAGACATGCCATCAGCAACGGCAGCGGCAGCTGCTTCCTGCCCTCCTCCGAACATGAAGGTGACTGGTTATAGTTTGCGTGTGTTTGTGGCCTAGGTGGGAGTGTGGGCAGAGCTGCGATGTTCATGTGCAGCTGTGAGGCAGAGAACTCTCGCTGTGCCTTTACTAGCCGCACAGAAATACACTGCTGTATCTGCAGCTTGTCCCTGAGGGATGGACAAGGAGGCCCGAGTCACTTCCGGTCTGTCTATGCTGTATTGGGTCATCTCCATCTCTGGGTCATTCCCATGTATAGAAAATCCAATGAGTTGCAGCTGCTTCTGCACGCTGTTGCTCTTCTGCCGGTACCAAAAAACAGATAAGTAGGACGAGTCATCATGCTTGCAGTCTATGCTTGTTTTGCTCCCTTCTCGGATGGTTTGGAAGCGATCCTCCTGTATCACGTTGATCCCACTGCAGAGACCTGCAAAACCCCAGAGAGACGAAGAAGGGCCCATAATAAGAGAGAGCGCATGTCACAGTTCGGCTCCACATTTCCCCCCTTGTTGTTGTTTTCTTCTTCGTTCTTTGGTTCCGTCCAACTTCTGTGCTAACTACTTGCTTATACTTCCATCAGAAAAAGGTTGTGGTGAAGGTTCCATCCCATAATCCCAGCTCTTCCCAGTCCACTCCCTTACCCCTTTCTTTCTAGTTCTCCTACGCACCCTCTCCTCAATATTTCCCACTCCACATTGCACTGCTGAGCTTCTCTTCCTCAGGAAAGACACAGAGTGAACCTAGAGACCAGATTGGTGGTCAACTCCCTTTCCCTGGTACCCTGGCCATTAGGAATCAAGCCTGCACTAGGCCCTTCTATGTCTGAACTACGAACCTCCTCTTCTCCCAAGGCAGATAACTTATTTTTTGTGCTTCTCTCTCTCATACATCAAATCTCTCCCGGTATTCTCTCTCCTCCAAATTTCTCTTCCCTGTTGCAATTTCCATATTGCTTGTAGGACGCATTTTTTTCTATCTCATTGCCAACCACCTTGGCAGATCTCTCCTGAAAGGACTATTCTGTGCAGCTGGTTTCTTTTCAGCCTGCCTTTTGTAAATATGGAGGCCCTTAGATACATCCTGCCTTTGAGAGAGAGATCCCTACCTGTCAACAGCTGCAGGCCAACAGAGACACCCAGCACCGACCGCCACATGGTGTCTGTTGCAAGAGAAATGCAGAACAAGACATCTGTTGCCTCCTCAGTGCTGGAGTGGAGTTCCGTTGAAGAAGAGGCTCACTTGAGCACCTCATTGGCCCTGATTCTGAGACTGTCCGGCCAATGAGGTGAAGCAGCTGGGGACCTACAGAGAAAAAGGAGCTCATCTCTCTGCTAGGGGCATATAATCTCAAACTGATGTTAGCTGACACCTGAATGGGTTAGCAATCCTATATTTTTTTAAAAAGTTTTTATTATTAAAATAATTCAGCATTAATACACACTTATTGCGAATATACAAGCATACAAACATACATTTCATACAATCCTTAAAAATGTTCAAACATACCTGCACTCAATCCCACAGATAATTCCTTTTCTCATCACCCTCCACCACCCCTCACCCCACCTTTGTGTTAGACTTCCAATCTACTCAATTGCAATTTCTTTCCACTTGGAGGGACACTTGGAGGGTCTGTGATTAATGTATGATTGATTCTCTTTGTCCTCACCACCTCTTGTTAATGCAAACCCAAGTATGGATTTTCTAGATTTTCCATTGTGTACTTTTCCATTGGATAAAGTCCTTGGGGTGGAGATAACCCCAGGATATAAATATGCAATGCTTCCTCTTGGCTTTCCCACTTGGAAGAAATCACCATGAAATCTGTTTGGTTCATAGCCTTCTTGGGAGTGGCTGGTAAGTGTCTGGGTTTCTCATGGTTCCTGTCTGTGTAACAAGGGGAGATGGCTCTTCCTGCCACTTTGAACACTCCTGAGACTGTTTACCTCTTTGATAAGTAGGGGTCACACCCAAAGGGAAGCTGTGCCTCTGCGATGTCTGTCGCTGCCTTCCAGTCCTGACCAGCTTCAGCCAAATGCAAATGGAGACAAACACAAGAGGCCTGTTATTTTAGGGTTATCAGACATCCCCGGTTTCCGGGGACAGTCCCCAGATTTGCAAATCTGTCCCTGGACAAATTCTGTCCCTGGATTTGCAACTCTCTCCCCGGGAAATGTGGCAGCGGCAGCCTCAGCAGCCTGGAGCCAGCCTGGTAGCGCAGTTGGCACTGGCTGGTTTCAGGAGCTGTTCACTGCTGCTGCCACTGTTGAAGGAGAACTGGGGATGTCCGGCGGTACAGATCTCCTTCCGCCTTGCCCCTTTGTTTTGACAGATCGGGGGAGGCTCAGGAGTTGCGGGTGGATGGCCGTTGCCCAGGAGGGGCACAAGGCGGGCGGTTTCTCTGTCAGGCAAGGTGCAAAGCCCTTCAGTCAAAACAAAGGGGGAAGCGGGCAGGAGTTCGGGGGAGGTTCGGGAGTCACAGGCAGGTGGCACGCAGTTGCCCAGTTTTTTAAAAGCTCTGAGCATTTATGTTTCACAGGGTGCAAAAGAAGGGCTTTGTACCTTTATACAATATGCATGTGTACTTGGGTACAGGGTCTTTCGCTTCACCATCCCCACTGCTGACTCCCTGTTGCTACTCAGCTTCAAAAAAAAAAAGTGTCCCTGGATTCATTGAAATAACCATACGTTATTTTAAAGACAGATTCTTGAAGGAGGCATGGATGGGCAAAGTGGCCAACCTTCCAATAGGAGACACTGGTGGCTCTTTGCTTAGTCCGCAAGTACGTAAGAAACAGGACTTGACCAGGCTAGGAAAACATCTGGGAGATATAGAAATTTTGAGTTCTTTTCCTTTCCCTTTCACCAGATGTTTCCTAGTACACTGTGCAATTAGACAACTCTTCGCCTACATGGAGATTACGGACAAGAACCTTGCCTTGCTAAATGGAAGGAAAGAATTCTGGCATGCCAGGGTTTTTTAATTAATTGTAGACAAGACGGACAGCGGGTTGAGTTTCTGCTATGCTTGATCATTTGCACAGTAGAGCCATGGAACATAGACCTCATGAAGCCCGTTCTGTAGGCTGGTGTGTCTCCCAGGACCCCAAATACTGAATTTGATGTTCTTTATTCCTCCCCCAGTTGCCTTCCCCATCAATGATGATGATGATGATAAAATCGTGGGAGGCTACACCTGCCAGTCGCATTCTGTCCCCTACCAAGTTTCCCTGAATTCCGGATACCACTTCTGTGGTGGTTCGCTTATCAACAACCAGTGGGTTGTTTCGGCTGCTCACTGCTATAAGTCGTAAGTTTAAAAAAACAAACAAACTGGTCATGCTGCTCCTTTCAACAGTATTGCTCTGATTTTTTATTTACAGTGGTACCTCGGGTTACAGATGCTTCAGGTTACAAACTCTGCTAACCAGGAAGTGGTTGCTCCAGGTTAAGAACTTTGCCCCAGGATAAGAATGGAAATCGCGCACCAGTGGCACAGTGGCAGCAGGAGGCCCCATTAGCGAAAGCACGCCTCAGGTTAAGAACCGTTTCAGGTTAAGAATGGACCTCTGGAACGAATTAAGTTCTTAACCTGAGGTACCACTGTATTTATTTTGGTATTCCTTTTGTGAGCAGTAGCAGACACTGCCCCCTGCAGTTAACACTGGAAATAGCCACTGGAACATTCAACCTGCATGAGGGTGCATGGGATGTTGGATGAGGGGGTAGTACCTCTGATGGGGGACACATTGTGCTTCTTCTGGGGTAGTTAGTCTACCTTTGGTTCCCACCCTGCACTCAGCTCTCACCTGTGTCCCCTAGAAGCTATCAGCATGTGGCAGCAGCCACACCCTGGGAACGGCACCAGCTGGTTGGCTAAACCAGGTGAAGGTAGCCACTGGATTTCAAACCCTTGGTGAGTTAGGGACCTCCCTGCATGTGAAGACAAGCTCTGGCGGATTGAGCAGACGAGGCCAACTGTAGGTCCAGTGGTCAAGAAGGCTGTTTCTGCACGTGCTGTAGAGGGAAGTGAGGGGCAGGTGGGGCTCATCAACCTGAGAAGGTAGCCCATCTAGGAGAAGGAAACCTCCGATCCTAAACCTCTGCTGCCTTCTGGGGTGGTTTCAGGAGAAGAAAGGGCTGAGGAGTAAACCTACACAAATCCAGAGTGCAGAGTTCCTATGCCAGTTAGATGGTGCCTTGTAGGCTTCCTTCTGGCACCTCCTAGGGGCCAAGGTTTATTTGGCCTTCCAATAAAATGTTTGACAGCCCCACCCTAAGTTGATGGGCATTGCCATTCAAATGATGTACATGCACCTCGTCTTGTGGTCAGTTATATGAGGAGGGGCTTACCTGCTCCTCTCCAATATTTTATTCAAGTTGGCACCCCGTCTGCTGCCAAGCTGATACCAAACGTATTCTTCTGCTTTCCTTTGGACCACATCAGAGAGGCCAAGAGGTGGGTCTTGGCATCTGGGCAGCCCAGGACCTCCATATACACTGGCCAGGATTGCAGTCTGGGGAGGTCACTTCGGTGCTGCTACACAGTGGTTTCACCCCCAGAGGCACACATTGCATTGTCTCTCGAGACAGACAGATGCCAACAACTCAGCCTGCACTGAAGCAGGAACCACATAGTAGAAGAGCATCCGTTTTGCGTGCAGAAGTTTCCAGGTTCAATCCTTGCCATCTCCAGGTAGGGTTGGGGAAAAGAGTTCCTGCCTCAAATTTGGAGCACCATTGCTAGTCAGTGTAGACCAGGGTTTCCTCAAACTTGGGACTCCAGCTGCTTTTGGACTACAATTCCCATCATCCCTGACCTGGTCCTGCTAGCTAGGGATGATGGGAGCTGTAGTCCAAAAACAGCCGGAGACCCAAGTTTGGAAAAGCCTGGTGTGGACATTTCTGAGCTAGATGGACCAGATGGCCTATTTTGAGCAACCAATCCCACATTTGTCAGGATTCAAGTCACCTTGGAGAATGGTGTGCTCCAAAGAAAAGCAGCAATGTCAGTGGTTCTGGGGTTGTGTGGGGTGTTGAAACAGGAATAATAATAATAATAATAATAATAATAATAATAATAATAATAATATAATATCTTTATTGTCATGTGGATGATCAAGGTCTTCTTCTTTGTCTGAAACCAGACGTATCCAGGTGAGACTTGGGGAACACAGTTTGACCTTAAACGATGGCAGCGAGCAGTACATTAATTCAGCCAAAGTCATCCGCCACCCAAGATACAACGCCAACACACTGGACAATGACATCATGCTCATCAAGCTGTCCACCCAGGCAACCATCAACACCCGGGTCAGATCGATCAGCCTGCCCACCAGCTGCGTGACCACCGGGACACAGTGCCTCATTTCCGGCTGGGGCAACACCCGCAGCAGTGGCAGTGAGTCCTCCTTTGTGTTCTTTTGTGATGCAGGTGCAAGGGCAAGAATGCTGAGTACAAACCGGGGGTGGGGGTGGGGTAGAGAGCAACATGTTAGCCACCCAACCATGTTCTCCCATCTCCTTCTGTTGCCTTAAAAAAGATCTAGTTGCTTTTAACGTGCCCTTTAAAGTTAAGACTAAGATTGCCATTGTAACTTACTCTCTAAAAGCAATACCCAGATTGCATAGGCAGAACCAGGATTGAATTCTGGTGCTGGAGGAGACTCTTGAGAGTCCCATGGACTGCAAGAAGATCCAACCTATCCATTCTTAAGGAAATCGCCCTGAGTGCTCACTGGAAGGACAGATCCTGAAGCTGAGGCTCCAATACTTTGGCCCCCTCATGAGAAGAGAAGACTCCCTGGAAAAGACCCTGATGTTGGGAAAGATGGAGGGCACAAGGAGAAGGGGACGACAGAGGACGAGATGGTGGGACAGTGTTCTCGAAGCTACCAGCATGAGTTTGACCAAACTGTGGGAGGCAGTGGAAGACAGGAGTGCCTGGTGTGCTCTGGTCCATGGGGTCACGAAGAGGCGGACACGACTAAATGACTAAACAACAACAACCAGGATTTATGTTAGGGAGGGAAGAACCCCAGTTAGTTAAGTATTTTTACTGATTAACTTTCATGGATGGGCAGCTGCCCCCTTGCTCCCCATTGGCTATGCCCATGCAGGGCTGGTCCAAGTACTTTTGCAGAATGAGACAGGCAGGTTGCTCACGCCAGTAGCAGAGCGTGTCTTCATGGTGCCCAGGGCGGGGTGTGTGTGTGTGCCCGGGGCAGGGCATGGCTGCCCATCCCTCAATGCTGATGTGATGGCAGCATAAGGACACAACAGCTATGTGCCCTTTGATTCCAGTCTTACCCTCACCCTGTGAGGCTGGGATCAAAGGGTGCGTGCCTGTTGTGTCGCCCCCATGCTGCCCTCCCAGAAAAAGTGCACCCAGGGCCATTGCACCAGCAGCCCTCCCCCCTGACTCCACACCCCTGGCTCACCCTGCTCTCCACTCCATTCCATGTGTATAAGCCAGGCTGACTGGCAGCTGAATCTTATTTCAACACTGACCATGTCCTCTTATCACGAGGGCAGTCTCCTTTAGCAGGATGTGGACCAGCAGAATCCCTCCTCATTGCTTCACTTCCCCAAATCACCCCCAGCCCGATGCCTAAAATACTATCTATAATCTATAGTTACAGGGGAAAGAAAATCATGAAAGGAAGTTTTCCCCGTTTTCAAAATCATTTTATTCGTATGCCGCCTTTCCAAAGTCGAAACCATGCTCAACATATGACAGTCTTTAAACCTCTTTTGTTGACCACCAGCATTCCGCTTACCATTTTAAAGTTTGGAATAGAGTAGTTGCTTTGGAAGACGACAATCAGGCATCCACACAACATGACCAGTCCAACAAAGTTGATGTTGAAGAATCATTGCTTCAACACTGGTGATCTTTGCTTCTTCCAGTGCAATACTTTCCACGTAAATCATAATAATGAATAAAGATAAAGGGACCCCTGACCATTAGGTCCAGTCGTGACCGACTCTGGGGTTGTGGCGCTCATCTCGCTTTATTGGCTGAGGGAGCCGGCGTATAGCTTCCAGGTCATGTGGCCAGCATGACTAAGCCGCTTCTGGCAAACCAGAGCAGCGCACGGAAACGCTGTCCTATTTATCTACTGTACTTGCACTTTGACGTGCTTTCGAACTGCTAGGTTGGCAGGAGCAGGGACCGAGCAATGGGATCTCACCCCGTCGCGGGGATTCAAACCACCGACCTTCTGATTGGCAAGCCCTAGGCTCTGTGGTTTAACCCACAGTGCCACCCGCGTCCCTCTATCATAATAATGAATGCAACATTCCTATTTTCTTTTCTCCTATGCTTCCTGCAGCCAGCTACCCTGACCTCCTGCAGTGCCTGAATGCTCCCGTGCTTTCCTCTAGCCAGTGCACGAAAGCTTATCCGGGGCAAATCACGCAAAACATGATGTGTCTGGGATTTCTGGAGGGCGGCAAAGACTCCTGCCAGGTAAATCTTCTCTCTTTCCGTAGGCACTTCAGTGTAGTGGCATAGAGGTCTCTTGGCAGATGTCTACAGATGCTCAGTTAGTAGTCAGTGATTCAGGAAGGGCAACCCAGCCAGATGGGTGTGGTATAAATAATAAAATTATTATTATTATGTCTGCTGAGCAAGGACTAACGGGATAATAGCAAGAGAGGGAGGATTTCTTTGGGATCAGGCAGTTCAGAGAGACATTTCCCCGTTAGGCAGAGTAACACCCCCAGTCTCTAGTTGCCTATTGCTACCATGGAGGTTGAGGGATGGGGAGAAACCCAATTCAGTTTGCATTTAAAGGAGTACCTACCACAGCTGTCCATCAAAATTTGCACTTCTCCAAATTTGCATTGCATTTCTGCAGCCAAGGAATACATATAAAAATGTGTATACGAGGGGAAAGTGTGCATTTTTAAAAATGTGTATATTAGTGAAAATTAAAAAGCACTATATTTGGAGAAATTGCTTTGCAAAAAATGTATATTAGGCAAAATGTGTATGGGAGGGGATATTGGTGTTATTTTCAGGCCCCACAAACACTTTTATCAGATCCCTCCCCCGCCAAGGTTTCGCAAATTTCTACCAGGATGGTGAGAATTTTATTACAATCAGCCCCAAAAAGATTTTATACATACAATGTCCTCTTTTAATAGTGCAAATCACCTGATGACTGATGAGTCCCTCCTCATTTGTCCCAGAGAACTGGGAGGAAGAGTCTTTTATATTAGCATTACTAGTACCTGAAGATAGTTCTGAGATTTGCTTTAGCATTAATCCCTCCTCTTGTTCAGCCGGGATTAATCCTTGAGTTATTGGTCTGTTTGCAAAAGACAACTCGATAGTTGAGCGAACTAAGTATAAGTCTACTTTCTGCTCTTCATTATAACTGTAGAGAGACCCTATAAGGTCAGTATTAGTCTTTTGGGACCTGCTGTTTATTTGGCAATTCTGCTGCTTTAAAATCCTGTAAAAACTTACAGTGGGATGAAAGGCCTTGGAAATAGTTATGTACTGAAGTTCTCACCCTGGGCCAGCAGGGGGATAGTGTAGATAGTTCAGGTCCACATATGCAAATAAGGGATCGAAAGTGACGTTCAGTGATTGGATAGTTACAGAAAATGGTTACTGTTGAGTTCTAGAGGAGCTCTATATAAGCAGGCTGGCTGAACACTTCAGTTCAGTTCTGTTCTGACCTGTGAATAAACAAGAGCTGTTTGAAGAATCGCTGTGTCGTCTGATATGTCCACCTACAACTTAACAGAAATCATGGCTGTTTCAACTTATTGATTGGAAGAAAATGCCACCCTGTTTATTTATTTAACAACATTTATACAGTGGTACCTCGCAAGACGAATGCCTCGCAAGACAAAAAACTCGCTAGATGAAAGGGTTTTTTTGTTTTTTGAGCTGCTTCGCAAGACGATTTTCCCTATGGGCTTGCTTCGCAAGACGGAAACGTCTTGCAAGTTTGTTTCCTTTTTCTTAACACCGTTAATGCAGTTGCGACTTGACTTCGAGGAGCAACTCATAGAACGCGGTGTGGTAGCCTTTTTTGAGGTTTTTAAAGACTTTGGTTATTTTTGAAGCTTTTCCAAAACTTTCCCGACACCGTGCTTCGCAAGATGAAAAAAATTGCAAGACAACAAAACTCGCGGAACGAATTAATTTCGTCTTGCGAGGCACCACTGTACACCGCTTGAATGTTGGGTGGGAGAGGGAACTCAAAAAGTGAATAGACCACTTTGCTTTATGGTGAATAGCTTGTCAGTGCAAGCATGCAAGCATTCCAGCATTCCCTCTCTGCCCCTGTTCTGGGGGCTTTCCCAACCCCTCCCCAACTCCATTTTGGGTGGGTGTGGGGAGGAAAGGATGGGAAAGCCCCATTGCACAAGCAGAAACTCTTGTGCAGGGCTTGCATTGACAGGACAAACCTTACTAGGTTTTGAGTTGCTTTAACTGCCGTAGCTTCCCTGCCTCCCCATAACCCTTGGAATTATCATTTTGGGGAGGTGCTGAGCAGTTTCCCTCAGAAATCCCACCCCAACTCCAGGCTTCGGTGGTACTGTCCAAGAGACTGATGCCTGTGTGGCAGGAATTAGATAAAAAGGATCTCAATGACAGTTAGTCTATAGTTTGGCAGGGGCACATTCTACGAACTGTTGCAAGGTATCGGAGTAAGACAAGTCATATTCCGTCTCTCACTTCTACCACTTACTGAATAGATTTTCCTTGTGTTCTTTCACAGGGAGACTCTGGTGGTCCCGTGGTCTGCAACGGGCAGCTCCAGGGAATTGTCTCCTGGGGCATTGGATGTGCTCAGAAAGGCTACCCTGGAGTCTACACCAAAGTTTGCAACTACGTCTCGTGGATTGATAGCACTATGAGATCCAACTGATCAAAATTCAACATATTTTGAGAAGATTCCCTCTCCTCTCTTTGCACGCACCGAGAGGACATCCCAGTGAATCGAAATGTATGGATTCAATACTCAAAAAAATAAAACAGTGGTGAAGCTCTTTAATGCAAAGGGAGATCTAGGAATTGTCACTTTGCGCTCTCATTCACCTGAAATAATGTGTGTGTGTGAGAGAGAGAGAGAGGGGGGGGGGGACTGATCCAGGAGAACTTCCCAGTCAGTTATGTCTCATGTTTAATTAGTAGAACATGGATGGCACTTGGATTTTTCCTCCTCAGGCAGCAAAATATCTTGGGTCATATCTGTGCAGCAACAATTATCATGTACATTCCCCAGTGAAGGGGTTTGTGACTGGTTTCCTGTGTAGCCTCTTCACTGTGTGATCTTGCTTAGCGCAGAAGTAGGTGCCCGTGTCTCTCGTCTTTGCTTCTTTCAAGATCAGATTCAAGCTGAAATCTCGCATTCCAGGGCTCTCAAAGAAGTCTTGAAATTCCGTCTCAATAGGAAACCTGTCTCCAGCGCCTTCTCTCGAATAAATCACTAGCTGGAGCCTTGCATCTTACCTCCTTTCTTGCTTATACCAGTACATGTAGCTGAAGCGGGTTTTCGGTTGGGAGCATTTCAGGATGACTCGCTCATTTCCCCTGACAATCATATCTGCAGACTGGTCTACAGCACTGCCTTATAAGAAAAAGAAAGGAATGCAGGTAAAAGAAATTTAGTGCTGAATTAGATGGCTTACAATTAAAGGGAGACATTGCAACTTCAAAAAGAGTATGTGTCGACCTGATTAACCCCAGATAATCAAGATTAGCCAATACTAATAAATAATAGTTTGACAGTAAATAATAGTTTGACTATTATTATTATTATTATTTAGTTTGACTAAATAATAGTTTGACCGTACCATTAAAAACTACTGATATAAGCAAAAAATAATAGTGAATTTTGGGGTTAAAAATGAATCCCAGGTTAGAATAGTTTAAAGACCACGGAGTTAAAAGATGGTGGTAATAAGAAGTTGCTTACCTGACGGGAACAGTAAAGTGAGCAGCAAATGGAAGCTTATTGACGGAAAGGAACCTCTCAGCAGACATTTGCCCAACCAAGCCAACTCCAGACACAACAGCATCCTTGGTGCTCTTCAAGCAGCTAATGCAATGAAGCGCAGATTGGAGAACAGGATGTGTTGTGGGGAAAGGAGTGGAAATAAAAGAGAAACCACTCAAAAGGGGGGGGGGGCTAGAAGCAGAGTCAGCTGGGGAGGGAACCGTTCAGGGGGGATAATAATACGCATTAAAAGGCAATCTGGTTTTGCTGAAATTTCTTTCAGCAGTAGTTCGCAAATCTCAAAAACAGAAACAAAAGACGTTCCTGCTGGCTGAGGCCAATAGCCCATAAATGCTCACATCCTGTTTTTACAGCAGTTAACCAGGTGACTGAGCACATGAGCATGTTGTTTAGTCGTTTAGTCGTGTCCGACTCTTTGTGACCCCCTGGACCAGAGCACGCCAGGCACTCCTGTCTTCCACTGCCTCCCGCAGTTTGGTCAAACTCATGCTGGTAGCTTCGAGAACACTGTCCAACCATCTCGTCCTCTGTCGTCCCCTTCTCCTTGTGCCCTCCATCTTTCCCAGCATCAGTGTCTTCTCCAGGGAGTCTTCTCTTCTCATGAGGTGGCCAAAGTATTGGAGCCTCAGCTTCAGGATCTGTCCTTCCAGTGAGCACTCAGGGCTGATTTCCTTCAGAATGGATAGGTTGGACCTTCTTGCAGTCCATGGGACTCTCAAGAGTCTCCTCCAGCACCATAATTCAAAAGCATCCATTCTTCGGCGATCAGCCTTCTTTATGGTCCAACTCTCACTTTCATACATCACTACTGGGAAAGCCATGGCTTTCACATGAGCATAGAATTACGATTTATGCCGTAAAGAAACATGTGGCAGGAAGCGGTGCCAACATGTGAGTGAGATGGGGGAGGCTGATGTTTAGGCCTGGGCAATGTATCAATCCATTGTCCAGGACTGGTACGAGGGCCAGACTGCGATGGCAGCTTCACCCTTGTGGAAGAGGGACTCGGGAGCAGTGGTGGTTTCACCTGCAATATACTGCCAGGTGAAGCTGCCATTATGGTCTGGCCCTCATATCGCATGAGCTGGAGGTCAGTAGGGTTTGGATCAGCTGAGAAGCAGGCGGATTATGGAAGCCTGCTTCTCAGTTGATCAATCTCCCTGCCTCCAGATTGTGTGAGCCTCAGTCACCTTTGCCCGGGGATGGGGGTTCCTTCTCTCTCCTGGAAGAAAGAGATAGCCCAGCCGGGCAAAGGAGGAGGCGGCAACATCAAATGGCCCCCCGCCTTATTACCAAAAGAAAGCACAAAGCCTGCATAAGTCTCACACACTGAAGTGTAGGCGGATTCCCGTGAGGCAAGACACAGTGATAACATCAAGAACCTTTACTGAACTACATAACTGGATAAAAGGGGCAAAGCAACTGGTTATATACACTTCTGAAGGCCTGGGCCACTCCCACTCCCAACGTGGTTGGCTGTCTAAACTTCCAAGCTGCGAATCGAGACTCAGAGTTTAAGGGCCAATGGCAGAGGCCCAAATCCTGAAATGTTCTGTGATTGGATATCATGTGTCGAATCAGAACACAGGGGCTCAGAATCCTTAGTCCAGACTCAAGCTCAGGCAAACGCAGACCACCAGTCTATTGCTTCCCCCTCCCCCCATTTGCAGGGAGCTCAACCCACATAATATAACAACAAAACAAAACAAACAACCAACTGTGAGATCCCTGCTGGTGTCTGCATTTGTCTTCCTCAACCTGGTGCATTCTAGAGGTTTTGGACTACAATTCCTATCATAAAATTATAGAATTGTAGAGTTGGAAAGGACCATGCGGGTCATCTAGATCAAGGCAGGAATCTTTTACCCAACGTGGGGCTTGAACCTGCAGTCCTGAGGTTAAGTGCCTCATGCTCTACCAACTGGGCTATCTGAAGTGCCATTGGCCATGCTAGCCAGGGTTGATGGGAGCTGTAATCCTGCAGTATGTGGATGCTACCAGGCTGACAAGGCAAGCCCAGAGCAAGAGGCGTCTGCCCCCAGAAGCTTCATTTCTCCACTTGTCCTCCTTGTTCTTTCCTCCTCAGTTTGCATCAACCTAAGGCAAATTGCAATCACTTTTTAATTTAGGGTTTCCTGGCTGGTAATTTTCCCTTCAGCTGCAAACCCACCTGCAACCAAGTGGGAAACAGCCACACACCACGTGATCTCGACCTTCGTCTCTGAGGGTTTGCAGTTTCTAAGCAATCTTCAGTCTTTTCTCAGAGGCCAGGATTTCCTCTCCTTGCAGAAATAGGAAGGCTCAAGAGATTCCCCTTTGGGATGGAAGGCTCCCCTGCATAGCAGTTTCAAAAGGTGCCACACATTTTAAAACTGATTTACTGCATTTCATAAAATTTATAGCACCGCTTGGTTGTAAAAAAAAGAAAAGAAAAACCCCACTCAAAGTGGCTTACAAAAATGCATTAAAAACTCACACCCTCATTAATGGGATATATTGAAAACACAGACACAGAACTCTTTTTAAGCTGACCCAGAGATGGTTACTCCAAAAGATCAATGTGGAAGGGCCGCATCTGCTTGTTGTGGAAGTCTTTCTGGAACCATGGACTTCAGAAAAATAAAAATGTGTGCAAGTTGCCCAGCTTCTATTTCATCATGATGGTTTGCTCAGCGCAAAAGCACAAAACACCTGCATGCAGGTGAACGGAGGACAAGGCATTTGGAGTGTTAGATTTGGGCTACGAGGGGCCCTAACTAGATTAACCTTTGCTGTAGCTTCAAATGTGCTTTAGGTGAGGTGTCTGTGTGAAGTTGCAAAGCACCCGCCAGCAGGTGAGATGCTTTATAAGCATTATTTATTATTTATTTATTAAATTTCATTTAAAACTTGTAAGTTGCTTTGAGTAACCTTTCCCTCCATCATGAAGGTAAAGGTAAAGGGACCCCTGACCATTAGGTCCAGTCGCGGATGACTCTGGGGTTGCGCGCTCATCTCACTCTATAGGCCGAGGGAGCCGGCGTTTGTCCGCAGACAGCTTCCAATTCTGTGTCCAGGGCAGCTGTCTACCAGCTCCATCTGGTACGCAGGCTGAGACCCTATCTGCCTGCGGACTGTCTTGCCAGAGTGGCGCATGCTCTGGTTATCTCCCACTTGGATTACTGCAATGCGCTCTACATGGGGCTACCTTTGAAGGTGACCCAGAAACTACAACAAATCCAGAATGTGGCAACTAGACTGATGACCGGGAGTGGCCACCAGGACCAAACAACACTGGTCCTAAAAGATCTTCAATGGCTCCCAGTGCATTCCGAGCACAATTCAAAGTGTTGGTGCTGACCTTTAAAGCCCTAAACGGCCTCGGCCCAGTATACCTGAAGGAGCGTCTCCACCTCCATCGTTCTGCACCGACACTGAGGTCCACCTCCGAGGGCTTTCTGAGTGTTCCCTCACTGCAAGAAGTGAACTTACAGGGAACCAGGCAGAGGGCCTTCTTGGTAGTGGCACCCGCCCTGTGGAACGCCCTCCCATCAGATGTCTAGGAAATAAACAACTATACAACTTTTAGAAGACATCTGAAGGCAGCCCTGCTTAGGGAAGTTTTTAATGTTGGATTATTTATTATGTTTTATATATTCTGTAAGCCGACCAGAGTGGCTGGGGAAACCCAGCCAGGTCAGCAGGGTATAAATGATAAAAAATTTATTCTTATTCTTCCCATACAAAAATAAATGGTTTAATCGCACCCCTAAACCCCTCCTTGGTAGACCCCATGTAATATTCTTGCACCACACCCCTTCATCAATGAGGTCTTGCACAAACCATCTTTTCTACAGCAGGGGGAGAAACCTTTTCTTAATACTCCGCCTGTAGGATATACTAAACATATTATACAGTATGAAGAATAGGTCAGAGGTGTTTCTAAATGCTGGAGAAATGTTATGGTAGTAAAAGAAAAAATGGACTTTAAATAATAAGGAAGTGGGAATGAACTCTCCCTGTCACCCCCTTTTTTCCTTTCAGTTGGTTTGGTCTGTTGCTTTTCCTCTCCTGCTCTGTTTGCAGGGAGCCCAGATTGAGACGGGCTTGGTTGGGAGTTGCGTGTAGGTGAGGAGGAGTTGCAAGCTGGCTATTTCCACGTGTCAGCAGTTGCCTTTGATATGCAAAAGCATGTTTTGGGTCTTGTAATTGTACTTGGGGGCTCAGCTGGTCACTTCTTCTTCCTCACGTTACTGAGAGCTTGCTAGGTCTTCTTTTAGTTGTGCCATTTCTAAAGTAGGTTTACTGGGTATATTTTGCCAGTGTTTTTTATGTTTAATTTGAACATGAAATGTTTGTGTAGGGACACTTTTTTTTAAAAAAAAAAGCCTTCTCTTCATTAATGCCGTTTGGAATTTGGTTGAGTAATGCTTGATATATAAAATACAAACTTTTTTTTTAATGGTTTTAATTAAAAGGAAGTAAATTGAGGATGGAAAGGTTAATGTGCATATATGCATATGTGCATATATGCCATCATTTCTCTTAGAAATGTGGCAGGTGGCCTGCCCAACCAGAAATGTGCTTTGCCTCTTGTTGGCTTTTAAAAAAGTATTTTTATTTAGGTACCAAAAGATACAGAACATCAAAACAACTGCTCATAAATAGTAGAGGGAAGGTCAGATACTAGCAGTGTGGTGGCCTGGGTGAGAGGGGGCATTCTTTTCTGCAGCTCCAAAGTTAGGGAATTTCCTCCCTGCAGTGGGTCAGTGTATCTTGCTGTTAACCAGAAGGTTGGGGGTTCGAGCCCACCCAGGGGTGGCTGTGGGCAGGATTTCTGCATTGCAGTGGGTTGCACTAGATCAGGGGTCTGCAACCCGCGGCTCCGGAGCCGCATGTGGCTCTTTTACACCTTTGCCGCGGCTCCGGGGCGGATACTAGCGAGGGGAGGAGGCGCATTGTGTGCCCCGACACTCCCCACTGTGGCGGGCGCTGTACTGGCTGTGACGTCGCATGGGGGCGGTGTGTGTGTTAGTCACGCACAGTCCCGACGTCACCTTCCCGCCCGCCCGCTACATTGTAAGGGGCATGTACGCTGGTCACTGCATTGTAAGGGGCATGTACGCTGGTCACTGTTTTGAAGGGGAGTGAAGAACACACACACACACACACAAAAGTAACTTGTTAATTTAACGTTTATTTATATGAGGAGGAGTAATTCTGAGGGGTCAAACAAAGAAATAATAAAAAAGTGACAAAAAAGTTATTTTTATAATGATGAGTTTTGCGGCTCCCAGTTTTTTTTCCTTCGGTAACGGGTACAAGTGGCTCTTTTTGTCTTAAAGGTTGCAGACCCCTGCACTAGATGATCCTTAAGGTCCCTTCCAACTCCATAACTCTGAGATTCTGTGTCTGCGCTTTGACTAGGCTTTTGGCAAACGTTGAAGGCTCACTACTTTACTCTGATGATAATCACCTGCGTAGTGTGTCTTCAGGACCCTCCCTATTCCTGCGACTAATCTGTTTTAGCTGTGTTTAATTAGGAATTTCAAATAGTTTTAGCGTGCCCCGGAATCTGCTGTTGGAGGGAGGGTAATGAATTTAATAATAAAAACAATATTGTTGTCTTTGTAGCCTTGGTTTCCGTCGCTGCCATGGCTCTGTAATCAGTCAATATATTCAGAACTTCTGGGATGGGCCGGAAAGCATAAATGCTTTAAAAAGAAACTCAGAGAAATGCTTTTGTATTGTTATGTGGTTCAGAGACCTTAGTGCTGTCTTATCATTGCTGGGGTTTGGGTTTCTTTGAAGGGGGGTGCCTAATGAAAAGTTGAATGTAAGTGGGGAGCAAAATGTAATTTGTTAGATGTGAATACAAGGCACAAAAAGAAAGTTAATAGAGAAGTGTATTAAAATAAAAGTAGTAGTGATAATAATAGAGCATGATTATTAGAGCACAGATTCATTTTGAAGGATTGATGTCAGTAGAGAGAAAGCTAACTGAGGAGTCTGACTCTAATTTTTAATACTGCTTTAGTGAATAACAGATGTATTGTTTTGGTTTGAGATTTCCTGTAGAGATGTTCCAATTCCATTTGCTTCTCAGATGTGTGCATTCTGTTTATTAGAGCTAATTTGGATGCTTGGTAGTACCAAATTGGGAAGTCCCACTCACCCACCGAAAAGCATAAAGTCTGTAACATCTGCCGATAAGTTTAACTTGTGTGTTGTATCGTGTATTATGACACCCTCCACAAGTGGTTTGTCTCTAATTTTTTTATATACGATGGGTGTTTTTCATTACTATTTTGCCATATTTGTTTTTCCTTTTCCCCTTTTTGTTACTAAATTTGCAAATTAAAAATAAAGTTTTAATTTTTATAGCCAAGGTCTCTACTTATCGTCAAAAGTTCCAAAAAGTAGGGGCAAGAAAAGGTCCCTCTGTTTTGTGTGTCTAACCCAACCATGATTTCTGATTATAGCCTTACTGCTTTTCTGTAAATTATGTAGAAGTTGAACAAATTTGGAATTGAACCAGTGATGCTATTTAAGCTTATTTGCCAGTTCTTTTTCCGAAATAAAAAAAACATTAAAGTATTTAAGTCCTCCCTCTTACAAAGCCCACCTGATTTTTGCCAACCAGGTGAGGCGTTAATTCTGTTAATCTGTCTGCATGAAAGTATTTTTTAATCTTGATTAATGCAGTTGAATGGTATGAGTCTAATAACAGGATCTTTGCCAGGTTTTGCTACCATTACTAACCTTGAGTCTTTCCAAGTTTCTGGAATTCATCCCCCTTCTTTTTAATTCAGATATGATGCCAATTTTTTTTAAAATGTTTTGTTTAAAAGTCCCATAAACCACCCAAGCCAGGTGTTTTGGATTTTTTTAAAGGCACTTTCCATGTATTTTTACAGTGTGGTGCAATGATTAAAGTATTTGACTAGGGCCTGGGTTCAAATCCCCACTTGGCCGTGAACCTCCCTGGGCCACCTTGGGCCTAACCTACTTCACAGGCTTGGGGGGGGGGGGACCATTGACCCCACCAGGGTTAGGTTTGATGAGGCCCTAAGCTACTGAAGGCAATGGGGCCCTTTATATGTTCAGCTGTCCTTTGTCAACAACAAGTTACCGCTGTTTTTTGTGCTGCATATATGCTATATGGTAATTTATGGACCAGTCCGTGCAGACTGTAGGCACCCTATATATAGAAATGAGCAAACCAGTGATATTTTAGGGAGCAGGCTAGCAGGCAGGGCCCATTACTTACATCACAGGAGCCTATACAACACAATTTATTTTTGCTGTATGTGGGTTTTGTTTTACTTGTTTTTTATCTTCTATTTTGGAAATGTACATCCAGGTTTTTTTCCTTTGAATTCTTTTGGGGCTTGTCTAGCTTATATGTAAATCTGGCCACTGCACCCCACCTTGAGACCATTGGAAGATAAAAATGGTAGTCATACCTCGGGTTACAGACGCTTCAGATTGCGTTTTTTCAGGTTACGGGCCGCTGAAACCAGGAAGTAGCGGAACGGGTTACTTCTGGGTTTCGGCGGTCGCGCATGTGCAGAAGTGCTAACTTGCGCTTTGTGCAGAAGCGCCAAATTGCAACCCGCGCGTGCACAGACGCGCCGCTGCGGGTTGCGAACATGCATTCCGCACGGATCACGTTCGCAACCCGAGCGTCCACTGTATATAGATGTAAATAATTAAAGAAATAATAAATAAATGTCCCCAGACCCCCCCACACACTTCAGGGGCGCCAGTGACCATTGAGTATTTGTGGTGCTGCAGGAGCTGCTAGGACGATGGTGGATGTAGGGGGAGAGAGACCAAGGAAGCAAGCCGCCTGTGTTATGTGTGGGCCCTGCGAGTGGCGCACCCTGGCGCGAGGGCGTTCTCCCGCGGGCGGTTGTTGTGGGACCGCGAAAAGCGCTTTGAGAGCTTGAGCAGCCATGCCCCTCTTTGCAGACTGTGCGCCAGGCTTCTGTTGGAATTGGTTGGTTTGGCCCGAAGGATGCTGCGTTCCGTTGGGCCAAGGTGGCGTCATTCCGTGGCTCTGGAAGGGAGGCCTGCAGGCCCGGCGCATCGCTGCGCCATCTTGTCCGTGGAAGGATAGTGTGTTTGACCTTTGTTGTCGGTTTAAATCCTTTTCTGAGGAAGGTCTGGTCAAGTCAGCGGCGTTTGGGTTCCTTTCCCCCTCCTCCTTATTGTGTTACTAGGAGCGGGCAGGTGTCCCTAAGGCTGGGCCCACACGCCCCAGCAGTCCTGAATCTCTGCCAGTAACTCCTGCTTTTGTTTCCAGGTCGGGGCAAGATGGCGAGCGACTGGCCCCAGGCGTCCCGAGTGCCCAGCTTTGCCCAAATGCTGAAGAAGAACCTGCCCGCCCAGCCGCCGCCGCCGCAACCTTCTCTGCAGGCCTCGGCTCCCTTGTTTCCGCAGGCAGAGAGCGCCAAAGCTATGTTTTTACCGGCAGAAACATCAAACATTTCCGCCTTGGCTTCCAAGGTGACAAACATCTCAGGTAATCGTATGGTGTTGGTTTTCGTAAACAGTCGTTTTCGGCTGACGGTCTTGGAAGGCCTTTTCCTGTTACGTTGGGAATATCTGAAGGATTTTGCTTCTGTCTGGAGGAAAAGGCAGTTTCTGGCAGTTTTCTTGAATACTTTCTAACCCAGTGTCCTCCCCCTCCCTCTCTTTGTGGCCAAATGCTGGCCAAAATATCTGGAGGTGGTGTGCCCTGGCCCCTCCAGATGTTGCCATGCTGTCCAAGGCTGATCGGAGTTAGGTCACATCCGCACGGCATATTTTAGAGCCCTTTTAATTCTGTTTTAACTGCCATTGCTTTGCTTGAGGAATCCTACAAACTGTAGTTTTGCACTCAGAGCTACAGTTTCCAGTACCCTTAACAACTACCATTTCCACACTTTGGGTAGGGCGGGTGAGCCATAATTAGTAAAGTGGCATAAGTGTTTCAAATGTGTTTCAAATAAGGCTATTTCCTATGTCTGACGTGATTGCAGCCAAATTAGCATTTTTAACTTACTCTGCTGGTCTTAACCTGATCTGTGCTCTTCCAGATTTCTGCTGCTGCTATTTGTTTTTGTTCTCCAAAATCATTTTTGCTTTTAACAGCAAGGTTTCTTCACCGGTCTGGCCAAAAGAAAAGATACTCATTGGCCATCTGAATGTTGTGTGAGTTTATACCTCTTAAGACCGCATACCTCTGAAATCAGAATTTATGGAGACTCAAAAAAAAAAAAAAAGTGTGGAGAGAACATTGGTTTTGCTTATCTTAAAGCTACTTGTTCAAAGATCTTCCAGTTAATATCTCAATGCTTCATCATGTTTTATTGGTTTTAATATATGTTTTTGTTTTAATAATGAAAACCCCTATTGAGACAAGGAATCTAGATGCATTGCTATGGGATTGTGTTCACAGTTCTTTAACAGCCCCACATTTGTGTCTTTCTTTTTAAATGTTTGTCTTTAAAGTGCCTGAAGTCCCTTAATTATATGTGGAAATATCCCAAGAATTCCCCAGTATCCATAATAGGCTTTATGTGCAAGCAGTCTACAGTTCAATCCCACTCCACCTGATTGACTCTAATTACCTTGTTCATTGGGAGAAATCTCACATAAATGTCATATATAAAAACTTCATAAAGTAACAACCCTGAAAATAAAAATAGCTTTTAAAAAGTTGAAAAATATCACGATGCTTTTGATAAGGTGAAGAAGCACTTTCTGAATAGCCAAAAATGAACTGACAAAAGCTGCCAAGCAAATATTTTGACTTATGCTAACTTTGATCTGCAAGTTTTAAGATATTATCAACTTATGCATTTTAGGTCAAGTTCCTGACTGCCTATATTCCAAAGCAGGACCCATTGTTCCAATCACGTCACTTCCTCCCAAGAAAATTCCGAAGGAATTTGTCACAAAATATAAACGAGGGGATATAAACCCAGTGTCTGCTTTGCATCAGTTTGCACAAATGCAGCGCGTACAGCTTGAATTAAAGGAAACAGTAGCAACAGGTAAATATATATATATATTTTAAATAAAATCACTTTCTTGGGAATCCACTCTATTCTAGTACTGGGACGTTACAGGTGCTGTTTAATAGGTGGAATTCAAAGCTGCCATATAATATTAGTTTGGTCCCTCTGTTATTTCAGTGGCTGCACCACTTGATTAAAATTGACCCATGACATACTATTCCTTGGTTGCCATTTAGATATTTTGCAGCCTTTCCTATGCTACCGCCATTGCTTCATAAAATGTTGGAGAGGTCACTTGCCTTTCCTTGGTTGCAACTTGGTATCCTCATTCCCTGCTCTAGAAATGCAAAGCATAAGTCATAATGTTGGGAATTGGTGAAATCAGTAACTCCATCTAAAACATTTATCTAGAAGAAGTTTCTGTTCATTTGACAGTCCCAAATAACTGATTAGGAACCCAGTTTAAATTGGAAATGAAAACAATATTCAAATTTATGTCATACTTGAAGTTCGGTGTCACAATGATATGACAGCTGTGTCTTGGTTTGGCTGGAGAATGAAGATTAGGAAAGAGCAGCGCTGTCTGCATATCCCTGGAATGGTTGGTTTTCTACCAATATTGAGCTATTAGATACAACGGAATTCAAATTTGGTGAAATGCAATATTCATAAATTATAATAATATAAAACTTTTACAGTTGCATTTGTCTAAAAAAAGATTTCCTGTGGCACTTTTTAAGGTAATCTCTTGGGATCATACTTTGCATTTTGTGCTGTGGTTGATGGCATTCAGTATAAGACTGGATTGGGGCAAAACAAGAAGGAATCAAAATCCAATGCCGCAAAACTTGCTCTTGATGAATTACTGCAGCTAGATGAGACAGAACCAAAACCTCTAGAAAATCCAGGTACTTTTGCTACTATGATGTTTTTCTCTTCACTATCAGGTTCAGGGGTGGGGAAACAATGTTATCGTAGACTAACCCAATCTTTTATTCTGTATTGGGGCCCTAGCGCTGGGGATACTGAAAAGAGTGGTAGATAGTACTGTATCTTCTTGCCCCCGTTTCAAGTAGCACTGCCATGTTTTTGAATCTTATAGTGTCTATGACGTGTGTCGGAATATTCCAAAGTTTTGGCCCCACATGGTCTAGTTGTATTGCAGACAGTTGGTGTCTGGGGTACTTTGACTATTCCAGAGACCAGTTGTGTTGGTTTGTAGCATATATTGGTTAAAGGAGCATATATTTCTCTTAAGTAAAATGTTAGGTTGTTCTCATTTTTTCCAATTTGGTATCTTTGCAGGTCCTCCCAGGAATCTTTCAGAAACTACAACCGTAACTGAACCTCAAAGAACAGCTGAAGCTAGCTACATTTCAAAGCTTCCTTATGGTAGGCATTTTCTGTTCTTCTATCAAATGTATGATCGTGCATGTTCATTTTTTATCACCAAATAAACTGCTATTTCCATAGCACAGTTTACAACGTGAGCCACCAACCCAGCGCGTGGGGTGCCAAGCAAGACCTTCATTGGTGCCTTAACATCTGCAGGTGTTGGTTTGGTGATCGCTGTATAAAGTGTAGAATTGTTAGGCTTATAAAGATGGAACCATTTTGTGGCATCTCAGGTTAGCTGTCACTCCGGTTTTTTCGTTTTTGCTTTGTTTTTGGTCAACTAAAAACAACAGTTATTGGTGATATAACCAGAGATGCAGTAGGCTACATAATCTAGTGAATGGCATGGAAGAGCTGTTGTGTAAAGATAAGCTTGCTTGTGTACTACTTGTATATTCTTAAGAAAGCAGATCATTACTTGAAGTACTCTCTGTGGACGCCCAAGAGAAGGATTTTACCATTCCATAAGGTAAAGGTAAAGGTACCCCTGCCTATACGGGCCAGTCTTGACAGACTCTAGGGTTGTGCGCTCATCTCACTCTAGAGGCCGGGAGCCAGCGCTGTCTGCAGACACTTCCGGGTCACGTGGGTAAAAGCCTCAGCGCATAGGGCTTGCCGATCGAAAGGTCGGCGGTTTGAATCCCCGCGGCAGGGTGCGCTCCTGCTGCTCGGTCCTAGCGCCTGCCAACCTAGCAGTTTGAAAGCACCCCCGGGTGCAAGTAGATAAATAGGGACCGCTTACCAGCGGGAAGGTAAACGACGTTCCGTGTGTGGCGCTGGCTCGCCAGATGCAGCTTTGTCACGCTGGCCACGTGACCCGGAAGTGTCTCCGGACAGCGCTGGCCCCCGGCCTCTTGAGTGAGATGGGCGCACAACCCCAGAGTCTGTCAAGACTGGCCCCTACGGGCAGGGGTACCTTTACCTTTATATACAGGAACAGAACACAGATCTTTTGCTAGCTGTCTCTGACACGACTCACAACTCCTACACTGACACACAGAACTCTGAACCTCTGAACTAACACATTCCAGTTAGTAGGCCATTAATTATCACTCCTTTGAGAGAGCTTGACCAATCAGGGAGCTGTCTCCATGTCTCTGTTATCACCAGGCAGACTTACTCCTTCACATGACCTTCTGGCTGTCTGCCAAACCTTAATTGTCTCTGTGTGAGTAGTTGCACGTACACAGTTTCCCAACAATACTTCCTCCTTATACCAAGGAGAATAAACGTTCATGCACACTATTTTTCCCATTTAGTGATGATTTCCAATATTTCTAAACAGTTGGTTTTGATTCTTTGCTTTTTCTTTATAACTTTACTAGATGGGCTGCATCTTGCGTATGAAAAAATTTCTCAAGCTGTCAGGGAAACATTCAACAGTTTGACTGCTAAATATCCAGAGTACCAGAGTTGTAGCAGTTCGCTGGCTGCTTTCATAATTGAAAGAGGTAAGCATAAACGTTGTTGTTGTTTAAATTGCTCTAGGGCAGCATTGGCAACTTCTGGTCCCCATAAAGCCGCCCTATCCCCCCCCCCCCCCCAAGTGATGTGGTTTGGCTCAAACCATGCTCACTTGTTCATCACTGAAAGTCAGGCATGGGACTGGTGAGGATCTAGTGTCAAATTCAAAAGGAAATATTGAGAGGTGCTGTCGCTTAGGAATTTGGCCCATACAGTGGTACCTTGGTTTAAGAACAGCTTGGTTTATGAACAACTTGGATTAAGAACACCGCAAACCCAGAAGTAGGTGTTTTGGTTTGTGAACTTTGCCTTGGAAGCAGAACATGTTCCGCTTCTTGTTGAGTGTGTGCCGTTTGTAAATTGAGTCCCCCGCTGCTATGGGAAAGCATGCCTTGGTTTAAGAACGCTTTGGTTTAAGAACGGACTTGCAGAACGGATTAAGTTTATAAACCAAGGTACCACTGTATTGCCTGGCTTGCATCTTATGTATGATGTTAGGTGATGGATAGGCCTGTCAAACTGGCCTACAGGGAGCTGACAGCTTGTGGCACCAGTCCTTTGTTCAAATTCAGTTCTGCACACCTGCTCTAGGACATACCTCTAAAAATATCATTAAATAAAAAGAAAGCTGAATTCCAAAATGGGCAACTAAATTTCTCAAATGTTTTGTTTGTTTGTTTTTAGTTAGACAGCATGAGGTGGTAGCTATCGGAACAGGTGAATTCAACTATAGTCAATGTGGTCATCCAGATGGGAGAATATTGCATGACTCTCATGCTGTTGTTACTGCAAGACGCTCTCTTCTTAGGTAAAAAAAATAAATAACGTTGCTGCTGTTTCTCAAATTAAAACTGCTGCCGGGTACACTTGTACCATGCTTTGGAGGGCTAAACTGGTCAGGGACCCATACCAGGGGTCTACTGGACTTAAAATGTCATGTCAAGAATGCCCTGGGCCTCCCAGCCAACTGGGGACTCCCGCCCCGGGCCTCAGACCAGCTCTTCCCGGGCCTGCTAATTCTTGGGAATATGTAATTTGACTCTAAAAGTAATTTGACACTAAAAGTTTTGTGTTCATCCTGGTTTCTCTAATGCAGATTTTAAATGCATCCTGTGTTGTATCTGCTTCTTTCAAGGTATTTTTATAGACAGCTTTTGCTCTACTACAGTAAAAATGCTGCCATGATGGATAAGTCCATATTTTGCATTGAGCCATCTTCAAACTTGCTTGCGCTAAAACCAAACGTAAGCATATTTCTCTACATGAATCAGTTACCAAAAGGATCTGCTCAGATTAAGTCCAGGCTGTAAGTATTAGACATTGCAACTTTACAAATTTTAATTCATGCAGATGCATTTTTCTCATTAAGGTGGTTTTATATTGTATTTGCTGCACAAGGAAGTAATATTGATTAGTCTGATTTGTAACACATTATCGCAGAGGTTTGCAGTTACGATTATTGGAAGGCCAACCTACTGAAAAGAAAAAGGGAGAGTAACATAGAAGTGATGCAAAATCAAATTTAAGTGTAGCCCAGTTCATACAGATAGCTGATAATTTTGTTTTCACTGCTTCGAACATCTATCTTTTGATTTCCCCCCGGCACTGAGTTAGTGTAAATTTACAGTGCTTTGTTCACAACTGAAGGGATAGAACTCTCTTTGATAAATTAACTCATATGCAATTAGCCAATTATTACCAAATATGTTTTGCTTTTGTATGTATGTATGTATGCAGACTTCTACCCATTTACAGTAGGTTTTTCTGGGCTGTGAACCAGTCATTCCACAGGAATAGAGTGCACTTTTTGGTGGGCACCACCTGTTTCAATCTTGGAAAGGAGCTCCCTGCCTTCCCAAACTGGCTCTGTTCATATTGAAGGATGAAGACTAGCTGTTGCAGAATCCAAGCCTTAAAAGATTCCCCTTGTTGGCATAGCTTCCTAGTGGTTGAGAAGGGGTCCTCTTGAAAGAAATAATTGATATTGTGATTGTGACAACAGTTGTGAATGTGGACCCTGTCCTGCTATGTGTATTTCCATGTATTAGCATGCTATTGCTTGCCAGGGTGATGGCAAAAGGTCAGTTGGAAGGAAATCACATACTGCTGTTAGCTCCCTATTAGCCAAAGATACCATAGATCTTTGAGCTGTTGACCTAGCACAAAAGGAACCTTGGCAGCTACCTTTAGTTCCTGAGAGGTGCTAAAACTGTGTTCTGGCAAGTTCTGGCTGGAAAAAAAGCCCTGGTATAAAGGCATCCACTTAGAGGCTGACTTCTATTTTGCAATGACTGGGGAAACTGCTATATCTTAATTATTGTGCTATATACTTAATTATAGACGCCTCAGTCCCAATTCTGCATCTGCATTTGAAGCTGATGAGGAACTGTGCCTTCATGTCGCTGTTGAAGGCAAGGTTTATCTCACGGTCTACTGCCCTGCTGAAATTTCTAGAATAAGCAGCATGTCTGCTAGTGACAAACTGACAAGATGGGAAGTACTGGGTGTTCAGGGAGCCCTGCTAAGTCACTTCATTCAGCCCGTTTACGTTAACAGGATCATTGTTGGTAAGTGAGTGACTTCTACATATTAAATACTGTTAAAATGCAACATAACAAATCACATACTTTCACGCTTGTCTGTTGGGTTGATAAGTGGCCCCCAAAACAGAACAGCTTCTGAAACATACAGTGACATGAAATTTAGCTTTGAGTTTGATAAATGTCTCATCTTTTCTCTATTCAAAGTATTTAATCAGCTTACAAAATTCAGTACTAAAATATAAAATGACATTTTAAAAGCCTTTCACAACCTAGTGCCCTCCAGATGTCATGGGTTACAGTTCCCATAGCCCTGACGGGAACCGTAGTTCGAGATATCAAAACATACCGTATTTTTCGCTTTATAAGACGCACCAGGCCACAAGGCGCACCTAGTTTTTGGAGGAGGAAAACAAGAAAAAAAATATTCTGAATCTCAGAAGCCAGAACAACAAGAGGGATCGCTGAGCAGCGAAAGCAGCAATCCCTCTTGCTGTTCTGGCTTCTGGGATAGCTGCGCAGCCTCCATTCGCTCCATAAGACGCACACACATTTCCCCTTACTTTCTAGGAGGCAAAAAGTGAGTCTTATGGAGCGAAAAATACAGTAGTTTTGAAAATTTTTGATTTACAGGTTGAAAGCTAAGTCTATCCAGTCTCTGGACCAATTGACATGAAATCAGTTCATCTGTATGCTACACTCGCATGGTGCTTGTACTTTTTATTCTGTACCCTTTGCATGAAAAGATCACCTCTCTGCCATTTCTGATTGTGAACACCAGTAATGTTTGAGAGAGAGTTCCATGTTTGTGAACACTTATGCACAGGGTAGAAAGCTGCACTTGGTGTAATAGTAATAATAATAACAATAATGATAATAAAATTTATTATTTGTACCCCGCCCATCTGGCTGGTCCCCAAAGACCAAGAATACACTAAGATGTCACACGTTAAAAACTTCCCTGAACAGGGCTGCCTTAAGATGTCTTCTGAATGTCAGGTAGTTGTTTATCTCTTTGACATCTGATGGGAGGGCGTTCCACAGGGCGGGTGCCACTACCGAGAAGGCCCTCTGTCTGGTTCCCTGTAGCTTTGCTTCTCGCAATGAGTGAACCGCCAGAAGGCCCTCGGCGCTGGATCTCAGCGTCCGGGCAAAACGATGGGGTTGGAGACGCTCCTTCAGGTATACTGGGCCGAGGCCGTTTAGGGCTTTAAAGGTCAGCACCAACACTTTGAATTGTGCTCAGAAACGTACTGGGAGCCAATGTAGGTCTTTCAAGACCGGTGTTATGTGGTAAACTTCCTAGTGCACATCCAGTATGCACCTTGTGTGTTTAGAATTGAGTCTCTACTTTCAGTCAATATTAAATATTAAAACACTGACTGTTTCCTAGTATCTGCGTTTAGTGTGCTACATGTCTTATTAACTTCTGAAAACTAATGTTCTCTGGGAATGGGGCTTAAAGCAGAGAGTAAATGGTAACTGTGCTCTCCATAGAGCAACGCTCCAGAGTCTAGAAGCATGCCTTGATCTTCTCTTAATATTTGGTGTGGTTCTTAATGTTTTTTAGGGGATGGGAACTGCCATGATACGCGAGGATTGGAAATAGCTATCAAACAACGGGTAGATGATGCTCTCACTTCAAAACTGCCCATGTTCTACATGGTGAACAAACCTCGCATTAGCTTGGTACCTGCTGCTTGCGCTGTACAGGTAGATTTGGAACGCAGATCTCTTAGTTTGAATTGGTCCCAAGGAGACTTGTCGTTGGAGGTCGTAGATGGGCTAAATGGGAAGATCACAGAAAGGTAAATGTTTATAACAAAAAGTACGTTAAATTGAAAGAAGCACCTTAGCTTAATTGTCCTCTGTTCAAAACAAGTGGGAAGTTATTCTCATGTGCTCGGACCCTGCTCCTGCCAACCTAGCAGTTCGAAAGCACACCAAAAAGTGCAAGTAGATAAATAGGTACCACTCTGGTGGGAAGGTAAACAGCATTTCCATACGCTGCTCTGGTTTGGGTGTTCCATTGCGCCAGAAGTGGCTTAGTCATGCTGGCCACATGACCTGGAAAAACTGTCTGCAGACAAATGTCGGCTCCCTCGGCCTGTAAAGCAAGATGAGCGCCAAACTCCAGCGTCATCCGCGACTGGACTTAACTGTCAGGGGTCCTTTACCTTTACTTTTAATCTTGGTTATGCATTCTATAAAATAACTTTGAAACAGAGGCTTCTAGTTTTCCACGTAACCCTAAAACCTGTTAAGGATTTTCAGTAACTTTGCTCTCTATAACTAGTTGAATTCAGACAAATAACCCCTAGTGTGCTCTTTATCCATCACTATTTTTCATACCTAGTTCACCCTTCAAAAGTGGAATTTCAATGGCAAGTCGTCTTTGCAAGGCTGCGATGCTAAGTCGTTTCAATTTAGTGGTTAAAGAATCAAAGAGAGATGATTTACTTAAAGCGGGCACATACCACGAAGCAAAGGTAAGACTTGATGAAAGGAAACTCGCTGTAAGCGCAGATCTCATGAAGTCTATTTTGTTCATTCACTGAGTTCAGAATTGGTTTGGTTTTAACGCTAGCAAGGGGAAACAGTATCCTAGATCTTGTTATTTGAATAGCTGTTAATCTAAAGTTCACAGTTCAATAGTATTCATTAATCTGGAAAGTAATTCAGTAGTATACATGGTTTTATTGTATTTTAAAACAAGAGCACATCGGTAATTTGTTTACCATGATACAGGGAAGAAATTTAGTAATCTATCCATCTGCTTTAACCAATGTGTTAAATTGGCTTTAATCCTGTATTAAAAAGATAGGAATAGCATGATAAAGTAGCTGATAGATCCTTGCGCCCTCTTCAGCTTCGAACTGTAGAAAGGGTTGGGGCTGGGAATTAAAGGCAGTTTGCACAGGTAGGAGAATGTATACTCCTGACAGGAGGCTTAGTTGGGTCAGAATTGAGTGTAAACTTCCAGAGTTAGTGCTAAATACAGTAATTCTGCTAAATGAGCCACACAGCTGCTAAAAGGTTGTGAAGGTTGGCAGTTCAAATCCCCACGACGGGGTGAGCTCCCGTTGCTTGGTCCCTGCTCCTGCCCACCTAGCAGTTCAAAAGCACGCAGTGCAAGTAGATAAATAGGTACCGCTCCGGCGGGAAGGTAAACGGCGTTTCCGTGCGCTGCTCTGGTTTGCCAGAAGCGGCTTAGTCATGCTGGCTTCCTCGGCCACTAAAGCGAGATGAGCACCACAACCCCAGAGTCGTCTGCGACTGGACCTAACGGCCGGGGTCCCTTTACCTTTTTACCCATGTACTATATGAAACCAAAGGGGCGCATTGGTTGCCAGATGTGAAATATATTGGCATTATTGTAAGCTCTCCTCCCCAGCTAAGTTATGCAAGAGTGCTGTCCCCAGGGAGGCTTGCTTGTCACCTTATTTAGGCACCAAGTGAAAACATTTCCCTGTAACCAGTCCTTTGGCAGATTAAGCAATTTATGTCTTTTTAAGTATGTTTGTGGCGGGGGGGGGGGAGGGTTATTGGTTTTCATTTCTTATATTGCATTTTGTGTTTTTATGTTGTGTACTGCCCTGTGATTTTTGGATGCTAATTATTATTAATAATAATTTTATTAGAGATAAATAGGCCTTTTGGAGCATTTGTATTTCAACAAGCTTGCCGTACACAAACTTTCAAAACGCATTGTGAGGATTTCTTTATACCAACCTCACTGTTAAATTATTAATTGAACTTTCAAAATTTAGATTATGGCAGAGTCCTACCAAGGAGCGAAATACTTGCTGAAAACCTACCTGGAGCAGCATGGTTTTGGGTCTTGGATTGTGAAGTCTCCACGTATTGAACAATTCAGTATGTAAAGATTAATATATCGGCTCCGGAGCGCTTGAAGTAGACTAGTTTTTTGAGTTTCTTAACTTTTTTCATTGGTTAGTAGTTTTAGATCAGTACAGTGTCAACTGATTGCTGAAAAAAATGTACATACGCAAAATAAGTTAGCTAAATTGTTAATATATGCGGGCCATTTTTATTACTTAAGTCTCTTGCCAGTATAAAGATATCTGGCATTAAAGTATAGTTTGGTGTTTTATGTGTGTTATGCATTTGCAGTAATATATTTTTAATTGATTTCTCATACTTTGAATACGAAGCTTTAAAATAAGTGAGGCTGAACAATGTAAAAGTGGAGAATTGTGTGCTGGCAATAATTATTTTGCCAGGTTCAGTGGAAGTTACCATGTCATCACCTTGTTTTAAAGATTGGTTGCTTCTCTTCTGGCTTTAGAAGCCACAATTTTCCTTATTAATCATCATTAAACTCTGTGGGCTATATATTTTTTCAGTTGTGGGCACTCAAGTTTAAGCCTGTAGGAAACTACAGCAGTAGAAAACCCCACAAGCGCAGTGTCAAACCAAATATGTGATCTACTCATGGTACGTTATGGAAAACAGGCCTGCAAGCTTTTCAAGCCCAGTATTTTGTGCATAATTGTGTTTGCATTTGGAAACAACTTGGAAATTGTATCAGGTGTCTTAAATATTTCATTTGCAATTTGACTTCAGAGATGATGTTGACGGCTTAATGTCCTTTTCCCTCTAAAATCCTTAAGGCTGAAAGGGTCTTAATCACATACCGTAGTTTGCCATTAAAATTAATCTTACCCAGCTTCATAAAAAGTTCCATTTCTGAGAACTAGCAAGCTCACAAATGTTCTACTGCTTCTGTGGTCCAAATGGTAAAAATGTGCAAACCAGTAGCCAAAAGGATATATTTAATGCCATTTCATTGAAGTTGGTGTCGCCCCTGCAGGAGTTGGTTTATATATGGGCAGGTATCTTGGAAAAGGCATTTATTGTGGTTAAGCTATTTCAAGAGTCATCATAATCTAAGTTTTTGAATCAAAGTGAAGGAAGTTTCATGTATATTGGCAGTCAAATGCTATTTGCCAGGAACATGCTTGGAACTGAATGTCTATAATGTATATATGACTGTCTACATGGAGAGTCTTTGCTGGCCACAAAGCAAAGATGGATCTGTACAGTTGCACAAACAACAGGGCAAACAGCTTTTATACCATGTGAAGCCACTGCCCCCCAAGTATTTTCACAGCACACCTTCATTGTGATACTTTTGTGAATGAAACAGGCCTCAGCATCTGAAGACTAGCCTGACCTACGCTGTAACTTTTTTTTTAAAAAAAGGGGTGGTTTGACTCGCTGTTTTCTGATTCACATTTAGAGGCTTTGAACAGTAAGATGAGATTTCTAGTTTTTTAATAGGAATTATCCCGGGTAGCCTGCATGGTGCTTTCCAGTTGGCTTACAGTTCCCATCGTCCCTGACCACCGGCCATTCTCACTGGGCATACTGGGAGTTGTAAGTCCAACAACATCTGAGGGGCATCACTTTGGCTGCTCCTAAATTAGTGTGTGTTACTGAGCAATAACTTTTAGCCCGATGAAGAAATAAATGTGTTGGGGTTGTTTTTTTTTTGTTACATTGTGGGTTTCCCCCCCAATAAAACTTGGGTTTTTTTGCTGAGAATTGTTGTTTGACTTGTGTGGCTTGAAGTAATAATAACGCGTTCCTTTTCACTGGAAAGCTTGATCCCCACTGCCGCCCCCGTTCTTAAAGCCTATTGCAACAAATCTGTGGAGAATTATTCTTTTTTGATAACTAAACATTTTCACTGGTGTGCATTCCCACAATGCCAAACTTCATGCGCTCATGCTGCCGTGTTAACAACGTCCTCAATATCAAAAGTGTGCTGGGTTCTTCACAGGACACAAGTGACAATAGACCTTGCCCAATACCCCCCTCCTTCATGAACCAAAGGGGGGGGGCGTATCTAAGGACAGAACAACAAATTATGCTACAGAAGTCGAGGAATTATATTGAGGTGATACTTACGGATAAATGTAGCAGATCATTTGAGGAAAGGCACATTTTCTTCATGTAAACTAGCTAGTGAGAATAATACCTTAATAGTCTGGACAATCATACCTTGAGTTACAAACGCCCCAGGTTACAAACGCTTCAGGTTACAAACTCCGCTAAGCTGGAGGAGTTACCCCGAGTTGAGAACTTTACCCCAGGATGAGAACGGAAATCGTGTGCTGGCGGCGCAGCGGCAGCAACAAGCCCCATTAGCGAAAGCACGCCTCTAGTTAAGAACAGTTTCAGGTTAAGAACGGACCTCCGGAACAAAATAAGTTCTTAACTAGAGGTACCACTGTAATTACTCTTAATCCATTGCTAGAAGACATGGAGACAAATATGAACAGTGGGCGTGAGAGAAAACAATACAGAAGTAAATCATGAGTCAAACCTAGTGTGGGATGATCTGTCGACCGTCCCAGTTTTCATGTTTATTTTCCTCCAGGCATTTATATACTGGATCGTTAGCATGTCTAAGAAGTGATATAAGGACTCAGGTTGTCCTCAAAATATTATGAAGGTTTTAAATTAATACAGTACATGAAATTGCCCTGCTAATATTGGCAGCCACTGCAAGCTTTTTAAGCACTGGAGTTAAGTGCTGGCGGGAGTCTGTCCCTATTGACAAATATAGCTGCAGAATTGTGCACCGGAGGAGGTTCCAGGCAACCCTACATAGAGTACATTGCAATAATCAAGTCTTGAAATTACCAAAACAGAACCCGTCACATCCAGACTATCCTTCCCAGTCCAGATATTGCTGTCATCTATGTACCTGCCCTCACTGCCACTAATGTATTTATTTCATTTCATTTCTATACCACTTTATATTTTTAAGGAAAATCTCAAAGCGGTTTACAGAGTATTAAAACGTCAAGAAAACAATCTGAAGAAAGTCAAATATAGAGTATACTGCGAAAGCAACGTAATTAACAGAAAACTACATTATTAAAGATTTCAAAATAAAACATTACAAAGGAGGTCAACTGCGGAACACATATTTAAGACAAACCAAGTTGACAAAAAAACCCCCAAACGTTTCAAAAGAAAAAACATTGCTAAGTGAAGTCAAATATAAAATGCACTTTTAAAACATCATAATTAGCAAGAGAATAAAATATTATCATAAGTATGACACGGCTGTTTGGCAGGCACCAAAAGATGGGGCAAAAGAATCCAATAGTTAGGGTTTGTTGTCAGGCATAGCAATGTCCCTCTGGTCTCCCCAGGAACCACTTTGGTAGTGCTGGGTGAGTGTGGGCCCCGCCCCCTAGGCCAGGTGGAAAGGGCCTTGCAGGGAGCGGCCTTCACGACTCACAGCCGGGCAATGTCCCTCTGCTCTCCCTTCAGTGCTAGCTTCAGGGCTCTGCATTCAGACCAGCAAGATCCCCAAATCCCAATGATCCCCAAATTTATGTGGAAAATGGACAAGGTTTCCATGACAGAGCAACTGGTACCACATGCACACATTAGCAGAACAAGCAGGGCAAAGACAGGGTGGTCAGTGTCCTCCTTTGGAGAAGACTTGTGTCCATTTGAAGGGCTATCAGAAGGTTAGGATAAGGCAGGGGTCTGCAACCTTTAAGACAAAAAGAGCCACTTGGACCCATTTCCGAAGGAAAAAAAACTGGGAGCCGCAAAAATTGTCATTATAAAAATAACTTTTTTGTCACTTTTTTATTATTTCTTTGTTTGACCCCTCAGAATTACTCCTCCTCATAGAAATAAATGTTAAATTAACAAGTTACCTTTTTTGTGTGTGTGTTCTTCACTCCCCTTCAAAACAGTGACCAGCGTACATGCCCCCTTTCAATGCAGTGACCAGCGTACATGCCCCTTACAATGTAGCGGGTGGGCGGGAAGGTGACGTCAGGACGGTGCGTGACTAACGCACACACCACCCCCATGCGATGTCACAGCCAGTACAGCGCCCGCCACAGTGGGGAGTGTCGGGGCGTACAATGCGCCTCCTCCCCTCGCTAGTATCCGCCCCGGAGCCGCGGCAAAGGTGTAAAAGAGCCACATGCGGCTCCGGAGCCGCGGGTTGCAGACCCCTGGGATAAGGAAAGGTGGCAGAATAAAGACGGGTGGCAGTTCTCTGTATGATGTCCTCTGTTTGAATGGCTGTCCATTCCAAATCTGGTTTAAAAGTAAAGGAGGAAAGCAGGGGCCCAGGAACTGCCCCTCAGCAGCCAGCACCTTGGCAGAAGACTGAGCACATGCACACAGGCCCTGGTCCTCCCCACTACAGTGAGATGTATTGTATTCCTCTAGAAATTATAGGGTGATATCTAACATTAGTCATACATTAAAATAATGCATCCAGCTAATTCAGACTCAATTTCACCGAAACCAAAGGGTCTACATTGTATGACTCAGTATTGTAGTAATCATTTTTAAATGTGGATCTATATACAGCATATATACAGTATCCTCTTTCTTTTTTAAGCCATGTGGCAGTGGCCATTATAAGCAGAGAGATCAATTTCTGTACAGTGGTACCTCGGGTTACATACGCTTTAGGTTGCATACAGACTCCGCTAACCCAGAAATAGTGCTTCAGCTTAAGAACTTTGCTTAAGGATGAGAACAGAAATTGTGCTACGGTGGCAGCAGGAGGCCCCATTAGCTAAAGTGGTGCTTCAGGTTAAGAACAGTTTCAGGTTAAGAACGGACCTCCCGAACGAATTAAGTACTTAACCCGAGGTATCACTGTAATTCGGAGAATCTAGGGAAGCAGTTGCAGTAAGTGCTATTATTCAGTCTGTGTCAGAGACTGGCTGCACGATGAGGAGTAGTGGGGGGCATCAGTCAGGGAACCCCCAAGGGAGACCTCAGAGGAGGAAGGCTCAGAGCCTGGGGATTGGGAAAGGGACAGTGAGGGGAGGTCAGAGGGAGTAGGAGCTGGATGCTGAAGGGGCAACAAAGTTTAGTGAGCAGGAAGAACCTGTGGAAGGGAGCAGTTCAGACTCCAAGGCTGAAGCAGAGGAGGGGCGTCAAGAGACTGATGAGGAATCCAGGGAGTCTCCCTCTCCTGCTGCAACAAGCTCCCCTCCAGCCTTGTCTCCAAGAACGCACAGAATAATGAGGAGAGTGGAATAGAGGCCAGAGATGTTCAGATGCTGTTTGAGACTGCTTGGGAGAGGAGGAGCCTCAGAAGGCAGGGACCTCAGTCCTGACAACTGCTCCACAGGGCCAAGACTTACTGGGAAGTGTCGCTGAGTTGTATGTTCATTTCCTTGAATAAAAAGTTGGCTGAGCACTGACAACTGGCCTTGCTTCTTTGTGCTGACCTGCATCTGACTCCAGCCCTGGCAGCCTGGCCCTTTGTTTCCCCCCTGATCATGGGAAGTGCAGTCTGACCCTAACTCTGCTTAGAAGGAAGTCCCAGTGATCTGGCCAGTGTGCTTTGGGGGCACAGCTATAACACAGTGGTGGAGTGTGTGTGTTGTATGGAGGAGGTCACAGATTTCCAGATATGGCTGCTGGAGGAAATCCTTAGAGAGACACTGTCAGTCATTGATACAAAGCCAGATGGGAGCACTGGCCTAATTCAGTTATAAGGCAGCTTCCTTTGTTCCTATGCTTAGGGTTGCAGCCATGAAGCTCAATTCCACGGATGAATTGGGTGGGGCTTCCTCCCAAGGAAGCATACACAAGATGGCAGCTTTAGGCTTGCAGTCTAGGAGTAGCCACAGTGGCATCATCCATAGAATCGGAATCGCAGAGTTGGAAGGGACCTCGAGGGTCATCTAGTCCAACCCTCCTGCGATGCAGGAATCTCAGCTAAAACATCCATGACAGGTGGCCATCCAACCTCTGCTTCCAAACCTCCAAGGAAGGAGAGTCCACCGCCCTCCTAGAGAGTCTGTTCCACTGCCTAACAGCTCTTACGGTCAGAAGGTTCTTCCTACACTTAGTCGGAAAGGCCTCTATGGGCATATATGGGCATTGTTGGCAACCGATGCCACACAGAATGGCATTACCCTGGCCCCCTACTCTAAGTAAGTTGATTTGGGAGCAACAAAAAACAGGTCATAAAAACATGCTTGCTCCTGGCTTATTTTCACTAACTACAGTCAATCCAGAAATCTCTGAGTGTGGATATGACAGGAAACTGTGGTTAGTTTATACATTTGTTGCACAGGCAAACAAAAAAATTACACATAACACGGAGCAAAATAACACCGTATTCCGAATCTTGGCTGTCTCTCAGAGTGCACTAATATAAACACTGAACCAGGTGGACCCCTAATGAAACATTTCTCCCCATGAGAAATCATCTGTCATATCACTGACATTTTCCTGTCAGGTATTAAAAGAGGAACTACTGAATAGTCGTGCAAAGAAGCTATCATCTCAAGCAAAAACCTTTCATTGCAATCACAAGTCAAGTGTGGTCTTATCTGGAATACTACCAGTCAGCCCCCATTTTCAAGTGGGCCAGTGGCTGCTAAAATGTTAAAGGAAAATACCAGTTTACCATCTTATAGATCAGCCTTCTGCTCTCTCAGTGGCAATGTTTTCCTTGCCCAGTGCAAGAAAGAAGTGCACCAAACAAGGCAAATTCCTTTAAAATGAATGCTTTTGATTAGGAGAATTTTAAATCTATTGGCAATGGCAAATAGATTAATGACGTCATGCATTACACAACTGTGGTTACAGCAGGATAAAACCATATCCAAAGTAATTTCACACGGTAATTTCACCTCTAACTGCTTTCCTGTAAAACAACAGTCCAACTTCAGTGATGATTATCTGGAAAATGACTTTACACATTTCACCCAGTTTTGCAAGTTACAATAATTATGCAATCATGTCATGGCGGTTAAAGTTAAGACAGAGATAGAACAGAAAAGAGCACTTAACTTTAAACTGCACAAGGCATTCTTAAGCATCAAACACAGAGGTTTTTAATCCTCAAAGTGAAATGAAATTTCTTCTGTAGTTAGTGGAGCTCTACATCTATTTCAGTCACTCCAAGCCCTTCCCATCCACAAACCAGGTATTATATTTCAACAAAGCAATTTTCAAGGGAAAGACGACCAGTATGCTACAAACAGGAGCAATTACCCCCCACTTTCTTTTTTTAAGCCAACTTTTTTTAAAAAAAAACAAGCACCCAGGCTTCATTCATTCTATCATAGAATGTTCTCTATACATAGGAGTGAGAAGCAACTGCTGTCCTTTCCAACTGTACCCCAGATTGCAGCCCATTTACCTTGCTCCATAGAATTCAATGGGGGACACTGAGATCCAAGCCAGCCCCTCTTCCCATAGTCTTTCCCTTATTCTCCTGTGCAGGTGATGTTCCTGTAGTTTGTAATCCATGAGATTTGGGTAGTTTACAAATTCAGTTCCCTTGTATTTCCAGAATGATTTAATTTGGAATGAAAACACTCATTTCCCATCAAAGCCCTGAAGTGACCCCCTGTCAAAAATAAAGACATTTGCAACCACTGTATTAATGCTGCAAGGGACTTTTTTATGTGTGGTTATGACCTACTGGTGGCGGAAGGAGCGAGTCGCATTCCAGTGAGTGAGCCTGTCCCTGGCTATAGTACTGTTGGCCCTCTCACTGGTCAGAGCTGAAGGAGTTAAGGGGCAGAGGGATTAGGAGAGGGAGGCTGGGAAGATGAAACAGATTTGAAAAGGCAACTGAAACCAGCTTTGGTTAGATTGCTTCACCAAGATGGAGATTTTAAAGAGAATCAAGAAAATTAAAAATACTTTACTGGAAAACCAAGAGAAAATGAAGATAAATGAAGGAATATGAAGAGGGGAATCAAGTTTTAGTTACCTTTCAAACTAATGAGTCTTTGGATGAAAAGAAGGAGCACATGGATATGACGTCTGCTTAAAGAAGAGGGGAAATAGAAGGCTTTTCTTTTCAAAGGCAACTAGAGAAGTCATTTCATGAACGGAAAGTTACGGAAGCTAGAAATGTGCATGTGGAGGGGGGGGGAGCAAAGAAGACGGGCGAGGACAAAGCCGTTTCTTCTAATTTCATGTGGGCTCAGGTTGCCTTGGAAGGAGAGAAAGACAGGTAAGTTAAAAACTTGCTGAAAAAGCAAATCATTTTGAGGATGAACCTGCTGATGGCGACTGGAGTGACTGATCAGGGACATGGCAAGTCCAGGATCCTGAGGGAAAGTGCTTTCTCCAAAGGAAGTTCCTGAGAGTGGCTAGAGTACTGGATTAGGACCTGGGAGACTTGAGTTCAAATCTTCACTCTGCCATGAAGCGCTCTATCTCTCAGCCTAACCTGCCTCACAGGGTTGTTAAGATCAAATGAGGAAGCAGACTAGAACATCAACTCCATCAACTTAAACTGGAGCCTTCCATTCCAGCAGAACCAGCAAGATTATGAAAAGAAATGGGAAATGGAGCTCAAAAGGTAACTATGGAACAGGCCAGGCAAGATTACCCCGGATGTGTAACATGGCTCTCTGGTGGTAATAACCAAGGTTTTTGGATTTTATTTTATTTTTGCTAAGCATCTTCTAGGAATAGCTATTTAGGACATAGCTCAAACAACACAAAGCATTGACTTTATACAAACAACTTTATACAACTACTGGGTGATCTTTTTCAGTGTAATGCGTTTGTACTGTTCTCTCCTTTTTAATCTCTTCACCCGCTTCATGAAAAAAATGACAGTCAAAATGGCACTCTTTGACTGAACCACATCTAGGTGAGTATCCCTTGCTTGACTAGGGAGGAGATATCTAGTCAAAATGGTACTCTGTGATTCCTCATTCGTTTTAACATTGCGGCAAGACGGTTTGCGACTTTTTACAACAAAGGAAACTTCTGTATCTTCTCATCTTAAACTGGAGCCTTCAACTCTGGAATATGTCTCCAATGTGCCTTGCAAGTGGAGGATTCCAGAACGAATGCTTGTAGGTTATAGAGCGGTACTGAAAGGACTGGCCTTTCCAGCAACAACAACAAGATGACATAATAAATGGGAAACAGACGTCAAAAGGTAACTATGCAACAGGGCAGGCAAACCTATCTCCGATACGTCATGTGGCTGTGGTAGTAATAACTGTAAAATCATGGCCTATGATTTCATTGACAAATGCGCTAAGGGGGTAGATTATGCTGTATCCCTCACTGCTCCGTGTGTGTCCCTCCCAAAGCTGTGCGCTCAGTGGAAGAGGACGACCATTCCAGGTAGAAGGAGTGTACTATTCTTCAGTCAGGGGCATACGATAGCTGTGCTCCCCTGGTGGAACCTCCAAGCTTTTTGCTAAGCATCTTCCAAGAACACCATTTAATACATACTGCAGCACCTTACTTGGATGTGTCTGGAGTCTTGGAAGCTTGACTACCCTACGTTCTCCTCCAATTGGACCCTTGAGCTTGTTTGGAGGTCCTAGCAGGGGGGCGGAGCTAGCATATACCCTTGACCAAAGAATGGTGCACCTCTTCTATCTGGGATGGTCATCATCTTCTACTGAACACGCAGAATTGGGAGGGACACACATGGAGCAGGGAGGGAGGGAGGGGCACCCGCCTAGTCAGCTAGATCAGCCGAATGAAGACTGGCGATCAGTGGGGTGACAGATGTCGCAGCCAGATCGCCCTCACATCCTCTTCGCCTGTCACTTCTCACTTTGAAGCGACCATCACAGCTGAAGGAAGGTAACTATCAAGTACTCTTGAATATTCAGAGGCGATGACAGGCTCAGATAACTCACAAGTAAACCCTAAACGCTACATCACAATGGTAGCAGCAATATATTATGAGCGAAGGACATCTAGGTGAGTATCTCTTGCTTCGCTGGAAAGAAAAATTTTATTGCCTTCCTTCTGCAACTCTTTGTGCAAAGACTGTTTCAGGTCACAGGAGAAGGACGATCACACCGCCATGAGCTCACTGGAGAAAAGGTAGGTATTGGTGTAATAATACATAAAATATACAAGTTCCTAAGAAGCTTGCACTTGGCAACATTGGTCATTCAGTCATTCTTTTCAGATGAGCTGGGAACGGAAGACGCCAGGTGGCCGCCATTCCTGTTTCCAAGGGAACTTCTTCTGTCGAGATGTCACTGCAGAGAAGGCCTTTTCCTGTGTCAGTCCACAATGAGGTACACTTGCGGGCGGGACAACACTCTTTCTTTTGTTCCAGATCTTCTGTTTTACAGACGTCGCAGAGTTCACTGTGTCTGAGGCAGAGCTGTTTTGTTAACTCCCAAGATGCAAAGTGAGTAAGAGCTCTTGATACATCAAGTAAAAACCAGCAGTGTATTATTGAGAGAAACATGCATTTTGATTGTGTAACTTTAGGTAACATTGCTGTTTTTGTTCCTCTGTTTCTGTAGGAGAGAGAAAAGGTGCTGAAGACCCCAGTCTCTTCCAGGTGCATCTCATGGAACTCTTTACAATTGTGTCTGAAGAGCCCACAACACTCAGATGAAGCCACCTCTTCCTGCAGAGTCACAGAAGTCATGGTGGATGTATTTTACAAACACACAAACAAACAAACAAACAAACAAACAAACAAAAAGCTCAGAAAAATACCAAGATGGAGATTTTAAAGAGAATCAAGAAAATTAAAAAATACTTAACTGGAAAAGCCAAGATAAATGAAGATAAATGAAGGAAAGGGAGAGTCAAATGTTATTTACCTTTCAAACTGATGAGTCTTTGGATGAAAAGAAGGAGCACATGAAAGGGTACATGGATATGAAGTCCGCTTAAAGAAGAGGGAAAATGAGTAGGGAAAATAGAAGGCTTTTCTTTTAAAAGGCAACTAGATCTTTTTCATTTCATGAAAAGTCATTTCATGAAGGGAAAGTTGGGTTTTTTTGTTTCTGAAGCTAGAAATGTGCCTGTCGAGAGAGAAAAAGCAAAAAAGACAAGGAGAGGTCAAAGCCGTTCCTTCTAATTTCATGTTGGCCCAGGTTGCCTTGGAAGGAGAGAAAGACAGGTAAGTTAAAAACTTGCTGAAAAAGCAAATAAAGCATTTTGAGGATGAACCTGCTGATGGCGACTGGAGAGTGACTGCTCAGGGACATGGCAAGTCCAGGATCCTGTGGGAAAGTGCTTTCTCCAAAGGAAGTTCCTGAGAGAGGCTAGAGTGCTGGATTAGGACGTGGGAGACTCGAGTTCAAATCCTCACTCTGCCATGAAGCGCTCTATCTCTCAACCTAACCTACCTCACAGGGTTGTTGTGAGGATCAAATGAGGAAGCAGACTAGAACATCAACTCCACTAAGCCTTTCCAGCAGAACCTGCAAGATTACGAAAAGATAGGGGAAATGGAGCACAAAAGGTAACTATGGAACAGGCCGGGCAAAATTATCCCTGATGCATAACATGGCTCTCTGGTGGTAATAACCAAGGTTTTTGGATTTTATTTTATTTTTGCTCAGCATCTTCTAGGAATAGCTATTTAGGACATAGCTCAAACAACACAAAGCGTTGACTTTATACAAACAACTTTATACAACTACTGGGTGATCTTTTTCAGTGTAATGCGTTTGTACTGTTCTCTCCTTTTTAATCTCTTCACCCGCTTCATGAAAAAAATGACAGTCAAAATGGCACTCTGTGACTGAACCACATCTAGGTGAGTCTCCCTTGCTTGACTAGGGAGGAGATATCTAGTCAAAATGGTACTCTGTGATTCCTCATTCGTTTTAACATTGCGGCAAGACGGTTTGCGACTTTTTACAGCAAAGGATTCTTCTGTATTTTCCCATCTGAAACTGGAGCCTTCAACTCTTGAATATGTCTCCAATGTGCCTTGCAAGTGGAGGATTCCAGTGGAGGCAGAACGAATGCTTGTAGGTTATAGAGCGGTACTGAAAGGACTGGCCTTTCCAGCAACAACAACAAGATGACATAATAAATGGGAAACAGACGTCAAAAGGTAACTATGCAACAGGGCAGGCAAACCTATCACTGATACGTCATGTGGCTGTGGTAGTAATAACTGTAAAATCATGGCCTATGATTTCATTGACAAATGCGCTAAGGGGGTAGATTATGCTGTATCCCTCACCGCTCCGTGTGTGTCCCTCCCAAAGCTGTGCGCTCAGTGGAAGAGGACGGCCATTCCAGGTAGAAGGAGTGTACTATTCTTCAGTCAGGGGTATACGATAGCTGTGCTCCCCTGGTGGAACCTCCAAGCTTTTTGCTAAGCATCTTCCAAGAACACCATTTAATACATACTGCAGCACCTTACTTGGATGTGTCTGGAGTCTTGGAAGCTTGACTACCCTACGTTCTCCTCCAATTGGACTCTTGAGCTTGTTTGGAGGTCCTAGCAGGGGGGCGGAGCTAGCATATACCCTTGACCAAAGAATGGTGCACCTCTTCTATCTGGGATGGTCATCCTCTTCTACTGAACATGCAGCATTGGGAGGGACACACATGGAGCAGGGAGGGAGGGAGGGGACACCCGCCTAGCCAGCTAGATCAGCCAAATCAACCCTGCCAATCAATGGGGTGACACATATAGCAGCCAGATCGCCCTCACATCCTCTTCGCCTGTCACTTCTCGCTTTGAAGCGACCATCACAGCTGAAGGAAGGTAACGATCAAGTACTCTTGAATATTCAGAGGCGATGACAGGCTCAGATAACTCACAAGTAAACCCTAAACGCTACATCACAATGGTAGCAGCAATATATTATGAGCGAAGGACATCTAGGTGAGTATCTCTTGCTTCGCTGGAAAGAAAAATTTTATTGCCTTCCTTCTGCAACTCTTTGTGTAAAGACTGTTTCAGGTCACAGGAGAAGGACGATCACACCGCCATGAGCTCACTGGAGAAAAGGTAGGTTATGGATGTAGAAATACATAAAATATACAAATTCCTAAGAAGCTTGCACTTGGCAACATTGGTCATTCAGTCATTTTTTTCAGATGAGCTGGGAAGTGAAGACACCAGGTGGCCACCATTCCAGTTTCCAAGGGAACTTCTACTGTCAAGATGTCACTGCAGAGAAGGCCTTTTCCTGTGTCAGTCCACAATGAGGTACACTTGCGGGTGGGACAACACTCTTTCTTTTGTTCCAGATCTTCTGTTTTCCAGACGTCGCAGAGTTCACCGTGTCTGAGGCAGAGCTGTTTTGTTAACTCCCAAGATGCAAAGTGAGTAAGAGCTCTTGATACATCAAGTAAAATCCAGCAGTGTGTTATTGAGAGAAACATGCATTTTGATTGTGTAACTTTAGGTAACATTGCTGTTTTTGTTCCTCTGTTTCTGTAGGAGAAAGAAAAGGTGCTGGAGACTCCAGTCTCTTCCAGGTGCATCTCATTGACACCCTCTCTTTACAGTTGTGTCTGAAGAGCCCACAACACTCGGATGAAACCACCTCTTCCTGCAGAGTCACAGAAGTCATGGTGGACGTATTTTACAAACAAACAAACAAACAAACAAAAAACTCAGAAAAATACCAAGATGGAGATTTTAAAGAGAATCAAGAAAATTAAAAATACTTAACTGGAAAAGCCAAGATAAATGAAGATAAATGAAGGAAAGGGAGAATCAAATGTTATTTACCTTTCAAACTGATGAGTCTTTGGATGAAAAGAAGGAGCACATGAAAGGGTACATGGATATGAAGTCCGCTTAAAGAAGAGGGATAATGAGTAGGGAAAATAGAAGGCTTTTCTTTTAAAAGGCAACTAGAAAAGTCATTTCATGAAGGGAAAGTTTGGGGGTTTTGTTGCTGAAGCTAGAAATGTGCATGTCAAGAGAGAAAAAGCAAAGAAGACAAGGAGGAGACAAAGCCGTTCCTTCTAATTTCATGTGGGCTCAGGTTGCCTTGCAAGGAGAAAAAGACAGGTAAGTTTAAAACTTGCTGAAAAGGCAAATAAAGCATTTTGAGGATGAACCTGCTGATGGCAACTGGAGAGTGACTGCTCAGGGACATGGCAAGTCCAGGATCCTGTGGGAAAGTGCTTTCTCCGAAGGAAGTTCCTGAGAGTGGCTAGAGTACTGGATTAGGACATGGGAGACTCGAGTTCAAATCCTCACTCTGCCATGAAGCGCTCTATCTCTCAGCCTAACCTACCTCACAGGGTTGTTGTGAGGATCAAATGAGGAAGCAGACTAGAACATCAACTCCACTAAGCCTTTCCAGCAGAACCGGCAAGATTACGAAAAGATATGGGAAATGGAGCTCAAAAGGCAACTATGGAACAGGCCAGGCAAAATTATTCCTGATGCGTAACATGGTTCTCTGGTGATAATAACCAAGGTTTTTGGATTTTATTTTATTTTTGCTAAGCATCTTGTAGGAATAGCTATTTAGGACATAGCTCAGACAACACAAAGCGTTGACTTTATACAAACAACTTTATACAACTACTCGGTGGACTTTTTCAGTGCAATGTGTTTGTACTGGTCTCTCTTTTTCAATCTCTTCACCCGCTTCATGGAAAAAAATGGCAGTCAAAATGGCACTCTGTGACTGAACCACATCTAGGTGAGTATCCCTTGCTTGTCTAGGGAGGAAATATCTGGTCAAAATGGTACTCTGTGATTCCTCATTCGTTTTAAGGTTGCGGCAAGACGGTTTGCGACTTTTTACAACAAAAGATTCTTCTGTATATTCCCATCTGAAAATGGAGCCTTCAACTCTGGAATATGTCTCCAATGTGTCTTGCAAGTGGAGGATTCCAGTGGAGGCAGAATGAATGCTTGTAGGTTATAGAGCTGTACTGAAAGGACTGGCCTTTCCAGCAACAACGACAAGATGACATAATAAATGGGAAATGGACGTCAAAAGGTAACTATGCAACAGGGCAGGCAAACCTATCTCTGATACGTCATGTGGCTGTGGTAGTAATCATTCTAAAATCATGGCCTACGATTTCATTGACAAATACGCTAAGAGGGTGGATTATGCTGTATCCCTCAGCCAGTTCGCCCTCACATCCTCTTCGCCTGTCACTTCTCACTTTGAAGCGACCGTCGCGGCTGAAGGAAGGTACTCTTGTACTTTCAGAGGCGATGACAGGCTCCGATACCTCACAAGTACACCTAAACACTACATCACAGTGATAGTAGTAATATAGTTCTGTATACTACCACTGATGGACATTTAGGTGAGTATCCCTTGCTTGGCTAGGGATGTAATCTCTATTGTGTTCGGTCTGCAACTCTTTGTGCTAAGGCTCTTTCAGGTCGGGGTGACTGAGTCGTCAGAAGAAGCCGTATTCTGCGTCACCACAACGAGGCTCACCTGAGGTAGGAGAAGACTTATTCTTTTGTTCCAGCTCCTCTTTTCTTCAGGCTTCCCAGAGCTCACTGTACCTGAAGCAGATCTCTTCAGTTGACGAGAAAGATGCATTGTGAGTGAGAGCTCTTGATACATCAAGAAAAACCCTGCAGTGAGAGTCACCAGCATTAGGACAGTGCTGCTTTAGGTAAATTTACTTTCCACTACTCAGTGTTTCCCCCCCAGAACAACGTTTTTTTTGTTTTTGTTTTTTTCCTCATTTTCTTTTCTGCTGGTCTCTCCGCAGGTCTCTCCAAAGAGTTCTTCTTAACATCTTCAGGTTTTCTTTTTCCTGAGAGAACATTCGCAGAATGTTCTCTCAGGTTTTGCTTTTCCCCTTGTTGCATTGCTCAAAAAAAAAGCAAAAGACACTGGTGGTCGGCGCTCCTGGTTCCCAGGACGGGGTTCAAATCCCTGCGGTGTCCATGCTTACTTTCAATGCAACTGCTAACTCTCTCTATCCCCCTCTCTCTATCCCTCTCTCTCTATCCCTCTCTCTCTCTCTGTCCCTCTATCCCTCTCTATCTCTCTATTCCACACTAACCAAATGACGATTGGCTCCTTTTTCCTTAAGCCAAAGTATTAGCATGGGAGGGGGGTGACTTCAGTGACTGAGCTTGATTCTTAACTCCACCATTGCACCAAAGGACCATTTCAAGCACCACCTTCAAGGTTTCCAGGACGGGGTTCAAGTCCCTGCGGTGTCCTTGCTAATTTCCAATGCAACCATCTATTTGCTCCTATATCCCTCACTTCCCAAAGTATTAGCATGGGAGTGCTTTTGGGTGGGGATTTCAGTGAATAAGCTTGGTTCTGAACTCCGCCATGGCATCTAAGGACCAGTTCAAGCAACCTTTGCACTGTGCCTGCTGCTCTAATGATGCTCCCCTGATGCATCACCAGGTGTGTCTAGATAGGCTGGATCATGTGGGTGCTTCCTATCCTAGCATTCCCAGGTACTAAGGAGTACTACTCCCCTTGTACTTTTTTAAAGAGAGTCTAATTTCACATCTTAGTTTGTTTAGGAAACAAACAAACAAAATGCAGCCTATTTAAATTATGTGGAAAATGGACAAGGTTTCCATGACGGAGCAACTGGAACCACATGCACACATTAGCAGAACAAGCAGGGCAAAGACAGGGTGGTCAGTGTCCTCCTTTGGAGAAGACTTGTGTCCATTTGAAGGGCTATCAGAAGGTTAGGATAAGGACAGGTGGCAGAATAAGGACGGGTGGCCGTTCTCTGTATGATGTCCTCTGTTTGAATGGCTGTCCATTCCAAATCTGGTTTAAAAGTAAAGGAGGAAAGCAGGGGCCCAGGAACTGCCCCTCAGCAGCCAGCCCCTTGGCAGAAGAGTGAGCACATGGACACAGGCCCTGGTCCTCCCCACTACAGTGAGATGTATCGTATTCCTCTATAAAATTTATAGAGCGATATCTAACATTAGTCATGCACAAGAGTAAAATCATGCATCCAGCTATTTCATACTCAGATTCACTGAAACCAATGGGTCTACTTTGTATGACTCAGTAGGGTAGTAATCATTTTAAATATGCATCTGTATACAGCATTTGCAAATTAGTCTCCTCTTTCTTTCTTTTTAAGCCATGTGTCAGTGGCCAGTATAAGCAAAGACGCCAATTTCTGCAATTCAGAGAATCCAGCTGGAGGCTGAAGGGCAACAAAGTTTAGTGAGCAGGAAGAACCTGTGGACGGAAGCAGTTCAGACTCCAAGGCTGAAGCAGAGGAGGGGCGTCAAGAGACTGCCGAAGAATCCAGGGAGTCTCCCTCTCCTGCTGCGACAAGCTCCCCTCCAGCCTTGTCTCCAAGAACGCACAGAATAATGAAGAGAGTGGAACAGAGGCCAGAGATGCTCAGATGCTGTTTGAGACTGCTTGGCAGAGGAGGAGCCTCAGAAGACAGGGACCTCAGTCCTGACAACTGCTCCACAGGGCCAAGACCTACTGGGAAGTGTTGCTGAGTTGTATGTTCATTTCCTTGAATAAAAAGTTGACTGAGCACTGACAACTGGCCTTGCTTCTTTGTGCTGACCTGCATCTGACTCCAGCCCTGGCAGCCTGGCCCTTTGTTTTCCCCCTGATCATGGGAAGTGCAGTTTGACCCTAACTCTGCTTAGAAGGAAGTCCCAGTGATCCGGCCAGTGTGCTTTGGGGGCACAGCTATAACACAGTGGTGGAGTGTGTGTGTTGTAGGGAGGAGGTCACAGATTAGGTCCCTGGCATTTCCAGATATGGCTGCTGGAGGAAATCCTTAGAGAGACACTGTCAGTCACTGATACAAAGCCAGATGGGAGCACTGGCCTAATTCAGTTATAAGGCAGCTTCCTTTGTTCCTATACTTAGGGTTGCAGCCATGAAGCTCAATTCCACGAATGAATTGGGTGGGGCTTCCTCCCAAGGAAGCATACACAAAATGGCAGCTTTAGGCTTGCAGTCTAGGAGTAGCCACAGTGGCATCATCCATAGAATCACAGAATTGCAGAGTTGGAAGGGACCTCAAGGGTCATCTAGTCCAACCCCCCTGCGATGCAGGAATCTCAACTAAAACATCCGTGACAGGTGGCCATCCAACCTCTTCTTCAAACCTCCAAGTAAGGAGAGTCCACCACCCTCCTAGAGAGTCTGTTCCACTGCCTAACAGAAGGATCTTCCTACACTTAGTCGGAAAGGCCTCTATGGGCATATATGGGCATTGTTGGCAACCGATCCCACACAGCATGGCATTACCCTGGTCCCCTACTCTAAGTAAGTTGATTTGAGAACAACAAAAAACAGGACATAAATACTCTCCTGGACCCGAGAACCACCAGTCTACTGTGTTTCTCATTTTGGGGGAGTTCAAGCTCAGTTTATTGGCCTTCATCCAGTCCACAAGTGCACAGACAACAGTCCAAACCATGCACTCCCTGTCCTGGGCAAGTTGAGCAGGGTGTCATTAATGTGCTGAATATTCTTTGCCTGCAAACTCCTAACAACCACATCCAGTGGCGTCATAGATCTTAAATAGCACAGGCGCCAAGAGTAGCCTGTGACCACACTATGGAGCTTAAACAGCCTCGCAGTGGTAATCTCTAGGCATAGCCCTGCAGGTAGGAGTGGCAGCACTGTAAAATAGTGCCCCCATGTCCATCCCACATGGCCAGTCAATGGTATCAAAAGCATTCCCCTGTCCTCTCTATACAGGTAATCTAGCAGGGTGACCAAGACTGAATTGGTCCCCAAACCAGACCAGAATCCAGATTGAAATGGATCCAGATAGGCCATATCTTCCAGGACGTTTGGTAACTGCGCTGCCATCCCTCTGCCCCAACCTCCATAAGGAGGAAATATTTGTGACCAAGTTCTCTGTGTGTGTAGTTTTGTTTTGTTACTTATTTCTTACCATATTTATATTCCACTTTTCCTCCAAAGACTTCAGGCATTTGAACCAGGGTGGATTAAAATCAATATTTTTAAATAAAACAAACCCCAACAAAACAGATTTTTTTTTATTTTAATCAGATTTTTTTTATTTTAATCAGATTTTTTTTTATTTTAATCAGATTTTTAAGATTTAAATTGGATTTTTAAAATAAAATGCTTTTGGAGGAAAAATCTTTCTAAAGATAGTTTTCTATTTAAGTTACATTATAGTCCAAAGGCTATTTGTCAGGAAATAAGGATTTGTTTAAAGTTTTACATGCGTGCTAAAACTGTCTACGTTTCCCCCCCAAATTGTTTAACCGCCTCAGTTAACAAATATGGGTACATACGCTGTTATGTTACTGTTTTAGTTAAATAAATTGTTTCTACTGTTATTAATGACATGGTTATTTTTCTCCTTCCAATGAAGTACAGCAGAAATTTCATAATTCTCTATGTCTATGTATTTCTAACAGTATAACCAAATCAGTAATTTGTGATAGAACTGTAAAAACTTCTCTGAAAATTTATTATTCCAAAAACGAAACCTTCATCTGGTTGGAAATATTAAGATTATACCAGCAAGAATGAGTCTTTCTGTAAAAAGAATGATTTAAATCAAGTCTTACTGGCCAGTGATTTAAATCAAATCCACCCTGATCCCCCACGTTCCAGTCCAACTCTATAGGCACAGGCGTGGGCTTTTTCTCGTAGATGTGACTTGAGATTTCTCTCCTCAGGCACCAAAATAATTTGGGCCTTTCTCCATATAGCAGCCATTATCACATACACATACATTCTCCAGTGAAGGGGTTTGTGTTTGGTTTCCTGCGACGTTTCCTCACTGTGTGCTGTTGCTTAGCACAGAAGTAGGTGCCTGTGTCTCCTAGCTGCGCTTTCTTCAAGGTCAGAGGCAATGAATTCTTTTTTATTTCAGGGCTTTGGAAGCGACCTTCAAATTCTTTCTCAATTTGTGATCCTCCTTCTGTAGATAGAACAATGAGCAGGAGCCGTGGGTTCTTCTCCCTTTCTTGCTTGTACCAGGACATGTAGCTATGACTAGTCTTCAGTTGAGAACATTCGAGGGTGGCCGATGTGTTTTCCCTGACAACCATGTCTGGAGACTGCTTAACAGCACAGCCTGCAAGAATAATTTTATTATTATTATTATTTATTAAATGTGTATACTGCCTCTCATCCGAAGATCCCAGAGCAGTTTTCAACAGAAAAATAATAAAATACAAATGAGAATCAGTTCAGGTGACTTACAATTAAGTAACGATATTGTTACTATTATTTATTAAATTTCTACACTGCCTTTCATCCAGATATCACAGTGCGGTTTACAATATAAAAACACAAAGATACATAACATAATAACAAACAATAACAATACCCCCCAAAAAACACAGTTTAAAAGGCCATAAATTGTTTTAAGTAGCCAGAGGTGGGGGAGAAGAGTGTTTTTGCCTGGCATCTAAAGATGTGCAGCGAAAGCACCAGGCAGTTTCAAGAACAGTATTTCTAAAAGATTTGGGTCTCTGCAGTACATTGTAAACCTTAGAACTTGAGTGATGTTGTTGTTTTTCTGTGACAACTCTAGCATATTCAGAAGAATAAAATAAAACATCCAAAACCCTTTTGGAAATAACCAGGAGAGGAATTGCAGCTTCAGGTTATCTAGATCTATAATAATAATAATAATAATAATAATAATAATAATAATAATAATAATTATTTATTATTTGTACCCCGCCCATCTGGCTGGGTTTCCCCAGCCACTCTGGGCGGCTTCCATAGAAACCAAAAAACACTAAAATATCATACATTAAAAGCTTCCCTGAACAGGGCCAAACATCTGCCAGCTTACACAGGTCTTGTACAAATTACTGGTTTTTGTGATTCACAACTGGGTCTTGTCACAGTCAAAAGAGGGTCATGTCAATGGTACCAGCACAGGTTTTCTCTGAAGGCTTTCACGAGACTTTCACTCTTTTTTTCAGGGACCTAATTGACCCAAGTCAATTAAGACTAGCATATATGAATATGTCAGGTAATATTTGACAGTGCCACTTTTAGCTCTTAAAAACTATTGATATAAAAAAAAATAAAAGCCTGATATTTCAGGTTGGGGTTCAAAATCCCACATCAGTAAAGTTTGGCGACCCCTGGTTTAAGCAAATGTGGTAATAATCAGTGGCGTAGCGTGGGTTGTCAGCACCCGGGGCAAGGCAAGTAATTTGCGCCCCCTAACCTGTGGATCTAGGTAGGGGCAGAGAGCTGTGAGTGCGAGAGCGCGCGCCCCCCCAGATGTTGCGGCCGGTGCGGCCGGCCCCCCCTGCACCCCTCACACTACACCACTGGTAATAATAAGCCACTTCTCCGGATGAGAAGAGTAAAGTGAGCGGGAAATGGAAGCTTTATTGGAGCAAAGGAGCCTTTCGGCAGACATTTGCCCAACCGAGCCACCCCAGATGCAGCAACATAGCCGACGATCTTCAAGTAGCTAATGCAATAAAGCTCAGATGGGAGAGGTGTTGTGGGGCGAAGGAGAGGGAATGAGAGAGAAGCCACTCAAGCAGGGAGGCTGGAACCAGAGTCAGCTGGGGAGGGAACTGTTTTGGGGAGACAAGGATGGAGATTAAACGGCAGTCTGGTTTTGCTGAAAGAAAATCTGTGGACCTATCTCAAATAAAGAAATGTAATAAGAGCCAGTGGCCCATCGAGTTCAGAACCCTGTTCTCACAACAATGAATCAAGTGTCTGTGAGAAACCCACAAACAGGATATGAGCACAACAGCATCATCCATCCATCCACCCTCACACACACACAGTTCCAACTGGTGATTCCCCCCTGGAAGAAGCTCTCCCATTGAGAAGGAATTCTGAGTCCACTTTGAGAGCCCTGGAGCAAACTGGTATTCTTTGCCTCCAGCCTTGAAGAAAGCCAAGTTGACACAGTGAGGTGACTGTATAGGAAGCCAAACACAAATCCCTTAAGCAGGGAATATACTGGGAATGTAGACTGCCATGGCTATGATGCAGGAAAAGGCCCCAAATATTTTTGGTGCCAGAGGAGAATGACGCATAGCTGTTCCCACCTCACCAGGGGTGGTAAGAGAAACCCTCTCCATGGAAACCTTGATTGACACTTGCTCCAGTTCAGCAGATTACCAGCGAAAGCAGCAATACAAACTGAAAAACGCTCAGACCTGTGCTTTCTAGGCAAACCAGCAAAGTGTGGGGTTGCGCTTGTTCACCTGAAGGAAATGCCTTTGCCACTGAATGAACACAAACCTGCCAGGCTGTATTCGGTTAAACTTTTCTCTCCCTCCAATGGGAGCCTCCACTGGCATCCCATCCCGTCTGTGAAAAGAAAAGTCTCTTCCATTCACAGAAAAGGTCCTCTGGGTCCAGTACTTGTAAAATTATCTAGCACCAAGAATGCTGTATGTGACTCTGAAACGGTTCCTGCCCCACCAACCTTTTTTAATGGGACTTTCACTTGGAGAATCTCCCAGTGAATTCTGCCCCATGCTAACAAACTGGGAAGTTAGTGGGTTTTTCTCCTCATGTACCAAAGGGTTTGGGGTCTGTCCATGGGTGTAGGTGGAAGGGGGGCACTTGCCTTCCTCCCAAATTAAGTAAATAAATAAATAAAAATACTTAACAAAAAGTAGAAATTGGAGAAGATTTTGGCAGATTTTTCTGAGCATTTGGGATCAAAAGAAAGTACTGTATTTTTTGTTTTATAAGACACACCAGACCACAAGACGCACCTAGTTTTTGGAGGAGGAAAACAAGAAAAAAATATTCTGAATCTCAGAAGCCAGAACAGCAAGAGGGATCGCTGCGCAGTGAAAGCAGCAATCCCTCTTGCTGTTCTGGCTTCTGGGATAGCTGCGCAGCCTGCATTCACTCCATAAGACGCACACACATTTCCCCTTACTTTTTAGGAGGGGAAAGGTGAGTCTTATAGAGCAAAAATTACGGTAATTAGGTGAGTCTTATAGAGCAAAAATTACGGTAATTTAAAGCAACTGTGGTTGAGAAGTTTCATTCCGAATCTGCTAGACAGAACCAAACATAGGGTGATGGCAGGTGGGTGGTCCTCCCCCCCCTCAGCATAAACCCCAGCTATACCCTTGAGTCTGTCCCTGTGTAACAGCCATTATCACATTCATGTATATTCCCTGATGAAGGGGTTTGTGTCTAGTTTCCTGTGCAGTTGGCTCACTGTGTTATCTTGCTTGGCACAGAAGTAGGTGCCTGCGTCGCTCGGCTTTGCGTCTTTCAAGGTCAGATTTGTTCAGTTTCTGTTAATTGGTTCTCGTGGGAAACTTGCAGATTCTAGCTTCGCACAATTAACTCAGGCTGGTGTCAATTTACTCTTGGCAGAAAGCCCAGGTCTGCTTGACCTAGAAACTACTTACTCTGATTGGTTAACGATCAGCACTCAACTCTGTTATCAAGGGATTGCTAGCTCAGTTTGATGTGAGGTGTTGTTAGGAGTAGAAGTGCTGTGTGTGGTTTTGAGAGAGAGAAAGAGAGGGTTTATTTTGCTTTGTTTTGTATGCAGAAACTCTGCTGGTTTTTTTTTTCCTTTTAATAAATCCTGTAAATAGTTCTTCTGAGTCTAGCTGACTTGTCATTACTGCCGCAACTAGCTTCCTCGCTGTGCAGGAAAACTCTGCTACGTTTGGGCTAAAGCCAATAGGGCTATGCCTGACACTTCAAAGTTCCATGAGGTTATGGGCATTGTGCTGCCAGCCTGAGTTGCGGTGGTGTCAGCATCAACGGCGTTGGTTCCAGTAGTTCCAGAGGTTGTTGTTCCTGGCTGGTTCCTGACCGTGGTGAGCTGGTGACGCAGCGGACACAAGGACAACAGCTGCAGCGTGTGAGTGCTGGGTGCTGTGGTTCCTGTTTTCTCTCTCGGTGGTCGTGAGTAGCTGGTTCCGGGTTCCAGGGACATCGCTCTCAAGATGGCCTCACAACCAGGTCAGATGGCTTTTGAGCGTCTGAATGACTCCAATTACTTGCTGTGGTCGGAACGCATGCAGGCAGTGCTGCAGAGGGATCGTCTCTGGCAAGTGGTGAGTAAGTTTCCTGCGAAGCCTGATGATGAAGACCTCGATAAAGACCAAAGAGCAAGGGCCACAATTGTCTTGGGGCTGGAAGATTCCCAGTTGCCGTATGTGAGGGGAATCAAGACAGCTAGAGGTGTGTGGCAAGCACTTAAAGAACTCCATGTGCGTGAGACAGCGGTTTCCAAGCTGTTCATTCGCAAGGCATTGTACAAGGCAATGTTACAGCCTGGGGTTACAATGCAGGAACACCTACACAGTTTACACTTAAAGTTTGTTGCGCTACAGGAAAGAGACTGTGCGTTAGACCAGCAGGAGAAGGTGGCTATTATTTTGAGTTCTCTCCCGGAAAGCTGGGATAATTTAGTTTTGTCTCTAGAAGGCATGCAGGAGCATGATTTATCAGTCAGTTACGTTACTGGGCGTTTGATTGAAGAATGGCAGAAGAGGCAAGAAAGGTCGTTGGCTGCAGAGGCTTCTACAGGCGGGCGGTTTGGAAGGAGTTCTCATGCCGTGCCAGAGGTGAAGCAAGAGCAGCGTACCGGTGAGGAGTCAGCGTTTGCTGTTAGGCGTTGTTTCCAATGTGGGTCCTCAGCGCATCTAAAACGACAATGTCCGGAGTTGGTCAAGTCTCAGTTGCCGGTGCAGGAGCAGAGACGAGATCAGCAGCAGCAGCAGCGGAAAAAGAAATTCTTCAAACAAAAACAGTCGGCTCAGCTGGTGACCGGCGAGGTCAAGAGTGCTGATGAAAAACAAGCGGTCTGGGTGGTCGATTCGGGAGCATCTCGCCACATCGTAAATTCAGATGAATTGTTTGTTTCCAAGAACTCAGCACAGCGCAGCCAGGTGGCTCTAGCAGACGGAAGTACTTCCGAAGTGATTTCGAGGGGTGCAGTTTTTGTTCCTTGTCTTCGTGAATGCCTGCAAAATGTACTTTGTGTGCCGTCATTAAGGAGCAATCTGATGTCTGTAGATTGTTTGCTAAAAGCTGGGTTTAAAGTGTATTTTGAAGGAGACAGTTGCATTATTAAGAAGGCTGGTGAGATTTTAGGCACTGCTAAGTCAGAGGGAGGCTTGTTTTGGCTTAAAGCAGGATCTCAAGTTGCAGCAGTAGTCAGTAAATCTCAGCCTGCAGTGAATAACAAAGCTATACATGACAACTGTGTGCACTTATTGCATAGGAAAATGGGGCATGCTTGCTGGAAAAGTGTACTAAAAATGTCTGAATTGGCTGATGGGGGTAATTTAAAGAGTTGTAACAAGTACCTTGATTGTAATGTTTGTAAAAAGGTTAAAACCCACAGAGTCTCTTACCCCAGAAGCGACAGAGTTAGTGAGGCACCGCTACAGCTGGTTCACATGGACGTAATTGGTCCATTTGCTGTAAGCAGGGGTGGATCGCGTTTTTCACTAACAATTGTGGATGACGCCACACGTTACTCCTGGGTTTTTCCCATGAAAAATAAGGGTGATGTGTTCACTAAGTTTAAAGGCTGGGTGGCATCTGTGGAAAGATTTCTGTCCATTAAACTCAAAAGGATTCAGACGGACAGAGGTGGCGAATTTATGTCAAATGCCTTTAAAGATTGGTTACAAAAGCGTGGCATTGGGCATAGAAAAACGAACATTTTTTCCCCAGAGGAGAATGGCGTTGCAGAGCGAAAAAACAGATCTTTACAAGATATGATGTTTGCCATGCTTGACGATGCTGATTTGCCCATGTCTTATTGGGGGGAGAGCATGCTCACCGCGTGTTATCTCCAAAACAGGCTCTTTCATCAAACAATAGGTACAACCCCGTACTTTAAATTGTTTCAGAAAAAACCCAAAATTGACCATTTGCATGTGTTTGGATCAAAAGCCTGGGTATTAATTCCGAAACAAATGAGGAAGAAGGGAGATCCTAAGACCAAACAGTTAGTGTTTGTGGGTTACCAGGAGCTGGGAAAAGGTTTCCGCTTTGCTGAAGGGACAAATGGCATTGTGATCTCCAGGAATGCCAGTTTTTGTGAACATAGTGGCTGGGAGAGACTACATGCCAATACTGAGGTTTGGTTTGAACCTTCCCAGGAACTTCATGACTCTGAAGGTAGACACAGGGAGTCAGAGTCTGAGGGGGAGGAAAGTTCAGATAAGAGCTCTCAAGAAAGTGAAGTTAGCCAAAGACCAGTTGCTAAGCAACAAAAGAGAGGTCGTAGTTCTGAGGAGGAAAGTGGGTCAGAAGAAAAATTTTCTCCCAGAAGATCTAAAAGACAAAACAAAGGAGTGCCTCCGGTGCGTTTTTCTCCTGATACTGCAAATGTGTTTAGTGTGATTGCAGAACCCAAGAGTTTTCAGGAAGTGTTAAAGTTACCAAAAGAGGAGGCAGAGCTCTGGAAACAGGCAATGGAGGAAGAGATGTCCTCTCTGAATGAGCACAAGGTTTTTACACCAGTAGCAGCGCCTGAGGGGGCAAAGATTGTAGGCTGCAGGTGGGTGTACAAACTTAAACCTCTTGTGACAGGAGAGTACAAATACAAAGCTCGTTTAGTGGCTCAAGGATACTCTCAGAGGCCTGGAAAAGATTATGACGAGACTTTTTCCCCTACTGCTAAGGGGGACAGTGTAAGGCTGATTTTAACACTTGGAGCAAAGAGAAAACTCCTGTTAAACCATTTTGATATCCAGACTGCATATTTACATGCATCAATATCAGAAGACCTGTATCTAGCCGAACCGCCTGGTTATGAGACAGGTTCCAATAGAGTGTTAAAATTAAACAAAGCTCTATATGGTCTCAAACAGGCTGCAAGATCTTGGAACAAATGTTTCCATGAGGCCTTAGTGTCATTTGGTTTCAAGCAGAGTACAGCTGACAATTGTGTTTATGTACGTGGTACAGGCAGTGATCAAGAGTTTTGTCTGATTTATGTAGATGATGTTTTGTATGCCTGCAAAACAGATAAACAAACTAAAAGGTTTGCCAAGCAATTGTCCAGTAAGTTCAAAGTGAAAGACTTAGGCCCGGTTAGGACATATCTAGGGTTGGAAGTGTGCTGGGCCCAAGATGGCAGCTGCCTAATTAGTCAGCAGAACAAAGTTAAACAACTACTGACTACATACAGGATGCAGGATTGCAAAGGGGCAGTGGTGCCTATGGATCCAGGTTTCATAAAAACACTTCATATAGATGAGAGTCCTGAATTTGAACATCCTGATGTATATCATTCTGTAATTGGAAGTTTATTGTATCTAGCACAGTGGTCCAGACCTGATATTAGTTATGCAGTAGGCATATTAAGTAGATTGGTCTCAAAACCCACACTAAATGCCTGGAAAGGGGTAAAACAAGTTCTGAGGTATCTCAAACAGACAATTGGCTATATGTTACAATTAAATTCTTCAGAGGATGAAATGTTGAGTTGCTACTGTGATGGTGACTGGGAAATTTGCCGGATAGAAAATCTGTCACAGGACTAGTCATAATGGTCGGTGGAGCTTTAATCAGCTGGCGGTCACGCAAGCAAGACGTTGTAAGTGTGTCATCAACGGAATCAGAGTACGCCGCATTGAGTGAATTGTGCAACGAGGTGATTTATTTCAAGCATTTGTTAACAGATTTAAATGTAAATTGTGGAGAACCAGTACAAGTTTACATTGATAATCAAGCTTGTATAACCTTAAGTAAAACAGAGGGTTTCAAATCACGTTCCAAACATATCTCTGTAAAATACCAAAATGTACGTTGCTGTGTACAAGACAATGTAATCACCTGTACTTATGTATCAAGTGAAGAAAATGTAGCAGATGTGTTAACTAAACCATTGGCAAAGATAAAGAACAAGCGAATGTGCAAGGGTTTAGGTTTGCTGGAAAAATGATCTCCTACATAGGTGTATTTGGTGTTAATTGTTCAGCAGAATCTGTGAGGGGGTGTTCAGTTTCTGTTAATTGGTTCTCGTGGGAAACTTGCAGATTCTAGCTTCGCACAATTAACTCAGGCTGGTGTCAATTTACTCTTGGCAGAAAGCCCAGGTCTGCTTGACCTAGAAACTACTTACTCTGATTGGTTAACGATCAGCACTCAACTCTGTTATCAAGGGATTGCTAGCTCAGTTTGATGTGAGGTGTTGTTAGGAGTAGAAGTGCTGTGTGTGGTTTTGAGAGAGAGAAAGAGAGGGTTTATTTTGCTTTGTTTTGTATGCAGAAACTCTGCTGGTTTTTTTTTTCCTTTTAATAAATCCTGTAAATAGTTCTTCTGAGTCTAGCTGACTTGTCATTACTGCCGCAACTAGCTTCCTCGCTGTGCAGGAAAACTCTGCTACGTTTGGGCTAAAGCCAATAGGGCTATGCCTGACACTTCAAAGTTCCATGAAGATTGAAGACATACCTATCCATTCCACGGCTCTCGAAGCGGCCTTCAAATTCTTTCTGAATGATATCGCTTCCTCCGAAACCTTCCACCGAAAAAGCCACCAGCTGGAGCTGCGGGTCCTTCTTCCCTTCTTGCTTATACCAATACATGTAGCTAAAAGTGGTTTTCTCTTGGAAACATCTCAGCAGAACCTCCTCATTTTCCCTGACAATCGTATCTGAAGTCTGCTGCACGGCGCTACCTATAAGAGTGAAAACAAAACGAAGGTACAAGTAAAAGAGATGAGAATTGAATTGGAAGGCTTGCGATCGGAGGGAGATGTTGCAACTTCGAAAACAGTGTTTCTAGACCTCCTTGACCCCAGACAATAATAAAAAGCAGCATACATGAACAAATAATATTTTGACAGTACCATTTTCAACTCTGGTAAAAACTATTGACAGACACCAAAAATAAAAGTGGGTCCTATCTTTCCAACTAGAGTTAAAAAATAAATCCCAGTTCAGAAACACTGGAAGGTCACCAATTTTACGTGAGAGCAGTCATAATATGTCACTTACCTGATGAGAACAGCAATGTGAGGAGAAGATGGGAGCTTACTGGAGTAAAGGAGCATTTCAGCAGACATTTGCCCCACCGAGCCAATTCTAGGCGCAGCAACATCCTTGATTCTCTTCAAGTAGCGACTGCAATAAAACCCAGATGGGAGAACAGGAGGTGTTGTGGGCAAGGGAGTGGAAATGAGAGAGAAACCACTTTTTTGGGGGTGGGAGGTGGCTAGAAGCAGAGTCAGCTGGGGAAGGTGCTGTTCAGAGGAGATGACAAGATGCATTCAATGGCAACCTTTAATTTTGCTAAAAGAAATCCCGTGGACAAATCTCAATACAGTGGTACCTTGGGTTAAGAACTTAATTCGTTCTGGAGGTCCGTTCTTAACCTGAAACTGTTCTTAACCTGAGGTACCACTTTAGCTAATGGGGCCTCCTGCTGCCACGCAATTTCTGTTCTCATCCTGAAGCAAAGTTCTTAACCCGAGGTACTACTTCCGGGTTAGCAGAGTCTGTAACCTGAAGCGTCTGTAACCCGAGGTACCACTGTACAAGAAGCATAAGAAAAGCCTGCTAGTATAGGCTAGCATCTTGTTCTCACAGTGATGAACCTGTGGGAAGCCCCCCCCCCCAATAAGCAGGACATGAGTGCCACAGCACCATAAGGAAAACAAGACAGATGATTGGGGTGGACCATTAATTGGATTGTCTATTCTTTTGCCCTGTTGTCATTATTATTTCACCACCACAGAGAAGTGCAGTTTGGATTGGGCCCAGGCATCAGTAAATCTGGGGTTACTGTGAGTGTAACAGCAACCCTATGAATAGGTCTGTCCTTTGTTTCTTTACCATTTGCCTCTCACTGTATAATCTTCCTTGGTACAGAACTGGGAGCCCGTGTCTCTCGGCTAGGTCAGGGACAACTCAAAATTTCCATTTCTGGGCTCCTGAAGCAGCCTTAAACTTCCTTCTCAGTGGTAGACTCTCCTGCTGGGGGAAAAACGACCATATTAAGCTGGGTGTCCATTTCCATTTCTTGCTTTTACCAGTCCATCTAAAGATAATTGGTTTTGTCCTTTTCCTGACCACCATGAAGCGTGAAACTTGGAACAGAGCCTTATTGGGACCTTTGAACACCTCTGAGGAGACATTTTCTTGACTAAGCCAACAGAAGACACAGTAGCATCTTTGATGTCAACCAGGAAAATAGCACAATGAAACATCCGTGGGCAAGAGAAAATGAAGGAGCACCACATACAACAAGAATTCTGGAATAGGTGGGCTTTTTGGCCTTGTCTAATAAGCAGTTCTTAGGTTCTTAGCCTCAACAGAGCAAGAAATGGGACACAATATGGCCTTAGGGCCATAATTTTAAAGGGAGGTCATGACACAGAAGAGACACTATGCCCCGCCGTCAAACATAATGAACAATCCTCTGTTTCGGGTGGCAAGGAGACTTCTTTTGATGGCTGTGCTTCAAAACATGTATTTTTGTATTTTATAGTGTGGTAGTTGCACATGTGTTGCATGCTGAACAGATCCAAGCCTTGGAATCTCCTGTTAAGGGTTCTCATGGAGGCAAGCTGGGGAAAACCTCAAAAGTTCAGGCAGCTACGGCCCAGCAGGTAGACCAGGCCTGGGCTAAACAACCAATCTTGTGTTTGAAGTGAGCACATGTCATATATTTGTACACCACTGACCCCTACTGGAAAGGATCGGGGAGGAGAGCATTGGTATCAGACAAATGAATACATGCCATAGCTATATTACTGCAGATGTAAGTTCATGGGGAGAGGACTATGGGAAGGGATCAGTGCCGGATTTATGTATAAACTAAACAAGCTATATAGGGCCCCACTCTCTTGGGGGCCCCCAAAAAAATTTAAAGGAAAAAAACACCTGGATGTACATATTACATCCGAAATATAATATTAAAAACAAATAAAATAAAACCTACATACAGCAACAGTGTTTTGTGTTGTGTAGGCTCCTATGATGTAAGTAATAGATACCTATTAGGTCCATAAATTACCATATAGCATATATTCAACACAAAAAAACAGAGACAATTTGTTGTTGACAAAGGACAGCTGGACATATAAAGGGCTCCATTACCTTTAGTAGCTTAGGGCTAAATCCTGCCCTGGGAAGGGTTGTAACTACCCCCACACTGTAAATTTGAAAAACAAAACGAAGCTACAAAAAGAATGTAATTGGGATCAGGGAAATGATGATATATAAAAAGGCAGGGGTGCAATGAAAAGGAGATAAAAAGATGAGGAAATAAGAGAAGAAAACAAGTCTATGGCCTTGTGGCAGGCGGCACATGATGCACTGGGGCAGGAATCTTTGTTGCTGTTCATTGTAAAGATGGCGCTGCAGATATCGCTTGCAAGTTTTGCTCTGAGGGACACAAAAATGTTTTCTCTCACAAGGGCCATTGAAGTGAATGGGAACTGCACGAGAGCACAGACTGAGGGGAGTAGATAGACTCTTCCTCAGGCCTTGCAGAGCCAAAAGTGTGGACCATTATCAGATCATGTGTCTGCCTTGGTAAAATTAAATTAAGAGTATTAAAATTAAAATTAAGAGTATTAAAAGAACTGGCAGATGTGATCTCAGAACCACTGGCAGTCATCTTTGAGAATTCCTGGACAACAGGCGAAGTCCCGGCAGACTGGAGAAGGGCAAATGTTGTCCCTATTTTCAAAAAGGGGAAAAGAGAGGACCCAAATAATTACCGCCCAGTCAGTCTGACATCAATACCAGGGAAGATTCTGGAGCAGATCATTAAGCAAACAGTCTGTGAGCACCTAGAAAGGAATGCTGTGATCACCAATAGTCAGCATGGATTTCTGAAAAATAAGTCATGTCAGACTAACCTGATCTCGTTTTTTGACAGAATTACAACCCTGGTAGATGAAGGGAATGCAGTGGATGTAGCCTACCTTGATTTCAGCAAGGCATTTGACAAGGTGCCCCATGATATTCTTGTAAAGAAGCTGGTAAAATGCGGTCTTGACTATGCTATCACTCAGTGGATTTGTAACTGGCTGACTGACCGAACCCAAAGGGTGCTCATCAATGGTTCCTCTTCATCCTGGAGAAGAGTGACTAGTGGGGTGCCACAGGGTTCTGTCTTGGGCCCGGTCTTATTCAACATCTTTATCAACGACTTGGATGATGGACTCAAGGGCATCCTGATCAAATTTGCAGATGACACCAAACTGGGAGGGGTGGCTAACACCCCAGAGGACAGGATCACACTTCAAAATGACCTTGGCAGATTAGAGAACTGGGCCAAAACAAACAAGATGAATTTTAACAGGGAGAAATGTAAAGTATTGCACTTGGGCAAAAAAAATGAGAGGCACAAATACAAGATGGGTGACACCTGGCTTGAGAGCAGTACATGTGAAAAAGATCTAGGAGTCTTGGTTGACCACAAACTTGACTTGAGCCAACAGTGTGACGCGGCAGCTAAAAAAGCCAATGCAATTCTGGGCTGCATCAATAGGAGTATAGCATCTAGATCAAGGGAAGTAATAGTGCCACTGTATTCTGCTCTGGTCAGACCTCACCTGGAGTACTGTGTCCAGTTCTGGGCACCACAGTTCAAGAAGGACACTGACAAACTGGAACGTGTCCAGAGGAGGGCAACCAAAATGGTCAAAGGCCTGGAAACGATGCCTTATGAGGAACGGCTAAGGGAGCTGGGCATGTTTAGCCTGGAGAAGAGGAGGTTAAGGGGTGATATGATAGCCATGTTCAAATATATAAAAGGATGTCATATAGAGGAGGGAGAAAGGTTGTTTTCTGCTGCTCCAGAGAAGCGGACACGGAGCAATGGATCCAAACTACAAGAAAGAAGATTCCACCTAAAGATTAGGAAGAACTTCCTGACAGTAAGAGCTGTTCAACAGTGGAATTTGCTGCCAAGGAGTGTGCTGGAGTCTCCTTCTTTGGAGGTCCTTAAGCAGAGGCTTGACAACCATATGTCAGGAGTGCTCTGATGGTGTTTCCTGCTTGGCAGGGGGTTGGACTCGATGGCCCTTGTGGTCTCTTCCAACTCTATGATTCTATGATTCTATGAAATATCTCCATCCATAAATGTACAAGCTCTTGCACAGCCCCTGTTCATTTAAACAGGCCCTGTGCAAGAGAACTTCCTGGTAGATAGTGTCCCATGTTACATTACGAAAAGCCTGCAAGGTATTTTCAGGTCCTTGGCCTGCAAGATATATTCAGGTGGTCTTGTTTCCTGGGAAGAGAATTGTGCTTGTCTTCCTCAGCTGTTGTCTCACTGTGTGATCTTGCTTGGCACAGAAGTAGGTGCCTGTGTCTTCTGGCTGGGCTCCCTCACAGATCAGAGACAGCCGCTTATTCTGTGTTCCAGGGCTCTTGAAACGGTCTTTAAATTCCTTCTCAACATCAGAAGTCCCTGTTGAATAAATCACCAGCTGAAGCTGTGCATGCGTCTTCCGCTCTTGCTTGTACCAGTACATGCTAACGTAATTGGAATTTTTTTGGGAACAATCTAGGGTTACATTGTCCCCTTTCTTGACGACCATGTCTTGAGACTGATCAAGAGCAGAACCTATAAGGACAAAAATGCAAAATAAAAGAGTTGAAAGATTTAATTGTGAATCAGAAGTATAAAGGGAGAATTGTGTGACATAAGGGTCCCCCAAATACATGGATCCATTTGTGCCCTGCAAATTTTTGTGCCTAAGTTGTGCTTTTGTTATCACAACATTGTAGAAAGTACAAAAACATGATACGAGTGACAATTCAGAAGAGGCTGGAATTGAGAACTTCTATTAACTCCTTTCCCACTTTGATGCTTTTGATATCTATAAGGCAAATATCTGCAAACATATCAGATATAGATAGATGATAGATAGATGATAGATGATAGATGATAGATAGATAGATATAGATAGATAGATAGATAGATAGATAGATAGATAGATAGATGATAGATAGATGATGATGATAGATAGATAGATAGATAGATAGATAGATAGATAGATAGATGATAGATAGATAGATAGATAGATAGATAGATAGATAGATAGATAGATAGATGATAGATAGATATATAGATAGATAGATGATAGATAGATGATGATAGATAGATAGATAGATAGATAGATAGATAGATAGATAGATAGATAGATAGATTAGATAGATAGATAGATAGATAGATAGATAGATAGATGATAGATAGATAGATGATAGATAGATGATAGATAGATAGATGATAGATAGATAGATAGATAGATAGATAGATAGATAGATAGATAGATAGATGATAGATAGATAGATGATAGATAGATGATAGATAGATAGATATATAGATAGATGATGATAGATAGATAGATGATAGATAGATAGATATAGATAGATGATAGATAGATAGATAGATAGATAGATAGATAGATAGATAGATAGATGCTAGATAGATGATAGATAGATAGATAGATGATAGATAGATAGATAGATAGATAGATAGATAGATAGATAGATGATAGATAGATGATAGATAGATGATAGATAGATGATATAGATAGATAGATAGATAGATAGATAGATAGATAGATAGATAGATACATAGATAGATGATAGATAGTGATAGATGATAGATAGTGATAGTGATAGTTTTCTCAGAGAACTGACATTGACATCATTCCGCATGGCATGTGCGTTTATCCTGCCTTGTCACTACTCTTCACCTATTTGAGATCAGTACAGCAACTCTCTTTAAAACTATTTTATTTCTTCAGTCATTCCAGCAAGTGGAGGATTAAAACTGAGCCCGGTGTTTCCGGTGGGCGTTATAAACGAGACCCGATCTGCAAAAGTCTGGCTTTATATCATGGTGACTGGACACTTACCTGATGAGAGCAGTAAAGCGAGAAGGAGATGGAAGCTCATTGGGGACAAGGAGTGTCTCTGCAGACATTGCCTGACTGAGCCAACTGGAGACATAGCAACATCCTTGCCACCCATCAGGGACCTAATGCAGCAAAACACAGGTGGGAGAAGAGGAAGTCATGTGGCAAAGGAAGAGGAAACCACTTGATGACTGTGAATGCCTGAACTCCTGAACCAGTAGAGCACCATAGTAACTTTCTGAACAGATCATAGGGTCTGAAAGGCTCGTTTTCCCCCAGTGCTTCGGCTTCTTGTTTTTCTCCAACCTCCTTACCTTTTCCTCTGAGCGATAGGAGCTCACGGTGGGCAGGACAGCTTTTATTTTACTGATATTATAATGTCTCTATACAAATGTACCGTATTTTTTGCTCTATAAGACTCATAAGAAGTGTGTGCATCTTATGGAGCGAATGCAGGCTGCGCAGCTATCCCAGAAGCCAGAACAGCAAGAGGGATTGCTGCTTTCACTGCGCAACGATCCCTCTTGCTGTTCTGGCTTCTGAGATTCAGAATATTTTTTTTCTTGTTTTGCTCCTCCAAAAACGAGGTGCGTCTTGTGGTCTGGTGCGTCTTATAGAGCGAAAAATACAGTATGTTCAGCTGCACTTTGAATACTGTGAAATGTTCTGGTTGGCAAACCTCAACAAAGCAGATGGTTGCACAGCTAGAAACGGTTCAGATAAATGCCCAACAAAATGATGGATGGGCTGGAGTGTGGGTAAGCAACCTAAGGCCCGGGGGCTGGATCCAGCCCAATCACCTTCTCAATCCGGCCCGCGGACGGTCCAAGAATCAGCCTGTTTTTACATGAGTAGAATGCGTCCTTTATTTAAAATGCATCTCTGGGTTATGTGTGGGGCATAGGAATTTGTTCGTGTTTTTTTTTCAAAATATAGTCTGGCCCCCAACAAGGTCTGAGGGACAGTGGACTGGCCCCCTGCTGAAAAAGTATGCTGACCCCTGGGCTGGAGCAACTCCCCTTGGAGGAAAAAGATTACATTGGGGGCTATTTAGTTTAGATCTGTGGTTCCCAGCCTTTTTGATATGCCAACCCACCAGTTCAAATTTACGTGTTATGGTGACCCATTGCTTTATTGTCATGTGAATTTTGGATGTTTTGCTCTTCAGCCATCAATTATGTGCACTTCAGCTGCAAGTTTGCCTATTTTACAACCATAGCGTGAGGCATCCAAGGAAAAGTGATATGTTGCCACATATAGGGAGTAGTTTTGAGTGACTACTGGAGCCAGTGTGGTGTAGTGGTTAAGAGCGGGAGACTCGTAATCTGGTGAACTGGGTTCGCTTCCCCGCTCCTCCACATGCAGCTGCTGGGTGACCTTGGGCTAGTCATGCTTCTTTGAAGTCTCTCAGCCTCACTCACCTCACAGAGTGTTTGTCGTGGGGGAGGAAGGGAAAGGAGAATGTTAGCCACTTTGAGACTCCTTCGGGTAGTGATAAAGCGGGATATCAAATCCAAATAAAAAAATAAAAACTTCCCTCTGATGTGCAGGCACTGCCATTGACACTTACACATCAGAGGAGAGCTGTCACAGCCTCCCTGCGTGAGCACCTTGTTTGCTGATCCAGGAGTATAGCTCAGTTGGCTAGAGCGTGGTGCTGATAATGCCAAGGTTGCAGGTTCAATCCCCGTATGGGGCAGCTGCATAGTCCTCCATTGCAGGGGGTTGGACTAGATGATCCTCAGGGTTCCTTCCAACTCTACAATTCTATGATCATTGCTGGATCTGTAACAAGAGAGCAGTTTCCAAGTGTTAAAAAGCAAGACTCGAGCCTTTCTTGTGTTCTGTTGCAAACATCAACACAGCATTATTGTCATATGCCAACAAAACAAACGGTCGTAAGAGGTAGTCACCATATCAGTGAAATATTAAAAGCAATAATTGTTTTGGTTTTGTTCATAAAGCCCTGCGTAGAACCAAAGGTGAACTGTCCCAGAAGCTCTGCAAACACCATTTTGGTAGTCAAGATAAGCACACAATTAATTGGCAGTTGTATCAATGAGCTCATATATTCAGTTGCTTTGATAGAAGCTAATGGAGTTTGCTTTGATGCTATCCTTATCTGTGGGCTTGAGGGGCTGGGCTCTGAGCCCAGAAAGGGGAATCTTATCTGCAAGATTTGGGTATTTGCCACCTATGCCCTCATCTGGTCAGGTGGAGCAATGGGAAGTCCTGGCCAAAGTGCCATATGCTGTTTTTTATATAAAGAATGTATGAATGTTTGCTTGAGTGAGGACAAACCATATACTTGCTGCAGTGTCTGTCCCAAGTCTCTAAAGGCTGGGAGACCTGGCAGACTGATCTGCTGTAAGTCTACACCTTTCTTTTAATACAGAATAAAGCACCAGAATTTATCACTCTGGTGTTTTTGACATCCTTCTTTGGGATCCCTGCACCCAACGACTCCCACAAGCCCTTCTTTGGGCCTGCGGTCCAGAACAAGCCAATAATAATAATAATTTATTATTTATACCCCACCCATCTGGCTGAGTTTCCCCAGCCACTCTGGGTGGCTCCCAATCAAATGTTAAAAACAGTACAGCATTAAATATTAAAAACTTCCCTGAACAGGGCTGCCTTCAGATGTCTTTTAAAGATAGGATAGCTGCTTATTACCTTCACATCTGAAGGGAGGGTTTCCACAGGTGGGCGCCACTACCAAGAAGGCCCTCTGTCTGGTTCTCTGTAACCTCACTTCTCGCAATGAGGGAACTGCCAGAAGGCCCTCGGCGCTGGATCTCAGTGTCTGTGCAGAACTATGGAGGTGGAGACGCTCCTTCAGGTATACTGGGCTGAGGCCATTTGGGATTTTAAAGGTCATCACCAACACTTTGAATTGTGCTCGTAAATGCACTGGGAGCCAGTGAAGATCTTTTAGGACCAGTGTTGTTTGCTTCTGGTGGCCACTCCCGGTCATCAGTCTAGCTGCTGCATTCTGGATTTGTTGTAGTTTCTGGGTCACCTTCAAAGGTAGCCCCACATAGAGCTCATTGCAGTAGTCCAAGTGGGAGATAACTAGAGTATGCACCACTCTGGTGAGACAGTCTGCGGGCAGGTAGGGTCTCAGCCTGCATACCAGATGGAGCTTTTAGACAGCTGCCCTGGACACAGAATTGACCTGCGCCTCCATGGACAGCTGTGAGTCCGAAACGACTCCCAAGCTGTGCACCTGCTCCTTCAGGGGCACAGTTACCCCATTCAGGACCAGGGAATCCTCCACACCTGCCCGCCTCCTGTCCCCCCAAAACAGTACTTCTGTCCTGTCAGGCTTCAACCTCAATCTGGTAGCCACCATCCATCCTCCAACCGCCTCCTGGCACTCACACAGGACCTTCACCGCCTTCACTGGTTCTGATTTAAAAGAGAGGTAGAGCTGGGTGTCATCTGCATAGTGATGAACACCCAGCCCCAACCCCCTGATGATCTCTCCCAGCGGCTTCATATATATATTAAACCCACTCCCACAGGCTTTGCAACCCACAGGTTGGGGAAAGCTGGTTTTTAGACCCACCATCTGAGCAGCACATTCATTCTGAAGAGTGCAGCACCTCCTGGTGGACAAACACACCTTCAGCCACCAACTGGCATCTTTCCCAGAGCAAAGGTTTATCAAGTCTGCAAAATGCCTCCTCATTTTAATTGCAGGTTGTGCATTTTTCCTATCTAGCAACTAGGGATGGAGGAGAAATAAAATCCAGTGCACATTTAAAGTGGAAACTTATCAAAATCACACTTTGGGGGCGGGCTGAAATGCAGCTATCGTTATCGAAATTTGCACTTACCTGAATTTTGCAACGCCGCTCCCCAACTTACAAAAATGCATATAGTTGGGGGAGTGCATAAAAAGGAATATATTAAAAGAAAAAACTAACAAAAATGCATTGTATTAGGGAAAGTCGGTTGCAAAAATGTGGACACTCATCAAAAGGTCATATAAGAATGTATTTATTTGGAGACATTTGTGCGAAAATGCTGACGAATTTTCGTGAGGACTTTTTATGTAAATACAAAAATTAGGGAACTGAATTTAAGGTTGGAAAAAAGAAAGACTGAGAGAACTGAAAGGGGCAGGCCTTTCCATCCCTACTAGCGACAATGTTTTCTCTCTACGCCCCACCCCTCATTTATTTGCTTGCTCACTGCCTAATGTAAACTGCTTGGGTTTCTGTGTATTAAGCAGTGTATACATAGTATTACTTCTTCAAGGATCACTGCCTTGCCGTGGCGAAGGGGCTTGAATAACTCAGAGAAGCTATGAGCTATGCCGTGCAGGGCCACCCAAGATGGATAGGTCATAGTGGAGAGTTTTGACCAAACGTGATCCACCTGGAGCAGGAACGGGCAAGCCACTCCCGTATCCCTGCCAAGAAAACTCCGTGGACAAAGACAACAGGCATATGAAAGTTATAGTTTTCCCAATAGTGATGTATGGAAGTGAGAGCTAGACCATAATCGCCGAAGAATGGATGCTTTTGAATTACGGTGCTGGAGGAGACTCTTGAGAGTCCCATGGACTGCAAGAAGATCAAACCTACCCATTCTGAAGGAAATCAGCCCTGAGCCCTCACTGGAAGGACAGACCGTGAAGCTGAGGCTCCAGTACTTTGGCCACCTCATGAGAAGAGAAGACTCCCTGGAAAAGACCCTGATGTTGGGAAAGATGGAGGGCACAAGGAGAAGGGGACGACAGAGGACGAGATGGTTGGACAGTGTTCTCGAAGCTACCAGCATGAGTTTGACCAAACTACGGGAGGCAGTGGAAGACAGGAGTGCCTGGCGTGCTCTGGTCCAGGGGGTCACAAAGAGTCGGACACGACTAAATGACTGAACAACAACACGTAGCATTAATGAATAAGTGCTACCTTGAGACTTTTCATTTATTCTTCATAATGGTATTATGTTACATTATCCCACTTTTCCTCGAATTGCTCAGGGTGGTCAACAAGATCGACTCCCCCCTGACAATTTATGTGATTTAAATTAATGTGATCCAAAAGTACTTAACGCTGGCAGGACTCTGCCTTTGGGTTGTTAAAGTTACGTAAATGCCTGTACTGGACATCTGAATGAAATAGCCAATTCATTTTAGCTTCTGTTCTTTGAGATCCACCAGGGCAACAGGTATTTCAGGAGTGCCTAGGTTGTCTGGCACCCCACCCTCCGGGTTCTGTTCATCCTGTCCTCTGACTGCCCACCTCCCTCGCTATCAGTTCCTGTCACTTTATTCCCTTACACAATGAACTGACTAAAGCAGCTGTCACTCACAACCACTGGCTCCTCCCCATCTGTGTCAGGGCACATGTCACTCTCCCCTTAACGACACGGATTCTCAATGCATCCATTGTCACGCAAGCAGACTTATATTTCGTTGTTTTTCTTCACTCTCCGTTCCGTGCCAGGTCTTAAGTCTTCTACAAGTGCCTTTTTATTATTTATCTCCTTTAATACACCTTAATCTCTCCCTGTTGTCACATAGACATCTTCCTCTTCCTGAAGGCATCTCAAATGCCATTAAAACACCAGAATGGAGACAATGAGCCTTGCTTAAGGTTTCCCTTTCCAAGAACCATGTTATCCTTATCTCTTCTTAAGCCATTACTACCTGTTATTCTTCAGTATTCTGCCTTTCCAACATATCAAAAGCAGCCTCCAAATCAAATGCATGCTTTGCTCTGCGGAATAGCTTTTCTGCACCTGAATTGAGACAAAAGAATAATATGACCAAGAAGGAGAGAATTTGCTGAAGGTTCATGTGTGGTCAGGGAGTATTCCACCTGGTTGCTCAGTACATAGCAAACATTATTCCGCCTTCCATTCTTCTGGTCAATGCATACAAAGGCACTGGGATGAATTGACAACTACTTGAACACATGGCACCATTTTTTCAAATCGAGGTCAGCTCGATATTGTATCACTATTACTTAATGAATTTCATATCTTCAAACATATTAGACTACTTGTATTTAGGAGGCTCCAGTACTTTGGCCACCTCATGAGAAGAGAAGACTTCCTGGAAAAGACCCTGATGTTGGGAAAGATGGAGGGCACAAGGAGAAGGGGACAACAGAGGACGAGATGGTTGGACAGTGTTCTCGAAGCCACCAGCATGAGTTTGACCAAACTGCAGGAGGCAGTGGAAAACAGGAGTGCCTGGCGTGCTCTGGTCCATGGGGTCACGAAGAGTTGGACACGACTAAACAACTAAACAACAACAACATTTAGGAGTTTGTTTTTGGTTCTTTCTCACTCATTTATATTGGCTCTTCCACACTCATGCACATGCAACACACAGGTACACAGTGTGTACCCTTAAATTCGAACATGTCCGCACGCCATAATATTATTTGGTTTTCCTTAGCCCCTCTGAAATAATGAGCAAAGGAAGCTAACATCAAATGTGTTGGTGAAGCTTTCAACTTCACAAAACAGGACAGAATGCCAAATCCATGGACTAGCAAAGTCCTTGAGGGTCTCTCATCTAAGTAAATAAAATCTGAGATGAATGATGTGAGCCAATTGAAATCCTTTCCTAAGACAAAGATTAAGTGTCCTCTTCTCAGTTTTCTCCTTTTCCAGCAGATTAGTATGATCAGCCTATGATGGCTCAGTTAAGAATTAGGCAGTGAACAAGCACACATTCTCCATGCTAGAGACGGGGGGGGGGCAGGGCTGAGGAGGGAGCTTTGATTGCATTATGTAATGAGATCCAATGAAGAAAGAGAAGCACAGGCCATTCACTGCACCAAAGCAATTGGCTATCAAGGGCCAATTTTCCTATCAACTACTATCCAACTACTATTGGTCGCGGGTGGCGCTGTGGGTTAAACCGCAGAGCCTAGGGCTTGCCAATCAGAAGGTCGGCAGTTCAAATCCCCGCGACGGGGTGAGCTCCCGTTGCTCGGTCCCAGCTCCTGCCAACCTAGCAGTTCGAAAGCACCTCAAAGTGCAAGTAGATAAATAGGTACCACTCTGGCGGGAAGGTAAACGGCGTTTCCGTTCGCTGCTCTGGTTCACCAGAAGTGGCTTAGTCATGCTGGCCACATGACCCACAAGCTGTACACCGGCTCCCTCGGCCAATAAAGCGAGATGAGCGCCGCAACCCCAGAGTCGGCCACGACTGGACCTAATGGTCAGGGGTCCCTTTACCTTTACCTTACTATTCAAATCCTGGAAGCTTTGCATCCTTTGGTGGTGCTTCCTGCCCCTCTTCCTTCAGCCAAAGGCAAGAGAATGGCAAGAGAATTTTTCTCCAGTTCATATTATAATTAATATGTATAATACATATATTAATATGTATAATACATGTATTAATATGTATAATACATATATTAATATGTTGTTGTCTTGAGTAACTGTACTGACTATATGTCATAGAGTGAAGATATGCCATGAACAGAACAGTTTCTATGTTTCCAATAGAAAACCTACAAAACAAAGAAAACAGGTATGAGGTCATGATCCTGGATAGCTCAGTTACCTTTGCAGTCACTAGAGCTTTACCCAATCAAATACTTTCAGAAGGTGCTTTATACGTTTTGCACAATGTCCGTGCAAGGAAAAACACACACACACAACCTGCAAAAAGGGGGAAGGGGTAATCACAGCAGCAACAAATATCCATTGGGAAGGGTGCCATAGCATTATGTAAAATGATGCACTTATCCCACCTTCTGAATCTGATACGGAGAATAAAAACCATTGCCCTTCCTCTCTGGCACAGGTCCCAGCAAGTCCCAGCTTTTCATATAAACCGGGTCTCCACAGTATAAGGTGCTAGCTAGCTTGAGGGAGATCTTACTGGGAGAGCGAGAAGAAAGGGTGCTCTCTGCTCCCAAGAGGATGAGCCACCCATGTATGAAAAGTCTGCTGTTCCTCTTGTCCACCTTGTGCCTCTGCTCCAGCCATTCCCCGGTTCCTCCACTGCGGTTCTCGGCGTTCCTCGACCCCACACACCAGATCTACCTGCGGTGGGACCATGAAGACAGTAGCAGCTTGATGACTTTTGAGCTGGAAGCCAAGACAACGGGATGGGTGGCTTTTGGCTTCACTGTTTACGGAGAGATGACCGGGGCAGACTTTGTGATTGGCGGGGTCCTTCCTGACGGCAACGTCTATTTCTCAGTAAGATGAAAATAATATGAGCTGTCGTTTCCTCTTTGCGAGGAGTTTGTATCTGCACATACCGGGGCAGGGAGTGGGAGGCTGCTTTCGATGTGACGGAAGTTACAAATGGATCTAGAGGTGATGATTTCACGGGGCCAAAGAACCTGTGCTTCCAGAGGTATTGTAGGCTCCATTGTGTAGGCCCCCTAACATAACAGACCCATTGAACATCAGTTCAGCTTGCAGATGGGGCCACACTTTGCTGCCCAACTGAAGGTAAAGGGATGGTGTAGCAGTAGAAAATGGAGTGTCCAACAAAAATACAGGAAAAACAGCAGCAACAACAACAACGACAAACATTATAAGCTTCCCAAAACAGTGCTGCCTTCAGATGTCTACGAAAAATCATATAGGTGTTTTAACTCTTTGACATCGGTTGAAAGGACGTTCCACAGAGTGGGTATGACTGCCGAGAAGACCCTCTGCCTTGTCCCCTGTAGTTTCACTTCTTGCAGTGAGGGAACTTCTAGAAGGCCCTCAGAGCTGGACCTCAGTGTCTAGGCTGAATGATTGGGGTGGAGATGCTCCTTCAGGGCTGAGGCCGTTTAGGGCTTTAAAGGTCAGCACCTGTGCTTGAAAACTGGCCCTGAATGTCTGAGCTGCCTCCATTCAACAGCCTTGTGTTTGGGTAATACATATGTCCTATCTGCAGTGGCTTGTTTGTATTGCAGTAAAATGATATACATACATAGATGTTCCAGAGCATGGATATAGAGATTGACTAGCTCTCAGAACAGGGAAGGTTGTCTGTACTGTGTTTCAGATGAGTTTGGTAGGCATTTTTCTTACTTCCATAGCCTCCATATTTTACTCATGGCCCAGTACCCTATGCATTGTCATAAAGTATTGATCTGAAAACGGCCATTTTTCACTATTGCTGCTGCCCTTTCAAATGCCCCTTACTCTGCCATACACAAAGTATTAATTACTGGCTTCAGACAGGCTTTCCTGGATTCCTGTTTTTAGCTCTGTTTTTATCATTGTTTTCCTGCATCTTTTGTACCCTGCTCAGAATTTCTTAAAGTATTCCGTAGTTTAGAAATACTTTTGAAGAAGATACAGTATGCCTCTCAGCTAGGGATGGCAATAAATTGTGCCCCAGAAGAAAAAATGAGATGGATTTGGAATTAGCATGGACATGCAAATTACCGTATTTTTTGCTCTATAAGACACACTTTTTCCCTTCTAAAAAGTAAGGGGAAATATGTGTGCGGCTTATGGAGAGAATGCAGGCTCTGCGGCTATCCCAGAAGCCAGAACAGCAAGAGGAATCGCTGCTTTTGCTGCTTCTGGCTTCTGGGATTCAGAATATATTTTTTTCTTGTTTTCCTCCTCCAAAAACTAGGTGCGTCTTATGGTCTGGTGCGTCTTATAGAGCGAAAAATACGGTAGTGGTCAAAGGCTATCGCCCCAAAAATGTGTTGCTGATGAGGAATTCGAATGCAGGTGTCCCCAGTTGAAATCCACCAGGCCACACTGGCTCTTTTGACTTCCTGTGTTTCCAAAAGTTTGTTCTCCCTGTTTCACTCAGGACTGGCATGGTGTAGATGAAGAAACTGTCTTGGAGGACGAAAGCCAAGACTATGAGCTGCTGTCCTTGACCCAGGATGAGACAACCACAACCATGGCATTCAGGCGATATTTTCGTACCTGCGATGAGCACGACCTGGACATCACGGTAACCAAAGCAGCCATATCCAGCTACAGTTCACATCCAAGTCCAGCGGGCTTTAGAGCGGATCGTGTCCTAGCACTTTTAAAAGTCTCGTTTGCTAAAATGCAAGAGGCTGAAGTGGGTGCTTTGTACTCCCAATAAAATCAGTGGCACTTAAAAAAACCACACAACTAAAATATTCATGCAACGGTACTTAGAGGAAAAAGTTTGTAACGTGAGGTTCGTGGTTGGGTGTGACTCGGGGGAAAAAATATGGAATGATCCCACATCTTCCCCTCTCTGTCCCCCAGGCTGTTCTGGGGGGTGCATAGGGAGGAGAGGAGAGGCAAGCCCTATTGTGCAAGCAGAAGTCTTTTTGCAGAGCTTCCACTGGTGGTGCTGCTTAGACGAATCCCACCAAAAATATAGCAAATGGGAGGATTTTATTTTCTTTCTTTTTTTAAACATCTTTATTGAAAATGCAAAAAGTACAGAATTATATGTGCACTAAATATGGTGAGATGTAAATAAAAGAGTGAAAAGGAGAGAAACAGCACCCTTGGAAAAGGGAAAATAAAAGGGGGATAGGGGAACCCCCAAACTGTATATTTTACAAAGTTGTTATTGTACTTCCCCAGATCTTAACCTATTACAGCATTTGTAAGAATGGATTCTAAATGCCATTGAATTTGTCCATGGCAAGTTTGCATTTATATGCAAGTTGTTCATATGTTGCGAGTTTGTATAAGTCTTCAATCCAATTGTAGAAGGGAGCCGCATTTTTAATTTTTCCAATTCATCAGTATCAGTCTTTTTGCCGTGGTCAGGGTGAGGAGAGTCCACTCAGATTGTCCTTTTGTTCTTTTAGTTGCCAGCTTACCTGCAACAATATGATAATGGAGGGAAGATTTTTCTTTTTAACTTTTCCCTGCACAGGGTGACACACTACGACTGATTACTGGCTATGGTACGGATGACACAATTGACTTCTTCAAAGGGAGAATAATCCACAAATCTCTTTTCTTGATGCTGCTGTCAACTGAAGATGAGTTGCACTCACCCAGTGTCTACAAGGTGTATGACCTGAAACTCAACGATGTGAGTAGTACCTCCCTAGCTGCCTTACAGCAAAGTGCATGGATCTTGTTGGATATTTCCATTCAGCACCATAAAGTCTCAGTGTTTCCCATTAAGACAGATTTCATTCATTTATTCAAACTAGTGATCGTGTTATTGACATCGTGTTATTTTTCACTGTTTGCTTTTCAGCGTACGTATTATTGCAGCTTGAAGTAAAAATACAAATTTGCAAATCACTTAGACAAATAATAACATTGTATTGCAAATAAATATATTGACATTGGTTTCTTCCACGCTATTAAACTCATTTTAACCATTTCAGAAGAGTGGCTGATTGTACCCAGCAAAGCTCCTTCCTTCACTGTTCAAATCACCCTCTGCAACATTTTTTCTTTCTTTTCTCGCGCTGTTCCTTTTTGCTTAAATCAAGGAAAATTCAGTTGCTCAACTTTAAGAGAGTTAGGCACCTAGAGCCTTCTTAGCACTAAACGTTGTCCAACAACATTAAACATATTTGCAAAACTTTTAAAAAAATTAAACTGATGAGTAAACTTTTTCTGTAGCAGCAATTTCCCCAAAGCATTTCTGGCACGGTAACATTTTTAACCTAAATGTGTGAGTTAGAAAACCTCCTGGTTTTATAGTGGAACAGTTTCTGAGGATGTGCTGCTAAACCTTAACATTAAACATACAGAAAACAGAACACCAGAACAGAGAGAGAGAAAGAGAAAGAGAGAAAAGGAGAACAATATCCATTCAGCAGATTTTCCCGGACATTTCCCAGACGCATGGCAGCCCTATACTCATCTAATACTCATCTGTTGTTGTTTAGTCGTTCAGTCGTGTCCGACCCTTCGTGACACCATGGACCAGAGCACACCAGGCACTCCTGTCTTCCACTGCCTCCCGCAGTTTGGTCAATCTCATGCTGGTAGCTTCGAGAACACTGTCCAACCATCTCGTCCTCTGTCGTCCCCTTCTCCTTGTGCCCTCCATCTTTCCCAACATCAGGGTCTTTTCCAGGGAGTCTTCTCTTCTCATGAGGTGGCCAAAGTATTGGAGCCTCAGCTTCACGATCTGTCCTTCCAGTGAGCACTCAGGGCTGATTTCCTTAAGAATGGATGCATTTGATCTTCTTGCAGTCCATGGGACTCTCAAGAGTCTCCTCCAGCACCATAATTCAAAAGCATCCATTCTTTGGCGATCAGCCTTCTTTATGTCCAGCTCTCACTTCCATACATCACTACTGGGAAAATCTGAGTATTACAACCATTGAATACAACCCAATGTAATTAACAATTCTGGTGGGTGGTGAGACTGATCTACCACTGACCCAGAAGATGAGCATTGTTGCATCCTGCTAGTACAGTGGATTCAAGAATACAGTGGTACCTCAGGTTACAGACGCTTCAGGTTACAGACTCCGCTAACCCAGAAATAGTACCTAGGGTTAAGAACTTTGCTTCAGGATGAGAACAGAAATCGTGCGGTGGCATGGTGGCAGCGGAGGCCCCATTAGCTAAAGTGGTACCTCAGGTTAAGAACAGTTTCAGGTTAAGAACGGACCTCCGGAATGAATTAAGTTCTTAACCCGAGGTACCACTGTAGTCATTTGCTCAAAGGAAATCAGGTATTCTCATGATCAAACTCTTAATGGCAGGATACCATAGTAGGATGTCAGCAACATACAAGCACTCTTCAAACCTGAGCTTCCTTTTTAATTTAAAAACTGGTGTACTCATGTACCCGAGCATTATGGATATGCAAGAATTTGTCTCTCTGTGTTGGACAATATTGCTATCCTCCTGTCCAGTATGGTGGTCCTCGCCTTTCTTCAAAAAGGATGATGCCAAGTACCCAGCCTGCCATCTCTTCAGTCACAACCTCCAATCTGCTGCCCAAGGCAAATTGAGTTATCTTACCTCATGTTAAGGGACGCAGGTGGCGCTGTGGGTTAAACCACAGATCCTAGGACTTGCCGATCAGAAGGTCGGTGGTTCGAATCCCCACAACGGGGTGAGCTCCCGTTGCTCGGTCCCTGCTCCTGCCAACCTAGCAGTTCGAAAGCACATCAAAGTGTAAGTAGATAAATAGGTACCGCTCCAGCGGGAAGGTAAACAGCGTTTCCGTGAGCTGCTCTGGTTCGCCAGAAGCGGATTAGTCATGCTGGCCACATGACCCGGAAGCTGTACGCTGGCTTCCTTGGCCAATAAAGTGAGATGAGCGCCGCAACCCCAGAGTCGGTCACGACTGGACCTAATGGTCAGGGGTCCCTTTACCTTTACCTCATGTAAGGGCCAGCTTCTGCTTTTTTGTTGTCATAGAAAATTCCAGGAGCTGGCAACCCTACAATGCTCAGCGTTGTTTTGACTTTGTTTTGCAGTTCCCTATCCCAGAGGATGACACCACCTATGCCTGCACTTTCATACCGTTGCCAATAGTCAAGGAAAAACATCACATCTACAAGGTAACTGTGGGAAAGAAGCATAGAAAGGTTTCAGCTGAAGACCTCACTGTAAGCCGTTTTTTAGGAGGAGAAAATGATGGTTTTGGGTGATGGTGGAGGGGGTGTCACATCAACACTGACAAACGATGCACTCCATCCAATGGAGGGGGAGGAATTTAAATTCGCTTGAAAATTCCCCCAGGGACCACTCAATAAACTTTTGCTGTTGTTTGATAACTCCAATGCACATACGTAATTCATATTTTATTAACATTTCTTCTTCTTCAGCACTGGGATCACAGACTCCCACCCCCTGCCCACAAGTGCCCCTGTTTTCCAGGGACAGTCCTGGATTAAAAAGGTAAAAGGTGGCGCTGTGGTCTAAACCACTGAGCCTCTTGGACTTGCTGATCAGAAGTTCGGCAGTTCGAATCCCCACTATGGAGTGAGTGCCCGTTGCTCTGCCCCAGCTCCTGCCAACCTAGCAGTTTGAAAGCACACCAGTACAAGTAGATAAACAGGTACCACTGCAGCAGGAAAGTAAATGGTTTTCCTGTGCGCTCTGGTTTCCGTCACAGTGTTCCGTTGCACCAGAAGGGGTTTAGTCATGCTGGCCACATGACCCGGAAAGTTGTCTGTGGGCAAATGCCGGCTCCTTTGGCCTGAAAGCGAGATGAGCACCGCAACCCCATAGTCACCTTTACCTTTTACCCTGGATTTACAGAAGCCATCCCGGTTAATGAAGTAATCACTGTTTTTCCTTCTTTCTTCTGTCTACAGTTTGAGGCCATGATCACACCTCGAAACGAAACCATGGTGCACCACATCCTGGTTTATGCGTGCGGCAATGCCAGCGTGCTGCCGACTGGGGTCAGCGACTGCTACGGAGCTGATCCGGATTTTGCCCTGTGCTCCCAGATAGTCGTGGGCTGGGCTGTAGGAGGAGGGGTGAGTATGTGGGAACTTCCCAGGCCATGAGAACTGCTTTTTCACCTGTGGTCAAACTACTGCAGTGAAGTTCAAAACTGATCTCTGAGGGAGTTTTGGTGCTGTGATTTCTTTTTTTTAACCGGGTCCCAAGGTTTCACTCTTTCTGGGTTCATTTTCCCAGGGCTAAATACTCCTGAGCATGTGCCACTGAAGTGAATGGGAAGCTCAGCAAAGGTGTCTGGTCCAATCTAGATACTGGGCTGGGGTTTGTAGCTTTCTGAATAAAGGGCCTTCCTAAAAACAGGGACGCGGGTGGCACTGTGGGTAAAACCACAGTGCCTAGGACTTGCCGATCGCATGGTCGGCGGTTTGAATCCCTGCAGCGGGGTGAGCTCCCGTCTTTCGGTCCCAGCTCCTGCCCACCTAGCAGTTCGAAAGCACCCCTAAGTGCAAGTAGATAAATAGGTACCACTTTATAGTGGGAAGGTAAATGGCGTTTCCGTGTGCTGCGCTGGTGCTGGCTCGCCAGAGCAGCTTCGTCACGCTGGCCACGTGACCCGGAAGTGTCTCCGGACAGCGCTGGCCCCCGGCCTCTTAAGTGAGATGGGCGCACAACCCTAGAGTCGGACACGACTGGCCCGTACGGGCAGGGGTACCTTTACCTTTAAAAACTTTCAGCTCCCTTAACAAGCTACCATTCACTGGTGCCATATGACTATTTTAAATATTTGGTCTAGAAGATGTGATCACTATTGATCCCTGCCAGAGGTTTTACGGCCTTATGTGTCTACCCAACAGCAAGTCCCATTGAATTAAATGAGACTTACAGACCCTCCAAGTATCCCTATTTTCCAGGGACAGTCCTGGATTTATAGAAGCCTTCCCGGTTTCTGATCTGATTCCAGAATGTCCCACTTTTCCTTAGGGACCTATCTTCATCAGAGAAACGTTGGAGGGTATGGAGTTATGTGACCCCCCCCCCCCAAGCCAAGGAGATAAGTAAACTTTAGAAGACATATGAAGGCAGTCCTGTATAGGGAAGGTTTTCCCCCGTAAGGTTTAATTGATGTTTAATGTTTTATTATGTTTTTATATACGGTATATTGGAAGCCATCCAAAGTGGCTGGGGCAACCCAGTCAGATGGATGAGGTATTATTGTTATTATTATTGTTATTATTATTATTATTAGTAGTAGTAGTAGTATTAAGGTAGTAGTAGTAGTAGTAAATAGGACACCCCTATTTTCTTTGGAGAAATGTTGGAAGGTATGGACTTACTCACAGGTAAATGGGTTTAGGACTGCTGCCTCACTGAATTTGTAATATTACTGACTTCTGTGCAACAAAGCTCAGAAGCCAAGAGAACAGGGGACGCAACAATCAACTGATCATTTTTTAATAGCTGTCTTTCTTCTCCCCCACCACCACCCAACTAGAGCTACATGTTCCCAGATGAAACTGGAATCTCCTTAGGTACACCAATTGATCCCCAGTGGATCCGGTTAGAAGTCCACTACAGCAATTTTAATGGAATTCCGGGTGAGTAAAGCACACATATTGATTGCGTAAGAGGAAGGTGATGTGTTGATGAGGAGCAGGGGACACGGCCAGAGCATGGGGAGAGAAATTGGGTATGCTTTACTGGGGGGGGGGGGGGAACTAAGGGACTACAGCATAGGCTTCTGGCCTATTTCCAGGAGGGGGGAAATTGAGGCTAAATTGTAGGTGATGCATGAGGATGTTTATGAAACTTATCTGTGGATCTCAGGGGCGGGAAAACTTGTACCGAAAGCTCCAGGAGTTGTAGTTTGACAGATATGTGCCTCTCTCAAGAACTACATGTCTCAGGGTTCCTTAATTCCTGCTGGTGTTTCATTTGCAGAGGAAAGGAGAGCCAGTGGGAGGAGTATGGCAGTCCTAGACATACAAAGAGTGATGGACACAGGAAGGCCAGCTTCTGCATTTGGAGGGCTTTTTTTTTTTTTTTTTTTTTTGGTCTTACTGGATTAGAAGTGCCTGTGGAGAAATGTTAGGGCTTCTGCTATTGAGCACCAGGAGACCTGGACAATGGGAGATGTTGGTGTTGGGGACTGTGGCTAGCGGAAGCACTGATACAGTCGTATCTTGGATCCCAAACGCCCTGGAACTTGGACGTTTTGGCTCCCGAATGTCACAAACCCAGAAGTGATTGTTCCGGTTAGAGAACGTTCTTTTGGAACCTGAACATCCGACAGGGCTTCTGTAGCTTCTGATTGGCTGTAGGAGCTTCTTGCAGCCAATCAGAAGCTGCAGTTTGGTTTTTGACCATTTTGAAAGTCGAACGGATTCTGCTCGACTTCCAAGATACAACTGTACTTAGAAAACGCTTCTGGAGTTATCTGAATGGTGCTTCTATAAATATTCATATTTCTTCACGTCCTTTAGTAAATATTTATCACTATGAGGAACTTTGCAGGATAGTGGTGAGGTAGGCCCCATGTGTCACACTGGTAAGACTTGGGGGTCCATCTACGCCAGCAATGTTTACCAGTCAGATGCCTCTGGAAGTTTGCAAGTTGATGTCCTGTTTGTCTGTTTGTTGTTGAATGTACAAGTAAGGAAAAGGTAAATGGACCCCTGACCATTATGTCCAGTCGTGGCTGACTCTGGGGTTGCAGCACTCATCTCGCTTTATTGGCCAAGGGAGCCGGCATACAGCTTCTGGGTCATGTGGCCAGCATGACTAAGCCGCTTCTGGTGAACCAGAGCGGCGCACGGAAACGCCGTTTACCTTCCCGCTGGAGCGGTACCTATTTATCTACTTGCACTTTGATGTGCTTTCGAACTGCTAGGTGGGCAGGAGCAGGGACCAAGCAGGGCGCTCACCCCGTCGTGGGGATTCGAACCGCCGACCTTCTGATCAGCAAGTCCTAGGCTCTGTGGTTTAACCCACAGCGCCACTCGCATCCCTTTTGAATGTACAAGTAGATGTATACTATCTTGATTATCGGAAGCCCCCCAAATTTTCACTCACGTGGTAAAGTGGCCTCTCACCACGGGCTTATCCACTCTTCTGTTTGCCCCACCGCTTTCCCCTGGGAAAACCAGTGGTTTAGCGCTAAATCAGAGCAAACAGCAATTGAGTTCTCCACAGAGCAGGATTTCTGGGGGAAAGCAGCAGGGCAACGGCAAAACCGCTCAGACCCATGTCTAGAAAGCAGAAAACAGTTTGGACTCACGATTTTCTAGGCATGGAACAAGGTGAAGTGTGAACAAACCATATTTCCAGTTGCACGGAAACTTATACAGAACCAGTTGCTCACCTGCGGGTTTTCTTTCCTAAGGCTTGATTGACAACTCAGGGATACGACTCTATTATACTACGGAGCTGCGTCCTTATGACATGGGGGTTCTGCAGACAGGATTCTTCACATTTCCAATCCATTTCCTGCCCCCTGGAGCCGAGTCCTTCATGTCCTATGGTGTCTGCAATACCAGTCAATTTGATGATGTAAGTCCCGGAGTATTCCACAGCCCTTCCCCCTCCCCAGTTCAGTAATGAATGCTAGCACTGAGCGTTGATACTTCATATTCAAAGACATGCTCTTATTGCATTCTATATAAAAGCTCTAACAAAGAGCAGCTCAGGGTTAAGGTCAGACTCCCCGTTCCATGGGAGACACATGCACATTTCCCCAGCAGAAAGCAGCCATGGGGGCTAACGGGCTGAGCAGGGGAACCGCAGGGAACGGGGCTGCCCTAGCAGTAGGGATGGAGACAGGGCTCAGCCTCCAGCTGTAAAAATGTCTTGCAGTGGCAACTGCAGGCGAGAAGTGCTTGTTCCTCACTGTGGAGAGAAATTGAAGCTAGGCCAAATTCTTGAGCTTTTTGTGTGGGCTTGCCAGTGTTGTTCTCCAGGCCTTGCTCCTGCATCTTTTACGTTTCAGAGGAGGGAGGGAAGGAAAGAGGGGCATTCATGGCATCCCATAGTGCCACGGCACACTGGTAGAAAACCACTGCTGTAGCTAATAAGCAGCAAATTGCCAGCGTGGCTGTTCTGGTGCTGAAATTTGGCTGCCAGAACATTCCATAGATGCCTGATGATTTCCTGAGATGTTTGCCAGGGCAAGTGTTCAAAGCATAGTGGCCAGATCAGCGACAGAGGAAGCTGTTCTGGAGCCTGGGGGTGGGGCGAGCTGCCCATAGGGACGGGGCACATTGCAGGGCCTCCGGGGTCTGCCTGCCTCCTCCCACTCAGCCGCCCTACAGCTGGGGGGGAGGTAGAGGGCAGACCGTTTGGGCAGTGGGGAGCCTGCGTGCGCCCAAGCCACCCGTCTCTCCCAGGAGAGAAGCGTGTCTCAGGTGCGCTGCAGGCGCCGCGGTGAGTGCCGCCCGGCATTTTGTCACCCCCTTCAGTGGTGACACCAAAGGTTGCCCATACCCCCCGGACCCCCTCTTCCTCTGCCCCTGGGCCAGATGCCATTCATGGGCCTTTTCCTCCTGTTTTTGGATTGCAGATGAATGGCGTTCCAGTGCCGGATATGCATGTCTTTGGTTACTTGCTGCATACCCACTTGGCTGGGTTGGGAGTGAGAGGAGTCCAGTACCGGTAAGAAAAGCCAGTGTCTATGTGGGCCACACTAGTTTTTTGGTGTGTGTTTTTTTTACTTCTATTAATTTGTTTTTATTTAAAACATTTGTTTGTGATACAAAACAGACAAATAAGCAAGGAACGGTACATATATTGTCTCCACTTTCCGTTCATAGCCTTTTTCACAGTTGGTTTACATTCGGTGTGAGACACTATTGCCCTAGAGGCCTAGACATTGCGGGGAAAAGAGGTATAGCATGGATCACTCCCCGTTTTCAAATGAAAGCACCCCCATTATTCTGCAACAAGTGGAGGCCTGTGTACTCATGGTGTGTAAAGGTAAAGGACCCCTGGACAGTTAAGTCCAGTCAAAGGCATTTGTCCACAGACAGCTTTCTGGGTCATGTGGCCAGCATGACTAAACCATTTCTGGCGCAACAGGACACCATGACAGAAACCAGAGTGCACGGAAACGGCGTTTACCTTCCCGCCGCAGTGGTACCTATTTATCTACTTGCACTGGCATGCTTTCAAACTGCTGGGTGGGCAGCAGTGGCGTAGCGTGGGGGGTGCAGGGGGACCGGCCGCACCGGGCGCAACATCTGGGGTTAGGGCAAATCCACAGGTTAGGGGGCGCAAATCCACGGGTTAGGGGGCGCAAATTACTTGCCTTGGCCCGGGTGCTGACAACCCACGCTACGCCACTGGTTGGCAGGAGCTGGGATAGAGCAACAGGAGCTCACCCCATTGCAGGGATTTGAACTGCTGACCTTCTGACTGGCAAGCCCAAGAGGCTCAGTGTGTAACAGGTGGGGGACAGGAACACAGACAGAAAACTCAGTTCACTGTTCATACTGAAGACTGAAACGCAACCAACAGATGTCATTTCACTTAGTAATATTAGCTCTTAGAATTGTTTGTCAGGAAGGCATTAGATCAGATCCTGGTTGCATCCCAGTTACAGTTTTCTCTCAGCGGCATCTCAAGTTTGCCTGTCTCTTCTGTTTCTTTGTCTCCACATCCCCACCCCACTCCCAGGAATGGAGAGCAGCTGACAGTCATTTGTGAAGACAACAAGTATGATTTCAATCTCCAGGAGACCAGAGCCATGAAGGAGGAGGTCATTTTCAAATCAGTACGTCATCCCAGTGTTTCCCTTTGGGCCACGGTTTGGTGGTAAGAAGCCACTTTCAGCAGCGACCCTCTGCTGCTATAGGTTTGACCCCGTGTCCTCTTGTGTTTTACAGGGAGATGAGTTCCTGGTGGAATGTCACTATCAAACCAAAGACCGGACAGGGCTGACCTTCGTAAGTCCTTGACTGAAAACCACCTAAGCCAGGGGTCAGCAAACTTTTCAGCAGGGGGACAGTCCACTGTCCCTCAGACCTTGTGGGGGGCCAGACTATATTTTTTTGGAGGGGAGAATGAACAGATTCCTATGCCCCACAAATAACCCAGATATGCATTTTAAATAAAAGGACACATTCTACTCATGTAAAAACACACTGATTCCCAGACCGTCCGCAGGCCGGATTTAGAAGGTGATTGGGCCAGATCCGGCCCCCAGGCCTTAGTTTGCCTACCCATGACCTAAGCATTAGGGGGAAGGTGGTTCCGGGAAAGGGCAACTTTTGCTAAATCCAATCTCGCTGTCCCCAGAATATCCAAATATTTTAGTAACATCTTGCAGGGCCACCTAAGGTTTTCGGGTGTGGTGGAAGGAGGGGAAAACACAGGCCAGTATCAGGGGAGTTGGCGGGGTGAGATATGGGGCAGAGTCCGCAGAACAAGAGGTGAGATGTGGATTTATGAACATGATATCGCGGGTCGGGAGTCCCACAAGTCTCTTACTGACTCCCACCTGCCAGGGAATTGACCCAGTTCCTGCTCTGCAAAGGCACAGGACTGTAGTGCCTGTCTCTGCTATTCTTCCTGCACAGCACTGTCCTGACTCTGGCTGTGCTGATACCTGGAGCCAGCAAAAGATGATGTTGTGCTGCGGCCAAAACCCTCTCTCTCTCTCATTTTACAATTGTTAAATTGGTTTTTTCAGTTTACATTTCTATTCAAATCATAATCATACACATAAAGAATTCCCTGAAACCTTGGACTTCCCTCTGCCTCTCCGTGGATTCCATTGACATTCCTTTTTCAACTGCATCTTATAAGATTCGCCATTTTCTTAAAATTCCCTAATTCCCCATAGTTCTTGTTACATTACAAGTGTTGTTACAGTCCTGCCAAAGTTTTTAGTTGTTTTCAGTGTTCTCTGAGATAACTTATAAATTTTCCCCATTCCTTAGTAAAATTTCCATCTTCTTGATTTTTGATCTTCCTGGTTGTATTTGCCATTTTGGCGTAATCCATCATCTTCATCTCTGGCCGGCACTTTGTCTTCTTTCTATCTCTGGGCCAAAAGTATCCACGCTGCTGTCGTCACGTGCATAAATAGTCTTTCCTGCTCCTTTGTTATACAGTGGTACCTCGGGTTACATATGCTTCAGGTTACATACGCTTCAGGTTACAGACTCTGCTAACCCAGAAATAGTGCTTCAGGTTAAGAACTTTGCTTCAGGATGAGAACAGAAATTGTGCTCCGGCGGCGCGCCAGCAGCAGGAGGCCTCATTAGCTAAAGTGGTGCTTCAGGTTAAGAACAGTTTCAGGTTAAGAACAGACCTCCGGAACAAATTAAGTACTTAACCCGAGGTACCACTGTATCTGCACCTAAAATTCCTAATAGAAAAGCTTCTGGTTTTTCAAAACTCTTGCATCTTAAATGAATTTGGCCTTTGTTTTCCCTCAGGGCGGACCAAGTACTCTGAACGAAATGTGTCTGGCCTTCCTCTTCTACTATCCTCGAAACAACATCTCCAGCTGCATGGGATACCCAGACATTCAACAGGTGGCCCATAAGTTGGGCCAAGAGGCAGCAGAGTGAGTGTTTCTGAGAAGGCGCCTGAATGCCACGGCAGGACGCAGTCAGCATCCGATCCGCAATCGTGTCGCAGGACAGAGGCAGGCAGACCGTTCTAAGGCAGCGGTTGCCAATCCATGGTTTTTTGTGGGGGCTAAACAGGCCTCCTTAAGTGGATTTTTCGGGGGGATGCATGCAATCCAATCCATTTTGGCAGCGGTGTCCAAAAAGTAAAAAAAATAGGGCACAGCCCCCCACCACCCTGATAGGGATTTATACTTGTTTTATTTATTGAATTTATATACCGCCCTATACTCAGGGCGGTTCACAGAAAAGATCACAGTATATAAAATCAAAATAAGAACAATAACCCAATAATACACACACACACCAAAATAGCCACATTTTGAAAGGGTATGGGATGTCAATAAGGTCAACCTGGTTAAAAAGGAATGTTTTTGCCTGCTGCCTAAAGGTGTATAATGAAGGCGCCAGGCGAGGTTCCCTGGGGAGAGCATTCCACAGGCAGGGAGCCACCACAGAGAAGGCCCGTTCTCATGTTGCCACCCTCCAGACCTCTCAAGGAGGAGGCACACGAAGGAGGGCCTCAGAAGATGATCTCAGGGTTTGGGTAGGTTCATATGGAAAGAGGCGGTCCTTGGGGTATTGCGGTTCTGAGACGTTTAAGGCTTTATAGGTCAAAACCACCACTTTGAATTGGGTCCACCCTCATTCATCAGATCTAGCATGTGATGGTGTGGGGAACGGGTGGTAATCTCCCTCATCAGCTGATCCACAGAGTTCGGGGTGGCTGTGTGCCCCTGGGTGTGACTGACTTGAGAAGGCGACTGTGTAGATTATCCACACTCAATACAAGCATGAGCCCCCTGGAGGGTTGCCTGGGGTAATTTGGGTCATTGTCAGGCCAAAAAAAAAGGTTAGCCACTCATCCCTGTCCTGAAGTGTGATGGAAGAAGTTTGAGCCACCCTTTGGTTGCCTTCCCGGGTAGAGAATGTGTGTTTAAAGCTCAAATCACAGTCATCCTCCTTCGGAAGGCCCATAGGTCTTCATCCTTCCAAGGTCAGCCTCTCTTTCCATGCTGCCAACTTCCTATGGCACAGCCCCTGTGAAGCATTAATCTTCTTTTCCTGTGTTCCTCCTCCATTTCTCCCCTCCAGTGCAATGGAAGGAATGATGGCTATAAACTTGGTGGAATGGGACCAAGAGACCATCAAGGAAGCAGAGAAGGCTTGCAAGGAGGCCAGTCAGATTGTGGTCATCAAAACAATTGATGTAAGCAAGGTTTCTGGGGCATTTTTTGGTATTTGGTGTTAACATCAGCTGGAAAAATCACAAAGGGGGTCCAAAATTTCTCTGGTTTCCTTGCAGTTCCCTCCTTTGGCCAGGGCTTGATGGTGGCAGCATAGGCTGACTCTCTGTCTCACACCCTTCTGCTCCTAGGATCAGGTCCTGTTCTTGGTTCATTCAAGTCCCGAGTCTGACACCGACCCATAAAGAACAAATGACACATTATGTTGGTGAAGGAGCTGTGTCTTTAAGTGTGGGGTGAGGTGGGATTAAAGGAATGGCTAATGCAAGAGGGCTTGATCCAGATCAGGACCCTACACTGGGGGAAATAGAGGTGGTTTAACCAATGGTCCCCTCACAACTGCAATTTCCACAGGGGGGAAAGCTCCTGATGAAGTAAATGAGAAGTTTTTCCAAGGCAAACTCCAGACACAGGCCCCGTGTAATATTTAGAATCACAGAGCATAGGGCTTGCCGATCAGAAGGTTGGCAGTTTGAATCCCCGTGACGGGGTGAGCTCCCATTGCTCGGTCCCTGCTCCTGCCAACCTAGCAGTTTGAAATCACATCAAAGTGTAAGTAGATAAATAGGTACCACTCCGGTGGGAAGGTAAATGGCGTTTCCGTGCGCTGCTCTGGTTCGCCAGAAGCGGCTTAGTCCTGCTGGCCACATGACCCGGAAGCTGTACGCCAGCTCCCTCGGCCAATAAAGTGAGATGAGCGCCGCAACCCCAGAGTCGGCCACAACTGGACCTAACAGTCAGGGGGTCCCTTTACCTTTACCTTTTAAAGGCTTAAAGCTCCCCTACCCTCACACAAGAGCGCAAATCAAAATCTTTGGGAGGTGTCCAGCAGTGCATGAGTGGAGCTCCACTCACACAGTGGGACTTGCTTTTCCTCTCTCACCCACCCATCCTCCCCAAATCTGCTCCATAGGGTGCCCCAACCCTCCCAAGCTGATTTTTAGGGTGGGTCGCTGGCTGGAGGGTCCAAGAACCTCAGTGTTGTTCAGTTGTTGCTACAACTGCACAGCCTTACCTAAAAGTACCGTATTTTTTGCTCTATAAGACTCACTTTTTCCCTCCTAAAAAGTAAGGGGAAATGTGTGTGCATCTTATGGAGTGAATGCAGGCTGCGCAGCTATCCCAGAAGCCAGAACAGCAAGAGGGATTGCTGCTTTCACTGCACAGCGATCCCTCTTGCTGTTCTGGCTTCTGAGATTCAGAATATTTTTTTCCTGTTTTCCTCCTCCAAAAACTAGGTGCCTCTTGTGGTCTGGTGTGTCTTATAGAGTGAAAAATACGGTAGATTTGTGGTGGGTGGGAGAACAGAACTGTGAAATGGTCCCTGGAGCTTGTTCCTTTAACAGCTCATTTTTCAACCTACCATAGAATCATAGAATTGTAGAGCTGGAATTTCAGCTAACGCATCCATGACCAACCTCTGCTTCCACCCCACCCCCCGCCCAAATATCTTTTATTAGGCATAGCAAACCACACATTATCAAATAGACACCGTATACAAATTGTGCAAAATACAAAATCAACGTAACAAGGTTTGTCCCAGTCAGATCTTTAACTCCGAAGAAAATCAATTTGCATAAATAATACAATACAACCACAAAATCTCTTTATAATGGCCCAGTCTTTCTACATGGACAGCACTCAGAAGTTCAGCCACTATTAAAGTAATTTGATCATTACTGTACGAAAGCAGGTCCTGAACCGGTGGTGGCAAAGAAATCAGCCTGTTGAGTTGTAAGGCCTCTAATAATTATCTTCTGGCATAAATGCCAAAATCACAAGAAAAGAAAATATGCTCCAAAGTATCAGGTTCCTGTTTACTACATTTGCAGAGACGCTCTGATTCTGGGAGAGCGTCTCACTATCCTCTCACTATCATTGAGGGAAACATATTAAATCTGGGTAACATAAACACCCTGCACAATTCATGATTCTTCAGATTTGTCATGTATCCCTTTTGAAAATCTCTACACAAAGGGAGATTTAAATAGAGAGGAGAACAAGTGCTGTGCTTTGCAACCTCAAGTCAACCTCTGCTTAAAAACTTCCAAGCAAGGAGATTCCACCACCTCCCAAGAAAGACTATCCCTCATCATTTTCCATTTCAAACTATGTCTTATCTCTCCAAGGGAGAAGTAGTACCAACCGCACAACTACAGCAAAAAAATAGGTGTAGATCCTTAAAGTTTTCTTTCTTTCTTGACCTCCAGGAGGTGGTGAGAAATGAGACTGGCTTTGTCCGAGACATTGTTGACCTTGAACCAGAGCCCTGCAAGGACATTTCCAGATCCCCGCCTGCACCTCCGCTAGAAAGGAAAGCCAAGCACCAGGCAACTCCTCCCACGGTGACCTCCAAGGCTCTCAGCCCAACGGGCAACCTTCCTTTTGCTGGCCTGCTCTCCATCCCTCTGGCTTTCGCTTGGCTTCTTGCCCCTTCTCAGAGCAGACTCTGAACGTCCGTTGCCAATGAGTAGTTACTGGCTGTCATTCACGTGCTAAAGCCTTCTCAAGCTGCTCTTACCCTAGTTCTTTTCTTAAATCTCAGTGGGCGCCTGTCCCCGGACAAACCTTTGGTACTGTGTGAATGAAGTTCAAAGCTGGAGCAAGTCACTCAGGGCTGGAGAGAAACCCAAACAGGTCGTCTTGAATTTCAAGATGGCCAATTCTGGGTGCTGGTGGTGGTTGTTTTTAAATCACTTTGAATGCACACTAACCTGCTAACAGGAACAGCGCATACCTCCCCCTCTGTAGCGACAGACCCTCCAAGTCTCCCTATTTTCCCAGGACAGTCCCGGATTTACAGAAGCCGTCCCATTTCTGACTTGATCCGCTTTTCCTTAGGATGTCCCTATTTTCATTGGAGAAAAGTTGAAGGGTATGTAGAGATACAGCAGCTCCAGTTCCCCAGATAAACCATGGGGCAAGGAAGGGAGAAGGAGGGTCCTGAATTTCCTGTAGCCCCCCCCCCCCGAATTTTAGAGCATCTCCTCCCCTTGTGCTCAAGCAAAGGAGAATACACTGATGGTATGGCTGGAGAGGTTTACCTCTGTATTGTTTCCCATAGCAAGATGATAGCTTTTGCAAACAACAAAAAAAGGATTTATTTTTAATAAACCTTCCTAATAAGAATAATTATAATGGGTGATCCTAACCCTCAGCAAAGCAAAAAATAAAACCTTTAGCTTTAAGAAGGGAATGATGGTAACTACCAGGGCTATTTTTCAGCCAGAGCTCACCAGAGCTCAATTCTGGCACCTCTCAGATGGGCGCCATTGCCATTCTAAGAGAATGAGGGGGGTGTTTGTGGTGAGTTCCGGCACCTTCTTTTCTGGAAAAATAGCTCTGGTAACCAGCAACAAAACAGGTTTGCTAGATATAAGAGAGGCTTTCCCGACTTCTCAGTCACTGGAAATGATCGTTGGCTGCAAGGAAGCATGGGATTTGAAGATTTCTCTACCTGTTGAATTGGGTCAGAAGGAGGCAGAAAGAAACCTAAATATCTTATGCTGGCAGGCAGGGAATAATAGATGGAAAACTGGAATTTCTTTCTTCTGGATCAGATGAGGAAACAAGGTACCATATTTTTCGCTCTATAAGACGCACATTTTCCCCTCCTAAAAAGTAAGGGGAAATGTGTGTGCGTCTTATGGAGTGAATGCAGGCTCCATGGCTTCGCGCTGCTTTCGCTGAAGCCAGGAGAGCGAGAGGGGTTGGGCGCCGCTTCTCCTGCCGCTTCACTGAAGGGGCGCTGCGCAGAGAGGGAAAGAATCTTTTTTTTTCTTGTTCTCCCCCTCTAAAACTGGGTGCGTTTTATGGACGGGTGCGTCTTATAGAGCGAAAAATATGGTATCTCACGCTCCATATCTCACACTCCCTAGCCCTCTTCATGGTGGCAAACCCCCAATTATAGCACTCTCTCCCACTTCAGATGCAGTAGAGTCAAAGTCTGAACACCTTCAGAAACACTGTAAGCATTCCAGGCTGGTCTTTGGGATCCAGCAGTAATTTACGAGAGGCTGAAGTAGTGTCATTGAGATATGTAATACATGAAATCCTGATTTGTGCAAGTTATGCATCTAAATCAGGGCTTCCCACACTTTTGGTCTCCAGCTGTTTTTTGACTACAGTTCCCATTATCCCTAGCCAGCGGGGCCAGCGATCAGGGATGATGGGAATTGTAGTCCAAAAAGACAGCTGGAGACCCAAGTGTGGGAAACCCTGATCTATATACACACCTTTGATTCTCATTGAAATGAAAGACTTTGAAAACTGAACACAGATTGTTTGGATGATTTGGAATAGAAAGCATATGGGTTTTTTCTTTTAAAAATTGTAATTATTATTTTGCAGTTTGATTGGAAGTAATCTATTTATTTTTAAATTGCCATTAGAATCATTTTCATTTCTGATTTATTTGCTTAATTAAAAAAAAACCAATCACATTCTAAGGTTAAATGAGACAATAATAGCTAAAATACCTGATTGAAAGCATTTGCCCTGATATTTTGTGTTTGAAAAAAATTGTTCCCTGCTCCACGGACTTACATCTTGTAATCTTCGCTACTTAAGCATTTCTTAAAATTCATGTCAATTACTATTCTGGCCAGTGCCTACACAATCAATATGTTCTAATCACTGTCTACTTTGTAGATATTCCTAATTATCCAATAAACAAAAATTGATTTTTGTATTATACCGAGTAAACAATTTCTGATTAATAAACTCTCATTAGTTATTTTTAAATGGTAGAGGAACATAGTATCAAAATATTAATTTGATTAAATCTCTTTTGTAATGATGGAAATGATGCAAATAAACCAATTTTTCATCTTGACATTTCTGTCATGCCAATGTTTCTGTCGCCTTTAAATTTCCAACTGTTAGTTTCACAGAGCTTTGAAATGACTTACTGGTTTATGGCCAGGCTTCTCCAATCTGGTGCCCTCCATACATTTCAACACCTACCAGTATTCTATTGGGCCAGATTGAAAGTCTTTTTGGTAATATATAAAAAGCCCTAGAATAACTTTAGGTCAGCCTAGTTGAGGGACCACCTTGTTCCGGAACTACAGCTAAGCTGTTTGCTGCTTGGGATTCATTTTCCAAACCTATAACCATTTTCACACTCAGAATAGCATCTTTGAAACTCAAGCAAACGATGGTAGAGGAAACCTGAGATCATTCATCTCATGCCAAAACCTGTGCCATATTACGATTCAGTCATTTTCACATGTGCAATGCAGCCAGCAGTGATTTGTCCAAAGCAGACAACACATTTTATATTTACAAAACAATTTATTGTTGTTTTTCTGTTTTGTTTTCTACATGGGCACTATTTCTTTTCTTTTTCTTCTTGTTTGAGTCTTATCTTACTCCATGCACTTGTACTATGCACTTTTTATTTTTCAATGGTGTGTTTGTGTAACACATTTTTTATTTGCAAAACCAGTCAGCTATGGGTTTGCTTTACCATATCACTCTCAAAGTGAGACCCTGTACCAGGCCCTTGAGATTTGAATCTTGGAACAATTCTAGTTGGCCATGTGAATTTTTAGCAAGAGCATTAAAGGTAAAGGTAAAGGTACCCCTGCCCGTACGGGCCAGTCTTGACAGACTCTAGGGTTGTGCGCCCATCTCACTCTAGAGGCCGGGGGCCAGCGCTGTCCGGAGACACTTCCGGGTCACGTGGCCAGCGTGACATCGCTGCTCTGGCGATCCAGAGCCGCACACGGAAACACCGTTTACCTTCCCGCTAGAAAGCGGTCCCTATTTATCTACTTGCACCCGGGAGTGCTTTCGAACTGCTAGGTTGGCAGGCGCTGGGACCGAGCAACGGGAGCGCACCCCGCCGCGGGGATTCGAACCGCCGACCTTTCGATCGGCAAGCCCTAGGCGCTGAGGCTTTTACCCACAGCGCCACCCGCGTCCCCCAGCAAGAGCATTACATCCCTATATATCCCTTCCATTCAAGTTTGTAATTAGTGAAATTGAAGTCTCTTTATAAATAAAGACAGGCATAGTTAAATTGAAGCAACAGTGGCTTGTTTTCCTGTGATGTGAGTCTGTTTTCATCCCAGCTTTACAGTTTCCATGAAAGACAGACATATGTTTATCCATTATTCCTTATTCCTCCTACCTAAAGAATAAAGGTTTTTTTAAATAGTTGCAAACTTACACAAGTAATAAGGGTGTTGATGATGCTATACCTAATGCCCAAGCAATGTCATCCATGGCCAGATTTTTCTACAAACCTAAACAAGCCTTTCTATCAGCACTGGGTTGCCATATAAACCAGAAAATTCCGCTAATGTCTGCAGGGTGGGGCTAATAGTAAATATAATAGTAAATGTCTGGGATCTCATCTGTTCCCCGCTGCACAGCCGTCACTTCCTTGTTGCCTCCTAGATGGCAATTTCGAAAGCTTGCTCATCCGCCACTGCCGATCAACCAAAAAAGGCTCATCAGTTTTTGGGACAATTGCCCCCCAAAAGCTCAGCAACTGTGTTTGGATTTTCTAAGGTTACTGCTGCACACAGGAAATAATTTGTACAGCTGATTGCTTCAGTTTTGGGTTACTTGCAACCAGAATGAAACCTTGTGCCACCAAGTTAGAAAGTTGAAAGATCAGACACAGAAAATACTGATAAGTCCAGTTGGGAAAGATTTCCGTTCTGATTATTATCTCGCTAACAAACAAGGAAGTATAGCTTATAAGAAGAGACAGCACTGACTTGGCTGCATTGAGATGAACCTCCAGGCGAGGGTTGTGGAAAATGGTTGCATTTTGTTCCAGGTTTTTGGCATGCCTGAAAAGAGTATTGAGAATTGGCACAGAAGAGGCAATCACTATCACTAGGGGGACAGAACAGCCCAGGATAATGGGGAGGAGTTTGTAAGGCATAGGCATATGCACGAGTATCAATTTTCGCTTTTTGTAGTCGTTTGTAAAGTTAAAGTCAGAGGGAAGGCTGAGGAAAGTCTGATTGTTCAGATTGTCGGATGCTTGGGACACTGTTTCAAAAGTCCAGGTGACTAGGAATGTTGCTCCACAGGAAGCCAGCACAGAACCAAGGAGGAACCAACGCACAAGGCTAGAAAATTGTAGTTTCACCCTCAGCAAAAACGACTGCTTGAAGTTGACAATCTTCATGCAGTAGAAAACACTCAGCCAGGCAGTGAACCAGAAGCTCAAAAAGCTTGCAGCAATGTCGAGGGTGAATGTGATTTTTTGCACCATGTAAAACTTACTGAAGAACTCCTTCCAGATGAGTGAAATGAAATAGTCCAGAATTAGTGAGGTGCAGAAGCAAAGGTTGGACAGCCCCAGGCTGGCCAGAATTTCATCACTGGGCATCAGACTTCTGCCTTTCATCCAGTCGGTAACATTCACACCAACAATAAGCCCATTGGTGATAAAAACCAGAATACAAAGAGCACCTGAAACAATGAAGTAAAAGGTTATAAATAGAGTGATGTGATCCATCTGGTTTTCAGACCTGGTGGATCCCATATTGAAATTGAAATACTTTATTGTCATTTGTACAACTTGTATACAGTGAGGTTACATGAGCACCCCCCACTCAGCTCAATTAGTGTTAATTCCCCTCGTTTACTGATGCACACCCACCAAACCCGAAAGTCAGTTGCCCTGTTGTTATCTTTTCATTCAGCAGCCTAACAGCCCAGGGATAGAAGCTGTTCTCTACCCTGTTGGTGCGACTAATCCTGCTTCTATATCTTCTGCCCGAGGGCAGGAGATCAAGAAAGTGCCAGCCAGGGTGTGAATCATCCCTGAGAATTTTCCTCACTCTCCTGAGGCAACGTTCTTCTGCTATTTCATCCAGTGGATTCATGGGACAGCCCATAATATCTTGTGTTGTATTCACCACCCTCTGTAGGCACTTCCTATCAGCTGGTGTCAAACCAGCGTACCACACCGTGATGCAGTATGAAAGGACACTTTCTATTGTGGACCATAAAGGTGGTATCTGCATCAGCAAGAGATAAATGGGATCTTGTTTGCTCTGGAAATGGTTAGTGCAAAGGCTTTAACTGAATTCAATCAATTAAATGGTGAAAGAAGCATAACTCAGACTAATCAGTCAAACAAAGGCATATGTCATGGGTACTGCCAAACAAAGTCATCCTTCACTGGGATAAGTAGCTTCATAAGTTGTTTCTTCATGTTAGTTACAAAAGTCCTCCAAGTGGCAGCCAAGACCATTGGTTTAGCATTCTCCTTCAAAACCTCAAGATGATGGCTGAATTTTACTGAGACAGCTAAGAACAAAGTTTTCTTATACAGTGGAACCTCGGTTGTCGAACGTCTCCACTGACACACGTTTTGGCTTTCGAACGCTGAAAACCTAGAAGTAACTGCTTTGGTTTTCAAAAGATTTTCCAAAGCCAAACGTGCCTCGCCGCTTCCTTTTTGAGTTTCCCTATTGTATTGAGGATGCGGGTGGCACTGTATGTTAAACCACAGAGCCTAGGGCTTGCCAATCAGAAGGTTGGCAGTTCAGATCCCTGTGACGGGCTGAGCTCCCGTTGCTCGGTCCCTGCTCCTGCCAACCTAGCAGTTCGAAAGCACGTCAAAGTGCAAGTAGATAAATAGGTACCACTCTGGCGGGAAGGCAAACGGCATTTGCGTGAGCTGCTCTGGTTCACCAGAAGTGGTTTAGTCATGCTGGCCACATGCCCCAGAAGCTGTACGCTGGCTCCCTCGGCCAGTAAAGCGAGATGAGTGCCGCAACCCTAGAGTCGGCCACAACTGGACCTAATGGTCATTCCCTTTACCTTTACCTTTATTGTACTGAGGCTTCTGCTTTCAGTTTTCGTTTTTCGGGTGTTTCAGAAGTCGAACTGTCTTCCGGAACGAATTACGTTTGAAAACCAAGGTTCCACTGTACCATCAATTTACATTAATGACATAAACATCCTTCCATCCCTGTGTTACAACCTGTGTAGTTGCAACTAAAAGGAAAATCACCAAAGGTTTTATAGAGAGGTCAGCACTAATTCCTGAGAAAATAGAGAGAAGACACCATTTGGGGTTTAGGACTGGTGAAGGGTCAATAATGATTCCAGTTTCCTTAAGAATTTGTGCCCAAAAGTAGCCACATGAGGCAACCCTAGCATGTTTGTCAATAACACCCACATCCCCTTCAACATGTCCAAATATTTCTATCCTGAATCTGTGCTAGTCGCACAAGTGTAGAGTACCCTTTATGGACTGTTTTCAGGAAATTATCTCAAATACGGGTCAATAAAGAAGAAAAGAGCTTAGCGTACCAGATTTCATCGCAAACAATTTCATCAAGGGTCTCATTCCCTACTCTGCTCCTCACACCAATTGTAAACTACAGAAAGAGGGGAACTGCAAGGCTAGTAACATTTAATGTAAATGAGAAACGAGCCCTTCCATATAATATTAGAATGAAGATAATTTGTGATGATGCCCAAGAGATGAAGAGTACCTGAAACAATGAGGTAAAAGATTGCGAGTAGAGAGAGGTGATTCATCTGGTCTTCAGACATGGTGGATCCCACAGAAATGATAGCTGTACTCGTGGAAGATACAGGGAATCTTGTTCACTCTGAAAATGGTTAGAGAGGAGGCTTTAATTTGTTGAAGATGAGCAAATGACCAATGCAAATGACCAGAGTTCTCCAATTATTGTTTCTCTAAATGGCACCTGTGGCAACCAAGCAAAAACCCATGCCTCATAGAAATGTAACACAATACCTTAGTCACTTTTCTGATATTTCAGGGCAGTCAACAAGCCGTCATGATTTTATTTTTAGCAGAATAATTCCTTCATTTCAAATATTCCACAAAGGGTGTAAAATTCCATTTGAGGCCATTTCATCTGGAAGGCAGAGAACAAACGTTTAATGACTTTTTGGGGGGAATGGTCTTCCCAATCCCATCCAACGTGGGGGTGAGAAGGGGAGAAGACTATATGTCATGATGCTCCTGTTTCAAATTCAGAATTTTGACATCCATTTTATTTATCATTTATCATTAATTATTTAGGAGATATATATCCCACCTTTCGATCAACTGATTCTCAAAGTAGTTTACAACAAGTTGTAAGCTCCTCCCGCACCTTTGGGCTGGGAGAACCCCTCACACATACATTCACAAGTTACTGTGACTTATTAATGAGGCAAGGACACAGTTCCCTTCGGATCCACAGTGAGAGTTGGAGCCGAGTGCTCTTTCTGTGAGGGACTGAGAAAGCAAAGACCTTGCAGCTGTTGGGGCCAAGCTGGTTTTCCCTTTGCCTTGATGTTCTTCCATATGACATCAGGGGATTCAAAGTTCAAACTGCCAGGGGCAAGCAGAAGTTCCTTGGTAGTAAACGCCAGCAGCAGGGTCTTATCTCTGATCTTAGCACTGTAGTGTCACAGCGCTAAGATCAGAAAAAATCTGTTAAATTGTGGGCAAACATATCAGATGACACAGCGATTCTTCCAAAGCAGCTCTTTATTTGTAAGCTGGAACAGAACTGAACTCAGGAGCTCAGTCAGCCTGCTTATATAGAGCTCCACTAGAATGCAACAGTAACCATTTTCTGTAACTAGCCAATCACTGAACGTCACTTTCGATCCTTCATTTGCATACAAACTATCCAATCACTGAACATCACTTTCAATCCTTCATTTGCATGTATCCCCCTGCTGGCCCAAGGTGAGAACTTCAGTACATAACAAAATACTCTGCCTGCTGGCTTTTAAAGAGCAGGCCAGAGGCTTATCTCTAGTCTTAGTGCTGTGGTGGTTAACACTAAGATTGGAGATGAGAAATCCTTTCCATTAGCAATAAAGGCTTAGCACTGAACAACAGATCACAGAATCTGCCAGTATATGGTGGCAGGTGACTGGCAGGTGGACGTGGTTTGCCCCAAAAGGAGATACCCAGAAAAATAATTATTTTGGAACCCAGCAAGATGAATATTAAGTTTGGTGTGTTTCCCTGCAGGGTTCTTTTTATCATCTACATTGAACTTCATGAGTTGTTTTGGCTCCTTGCAATCGGCTTTAAAAGTTCCTCAGTACTTTGCATAAACTTTGCTTTCCTAATTGCCCAGGTGTGGTCAAACCAGGACATGAAGATGCAAAGAGCAGAAGGATTCTGTTTCCAGTTTTCCATAACCATTCCCATGAGACACTTAAGCAAATGACTGTTGTCAAAACAGAACATGGCTTATAATCAAATGAAGAGGTACACAGGAAAATCTCTGGAGATTGGTTAGGGTTTTTATTACGATGGAAAAATGTCTTAGGATAATCACACTGCATTTTAACTTTTATTATTTATCATTATTTAATTGTCTATGTAATAGAAAGTTTGTGCTGGAACTTTGTGCTGGAAAAGTTATCAAGACCAGTGGCTTATCAAATAAATTTGTAGATGATGGTGACAGGACAGGAGATTAATGTTTCCCATTACTTTGAGGCATTTGTGGGAGACATTGGAGGGACGCGGGTGGCGCTGTGGGTAAAACCTCAGTGCCTAGGACTTGCTGATCGTAAGGTCGGCGGTTCGAATCCCCGCGGCGGGGTGAGCTCCCGTCGTTGGTCCCAGCTCCTGCCCACCTAGCAGTTCGAAAGCACCCCTAAGTGCAAGTAAATAAATAGGTACCACTTTATAGCGGAAAGGTAAAAGGCGTTTCCGTGTGCTGCACTGGTGCTGGCTTGCCAGCTGCAGCTTCGTCACGCTGGCCACGTGACCCGGAAGTGTCTTCGGACAGCGCCGGCTCACGGCCTCTTGAGCGAGATGAGCGTGCAACCCTAGAGTCGGACACGACTGGCCCGTACGGGCAGGGGTACCTTTACCTTTTTCTCAGTGGGTTTTTCCCTGTGGGTTAGATCTGGTTGTCTTCCACTCCCATTCTATATCCCTATACCCTATATCCACCACATGAGCATGGACGCCACACACTGCTTCATGGTAGTGTTGTTTCTGCCCTAATAGGGAAAACCTTTGATCACCCCTTTGACAAGCAAGTCCAACTGATCCAAAACACAGCAGGCAGATTACTGGCTGCGGTACCACTTGGAATTTATATGATATGAGTTTTAAAACAGCCGCATTGGTTGCCAGTTCTTTTTCAGAGCCAACTTGAAGGTGATTGTGCTACTACTGAAAGCCCTAAATGACAGAGGGACCACATGTGTGAAATATCACCCGTCCCTATAGGCAGTGCTATTTTTCTAGAAAAAGTGCTGGAACTCAGCCTGAATACCTCCTGAAATATACTCTGAGTCCTGTAGTGATTTCATGCTCTTTATTGCAGCTTGTTTTCCCAGTAGTGATGTATGGAAATGAGAGCTGGACCATAAAGAAGGCTGATCACTGAAGAATGGATGCTTTTGAATTCTGGTGCTGGAGGAGACTCTTGAGAGTCCCATGGATTGCAAGAAGATCAAACCTCTCCATTCTGAAGGAAATCAGCCCTGAGTGCTCACTGGAAGGACAGATCCTGAAGCTGAGGCTCCAATACTTTGGCCACCTCATGAGAAAAGAAGACTCCCTGGAAAAGACCCTGATGTTGGGAAAGATGGAGGGCACAAGGAGAAGGGGACGACAGAGGATGAGATGGTTGGACAGTGTTCTTGAAGCTACCAGCATGAGTTTGACCAAAGTGCAGGAGGCAGTGGAAGACAGGAGTGCCTGGCGTGCTCTGGTCCATGGGGTCACGAAGAGTCAGACATGACTAAACAACAACAACAACAATTGCAGCTTGTAAAACAGTGATTGAATTGGCCCCAAACCTACTTGCCTATTGTTCTAGGATCCAAGTTTAGTACATAACACCTTCCTTGTTCTCTTAGAATGGCAATGGTGCCCAACTGCCCCCCCCCCCAAAAAAAAGCTCAACAACATTTGTGTCCAGATTTTCACTTTTTGAAATATGGCAACCCTACTTACTGCCGAGTTTTTATGTTTTCATCATTTTTGTGTTTTGTTTTGATTTAAATTTCTTCTACTTTTGGTCTGACTCAGATCCTTTTCTCTCTTCCCCCCACCCCAAGATTTTATTAAGATTTCCACAGTACAGTAGAATAGTATCTTGAACGAATAAAATAAAAAAGACAAAAAGGAAAGGAGAGAGAAAAGAACACAAAAAGATCGAGAGTAAAAAGAAGAAAAGAGGAAGCAGAGAGAAAAAGAACATGAAGAATAACAACAACAGTACAGTGGTACCTCGGGTTAAGTACTTAATTCGTTCCGGAGGTCCGTACTTAACCTGAAACTGTTCTTAACCTGAAGCACCACTTTAGCTAATGAGGCCTCCTGCTGCTGCCGCGCCGCCAGAGCACGATTTCTGTTCTTATCCTGAAGCAAAGTTCTTAACCTGAAGCACTATTTCTGGATTAGCGGAGTCTGTAACCTGAAGCGTATGTAACCCGAGGTACCACTGTAATCCGAATAAAACACAAAATTATATCTAGCCCTCTGTCATAATTATATCTTAATCTTCAATCCACATACAAAGCAGTGAGTCTTCCCAGCTCTCGCCAGAAGACTCTCCCCCCTCCCTCAGCCTCACATCCTTAGGAAAATTCTCTCTGACCTGTCTCCCACCCATCCATCACCTCTCTGTATGTCCTTTTCTGATTAATACCACTAGCTCAGTAGGGCAAAGCCTTGAACCTATTTTAGCACTAAGCCACTGCAAGCACTGTACTTTCCCCGCCAACATACACACACACTGAGTTGCTCAACAGACACCCTGGTCTGTAAGAGGGGAAGTTCAGCATGTGCATTTCTAAGAAGACTGCTTGGTGTACGCATCCCTCCGAGTCATCCGAAGCTGCAGGAAACATTTAAGTCACCATTCTCCAAGCAGAGGCAAGACACCCGTGAAAGCCAAATAGTGAGAAACAGCATAACTGAGCCCCATTCCGGACAGCCACCTCTTCAGGAAGAAGACTGAAACAAAGCCCTGTTTTCATTCTGGTAAGCTTATTTTTTGTGTGCCCTGACATGGTGATGCTGTCCAAGGCCTTGCAAGAGCTCAGACGTTGCGTTGGGGCCCTGGGGTGTGGGTGCTGAGCACCCGCAACAAAAAATTTGTGGGTGCTCAGGCACCCAGAGCCCTCTATAGTTTGGCACCTTTTGTTGTTGTTTAGTCGTTTAGTCGTGTCCGCCTCTTTGTGACCCCATGGACCAGAGCACACCAGGCACTCCTGTCTTCTACTGCCTCCCGCAGTTTAGTCAAACTCATGCTGGTAGCTTCGAGAACACTGTCCAACCATCTCGTCCTCTGTCATCCCCTTCTCCTTGCGCCCTCCATCTTTCCCAACATCAGGGTCTTTTCCAGGGAGTCTTCTCTTCTCATGAGGTGGCCAAAGTATTGGAGCCTCAGCTTCAGGATCTGTCCTTTCAGTGAGCACTCAGGGCTGATTTCCTTCAGAATGGAGAGGTTTGATCTTCTTGCAGTCCATGGGACTCTCAGGAGTCTCCTCCAGCACCATCATTCAAAAGCATTGGCGCCTTTTAATCATGGGCATTTTTACATTTCAGATGTAGCTAGTGCTGGAGACATACCTGAAGATTTCAACGTGTGTGCCGTACACAGAGGTTTCCTCCTAAGTTTCTTGTGGCTAGTTTGCTGGGGAAAATGAAGTGGGATTGCATAGTTCCACTCATGATTCTCTTAGTTATTAAGCTAATAGGCACTTCACTGTTCCTTCTCTATGGTGAGTATCATGCTGAATGTGAACTTTCAGTAGAGTCTGCTTTGACTGACCTGACTGCCATTTGCAAAGAGTTAGTTTGCTCTTTTTTATTATTGCAAACCTTCGTTTAGGATTTTTGAAATAAAATCAAGCCGTTATCAAAGGCAAAGAGCATAAACAGCTTGCAATTTGAAAGCAACATTGCAAATCAAAATTGGAATCGCAGGATAGTGCAGTTTACCTATAACAAAGGGTGTTGCGCGCCCCAGATGTTGTTGGACTACAACTCCCATGATCTCTGTCCATTGGTCATGCTGGCTAAGGCTGATGGGAGTTGTAGTCCAGCGACATTTGGAGAGCACCACATCAGCTACCCCTAAGACAGGGGTGGGGAATCATTATTCGCCAGCAGGTCCAGTTCCTTGTCTCCCCATCCCCTGTCAGGGGATGACATCAGGTGATGCTGCACTTTGAAGTACTGATTGTTGGGACTTCAAAGCACAGCACAGCAGTTTGAAAGCCCCTTTAGGGCCTAAACTATAACATTATCCAGAATTAAGGAGGGCTTGGCCTTTTACTCCTGCCACCATATAATTTTTTTCTGGTGAAAATCTCCCTCCTCAAACTGACATGGGGAAGATATTCAAGGGCCATATGCCTGGACTTTGAGATTTGTTCTCTTATAGATAAAATGGGGGTTCTAATCTGTATTAGATGCCCAGGAAACTAATGTGGCACATAGCCAGTTCTTTTTTTCTAGAAAATGGGGTGCTGGAACTCACTGTGTACACCTCCCTTGTTCTCTTAGAATGGCAATGGCACCCACCTGAGATTTCTGGCAAAAAAAAAAAGCCCTGGACACAGCAATGTGATTTTTAGACTACTGAAATTAAAAAGTAAATTGGGGGGGGGGGACATTCTGGCCAACTCTTGATCCTGAAATATGCTGCTGCTTGGGGAATTATCTCTGCTGGCCTGTAAAGAAACCTTGCCCTAGCCCTGATGGGTTGTACCAAATTGTTTTGTCCTGTGGTTGCCTCTGAGTAAACAGCTTTTTGAAAAAGATAAAGAAATGTACCAAACAGTTTGAAAAATGGTAAAAGGGGTGAGAGTGACTGCACCAGGAATGAAAATAAGCTCTTCTTAACTGTCATTTGAGATTAATGCAAACTGTCATCATTAAGAAATGATGACAGGATTTTCTGTTTTTTTTTTATTTTAAATATTTTTATTCGGAATTTAAACAAAACATATTATCTTAAAACATATCATCCTTAATTCCCCCCTATTTTCCCCCTCCCCCCATAAAACAACCCCTTCCCACCCCCTGACTTCCCTCAGTTCCAATCTCCAAATTGTATAAATCCTTAATTTATCCGATTTATGACAGGATTTTCTGGGTGAAAAGAACCCATCATCTCTGAACTTCTCCTCTGCTTGAACTTCTTTTGACTCTCCACAGAGCTGCACTCATTCTCGGGCAGAGCCGGTCCTACCATTAGACAGAGTGAGGCAACTTCTTTTGGAAGCGGGCACTGGGGGTGAGGAGCAGTGCCCAAGTATTAAGAGGACGGTTCTGTGGGTTCCACATGGTCTGCCCTGGGTACCCTAACAGGCTTCAATTGTGTGATGGAGGCCATTGTCCCATTGCTAGCCCTGAACGAAGGCTGCATAGAACACCATACACTTAAAGCACACTACTACCCACTGGAAGTGTAGTTTGTCAAGGGTGTGGCTCTGTGAAAGGTAAACTTCATTTCCCAGGATTCTTGGGAGTGCGGAAGCCATGTGTTTTAAATATATGTTGTGCACACTGCCTAAGACTCAACCACCAGTTCAGTCTGCTTCTGTATGTGAAACTGGGGGTGGGGGTGGCCACTGCTTTTTTCTGTGGGGACGCAGGGGTACGCATACCCCTAAACATTTTGTGAATCTTCGTACTTTTGTCCATTTACTGTATTTATTTCCCCCGATTTGAACTATAAAATGGTGGTTTTCTTGAGTCAAAATGAAATTACCCCTAAACATACCGTATTTTTCGCTCTATAAGATGCACCAGACCACAAGACGCACCTAGTTTTTGGTGGAGGAAAACAAGAAAAAAAATATTCTGAATCTCAGAAGCCAGAACAGCATCCGCTGTGCAGTGAAAGCAGCAATCCCTCTTGCTGTTCTGGCTTCTGGAATAGCTGTGCAGCCCGCATTCGCTCCATAAGATGCACACACATTTCCCCTTACTTTTTAGGAGGGGAAAAGTGAGTCTTATAGAGCAAAAAATACGGTATATTTTTTTTAGAAAAAAAGCACTGGGGGTGGCCATCTTGACCTTTGCCTCAGGCAGCAAAATTTCTTGAGCCTTCCCTGTTCTCATTTGTGTGGAGACACAGTCTATGGGGAGTGGGAGGGCAGCAAGGCGATTTCATCAACAGCGCAGAGCTATTACTTAACTTTGGCCCACGTTGCGCAACAAACCCATGGCAGCGAAAGTCCTACTTCCTGAAAAACGGAAGTCTTCATGACTTCATTAACCAAATGTCTGGTGTTTCCAAAGGAAGCGCAGGACAGGCTGTTGCCACTGGTGGTTTGTCATGCGATTTATCAGAGAGCTACCAACTTCTGCCTCATGAGTGTCACTTTGTGAGGAAGATCCGGCTCCCCTGCCAGAGGATATTTACTTACGAACGAATAAGTTTCTGTCCTGCAGCTTCAGGAAAAATAAATTTTAAAAAATGCTCCCAGGGTGATTTTCCAATCATTAATAAAACAATTTAAACACTAGAAGAAGATTATCGCTGATGAGTAAAAGCAGTAAGAATAAAACAACAGAGTATCAGCAACTGAGATGAGGTGTAACAATTTAACTGCCTTTTAGGGTAGAGAAAAGGAAAGAAAAACCACCGCCTAGTTCAGGAATAATACACAATTAAGCATACACAATTTTAAAATTGCCTCTGTCTTTCCCACTTTCAAACATGCTTGGAAATAATGGCTTTGGTTATTACACCATTTCACAGACGAAATGTTATATTTTATTTCAAAATACATACCTGTGCATGCAGTGGCGTAGCGTGGGGGGTGCAGGGAGGGCCGGCAGCACCGGGCGCAACATCTGGGGGGGCGCTCTCTGCCCCTACCTGGCTCACTCACTCTCTCTCACTGCAGTGCTGGCTGTGCGAATCCGATCCGAGCCGCCGGGTCGCCGCCCACTGTGGAGGGGTGTGTGTGCCAGGCGTGTGGTGCGGTTAGGGGGCGCAAATTACTTGCCTTGCCCCAGGTTAGGGGGCGCAAATTACTTGCCTTGCCCCGGGTGCTGACAACCCACGCTACGCCACTGTGTGCATGCCCACAATGGGCTTCAGGTGTCTAGAGCGTGGGGGGGGGGTAGCAGTAAATGAGGGGAGGGGACAACAGCACACAGCATAGACAATGTTTATAGACAATAGCCATCACGATACAGTATGAGCACACATCACACAACTACAAAACAACATGCATTGCATGGACAAATATATGGTACAATGTTGATTCAAGAGTACTTTCCCATTTCATGTGGGCAATGGTGAGGACCAGCAAATATGGAGCAGATTCACACCAGACATCCAACATACATTTAAATCCTGTGATTTCTCTCCCGCCCCCCCGCCCCCACATATTCTGGGAACTGCAGTTTCCCCCTCACAGGCCTACAATTCCCAGTACCCTTAACAAACGAAGGTTCCCAAGATTCTTTGAGGGTTGTTGTTGTTTAGTCGTTTAGTCGTGTCCGACTCTTCGTGACCCCCTGGACCAGAGCACGCCAGGCACTCCTGTCTTCCACTGCCTCCCGCAGTTTGGTCAGACTCATGCTGGTAGCTTCGACAACACTATCCAACCATCTTGTCCTCTGTCGTCCCCTTCTCCTTGTGCCCTCCATCTTTCCCAACATCAGGGTCCTTTCCAGGGAGTCTTCTCTTCTCATGAGGTGGCCAAAGTACTGGAGCCTCAGCTTTGAGGGTAGTCATGTGCTTTAAATGTATGGTGTGTGTCTGCCTGAAAGTCCCTTGGATGACTGAGTGTTTGCCCTAAAGGATGTCCCATCATCCTCTGTAACTTGTAGGGGTTCTTTGGCCAAGGTGGAAAGCATTCACTTAAAGCAGAAAATCTGAAATGTACTGCTCTGAAACATCCTTGGGTTGATCTACACACAGCGGGGGGAAACGCTATAAACAAGTCATAAATTAAATCGCTATAAAAGAAAAAACGCTATGTAAAATCTCATAGAAAAGTTTTGTGCTCTACAGTGCCATCTGGTGTTGCATTTAAAACGTTGTTGTTTTTTTTGAGTAACGTAGTTGACTCCCTCTGTTCGGGTAATAAATGTGCTGAGCTCACAGGTTCTTATGAGTCTTTTTCATTCAGCTTCACAGATCTTCTTCCAAGGAGACCCCATTCTCACCCCATCAGGAGTAAAAGATGGTATGTAATAAAAACAGCTCATGGGGGAAATGGGAATTTCTGCTCCTTTGTATATATTAAATCCAGTCGTCTCCTGTTTCTCCTATCTTCTACAGGCTGCCCCATTAGATGGGTACTTTATGCTGGCAAATGCTACTTCTTTTCTGCCGAAGAAAAAACATGGAATGACAGCCAGGAGGACTGCGCTCAATCAAATGCTTATCTTGCTGTTGTCAACAACAAAGCAGAATTGGTGAGAAGAAAGGACTGTTTTGCAAAGCAACAAAAAAATAAGCATGGTGTTCTGTGAAATACTGATCCCATTATCAGCCTGCTTTCGTAAAGTAGTGCACAGTTGCTAACTTTTCAGGGATAGACAAGACATGCTACCATTTGCACAACTAGCATGAATGGCATGAATAGTTTAGATTTGTTTTTAAAGGCGTTCCCTGTGAAGAAAAAGGGTTTGGCTGTTAAACCAGGCTTAGAATGGGGAATAGGTAAAGGTAAAGGGACCCCTGACCACTAGGTCCAGTTGTGGCCGACTCTGGGGTTGCGGCACTCATCTCGCTTTATTGGCCGGCGTAGTTTAACCCACAGGGGGTCTCCTAACAACACTCAGTGGCGCCGTGGTCTAAACCACAGAGCCTAGGGCTTGCCAATCAGAAGGTTGGCGGTTCGAATCCCCGTGACGGGGTGAGCTCCGGTTGCTCGGTCCCAGCTACTACCAACCTAGCAGTTTGAAAGCATGTCAAGTGCAAGTAGATAAATAGGTACCGCTCCGGCGGGAAGGTAAACGGTGTTTCCATGCGCTGCTCTGGCTCGCCAGAAGCGGCTTAGTCATGCTGGCCACATGACCTGGAAAAACTGTCTGCGGACAAACGCCGGCTCCCTCAGCCAGTAAAACGAGATGAGCACTGCAACCCCAGAGTCATCCGCGACTGGACTTAATGGTCAGGGGTCCCTTTACCTTTAACAACACTCAGCACCTTTAAGAAACTACAGCTCCCAGAATTCTTTGAGGAAAGCCATGACTGTTCGAAATGGTATCATGGTGCTTTAAAGGTGTGGTGTGCATAAAGTCCAACCTTTTTCCAGTGAAAATAGGGACGTCCTATTCCATAATATTAATTTTACTATTTGAAACCCCGCCCATCTGACTGGGATGCTCCAGCCACTCTGGGCTGCTTCTAAGATATATAAAAACCTAATAAAACATTAAACTTTTTTTTAAAAAAAAACAACCTTCCTTATACAAGGCTGCCTTCAGATGGCTCAGGGGATCAGATAACTCCATACCCTCCGACATTTCTCCAATAAAAAGCAGGACATTCTGGGTTCAAATCAGAAACTGGGACGGCTTCTGTAAATCTGGGACTGTCCCTGAAAAATAGGGACACTTGGAGGGTCTAGGTGTGGATGTGGCTTGTGGAAAACCACACTACGCTGCTTGCCCAAGGGAAACCAGAAGTCATCCTTGCTAAAGACAAGAACCACCACCGCCCCCCCCCCCCAATTACTGCATTGCATTCCCATATCAGAGCTCTTGGATTTCACTGTGTTTTCTCTTACTTATTCTGCAAATGCCTCCTATCCAGATGTTCCTGTTCAACAGAACAAACCATTTTGAGTATTTCATTGGCTTAACACAGCAAGGTTCCAAAGGATTGTGGAGATGGATTGACAACAGAGCGTATGACCCTGACGTGTATGTTTATTATCATTCTGGTCATTTGTTGTTTGTCACAAAGTGATGGGGAGGAAAGCCTCTGTTACTTAGCTTTCTTTCCCCCTTATACCTCCGTTCTCGAACGTAATCCATTCCGGAAGAACGTTCAAGTTCTGAAATGTTAGAAAACTGAAGCGCAAAGGGCTGTCTGCAAATGGAATTGAGAAAAATGGGGGGGAAATGCAGTGGAAGCCATTCGACTTAGGAGACGCATTCGAAAATGGAAGCATTCACTTCTGGGTTTTTGGTGTTAAGGTTGCAAAACGTTCATCAACAGAGACGTTCGAGAACCGAGGTACCACTGTTGCAACATGTGGACCATAACACTCACCCACCTTATGTGGCTGTTACAAGGATTACGATGAAGCACAAGAGACGGTCAGCTTTTTAAAAAAATGGCAGAGTGGAAGATAGGTCTCATAACGTCATCTCTGGGGATCCTGTCCATATGTGTGTATGCAACAGGGAAATGATCGTGCCCATTCTTCAGAGTGCTAATAGTATACAGTGGTACCTCAGGTTACAAACGCTTCAGCTTACAAATGCTTCAGATTACAAACTCCGCTAACCCGGAAGTAGTTGCTCTGGGTTGCAAACTTTGCCCCAGGATGAGAACGGAAATCGCGTGACAGCAGTGGGAGGCCCCATTAGTGAAAGCGCGCCTCAGGTTAAGAACGGTTTCAGGTTAAGAACAAACCTCCGGAATGAATTAAATTCGTAACCCGAGGTACCACTGTAATGAGCCCTTCTAAGTAGCCTGTCCACTTAGGCATTTGGGAGAGATGCTGGGGGCATCTACTGAACACATCCTGTCCGTGCAAACGATATCGCGGCCAGTGTTCATCAGGGCCGGCCCAAGACATTTTGGCACCTGAGGCAAACCACAAAATGGTGTCTCCCCTCCTCACCAGGGAAGAAGGGGTGAGTGAAGATCTGCATCAGGAACAAGCGAGAAATAAAAGATCTCTATTGAGATCCGCTGCCCCTGTCGGTCCTGCCGCCTGAGGCAGTCGCCACCAACTTGCCTCATGAGTGTGCCGGCCCTGCAGGTGGTGACAATTTTTGTTCAGACAGAATAGGATACAGGTGCTGTAGAGCACAGTACAGTGGTACCTCGGGTTACATACGCTTCAGGTTACAGACTCCGCTAACCCAGAAATATTACCTCGGGTTAAGAACTTTGCTTCAGGATGAGAACAGAAATCGTGATCTGGAGGCAGCAGGAGGCCCCATTAGCTAAAGTGGTGCTTCAGGTTAAGAACAGTTTCAGGTTAAGAACGCACCTCCGGAACGAATTAAGTACTTAACCTGAGGTACCACTGTATTAAAGTTACCAGTTTTGGACTTTCAAAATCCTGGCACCTAGGTGGGACTAGGAATAGCAAAAGACCCCACATTTAAAAAAAACAAAACATATATTTATACCCCACCCATTTGACTGGGTTACCTCAGCCATGTTGATCTGCCACCAGCTGTCCTGCCTTCCTTGGCTCAGCAAGTTCTGTGCAAGGGACAGTGAAAGGGACCACGCAGACAGGAGCGCTGCAGTCTCCCAAGCGGCGGCTGAGGCTAACAACTTGTAGAAGTATAGAATCATAGAATCATAGAGATGGAAGAGACCACAAGGGTCATCTAGTCGAAAACCCTGCAATGAAGGAATCTTTTGCCCAGCTTGGGACTTGAACCCACAGCCCTGAGATTCAGAGCCACATGCTCTACCGACTGAACCTGCTAATTTTCACTTCTCTTCCCTTCACAGATTGAATATCAGAAGTAGAATTTATGACTGTGCTGTGCTTGGATTACACCTTGTCACTTCAGCACCTTGCTCCGTAGTAAACCGCTGGATTTGTGAGGAGAAGGCATAGTCGCTCTCCTCTGTATGGGAGATTCTCAGCAATGTGGAATTAAGACTCTTCACTCTGCTAAGGAACTTTGGACCTGATTCAGTTCTTGTCACGCATAACCCTGGAAAGGGAAGCGTGTTCTCTCACACGTGAAGACTTTTATCCAGCCAAATATATGAGTGGCCCAATAAACACAGCAAATACCGTATTTTTCCGTGTATAAGACGCCCCCGTGTATAAGATGCCCCTTATTTTGAGGGACTCCAAATTAAGAAAATGGGGGGAGATCGTCTGTCCCCTCGCCAGCAGAAGCTGCCAATTGCCCGCCCAATTGCCACAGCGACAGCCAATCAACACCAGCCCTTGCCACAGTCACCAATAGCACGCCCAATAGCCGCTGACAATCTCCGGCTCACAGCAGCAGCCAATCCCATGTCCCCCCTATGCACTCTCCATGTATAAGATGACCCCCAATTTTTAACCTAATTTTAAATGGGAAAAAGCTTGTCTTATGCACAGACAGTATACTTCCAGTTGCACTTCTGCACTGACATAAAGGAGCCGCGAGTGTGTAAATCTGCTTGTGTCTTTGGTCTTCCTTCCCTTTCTTGCCGCACTGGAAGGCTCAAACAATTCCCCCTGTTGCTTGTTGGTCAGATGTTCTCTCTTGCCTTGCCACATGTGAAAGACACTTTCTTCTACTCAGAAAAGAGGGTTCAGGGAGTTTAGAGAACATCCCTTTCCTGAGACCAGTCATGCAATAAAACCTCAATATCCACTTCTCCTAACCGCTCAACGCAGGACTTCCTATATTTCGAGACAGAACATTTTCTTCTTCTGTTGGAGGGGGAGTCCTTCATTTGTCCAAAACCCGCTACTGTTTTGGAAGATTACCAAATAACAGCTTGCTGGGTTAGCAAAACACGCTAATTATTGTAATGCAACTTGCATCTGAAAAGTTAAACAATTATATGACTGTAGACACCTGAAGTTTTTAATGTTTGATGTTTTGAAGGCAACACTGTATTGGGAAGTTTTTAATGTTTGATGTTTTGCTGTGTTTTTTATATTCTGTTGGAAGCTTCCCACAGTGGCTGGGGCAACCCTGTAAGATGGGCAGGGTACAAGTAATAAATTATTATTATTGTTGTTGTTGTTGTTGTTGTTGTTGTTGTTGTTGTTATTTTCTACATACACATTTTTTCCATGCTGGTTGGCCTTGCTAGAATAAATCGTTGGTTTATTCAGCCTCTTATCTATATTGGAATGAGGGAGATCAGAGGCAAAAGAGGAAACATGGCTTTGGCCTTTAGGAAGCTGTGTTATATGGAGTCAAGCCATTGGTCCAGCTAGCTCAGTGTTCTCTTCACTGATTGGCAGTTGCTTTCAAGGGTTTCAGAGAGAGGACCTTTCCAGCCAAACTTGGAGACGTTAGGGATTGACCCTGGTACCCTCCGCCTGCAAAACATGTTCTGCAGCCCTTCCCCCAACTGACTCAACCTTTAATGGACTCAGCTCTTCATTACAAGCTAGACTTGACAAATTTCCGTTTTCTAAACAGGACATGGGAGTCCATCTCCTTCTGCCTAACCCCCAGTACTTAAGAAATTAATATCAAAGAAGTCTTGATCACACAAGAAACATCCTATCCATGTGGCTGAAATTTCTTTTAACTCTTTTTATTGTTGAATTTTAAATTGTGGCCACCCTCCATAGCTGTCAACCGTCCCTTATTTGGCCGGAAACTCCCTTATCCCAGCACCGTGTCCTTCTGCTGTCCCGGAGAGCCTCGGGCCCTTCCGCCACCATCCTCCTCGCGGCCACCGAACTGAGCGTCTCTGCCTGGGGCCTCCCCTTGGACTTTGTTTTGCCCGAAAAGTGGTTGCTGCTTGTAGTTATTTAATTGCAGTGTTTCATCAGCTGGTGTCTTGAGCAGCAACCTCTGGAAACAAAGGACTAAAAACCGGCACTGCTCTCCAAAATTATTTGGTCCCTTTTAACTTCGTATTTCAGTTGGTTGACTAAAATCCCTTATTTTGGCTGCTAATCCCTTATTTTCGAGGCTGCTGGTCCCTTATTTTCAAATCTGTAAGTTGACAGCTATGCCACCCTCCCTGGGAACCACTGGTGGAAAACGGTGGGTGCGTTGATCTCAAGAGCAGATGTCCTTAAGGGAGCAGTGTATCACTAATTCACCTGAAATCAACACATCTGAGGACCATGGAAACATACTCCTGACGTGCATATCAAACACATGGAGGGGTGAGTGGGAATGTACCCCTCTGGCCCTGGCCCTCGCGTTGGAACACCCATCAGCCCCCATCCCTGCGCAGACAAACCCTCCGCCAAACACACAGAGATGGAGTGACAGGGGCAGTTCTGCTTTCTCTTCTGTGTGCTTGGCATGTGTTTGCGTGTCAATGACTGCCAAACCTCCGGTTGTGCTAATTAAAGCATCTCCAACAATGCACACTGCTTGGATAAGCAGTCTGAGGATATGTGTGGTTGCAGAAGGGAAAAAAAGCACGCTAGTGTTTTGTGCTGGCGGCAAAGCGTCAGCTTAGGGAACTTCCAGATCGGCTGTTCCTTGTGGATTCCGGCTTATATTTTTGCACAAAACTCGCAGGGAGGTGATATGACATCACCTGTTTGTCGAGCAATCACCAGCTCGAAGTTCTGCATACAATGTGGTTGGCCACTGGTCATTAACTTGCACATTCTGGTGCAACTTTCTTTCCTTTTTCTCATTGGACTAATTGCAGTTAGAAAAGCGATGAGCTAATTGCACCAGAAAGTGGAAGACGACCAACAAATTTTGTGCGAATGAACAGCTCCATCTGGAAGCACCCTTAAGTCATCGTCTGGTAGAGATGTCGGAGAAATCCAATGGAAATGGAAACAGGAGTGGGAAATGAAAATCACTTCAGCAAATATGACCCGTATTTGCTGGTGTTGTTTTTGGTCCACAAATGATATATGACAATACATAACCAGAGACTTCTTTCCCCTGGATTTTCTTTGCATTGAAATGAATGGCATGGGATAATGTAATGACAAGATAATGACCGCTCCCCGCATAAAACGGGGGAGCGCCCTTTGCATGGATGCGCGCAGCCCCTGGATCTGGAGCGGCTCCATCAACACAGGCTTGGTTTCGCCTTCCCCCAGGTGGGATACCTGGAGGTTTACACCTACCTCAGTCAGTTGTCCAATCCCACCTGGGGGAAGCGTTGCCAAGGAGACCAGGCCAGGTAGGGGAGGGACTACCTGCCCACACAATAGAGGGAGGAACTTACCTGGGAATCCTCACTTGGCTCCAGAGCTTCATGGTGTGGGATAATGTAATGACAAGATAATGAATGACACCAGATTTCGCCCTAGCTGACAGCAAGGCAAATACAGTGGTACCTCGCAAGACGAATGCCTCGCAAGACGGAAAACTCGCAAGACGAAAGGGCTTTTGGTTTTTTGAGTTGCTTCGCAAGACGATTTTCCCTATGGGCTTGCTTCGCAAGACGGAAACGTCTTGCAAGTTTGTTTCCTTTTTCTTAAAACCGTTAATACAGTTGCGACTTGCCTTCGAGGAGCAACTCATAGAACGCGGTGTGGTAGCCTTTTTTGAGGTTTTTGAAGACTTTGGTGATTTTTGAAGCTTTTCCAAAACTTTTCCGAAACCGTGCTTCGCAAGACGAAAAAATCGCAAGACGAAAAAACTCGCGGAACAAATTAATTTCGTCTTGCGAGGAACCACTGTAGCCTCATTTTGTTGTGGGAAGCTGAATTGCAGTGCAATGGAAACAGCACTGCACATGACAAATATGAATAAGAACAAAATCAATGCCTTTTTACATACCTACTGTCTGGGCACAGGATTCAAAAGCAAAGAGGAAAGTGGACCTTTTGGCTAAATGAAAGATTCAGTGGGAAACAACATTATAAATAAGAATTTAAAGTGAACCTGACCAGCTGCAGCGTGTGACCTGGACAAATGGCAGGCTGTGAATACCTATATATGTCTACTTAGAAAGAAGAATTGAGAGAGTCTGACTTTAAGATAAGTGTGTACAGAATTGCAGCTTAAGTGACGAGGCTAATATATTTACATTCATTCACACTAAAGACAAGGTGCTAGTGCACATCATACAGATACACTCTTCCCCCTCCCCCACAAAAAAAAAATTGTGAAGGCTTGGGAATTGGGAATAAGCCCCCATTCAATTTAATAGAAATTAGACATGTCTAGAAAGGCACTGTAAATTCCAAAGCACTTGAGGCAGAAAATCCTGCTAGCACATCTCCCCTTGCCTGGGAGTAAGAAATGCAATCATAGTAAAGTATGGTAAATAGCTAACCGTTTGCTACCCTCTCATAACACCCAAACTCTCACTCTACCTAGTGGTAGAACCAGTACCGCTTGGTAGGAACAATTAGTGAGAACAGGGGTGTGTGTCAATTTGGTTTATCTCTGTAGATCACAGCATTATAGCGGTTGACGCCATAACCTCTTAAAATAAGACATGAGATTCTCCGTCACGAATAGGGTTGCCACCTTTGTTCTGGCGAAATACAGGACAGGATGGCGGCATGAAAGCAGGAGCAAGATGGATGTTGGGGAGATTTTCATTTCCACCTGATGCTGAAATGACTTCAAAGCAATCCATTACAATCTATTATTGCAACCTAACCGGATGGCCCCTCTGGAATTTGTCACACACAAACACACAAATTTGCAAATCTGTCTGTGCTTTGCTACCCAGAGCTGAAATACATGACTTTTCACACACATGCAGTACTGTACAGCAACGCATGCAGGCCAGAGCAAAATAAACAAATAATTTAAAGGTAAAGGTACCCCTGCCCTTTCGGGCCAGTCTTGACAGACTCTAGGGTTGTGCGCCCATCTCACTCAAGAGGCCGGGGGCCAGCGCTGTCCGGAGACACTTCCGGGTCACGTGGCCAGCGTGACAAGCTGCATCTGGCGAGCCAGATATATATGTATATATGGTTAAATAAAAAAAAATGTTGCCGATTTTATCTATGTTTTATTGATAATTATTTTATCATGTACCTCGCTTGGAGATTTTTCTGATTAAGCAATATATATATATATGTGTGTGTGTGTGTGTATATATATATATATATATATATATATATATTCTAAATACACAAATCACCCCATTTTAATACAATAATAATCTTTAAACATTGCGTGTTGCTTTCCTGTGCCCAGTGTTTTTCCTGCATTATCTAGCTGCAATTAGGGGTGTGGGTAGAATGCTATTACGTTTTCATTTAAGGAACTGAAACCCAGGCATCTTTGGAAATCTTTTCCTGCAAGAGTGCTTGTCATTCTTCCCTATTCCAGAGGCTAGTCCCCTAAATATTCCCCTGGTGCCGTCTTCCCAAAGCCCAAGAACCTTCTGCCCAGCTTAGGGAGGAAGGCATGATTTCCCTCGCCTCTGGCCCTAACTCTTCCCCTACGAAAAAATTCACTGCACACCACTGGCGATGTCATCAAGTTGTTGGGTTTCAGACGAATTGAAGAGACACAGGGAGCTCACCTGCTTCAAGCGAGATTTTAACAGCGTTTGTGTCTCCCACCACTAGAAAACGGATGAGGTGTCAGGGTTTAATACTGACATGCCCTCCAACGTTCCTCAGAAACTGTGAACCTGCTATCTATGCCCAACCTGTATCTATGTTTAAATAAACCACGTATCACACAAAAGGCTTAGTAAACCACCAGTTGCCTCATTCCAAAAGAAAGAAAAGCTAGGCCTATGCTGGACTCTTGGGAGTTTTCATGCCTCAAACGAATTGCAGAGCATGCAACACTAGGCCAAAGCCTCTAAGATTCAAAATAACCATTCTTATTCTGCTTACACATTTCTGATATTATCAGTTCAAAATTGTAAAATAGAAAAGCACACATCAGTGTGTGGACTTGGAGACAGGTTTAAAGACATTTTAGTTATTAGGAAATTATAATGCTGTTTTCCTGTTATGTTGTGGGTGAACATATCAGACGACACAGCGATTCTTCAAACAGCTCTTGTTTATTCAAAGGGCAGGACAGAACTGAACTGAAGGGTTCAGTCAGCCTGCTTATATAGAGCTCCAGTACAATGTAACTGTAACAATTTTCTAAAACTATCCAATCACTGAACGTCACTTTCAATCCCTTATTTGCATAACTATCTACAGTATCCCCCTGCTGGCCCAGGGTGAGAGCTTCAGTACATAACATTTCCATTCATTGCCTTGAAGTCCAACCTGAGGGAAGGGTTAGAGCATCTTCTCTGCATGGAGAAGGCTCTCCCAGATAGAGCTGTGAATGTCCCAGAATAAAAGTCCATGGTTCTGTCTTCTTCCTTGTTACGTCACTGCATGGTGCTGTTTCAGATGAACTACACAGGATTCTTCTCACAGATACAGTGGTGTTCTTGGTGGCATGACACTGGTTTCAGTTCTCCTGCTGCAAGAGTTGCACATTCATCGTCCGCCGCTTTTGGTCTCATAGCGAAGCTGTAAAAACAGAGTGCAGCAGAACTTTGAAGTTGACCGTGTTTGCTACAACTAAGTACAGTGGTGCCCCGCAAGACGAATGCCTCGCAAGACGAAAAACTCACTAGACGAAAGGGTTTTCCGTTTTTTGAGTCTTTCCGCAAGACGAATTTCCCTATGGGTTTGCTTCGCAAGACGAAACGTCTTGCGAGTTCTTGCGAGTTTGTTTCCTTTTTCTTAAAGCCGCTAAGCCGTTAATAGCCGCTAAGCCGCTAATAGCCGTGCTTCGCAAGACGAAAAAACCGCAAGACGAAAAGACTCGCGGAACGGATTAATTTCGTCTTGTGAGGCACCACTGTATTATGGCTGATCATTGGCTAAGGCCCTGATCTGCAACTTCTTTCCTAAGAAGGCTAACTTTGATGGAGAAGCAGAGGAAGGGGTTGTGTGGATCAAAGCCCCAGACATTGCCCACCCAAAATGGCCAGTTCCCAGTGTTGCTCCTCCATGCTCATTTTGCTTCTCAGGCTAGTACTTAGGGGAACCAGATGGCACTAGTAAATGGACAAGAGGTGCCTTGTTGGCCTGCTTTTTAACTCCCTCAGCTTAAAAACTCCCTAGGAATGTCTAAAAACTCCCTGGGTATGTTGTCCTCAGCTTTTTCAGACTCCGGTCCCACCTTCACCCCCAACCTGCAACATGATGTGAGGTTGTAAGTTGCTTTCAGTTTCACTTTTCTGAGAAAACTGACTAACCAATAGCCTCCTTATAGTTAAAGCTATTTGAATAAGCCACCAACGAAACCATGGCTTCAGATGATGCTTTGATGGCACCCAATTAGTGAAGCCACCAGACAAGGTTCAGACAATCAAACAACCCATAATTTAATAAACTGTGCAGACAAGGAACAAGATATTAGAAAACACTTGTGTTCTGATCACTAAGCAAAGGAAGAAACACGCAGTTTTTAAATCTGTGCAGTACAGGATGTGTCATAGGGAACGATGGGTAAAATAGGTAAACGACCCCTGGATGGTTAAGTCCAGTCAAAGGCGACTATGCAGTTCATCTCACTTTCAGGCTGAGGGAGTCAGTGTTTGTCCACATAAAGCTGTCTGGGTCATGTGGGTCACAACTAAACTGCTTCTGGCACAACAGGACACCGTGATTGAAGCCAGAGTACACTGAAACTCCGTTTACCTTCCCGCCGCAGCGGTACCTATTTATCTACTTGCACTGGCGTGCTTTTGAACTGCTAGGTCGGCAAAAGCTGGAACAGAGCAACAGGAGCTCATCCCATCACATGGATTTAAACTGCTGATTGGAAGAGGGAATGAATGCAGCATCTGGCGAGCGGAATTCAGCCATGATTGATAACAGGGAAGGGATTCTGGCAGAGATTCTTGGTGGGACACTAGGACCCGATTTACCGCATATGTAACGTTAAACCAAAGTATGACTTAGCACAATTGCACAAGCGTGTGGGCACTGCTGTGGGCTAATCCATCATTTGGATTAGTATATGATCCAGACTCTGTCACATGGTTTGTCTTTTTCAAAGCAGGACCTTGTGGAATAACCAGCTTCATATAACCAACATGCTTAAGTCTAAATGCATGAAGGGGTTAATTCCAAAGAGTAAGCTGTCCCGCCAGACTTCGCCTAGGTCACTTCCCCTCACCTTGGGAGGAAGCCCTGTTGGGACTTAGCATTACATGTGAACTGAGCCTAGAGATGTTACGGCAGTGTCCTTGTTTTCATCTGTGAGATGTTGAAGAATATATCTTTGGGAGTAATGCAGAAGAGGGCATTCTGGCAGATGCAGCTTGCCATGAAGACATGAGAAAAGTTGCATTTGCTGAAATTACCACTTCTTGACAACAACTCAGTATGCAGGATACCCTTTTTGGCATCAAGTCATCCTGAGCATCATCTTATCTGAAGGTATTCCAGTACTACCATATTTTTCGCTCTATAACACGCACCTGACCATAACACACACATCGTTTTTAGAGGAGGAAAACAAGGGAAAAAACATTCTGAATGAAACAGTGGATGTATCATTTTTGTGCTTCATGCTGTGGCCACAGACATGTGATCTGATGGTGAATTTGGGGTGACCCAATGCAAAGATCCTGAGAATCCCTGTGGATCCATGCTTTGTAACCACGTTTTTGCACCATTGCAGCCCCAGGCAACAGTGGGTGCGTGCTTTTTTTGGTGCAGGCTGTAGCCATGGACATGCTATGTGATCTGATGGTGAATTTGGGGTGACCCAATGCAAAGATCCTGAGGATCCATGTGGATCCATGCTTTTTAACCACGTGTTTGCACCATTGCAGCCCCAGGCAACAGTGGGTGCGTGCTTTTTTTGGTGCAGGCTGTAGCCATGGACATGCTATGTGATCTGATGGTGAATTTGGGGTGACCCAATGCAAAGATCCTGAGGATCCATGTGGATCCATGCTTTTTAACCACGTTTTTGCACCATTGCAGCCCCAGGCAACAGTGGGTGCGTGATTTTTTTGGTGCAGGCTGTAGCCATGGACATGCTATGTGATCTGATGGTGAATTTGGGGTGACCCAATGCAAAGATCCTGAGGATCCATGTTGATCTATGCTTTGTAACCACATTTTAAGTGGGGAGCGAAGGAAAAACAAAGAAGGGACATGAGAGGGGTGTGCAGAGAAGCAGCTGGCTAAGAATGCTGGAGAGGGATTTAACGGGTGGGAGGCAAAAGTTCCCCCCCAAGCCAGCCATCTCTCTCTCTCTCTCTCTCTCTCTCTCTCCCTCTCCCTCCCCCCCTCTCCCTCTCCCTCCCCCACTCTCTCTCCCTCTCCCCCAGCAGTACCGGAGCACAGAGACGACACTTTCCCCTCTGCTTGCCTGGAGGGGAGGGGCTTTCCCTGCTCTTTGTTCCGTTTCAGCAATCACAGCAACGAAACAGAGAAGGGTGGGCAGTAAGACCCTGAGGCAGAATACAGGAAAGCTGCCACTTCCTCTTTTCAGGTTTCCCTTCTCTGTGACTCGAGATTTGACTTTTGCTTGATTTTTTGGCTCCAGGGACCACACATTCGCTCCATAACACGCACAGACATTTCCCCTTCCTTTTTAGGAGAAAAAATCTGCGTGTTATAGAGGGAAAAATACGGTATATACAACAGAGAGGGACGCGGGTGGTGCTGTGGGTTAAACCACTGAGCCTAGGACTTGCTGATCAGAAGGTCGGTGGTTCGAATCCCTGTGACAGGGTGAGCTCCCGTTGCTCGGTCCCTGGTCCTGCCAACCTAGCAGTTCAAAAGCACATCAAAATGCAAGTAGATAAATAGGTACCGCTCCGGCGGGAAGGTAAACGGCGTTTCCGTGCGCTGCTCTGGTTCGCCAGAAGCGGCTTAGTCATGCTGGCCACATGACCCAGAAGCTGTACGCAAGCTCCCTTGGCCAATAAAGCGAGATGACCGCCGCAACCCCAGAGTCAGTTACGACTGGACCTAATGGTCAGGGGTCCCTTTACCTTTATACAACAGAGAGCTTTCCAGAAACAGGGCCAGTGAGTGGCCCTGGAGATGCCCCATGGAGGATGCAACCCACCCACCATAAGAAGGGTGAAAGAGAATATCACACATACAGGTTATTCTTGAGTTCTGTGCCGTCGATCCACAGCCATTTGTTTTGAGCCACTGTATACGTCAGTCCAATGAAATAGGAACCCATTGCAGTTTTATTCTGAATAAACTCCTGTCAAGAGAAGAATGAATGAATGAGGAAAATCAGGGCAGAGGAAATCACAACTGGCAAGGACAGCCAGATGAAATGGATGCTATTTGCCAGCTCCTACTAAGGCAGAAGAATCTATTTGTGCCTTCAAGGACAAAGATGCATTCAGACCATATGAAAACGATACCACACTTTTCGTCACTCTAGTAGCTTCCAGATGCTTTTGGCTACAACTCCAGCCAGCAGAAAGCATCTGGAGGCCACCACGCTGCTGAAGATTGTCTTAAAGGTTGTTCCCAGGACACTTAACAAACTACAATTCCCATGATTCTTCGGGAAAATTCATGTACTTTAAATGTGACTTGGATGTGCTTTACAGGTATGGTGTGAATTCTGTGCAAGATGTTCTCAACTCTCCTTACGTAAAAGAAATTTAACTCCAGTGGCACGTTTTTTTCTCATCAAAGTGGGCCCAATCTTACCAGTTCATTTCTATCACTGATGATCGCTAGGTCGGAGCTCCATTGCATGCAATCGACTCGGCAGTGCAACCAAACCTCCTTGGTTTCCGTAAACCAAAATTCACTCCCTCTGTGTCTTTCCCATGTAGGAGGCTTCTGAGGAATCTGGACTGCAGCATGATAAAAGCAGATGAACACATCAAGAACTCAATATTAAGAATGAAAATTCCAACTCTAGAAGGGAATGGTGACTCACAAACTGTCACCACCAGAGAGGACTTTGGCCCCATTCAAATGCCATCTTAGGTGCCTGCGTGCTGCTTTCCTAGACCCTAGCTGGGCATTCTTGATCTTGCTGAAACTGCATGCATGCCTCCACTGAGGGGCAGGTGGGGCAAATTTGTGTATGTCCCTCTTCCTTCCATGAGTGGACGGAGAGAAGATCTACAACAAGGTTCTTAGGCCTCCAGCTGGATATATGGAAGGTTAAATTGAAAAAAGGCAGTGTAGTTTAGGAGTATTAGCTTAGTTACATATTTATCTAACTGCCAAAGAACTGTCGAAACAAAAAAAATTCCTTCCAGTAGCACCTTAAAGACCAACTAAGTTAGTTCTTGGTGTGAGCTTTCGTGTGCATGCACACTTCTTCAGATACACATGTATCTGAAGAAGTGTGCATGCACACGAAAGCTCACACCAAGAACTAACTTAGTTGGTCTTTAAGGTGCTACTGGAAGGAATTTTTTTTGTTTCAACTATGGCAGACCAACACGGCTACCTATCTGTAACTGCCAAAGAACTGTGTTCCTTTGCTTTCTGCCCCCCAGTATGTTCACTGAACATGTATTGGTGAGGAGTCCCATCTGAAGGCAGTCCTGTTTAGGGAAGTTTTTAATGACTGGTATTTTAATGTACTTTTAATCTTTTGTTGGAAGCTGCCCAGAGTGGCTGGGGAAACCCAGCCAGATGGGCGGGGTATAAATAATACAGCTGTTGTTGTTGTTGTTGTTGTTGTTGCTGCTGCTGCTGCTGCTGTTGTTGTTGTCCCTATTGCATCTGTGTTCCCTGGACCCACTCGCAACCTCTGCATGTTCACAATTAAACCACATCCACATCATACAATTAAAGCAGTATTGTCCCACTTTATCTTCCAGCTTCCAGCATATACAAAATCATAATAAAACATTTTTAAAAAACTTCCCAATGCAGGGCTGCCTTCAAATGTTTTCTAAAGGTTGTGCAGTTACTACTATTCCCAAAGATGTGGATTTTCATGTTACTGGTGCCACAAAAGAACCACCTACAGGGACTTGCCAGAACATTCAGGGTACCAGAATGATGCAGCTTCAAGATTATTATTGTGACTGTGTGTGCCTGCCTGCCTGTTTTCCATCTCCTCAATCTGTACATTTAAAAATAAACAATTTATTATGAAAAGCATTAAAAGCCTCCCATGCTCTCTCCCGACTAGAAAATAGATCCATAACACCTCTTTTTTTTTACAGCACAATATAATTAATACTACTGGTTTCTGTTTCCAAATATTCAAATGATAATGATACCTGTGGTTGCAATTGTAGTTCTTGCTTCAGGCAGGTTCGGAGTAGACAGCAGTTCTGAAAACGAATGAATTTTTTGCCTCTATTAATCAACTTTGAAAAGCTGTACAACTGTAGTATTCTTCTATTTAGATTTGGGGTAAATTTTGACAGGTATTTCCAAAAATACCGTACTTTGGATTCAATCTGGACTGAGTTAATTATTCACTTTTCATTTCATTTCTATACTGCTTTATACTGGGGGGTGTCTCAAAGCAGTTTACAACCTACATTAAAACAGCAAATTAAAAAATTCAAAATAATATCTTACTGAAGAAAGTCAAATATAAAGTATACATTTAAATATAATTAACATTCATTCAAACATAAGTAACAGGAAACTAAAAAATTGTGCTGCTCTGGTTCACCAGAAGCGGCTTAGTCATGCTGGCCACATGACCCGGCCAGTAAAGCAAGATGAGCGCCGCAACCCCAGAGTCGTCCGTGACTGGACCTAATGGGCAGGGGTCCCTTTACTTTTACCTAAAAAATTATCCTAAACGGTTTTTTTTTAAAAAAAAAAACTACAGAGGAGGTCAACTGCAGAATGCACGTTTAGCAGAGCAAAGTTAACAAAAAAATCTTAAACATTTCAAAAGAAAGCATTATTAAGTGAAGTCAAATATAAAAGGTACATAATTGTAATTAGTTCCCACTGAAATCAACCTGACTTATGTCATGATTAACTTTTCAAACTATTTAAAAAAAACTGATTTCAATACTGTAGAACCTAAATGAATCATGACTTCAAGCTATTGCTGCAAAGATCCCTGGAGAGAGAGAGAGAGAGAGAGAGAGAGAGAGAGAGCTTTCAGTCAACACCCAATCTTTATACCCTGTGAAATATACTCGGAGTCGAGAGTGGATTTCATGCTCTTTATTCAGCTCATAGCGGTGAGGAGGAATGGAAGTTCCCCCAGAATGTCTGCCTTATATACATTATTTACAAAATGGGCCCCACGTGATTGGCTAATTCCGGGATTCTCCTGTAGGCCAATCAGGTTGCGGATTCACTTCCACCTGGAACTGGATTGGGTGGTTTCTGTGGACCAATCAGACTGCTGCATTCTGGACCCTATTGTTCTAGGACCAATCAGACTGTTGCCTTTTGGATCCTATTCAACTCAGTACATAACACCCTGCTTGCATCAGGGATCAGCACTACTTTTAAGCCCCTGAGTGGAACCAATTCCAGAGCGACTTGCATTCGGTGCCAAATGTAAAAAGGTTCAAAATGCACACATACATGGCTTTACCTGACCCACACTTGATGTCATAATATGAGACAGACGGACATGGCTGGGGGGAAATGGCCTCATGGGCCAAATTAGAACTCCTGACTAACCTAGATTGGCCTCTGTTCTGGAGATTCTCCTTCTCTGTTGTATAAGTATTCTCCTTTTATTCTATCCTGTTTGGTGAAGAACCATAGCTGTCAACATTTCCCTTTTTTAAAGGGAAATTCCCTTATTCCGAATAGGATTCCTCGCAAGAAAAGGGAAAAGTTGAAGAACCATTTCTTTTCTATTGGCTGTAACTGTTTCAGCATCACTTCCCACCCCCACCCCACCGCCAAACTGACTGGTCCTTCTCTCTACTTCCTGTCACATGGATTATTTCAGCCAGTCAGGAACTGCATCATGAACAGAATGATGTCTCAGATTTGGTAGCAAATCAAATTTGGCAACATTATGATGTCACCATATTCAAAAGAGGAAAATGCTTTCTGATGTAGTACTGTGGCTGAGCCTTGCCAATTAGGGTGCGCATAGAGTGTGACATCACAACATTATGTAGTCAATCAAGGTTGGATATGTGACCGCGTTACTGATTCACTGCAAATAAAGTCAAATAAGAGTGACAGCAAATCAGGACTATTTCATCATCGATCGATGAGTGTTGTGGAAACGGTGAAAAAAAGAATTGCATTTTTCAGCAATAATGTTTGCAAAACCCTTCTTTATTTAAGCTCAGAGATTCCCCAGACAACTGTTGTAGTGTTACCTGTATAATTCTCCTCAGGAATGAAGCTGAAGTTTCCCCTAGGGAAGATCTGTGGAACTGAAAACAAGAACATTTGGAATGGCGTCTGTCTGATGAGCACTCCTTAACATGGCTGCTAAAATTCAGTATGCACACAGTCATATTTCCTTGTCGGCTAGGACAGCAAGAAGAAGAAGAGTTTGGATTTGATATCCCTCCTTTCACTCCCTTTAAGGAGTCTCAAAGCGGCTAACATTCTCCTTTCCCTTCCTCCCCCACAACAAACACTCTGTGAGGTGAGTGGGGCTGAGAGACTTCAGAGAAGTGTGACTGGCCCAAGGTCACCCAGCAGCTGCATGTGGAGGAGCGGGGAAGCGAACCCGGTTCCCCAGATTACGAGACTACCGCTCTTAACCACTACACCACACTGGCAAGTCCATCATAAGCACTAAGAGCAGACAATAAGTCACTTAATGGCCTTATTAGGCAAGCCTCTGTTTCTCTCAGCCCCTTATCTGCACTATTGGGATAATAATGGTCACTTGATGGCTCTGAGGGATGACTGAGGGAGGTGTACAAAGGCACTTTGAAGCACTCAGCTTGCAGGATCAGGACAAAGGCCGATCTGGACCAGCATCCTGTTCTTGTTGGACCTTTTCCATATCTGCTATTGGGTCCCCGGAGCACAGATTTACACGAAATGGCAACCAACCTTGCAGGATTTAACAGGATTTATTTGCATATGCAGGACAAAGGTACAGAGCAATAAGTTTGCAATCTGCACCACCCAGTCAGGGTGCGCCCCCTTTTTATACATTTGCAGAATACAATACCACCTGATTTCTTGTAAACCACCTGATTTCTGGGAAATCAAAAGTTATAGTAAGTTCCTATTACCATGTAAGGTCTTGGTTTCCCTCCTTCCTGCAATCTCCCTCCTCCCTGCCATCTCCCACATCACCACGGCCATGTGCATTCCTGAGTTTGCTTATCTCTTTACAACCTTCAATAATAAACATTTGAGCCTGTTCCATCAATGCCATCCTTGATCACCTGACAGACTTCTCCTTTCTCAGAAAGGCCTTTGGGGGGTGGGTTTGCTATGGCCCTACATTCTCACAGTGACCAGATGAGTTTTGGAAGCCCCAAGCATGATGTGAGTGCAATAGCACACTCCTCGCTTGTGTTCCCTAGCAACCGTCATATACCTTTTAGTCATTGATAGCCTTACCTTACATGAAGCTGACTAAACCTCTTTTAAGGCCGTCCAGGTTTGTGGCCATAATAACATCTTGCAAAAAACGATTTCCATGGTTTTATCTATGCGCCGCATGAAGAAAGACTTCCTTTTGCCTGTTCTGAATTTCCCACCATTCAGCTCCCGTAGATCACCCTCTGCTTCAGTATTATGAGAGAGGGAGGAAAAACTCTGTCTACTTCCTTTGTGATGCCTCCCTCACCTTTACCTTTTCCCAAGGTAAAAAGTCCATCACGCTTTAACATTTCCTCATAGGGGGCTTGTTCCAGCCTATTCATCGTGTTCCTTGACCCTTTCCACACCTTTTTGAGGTGTCGAGATCAGAACTGTACACAGTATTCTGGGTGTGGGCTCACCGCAGATTTGCTAAAAGGCATTATAATATTGGCAGCTTTCATTTTTATTCCTTTCCTAGTAATCTCCTATTCAACTTTTTCACAGCACTAATGGGACATTGTCATTGGCACATACAGAATACAATAAAAATGATGGATATGACAAGTGAAAATAAATATGAAAGTAGAAAGGCAGCCTTGAAACTAATGCCTGACCAATACTTACTGAAAATAAGGAACAGCGATGTCCCTGTAAGCTTGACCAACAAGAGGGTTATTCCAGGAACAATATGCTGCCAACCCATGTTGGCTAATCTGAAAGAGTTCAGTAGTGTTTCATTAGCAACCAAAGATCATGGTTTATGTCACATGTAATAGCAAGCTTATTGCCCCATGTTGCATCCAATCCAATGAAAAATAAGTGGTGCTTAAAACAAGCCCCAGTGAAGCCAACAAGTTATTAGTCACACAATTACCTTAAGCATTAACAACTTTAGCTGGATAGGATCAAAGGATCCTCAACAGACCAGCTCTTTCAGATTTATTACAAAAGTAATATTGATTGAAGTGTAAATATAAATTAACCCCCTCTCCCGATGGACAGTATTTCAGGATTCAGATTACATTTCTTTAAAGCTCAATATATCCCACAAGTAGAATTAAGAACCCTCTGTTTAATATAATATTCAATCTACTACAATAGGTAAGGCTATTTCCCCTCTCTTACAATGTTCATTATTTTATATAACCTATAATCAAAACAAATGCCTATATTTGTTGGTTAGTATACCCTCCAAGTGTCCTGATTTTCTTGGGACAGTCCTGGAATTACAGAAACTGTCCCGATTCTGATTTGATCTCAGAATGTCTCAGTGTTCCATTTTCGTCCCCTCCATGTCTGCGAGAGCAATTAAAAGTGGTATGTGTGTAGGTGCAAAAACAGAGTCCTGTTTATATTGAAAGTAAAATACCTGCACCAAATGAAGGAAATTGTTAAACTGGCATTCAAAGCCCTTCCTATAATTTTGAAGGAAAATGTCACAAATCCATTTTAACTTCTTTAACTGCAATGCACCAGAAGCCAGCCATTTTTTAGGAAACATCTAAAGTGTTTATTCCTTTATTGTAAATGGAGCCTTAAGACTGTCTACTCAGAAGTAAGTCCCACTGTATTCAATTGAGTTTATCCCAGGTAACTGGGTAAAGACTGTTCAGCAAACCTAAGTATTTTTTACTCAGAACTAAGTCCCACTGAGTTCAATAGGATTTACTCTCTTGTATGTTCCTGACCATTCTCACAGTTTCTACTATTATTATTATTATTATTATTATTATTATTATTATTATTATTATTATACCCCCACCTTTTCCCCTGACAGGGACTCAAGGCAGCTTGCAGATTTTATTTCATTCCATTTATCTGTAGGTGTTGTACATAATCCCCTCCCTCACACATTTTTTTCTTTACAACAATCCCGTGAGGTAGATTCAGCTGAGAGGCTGTAATCCCCATATTTTCATCTGAGAAATGTTGGAAGGTATGAGATAGATCTCCTTTTCATTTTTTCTTAATTCATCTAATCCTTCTTCAGTTGATCCTATTTTCCCTTAAAATGACCAAACCATGTTATATGTGCATTTGTGTGTGTGTTGTATTTGATAGAAAATATACTCACATTCTTCTTTAAAAAGAAAACCAGATGAGAAGCAAATGTTACCTATTAGAAGGACTCTGTAAAGATGAGAAAGCTTTCCGCTTCAGTTCAGACCGTTTGATTTTCGCTCCTTGTTTTGTCGATATTCTGTGTGATCCTGCCTTTAGCCCTCCGCTATGAGAGAGGGGAAATATTTCTTCTCCTACCCTCTCTTGGTAAGCCAAAGTCCTGGCTGACGGTTCTACCTCTTTTTCTTCCTCCTCTGTGTCAGCATCTCAGTTATGACATACATCATTTTTTCCTCTCTCTCTCTCTCATGGCTTCCTGCTGACCGAGACCTTTGGAAATCAGACTAAAGTTTGGCTGGCTCACAAAATTGCATAACGCTGCGGATGTTTGAGGAACTAACGCTTTTTGGTAGTTCTTCCCACCCTCCAGTGTATATTTCAGAAATATTTTGAATAAAGAAAAGCGAGCGTCTTACAGTGGTACCTCGGATTAAGTACTTAATTCGTTCCGGAGCTCTGTTCTTAACCTGAAACTGTTCTTAACCTGAAGCACCACTTTAGCTAATGGGGCTTCCTGCTGCTGCCGCACCGCCGGAGCACGATTTCTGTTCTCATCCTGAAGCAAAGTTCTTAACCTGAAGCACTATTTCTGGGTTAGCGGAGTCTGTAACCTGAAGCGTATGTAACCCGAGGTACCACTGTATTTGATTGCACACTCTGAAACAGCCTCCCCCAATCCAGAGGTTGGGCGTTCACTATGACATAGCCTAATCCTGATTAAATCAAATCCTAATCAAATCCAGCTGGATTTTTGGCTGCGTACATTTGGTCCCCCACCCTGCACTCAGTTCACCCTGCACACCCTGGGAACGGCTAATCAGATGAGAGTAGCCGATGGGTCTCAAACCCTGAGTGAGTTAGGGATTTCCCCTGCAGGCTTCAGGGGATTCAGTGAACGAGACCATTAGTGGGTCTAATGGTCAAGAAGGCAGTGCTTGCATGTGCTGTAAGGGCAGATGGGGCTCATCAGTTTGGAAAGGTAGCATATCTAGGAGAAATAAAACTATGAGGAGTAAACCTACACAAAACCAGAGTCCCTAAGATGGTTGGACGGCGCTTTGTAAGCCTCCTTCCGGCAATTCCTGCAGCCACGCAGATGTCAACTGTTATGTACTGAAGTTCTCACCCTGGGCCAGCAGGGGGATAATGTAGATAGTTCCACATATGCAAATAAGGGATCGAAAGTGACGTTCAGTGATTGGATAGTTACAGAAAGTTGTTACAGTTACATTGTAGTGGAGCTCTATATAAGCAGGCTGGCTGAACCCTTCAGTTCAGTTCAGTTCTGACCTGTGAATAAACAAGAGCTGTTTGGAGAATCGCTGTGTCATCTGATATGTTCACCCACAACTTAACATCAACCATGTTGCTCTGCTTTCCTTTGGACCACATCAGCAAGGCCGAGGCAGGGGTCTTGTCGTTTGGGTAGCCCATGACTGCCATACACGCTGCCCAAATTTGCACCCCAGGGAGGTTGCTTCGGTGCCGCTATTGTGGCAGTTTGATGTCACCCGCAAAAGTGCACTCCATTGTCTCTGGAGACCGACGCATGCCAGCAACAACATCACATTCCCGTTTACTCTGGCTCCAGTGCGCTCCCACCACTGGTGTTTGAAGCCATGGGCACATGACATTAGCTACAATCCATAGGTATCTTGTAGCTTCTTGAGAAATATTCCTGTCTGATGTGTTCCCCCTCAAACCAGCTTCCATCCGGTTTGAAAACAGAAGCCACAGTTAAGCTGAGATGTGTACATTTCAGATGGTCATTGCACATACTCTTGACGACAGCTCTGGTGAATAGGAGCTGTGTGTGTGTCTGTGTGTGTGTGTGTGTGTGTGTGTGTGTGTGTTTGCATGCGCAAGAAAATAAATTGAGTAATGAGCATCAGGAGAAGACATCCACACCCACTTTTCTGGTGCATACAGCAACGTAAGAATGTGACTCGAATCGCAGCGAGGAGAAGCAACCTCTCCGTGTTTCAAGCTGCTAGTGTGTACATAGCCTTGAGGAGGACACAACAGGCTTGTGCCCTGCCACTCTGAGCCACTTTTGTGTGTGCCCTTCAAAGGAGTTGGCCAGCAGGCTCCCCACTGCATGGCCGGGCAAACGACACAGCATGGCCCCACTTGGCTCCAGTGAGCGGGGGTCACTCTAGCAGTGTGCACTGCCCCCATGGCACACCTACCCACCCCGGGCACCAGCAAGAAATGCTCCACCATTGCTTTCTGGTAGTGTCCAAGCCACCCTCCCATGCTGCTTTTGTTATGATTCATGTTTTCCTTAGCATCATAGTTATCTCCCGCTTGGACTACTGCAATGCGCTCTACGTGGGGCTACCTTTGAAGGTGACCCAGAAACTACAACTAATCCAGAATGCGGCAGCTAGACTGGTGACTGGGGGCAGCCGCTGAGACCACATAACACCGGTCTTGAAAGACCTACATTGGCTCCCAGTACGTTTCCGAGCACAATTCAAAGTGTTGGTGCTGACCTTTAAAGCCCTAAACGGCCTCGGTCCAGTATATCTGAAGGAGCGTCTCCTCCCCCATCGTTCTGCCCGGACACTGAGTTCCAGCGCCGAGGGACTTCTGGCAGTTCCTTCATTGCGAGAAGCAAAGCTACAGGGAACCAGGCAGAGGGCCTTCTCGGTAGTGGCGCCCGCCCTGTGAAACGCCCTCCCATCAGATGTCAAAGAGATAAACAACTACCTGACATTCAGAAGACATCTTAAGGCAGCCCTGTTCAGGGAAGTTTTTAACGTGTGACATCTTAGTGTATTCTTGGTCTTTGTGGAAGCCACCCAGAGTGGCTGGGGAAACCCAGCCAGATGGGCGGGGTACAAATAATAAATTATTAGTAGTAGTAGTAGTAGTAGTAGTAGTAGTAGTAGTATATCATTGAGGTGCCCTGAGGACCTGAGCTTTCACGCAAATATCAGATGAATTCAATGGGCACAAAAGATGAGCATACACGGCTTGAAAATCAGTTGCTAATGCTTTTATTTTTTAATCTGGTTGTTTTTTGTTTTGCTTTTTGAGGAAGCCAATTAAACCTGAAAGGGCGCATAATTTATTCAGCCGGTCCCACTTGTGGTTTAGTCCTGCTGTGACGTCTATTCAGGTTCTGCGGGGCAGAAAAGAAACAGGCTGTTTAAGTGGGGTTGGGGACTCCACCTGGTGTTCAAAGAGCTAGCAAGCAAGTTCTTGGAGAATGGAGCCTCTCTCTGGGCCAAGCAGGAGACGCAAGCGGTGCAAAAGCTGGTCTCCCACCTTTGCGTCAACAAAACTAGAATTATCATTAACTTCTATACTGCTTATATGCCCAAATGGTCAAAACACACTTCCCACCTCCCACTTCACTGTTTCAGGAAGGGTAGGTGAGGGAATGCAGAATACAGTGGTACCTTGGTACTCAAACGCCTTGGTTCCCAAACGCTGAAAACCCGGAAGTGTTCCGGTTTTTGAACATTTTTCGGAAGCCGAACATCCGATGTGGCTGTCGGCTATTGTTTCTGGGGCCCCCTGCACCAATCAGAAGCTGTGCCTTGGTTTTTGAACATTTTGGAAGTCAAATGGACTTCCGGAATGGATTAAGTTTGGCACTTTTGTTTTTGCTATTTATTTTGCATTTTTGTTTTTGTAGCTTTTTCGGTTAATTTGTTTTTGTGACTGTGTGGAACCCAGTCCAGCTACTGATTGATTGATTGATTGATTGTGTCACTGCATAAATGGATAAAAGCCCCCCATCCAAACAATGACTATCAACAGTGCAGGTAAGAAAAAAAAATATTTTTGATTTTTATCATCTACAATGTCTTATTTATTTTATGGTACAGTACATTGATTATTAGGGACGCGGGTGGCGCTGTGGGTAAAACCTCAGCGCCTAGGGCTTGCCGATCGCATGGTCAGCGGTTCGAATCCCCGCGGCGGGGTGAGCTCCCGTCTTTCGGTCCCAGCTCCTGCCCACCTAGCAGTTCAAAAGCACTCCTAAGTGCAAGTAGATAAATACAGTAGGTACCGCTTTATAGCGGGAAGGTAAACGCGTTTCCGTGTGCTGCGCTGGTGCTGGCTCGCCAGAGCAGCTTCGTGACCCGGAAGTGTCTCCGTACAGCGCTGGCCCCCGGCCTCTTAAGTGAGATGGGTGCACAATCCTAGAGTCGGACACGACTGGCCCGTACGGGCAGGGGTACCTTTACCTTTACCTTTACATTGATTATTGCTTTCATTTTATGGATCGATGGTCTCGTTAGATAATAAAACTCATGTTAAATTGGTGTTTTGGGGGTTGTTTTTAAAAGTCTGGAACGGATTGATCCGTTTTGCATTACTTTCTATGGGAAAGCGCGCTTTGGTTTTGGAATGCTTTGGTTTTGGAATGGACTTCAGGAAAGGATTTAGTTTGAGAACCAAGGTACCACTGTACCACAATATCAGAGTATTAATAGATATTATTTTCAGCAGGTTAGGCACAACATGGCTGCCAGTTTTGACATGGTGGACATGGAACTGGTGCAGAGCAAAGCAGGACGCTACTTACCAAAGATGGGGCTTTTGGAACAAGCATCAGAGTTTAAGACACTTATTCCCCAAGGTTGTTTCCTTGCAGCATGGGTACGGGTCTCACACACCTCCTCCCACAGCGGGAAATAAGGCAACACTTCAGATCATCTGGGCAGTCTCCATCTTCCCCACATGGTGGAGTCTTGCAGAGATTCCGATGTCCCTTCTTTCCATGGTGATGGTGACCACCGCTTTTCTGCCTTCGTTCTGAGGAGCCAGACTCCTCAGAAGAGGAATGGAACTTGGGTTTCCGTTCTGAGAGGACCGACTCCTCAGAAGAGGAATCATGCTTTGGCTTCTTGAATCCCTTTCCTTTCGGACGTGGGCCGTGGTCATGGTGCCCATGGTGACGAGGCCGGAAATTTGGGTTTGGACACGATCCCGGCTTCCCTCCCTGGGTAATACACCCTGTTCAACAAATATATGTGTGTTAACAACTGGAAGGTCATTCCTTTTGTTAAGAAGATGAACAGCTAATGGCTTAAGAAAGATGGTTGGTGTTTTCTCATGGCGAGCTAATGGCTGAGCCATACCTCAAGATCTTTCTTCTAAGTGCTAGGCAACAAAGCTTAGAAAGAGACAAGCCATTCAGAGGAAGGTGCTAGATAAAGGTGTGTATTGGGATGAGGAAATAAAAGAAGGAAGTTTTATTTATTAAAACAGCAATAACAAGCAGAAAGATGGAAAACTCTAGAGATGCAGGGTGTCTTTATCTGGAAATCTAAGTCGAGGTCTTTTTCTACAGAGAAATGTTACAGAATATAGCACTCTGCTCAATATTTTACCTCACCTCTGCAGATTATTATAAACTGACATTGTAAATCATTGAGAAAGTGGCCACCTTTGTTGGCTTTTGTTATTTCAGATAATTGCATTCTCTGTGTTTTCATGTCGTTACAAGCCCCCTTGGGTGAACTTCATCCAAAAGAATGGTGCATGAGTAATGCTATAGAGAAATAAAATCATACACTGGTAAAATACACCTGTGTAGTGTAACGGTTAGTGTGTTGGACTAGGAAATAAGAGGCCAGGGTTCACATCACCCCTCAGCCATGAGGCACACTGGGTGACCTTGGGCCAGTCACTGTCTCTCAGACTAATCTACCGTATTTTTCGCTCCATAAGACACACTTTTTTCTTCCTGTTTAGGGAAGCTTTTAGTGTTTAATAGATTACTGTATTTTAGTGTTTTGTTGGAAGCCGCCCAGAGTGGCTGGGGAAACCCAGTATAAATAATAAATTATTATTATTATTATTATAAGGGGAAATGTCTGTGCGTCTTATGGAGTGAATGTGTGGTCCCTAGAGCCGAATTGCCTCGGGGCAAAAAGCAAATCATGCTTCATCGCCACCCAACCCCAACCCCTCCACCACTTTCCCCCTTTTCGTCCCAATGTATCAACAAATGAAACTGACTTGTAAAAATGTTACATGGAAATATATATATATATATATATATATATATATATATATATGAGAGAGAGACATTCACACACTTTTGTAAATCAAGAAAATATTTAATAAAAAATAAAATAAAATAAAATAAGAAAGAGGGATGTGGGTGTTGAAACAAAGCTGCTGATAGTTTGTCGATCAGGGAGAGAGATAAGGGACTCTAGAGATAAAGGAGGCTGCCTGGGAAGGGGAGGTAAAGACAGCAAACTTGCAAAGGGGGGAAACAGGAAGACTAAAGCAATAAGGAGAGAAATTAGAAGAAAAGGAGGAGCAAAAAACTGCTCCAGCTAAGGAAAAGACACTAAGGCAAACAAGAGGGAAGGGAGTGTTGAAAGGAAGCAACTGATTGGTGGGATCGGGAGAGAGATAAGGGACACTAGCAGAGGCTGCCTGGGAGGGGGGAGGTAAAAGCCCATGGATCCTCAGGATTTTTACATTAGGTCACCCCAAATTCACCCCAAGTTCACCATCAGATCACATAGCATGTCCATGGCTACAGCCTGCACCAAAAAAATCAAGCATCCACTGTTTCCTGGGGCTGCAATGGTGCAAAAATGTGGTTACAAAGCATGGATCCATATGGATCCTCAGGATTTTTGCATTGGGTCACCCCAAATTCACCCCAAGTTCACCATCAGATCACATAGCATGTCCATGGCTACAGCCTGCACCAAAAAAATCACACACCCACTGTTTCCTGGGGCTGCAATGGTGCAAAAATGTGGTTACAAAGCATGGATCCATATGGATCCTCAGGATTTTTGCATTGGGTCACCCCAAATTCAATATCAGATCACATGTCTGTGGCAACAGCATGAACCACAAAAATCATACATCCACTGTTTCATTCAGAATATTTTTTTTCTTGTTTTCCTCTTCTAAAAACTAGGTGCGTCTTATGGAGCGAAAAATACGGCACCTCCCAGGGATGCCATTAGTATAAAATGGGGAGAGGAGAACCCTGGAAATTCCCTTGTAGGATATAAATGGCGGGTGGGTGTTTTCAAGCAGCGGTGAAATCTTGCTGTTATTTTTATTGATCCTAGTTTAGTAAACATTTATTGTTATTGTTGACAGTGGATTTCTGTTTAATTATTATTTGCTGATATTTAATTTCAATTGACAGGACACAGGTGGCACTGTGGTCTAAACCACTGAGCCTTGGGCTTGCCAATCAGAAGGTCGGCGGTTCGAATCCCCGCGACCTGGTGAGCTCCCGTTGTTCAGTCCCAGCTCTTGCCCACCTAGCAGTTCAAAAGCACGTCAAAGTGCAAGTAGATAAATAGGTACCACTCTGGTGGGAAGGTAAACAGCGTTTCCGTGCGCTGCTCTGGTGTGCCAGAAGCAGCTTAGTCATACTGGCCACATGACCTGGAAGCTGTCTGCGGACAAACACCAGCACCCTTGGCCTATAGAGCGAGATGAGCACACAACCCAAGAGTCGTCCACAACTGGACCTAACGGTCAGGGGTACCTTTAATTTCAATTGTGTACTATTAAATTCCAACGGATCACTGAATATATTACTTTATTTGATAACAGTTGTTTGTTTTACAAATATATTTTTATTATGGCTTTTTTGTATTGGATCAGATTGTTATAAGGCAGGCATGTCCAAAGTCCGTTTTGGGGGCCTAATCTGGCCTGCCGGTCGATTTAATCTGGCCCCCATGGCAGTATATGTCCTGGGGTAAAATCCTTAAAAAAGCTCAGCAACCTCAATCCTAAAAAACAACTTCGGTCAGTCCTCAGGCATGTTCACTTCATCAAATCTGGCCCTCTTTGAAAAAAGTTTGGGCACCCCTGTGATATAAGGTGTGCAATCTTTGTTGTATATTTTGTTGTTTCTTCAGCTTGTAAACTGCCTTGGGTATAGTAATATAGAAAGCGGAAATGAAATGAAACTGTCAAAAAGATGCTCACCAGGTGTTGATGCTGGAGTTGTGGTCTCAACCTTTGCCGTTGTGGTCTCAACCTTTGCTGTTGTGGTCTCAACCTTTGCCGTTGTGGTCTCAACCTTTGCCGTTGTGGTCTCAACTTTTCTCGTTGTGGTCTCACCTAGAGGAACAAAGCAAAGAGCAGCTGAGTGGGGAGGCCATTTTTCTACTGAGAAAATGGTACTGGGAGGAAGAATCAACCCAACCCAGTCCAGCCCTGGGGTCCTCATCACGCCGCCCCCCCCCCCTTTCTCCCACCCTCCACAGCTGTTATTTGCCAAAATGTGAAGAAAAATATGGGAACACCCATCACAGATCTTGACTAGTTTGTGTGTCAGGACCAACCTACGCATTACTTGAGTCAGTCTCTCAATTTAAAAACAACAACAAGGAAATGCAGCCTTGGAAGCTTCAATTGAGGCTGAGAAAGGCCAAGAGAGGGGCTGTTTAATAGTTTTGCTACCGGGTGTTTGTCCACTCAAACTCCCCACACCCTGTTCTCCTTCCACAGCCCCACTGCAAAGAGATAACAGGGTTCCTGTCTTTCTGCCTGTTGCAGCAACTGTAACATGCTGTATGGTTTTTATTGTATTTTTACAGGCAATCCCTGGAGCACTAAAAATGAGGCTCATGGTGCTTTGTGACCCAGGAAGGCTCTAAGTCTAAGCCATTTCCCACTGCTGCCCATTCCTTTTATCGATGACATTACGTGACGTAGAAGAAAGGTGTGGACTCACCGCTTATCACTCCAGTAACTACGATTACAGGTGGTGTGGGTGCTGCAGCCACATCTGGAGGAAAGGAAAACATGAAATGGTATTCTATGAGGTTAAGCAGATGAATCTGGAATAGTCCTTTCAGGGACATGAAACACTGAATTGCCTTTAGAGGTAGATTAGTAGTATTCTATATGGGAACTCTGTTCTTTAGCCACTGAGAGGTCACTTTTGCACCATCCAGATCAACAATGGTGGCCGTCCTCATTGGTATGCCTTTCTAGGTTAGTGGTTCTGATAGGCGCAAGCAAGACAGACCCTCCAAGTGTCTCTATTTTCCAGGGACGGTCTTGGATTTACATAAGCTGTCCTGGTTTCTGATTTGATCTCAGAATGTCCTGCTTTTCCATAGTAAAGTAAAGGGACCCCTGACCATTAGGTCCAGTCATGACCGACTCTGGGGTTGCGGCGCTCATCTCACTTTATAGGCCGAGGGAGCCAGCGTACAGCTTCCGGGTCATGTGGCCAGCATGACTAAGCCACTTCTGGTGAACCAGAGCAGCACACAGAAACACCATTTACCTTCCCGCCAGAGCAATATCTATTTATCTACTTGCACTTTGACGTGCTTTCGAACTGCTAGGTTGGCAGGAGCAGGGACCGAGCAACGGGAGCTCACCCCGTTGTAGGGATTCAAACTGCCGACCTTCTGATCGGCAAGTCCTAGGCTCTGTGGTTTAACCCACAGTCCACCTGCCTTTCCTTAGGATGACCCTATTTTCATCAGAGAAATGTTGGAGGGTATGGGAGTTATGCAACCCATGAGACAAGCAGATAAGTAACTATACAACCTTTAGAAGACATCTGAAGGCAGCTGTGTAAAGAGAAGGTTTTTTAAATGTTTTATTATGTTTTTATATATGTTGGAAGCCGCCCAGAGTGGCTGGGGGAACCCAGTCAGATGGTCAGGGTATAAATAATAAAATTGTTGTTGTTGTTGAATAGGACGTCCCTATTTTCATCAGAGAAACATTGGAAGGTATGAGAAGAGGTCTTATCAGGAATGGAACCTTCTGTATTGGAACCCAAGACAGTACACATGTGGTTTTCTAGTCACCCATTCAGGCATTGATCAGACCCAGACCTCGCAAGGTCATGGCACTAGTGTGCCTTCAGACCATACATATTGAGATGAGAGAGGTTGCTTAGGAATAGGGTTCCAATAATCTACTTCTACGTAGTTAAGGCACTGTGGAATAGCTAAAAACCTAACATTTGATGGGCTACAATCTGGTCTTAGCATTAGTTTAATTGCCATGGCTTCATATCCTGGGCATTGTGGTTTGGTGATGGAGGTGAGAATTTCCTGACAGAGATCCTTGGTCCCACTGTCACAGTCCCTATCTTCCCAACAAAGAGGGAAATGATTAGTGAAATAAACATTTAAGTCAAACCAGGGAGATACTCAATGGCAGAAAAATCTCAATTCTCCCACAGCATCCCAAGGAACTAGAGAAAGCCCAGCTTAGGTTTGGCTTCTAAATGTTGTTGTCACCTTAAAGTAAAATAAATGCGGTATTTTATCTCTCAGTGAGAACGGCCACCTTTTCTTTTTAAGAAGCAGTGGCTGTGTGCCTGTTAACAGCTGCAAAAGAGGCATAAATCACCAGGTGATGTTTTCTGCAGTATAGATGGTAACTCGTCTACATTTGGTGCAGCTGTTAAAACGCTTACTTGTCTCCCTGGATTTTTTTGAAAAGTTTTCTACTCCAAATGCCTTCCTAGCCATGCATAAGGCTTCCAGTTTTGTTTTGTTTTCCCCTGGCAAGTCAACTACCTGATTAGCTTCCACCAGTAAAGCTTTTCCTATGATTGTACTGTACCTTGATACCAGGAAATGCTTCACCTGTTAAATTTCTACTGTTAAAGGTGCACAACCTCTTCCCAAAATAAGTTCGTAATCCCAGTGCTTTTTTTCTTTAAAAAAAATGTTTAGGGGCACTCTCATTTTCCTGCTCATATTGAAACACTGCCCCTCAATGAGGCCAAACTTAGATTCACAAAATGTTTAGGAGTATGCATACCCCAGGAAAAAAACACTGAGCAATCCCTATGCACACTTTCCAGGGATGACACACAAACACACACTCTTTCTGAACACCCTCCAGAGATCAGCTTGTCAGATGCAGCACTGCCAGTTGGGGGGGGGGCACAAAAACCAATCAGCCCAATTTTGGTGTTATGGTTCATAGAATGAATGAAGCAGAAATTAATCTCTGGCTACTCCCCAACACAACAACTACTAGTGCCTCCTTTCTCCTTAACACACTTGTGTGTGTCACACAGGTCTAGCAACACCACTGCCTGTGCCTGTTTTGGCTGATCAGGTAAAGCCCTGCCTCATTCCCAGGTGGAACAGGTGAGTCCTAAGTGGATGGGCGGAGCCAAACATAGCTGGGGTCATAAAAGAGGCAGGCAGCAAGGGCGGGTCTCAGGGAGATTCACTTGGATGCTGTTGTACAGGAGGAGTGGGTAGGTAGCTACCTGGGAACTATGTGCTTTCCTGTGTTTACTGTCGATGAGGAATAAAGGTTCTGGGCTTGGTTTGTGAAGGGAGTGTTGGGAAACTGTGTATGTGCAGCTACTCACACAGAGTCAGTTAAGGTTTGGCAGACAGCCAGAAGGCAATCTGAAGGAGTAAGTCTGCCTGGTTATAACAGAGACATGCAGACAGCTCCCTGATTGGTCAAGCTCTTTCAAGGGAGTGATAATTAATGGCCTACTTACTGGAATGTGTTAGTTCAGAGTTCAGGGTTCTGTGTGTCAGTGTAGGAGTTGTGAGTCGTGTCAGAGAGACCTAGCTAAAAATCTGTGTTCTGTTCCTGTAAATAGTCCACTGTATATAAAAAACACCTAACTACAAGTTCCTGGTTCCTGCTTCGTCTATCCTGTCTGCAGCCAAGTCGCCAATTGCTTCCGTGGATTCTGCGTGTACTCTGCTAGGTCTGGCTAAGGTCCTGCAACTAGTCAGAAAGTTGCAAAACACCAAATAGGTTTTACCAATAGGGAGAGAGAAAGGTAGATGCTTTTTTCTCTAGAGCCTTGCCTTTGGTTTGGAGCTGTGTTGTACAGTTAAGCGAGTCTGGGGTTGGTGGGTGAAGTGTAGGTGGCGATAATGTGCCATGAGAGGAGAATGGTTTTATTGCATAAATAGCTTTCTCTGGTAGGGCTGTTGGGTAGCATGAAGCAGATGAACTGGGTAGACTTGAGGATGTGGTGAAAGACCCTCACATCTGCACCAAACTCTTAAAGCCCTCTCCACTTTATAAAAAACAGTTCTGGTCTGTCCCTCTGCCTAGGAATCCTGGGAACTGTAGTTTAAGGGTGCTGAGAGAGAGCTGGTCCATAGCCCACTTGCAGAGCTACTATTCCCAGCACCCTTAATAAACTACAGCTCCCAGAATTCTCTGGGGAAAGTGGGGACTATTTAAAGAGGTATAAGAGGGCTTTCAATGTATGGTGTGGCCTAGGGCCAGTGTGGATGTAAAAGTGAAAAGCCTGCACAATGAACAAACATTTGCCCCATTGTTGCCTCTTAATGGACAGTTGTTCTGTGCCTCCTGCTCCTGTAGGACCCAGCAGAAATAAGCAAGAGAAATACTTTCCAGTACAGCAAGCTTAGAAAACCTCCAACTGCTGTGCCCTAGCTGCTAAAAGCTAGAAGCTTTCCTTCCCTTTTAACAAAATGGCAACCCTACATGGGGAAGAAAACTGTTTCAGGGACTCTGGGTTCCTGGTTTGTTGCTGTTAAATGTTTGTTGCTGTTCAGGAGTGTAGCAGCCAATGCTTTTCCCGATAGAGATGCAATGTGTTAAGGCAAAGATTTGCACACTGTAAACGGTTGTGCTATGCAGCACTGCATCTTTAGGGATGGGCTGGGGAGACCTGGGTGTGTTGGCAGCTGAGCTGTGAAATGTAGTGTGTTAGTATGTTGTTGCTGCTATTTCTTGACTGGGTGAAAATGGGTTTGGGGGGGGGGGTCCTGCAACGACAAGCAGTGGGCAGACGCACAACATAAGCACATTCAACGCACATTGAAAGCACATGACTTGTTATACTGGCTTGAAACCAACATAGTTATTGTCCAGTTTGGGTGTTCTACAGCTCCTATTTTGAAAATACGATGCTGGTGGTTCTTACCATTAAAAAATTAATAAGAAACTTTTAAAAAACACAACTTCCCTGTAAGAGTCCTTGCTTCCCCACCCCCTCGCAGAACTTCCCAGCACCCTTAAACTCCAGTTCCCAGGCATTGGAGCCAACTCCTAGGGTATGGATACCAGATTTTCCCCCCAATGAATCCGGGGACACTTTTTTTTTATGTTCCATGGCTCTACTGTGCAAATGATCCAGCATAGCAGAAACTCAACCCGCTGTCCTTCTTGTCTACCATTAATTAAAAAACCCTGGCATGCCACAATTCTTTCCTTCCATTTAGCAAGGCAAGGTTCTTGTTGTCCGTAATCTCCATGTAGGCGAAGAGTTGTCTAATTGCACAGTGTACTAGGAAACATCTGGTGAAAGGGAAAGCAAGAGAACTCAAAATTTCCATATCTCCCAGATGTTTTCCTAGCCTGGTCCAGTCCTGTTTCTTACATACTTGTGGACTAAGCAAAGAGCCACTTTGCTTAGTCCACAAAGAACCGATTGGAAGGTTGGCCACTTTGCCCATCCACTCCTCCTTCAACAATCTGTCTTTAAAATAACATATGGTTACCAGATATTTTTCAATGAATCCGGGGACACTTCCCCCCCCCCTTTTTTTTAGGCTGAGTAGTGGGGATGGTGAGGCAAAAGACCCTGGGCCCAAGCACACATGCATATTGTATAAAGGTGCAAAGCCCTTCTTTCACACCCTGTGAAACATAAATCCGCAGGGTTTTTTTAAAAACTGGGCAACGGCCTGCCACGCGCCCGTGACTCCCAAGCCTTCCCCGATCTCCTTCCCCCTTTGTTTTGACAGATCAGGGGAGGCTTGGGAGTCACGGGCAGGCAGGTGTTGCCCAGGAGGGGCCAGCCTGGTAGTGCAGTTGGTTCTGGCTGGCTTCAGGAGCTGCTCGCTGCCATGGCACAGGAAAAATGGCAGGCGCCACGGCAGCGAGCAGCTCCTGAAGCCAGCCAAAGCCAACTGCGCTACCAGGCTGGCTCCGGGCTGCTGAGGCTGCCACTGCCACATTTCCCGGGGACAGATTGCAAATCTGGGGACATTCCGGGGACGGAATTTGTCTGGAGACAGATTTGCAAATCCGGGGACGTCTGGTAACCCTATCTTAGGGGCTGAGGTCCCTTTCACCCCCCTAAAATATTTGAGGGGGCCGGAGGAGGCACCCAAAGTTGATGGACACTGCAATTCGAATGATGTTTGTGTGCCATGTCTTGGGGGGCTCCTCAACATTTTGTCCAAGTTGGCCCCCCTGTTCCCAATATTCTTTGGGGGAAGCGATGTGTATGGTGTGTCTCTGCCCAATGTTAAAGAGTTTTGCTCCAGGTACAACAAATGTCTTTCCCCTCTCTTGACACCCTGTCCACCTTCTTCCACAGCTGAGCCATGGCAACTCCGTTGAGGAAGTCCACCCAGGCATCTGGCCTGCGTTCCTCCCTGAACTCTGAGGAGTCGTCGCCGGCCCACGGTCCTCCCAGCCGCCGCCGCTCGGATGCCGGTTCCACCAGGGGCCCCCAGCTTCGCAAACAGGCCTCGGCCTCTTCCCTCCGCTCTGAGGGACAAGCTTGGTGCCGCCGCTCGGAATCCATCCCTGAACCAGACCCAATCCTGCTCTCTCTGGTGCAGGCCTTGGCCCACACAGGCATCCCGCTTTCTGAGGCAGGCTTCTTCGAGGCTCTCATTACACGGCCGCTGGGCGTGAGGCGCTCGCTGCCATCAATGGCCCAGCTCCACCGCAGCGTCCTCCCGGCCTTGCGGCGGCGCCACAAGTCGGGTCTCCGTCAGGTTCTCCACCGCCGCGATACTTTTGTCTTCCTTCATGAGGCGACGACAGGGGACGGGCGGGCCATCCTTGGCATCTCCGTCCTGCCTCTCGACAGGCCTGGGCAGTCTCCGCTGCTCCTGGGCATGGAATTCTTGGAGCAGCTGAGCCACCATTCGGTGGCCCGGGCCGTCACAGGTGTTTTGAGCGAAGGGCACGTCTTGTCCCACAGGGTGCTGGCTGTGGTCACTTCTGGGAATGCCCACATGATCCAAGCCTTTGCTGCCAACGGGATTCTGGGCACGGTGTTGCCCACTGCCCTTCACATCCCCTGCCTGGCGCACCAGCTGGAGCTGGTGATGGAGCTGTGGCCAGATAAGTTGGAAAGGCTGGTTTCTGTGCTGCACCTCCTGGAGGATACGTTCGGGCGGCAGGCTGCCCTACGCCACCGTTATGAGCTGTTTCTGAGAGAGCGCGGCCTGGCACTCTCCCTGCCCGTTCCCAGTAGGTGGACTGGGCCAGAGGCTTGGCTGGAGAAGGCCAGCGTCATCGCAGAACATCTCCCCATCCTGATGGAGTTCATGGCAGCTGATGAAGAAGAGGGTGCCGCCATGGCCAAACTACAGGTGCTTCTTGGGTCAGGCAGCGAGGAGTTGGTGGCGGAGGCCACCTTTGCAGCGGAGCACGGGGCAGTCCTCCTGAGCACAGCGCAGTTCCTGCACAAGTTGGGGGAGCCATTAGCGCACCGGGCCTATGGCGAGCTGGAGGCCTTGCGCATTGGCTTCTCCTACCACCTGGACACGGGGTTCGGGCCAAACACCAGGAGGCAGCTGGCCCTGTGCCCGCCTCGTCTGGCATCGCAGTTCCGCGAGGTTCTGGCTTGCAGCCTCACCCGCCTGGAGCACGTGCTCAGCTCTCACCCTGCGGTGCCCACGTTGAAGGCCGTGCGGGCCCTTGATCCCAAGCAGGTGGGCGCTGTGGGCTGGAGCCAGCTGCAGCAGGAGCAGGCCATCCCTGGGCTGGCAGAGGTGGCAGAGGTGGAGTGGTTCCGCTACCAGCAGCTGGCGCAGGCGGCTCCTGCAAATGTCTCCCTGTCTCAGTGGTGGGAGGCGCAATCTGAGCAGCTCCCCACCCTGAGCGCCCTGGCCCAACGGTACCTCTGGTTGCCACTCTCCATGCCCAAGTCCCCTTTCCTCCCAGGAGACGTACTGAGTGGAGCAGGTGTTGAGGAGGGTTTCACAGACGAGAGTGTTTGCCTGTGGCGCATGCTCAGGTATAACCGCAACCTCTGTTAGCTGGCGACTTCCACCTGTGTCTAATTCTTGCCACTGACCTTGAGTCCCTTTTTGAGCAGCATTGAGAACCCAATTCACGGCTACCCAATTTCACCGGTAGAGTCACAGCCTCTCTTTTTTCCCCCTCATCCATGGAGCACTTGACTTGTTAACTAGAACAGAAGCCACAATCTTGTACGGCAATAAAGCATTTAAGATCTGCATTGAAATGTTTTGTCCTCCGTGCTTTCTCTAAGGAGATGCTAGGAGCATCTAGTATCTGGGATGCAATGTGGGAAACTTTGAGCATTCTCAGCAAGAGGTGGGCACAGAAGTCCGTCCCAAAGAGGGCCCTGATCCAGATCTCCCAGGAGCAATGCCACGTACCCATCGAGGAGGGTAAAAGCTCCTCAGATTTTTCCAGTGCAATCAGAGTCATAAATGGGTAGAGTTGGAAGGAACCCTGAGAGTCATCTAGTCAAGAGTGTAGCTCAGCCTAATCCCAAAATTTCATTTATGTAGTTCTAGCCAGTTGGACTTTGAGGTACATCTAGCTATGGGCATATGGGCAGGAGAAAGTGTTGCTCCAGTGTCCATATTTGGGGGGGGGGGGGAGTCTTGAGCCCACGGCTCCCATCTTTGCTTACCTGCTTCCTCTGCTAAAAAGTAAAATTGCATTTAAAGCAGCCTGAACACTGCCAAAGAAGTATTATCAGTGGGAGACAATTAAATCATATGCAGAATTTTAAGAACCAAAAATCTAGGTATCCAAAATAATTTTTAAAAATCCTCCCAAATTTGGATTTATTGCCACAAGGGGAAAACACTGGAATGTGTGGGGGTAATGATCTCTTGATGCAAGGTCCTATAACCTCTCGACAAGCTTTGTGCAAAGATTTTTTCTTTCTCTTTTCCCCCCATTGCTGTTTGTTTTTGGTAATCATGCTGACAACATCATTAAAATTGGTTGGTTTGGGTTGTTTTTTTTTAAGTCATCCAGCTTATTGGAACAGCACAATATTCTTCCCTTTTTTATCACCTTCTACCAGCCGAAGGGAGGTTGTTTCCCTCTCTGCCCTGCTTCCAACTAAGAAGCTGCTTCAGTTGCCAGCTGACCTGGGCCTATGGAGCTCTAAGGGGAGATTCCTGGTCACATCCATTGGCCAGGGGAAGAAGAAGAAGAGGAGGCGGAGTTTGGATTTGATATCCCGCTTTATCACTACCCAAAGAGTCTCAAAGCAGCTAACATTCTCCTTTCCCTTCCTCCCTCACAACAAACACTCTGTGAGGTGAGTGGGGCTGAGAGACTTCAGAGAAGTGTGACTAGCAGCTGCATGTGGAGGAGCGGAGACGCGAACCCGGTTCACCAGATTACAAGTCACCGCTCTTAACCACTACGCCACACTGTAAGCAGACTCTGTGTGTGTCTGTGTCCCTGTGCGTAAATTGTAGAATTTTGTATTACCTCCTCCCAAGTCTTCTTCCTTATCCTCTGGTAGCAAGTCAGGATATACACCTGCAAAATAAAGGAATAAATAGCATCTTACTTCACCACTGCTGTTCCTGTGCTGGCCTGGATCTAGTCAATGTATATTGACGCAGCTGCTCAATTTGGGGGGGACGGGGTGGCAGCTGTCATTCTCTCTCACCTCCCTGCCCTGCCAAAAGCAGGGTGCATTTTTGTTTTTTAAAAAAGAATAAAGCTTTCTCACTGAGTGGCATGCTTAGTTCAAAGATAAAAGGGTAATTAGGCAAGGGCGAAACTAGGCTTTACTTCATCCGGGTCAGGGACCCAGTTTGGCACCCCCTTCCTTGCACACACATTAGTGTAAAAAAAGGTAAAGGACCCCTGGATGGTTAAGTCCAGCCAAGTCCAGGCGACTATGGGGTTGCAGCACTCATCTCGCTTTTCAGGCCAAGGGAGCCAGCATTTGTCCACAGACAGCTTTCCGGGTCATGTGGCCAGCATGACTAAACCACTTCTGGCGCAACAGAACACCGTGATGGAAACCAGAGAGCACGGAAATGCCGTTTACCTTCCCACCACAGCGGTACCTATTTATCTACTTGCACTGGTATGCTTTCAAATGGCTAGGTTGGCAGAAACTGGGATAGAGCAACAGAGATTCATCCCGTCGTGTGGATTTGAACTGCCGACCTTCTGATCGGCAAGCCCAAGAGGCTCAGTGGTTTAGACCACAGCGCCACCCACGTCCCGCTCACATTTGTGTACACACATGTGCATACGCATGTGTTCTACCTGTGATTGCCATATCCCTTGAAAATTATCTGCTGAATCTATAAATCGCCTCCACTTAAAAGCCTTGTGACTGAAGTGGGATACAGATTTTTGACCAGTGGTCTTCGACCTGCGATAGCCCTTTCATACATGCTAACCATCCCTTGCCACTAAACAAGAATGTGCCAGCTACATGTGTTATCTTCAAGTGCTGAACAAGGTCTGCATGAACCAGCCCTCTGGTCCCTGAAGCGCCACTAATTCTACGGACTTACCTGCAACTAAGAGCAGGAAAGATGCTAGGAACAGAATCCTGGCCATCTTGAAGGGAAGCAGGAGTTTCTCTAGCTCTCTGCATCAGTTCCATTTCTTTATATATGCACTGCACGCAATGGTTGCAGCAACACCCTCTGACATTAAGCATCCGTTTAATTGCATCATTTCTGGAAGGTCGTCTCTCTGCATCGCTGCGTCTTATTTCCATCTGCTCACCTGGCAAAGGGTCTATAATCCTGTGATGTTCCCTGGCATGACGGACAATGGTTTCAGGTGTTGCAGCAAGGTACAAACTGTTCATTAAAAACAAATCATAGCAGGGTCATTGGCACTCTGGCAGGACTGCTTGCTCAAAGGTCAGGTATTTTGGATCAGGTGGTAAATTATTCCATGTTTCTCTGGAACACAGCTAAGGGATCCCCAAGCCACAGTAATTAACGGACGCCAGTTCTAGGCTCCATATGTGTGGCACAGTGATTTAATTATGATAATTGCCCTTGGCTTCTGCCTTACCTCGGGGTATGGGTTCAAATCCAGATTCCAGCGGATGTGGGACAATTCGTAGCTTGCAGGTGTGTGCATAATACCTCTGGTATCTCCAGTATAAAGATATATATATGAAGCCACACTGCTAGTCCCTGAGCCAGAAGTGGGGAACCTGTGGCTCCCCAGCTGTTGCTGAACTACAACTCCCCTCATCCCTCACTATTGGCCATGCTGACTCGGAGCATCTGAAGAGTCAAAGGTTCCCCATGCTTGCCCTAAGCCTAGTATTGTCCCTTCTGACTCAGGGGTCTTTCTCATTCCTGCTACGTGAGCTCCTTTTAAGATTTAAGGACTGAAATTTGGACCTTCTATGTGCAAAAAAGGTCCGTATAGTAAAAGCTATGGTTTTCCCAGTAGTGATGTATGGAAGTGAGAGCTGGAGCATAAAGAAGGCTGATCGACGAAGAATGGATGCTTTTGAATTATGGTGCTGGAGGAGACTCTTGAGAGTCCCATGGACTGCAAGAAGATCAAACCTATCCATTCTGAAGGAAATCAGCCCTGAGTGCTCACTGGAAGGACAGATCCTGAAGCTGAGGCTCCAATACTTTGGCCACCTCATGAGAAGAGAAGACTCCCTGGAAAAGACCCTGATGTTGGGAAAGACTGAGGGCACAAGGAGAAGGGGACGACAGATGATGAGATGGTTGGATAGTGTTCTCGAAGCTACCAGCATGAGTTTGACCAAACTGTGGGAGGCAGTGGAAGACAGGAGTGCCTGGCGTGCTCTGGTCCATGGGGTCACGAAGAGTCGGACATGACTAAACGACTAAACAACAACAATGTGCAAAAACATGTGCTCTCTATCTCGCTTTCTCACTCTGAGCTACAACCTCTCCCATGTTGTGAGGCTAGAAAAGACTCCCTTGGCTTCTGAAAAGCTGCCAGCAATCAGACTGGGAATCTAACCTGCATTCGTTTTGGACTACAACTCCCATTATCCCTAATCATTGGCCATGTTGGCTGCAGAAGAGGGGGGGGGTTGTAGTTTGCCACATGTGGCCTATGGCAACTTCATGCCTTCTTGAATATAAGTGGACCTGGCTTGAGGTTAGTTTATGTGGCCTCGTGTCACAGGACTTGGCTCCTACCAACAACTTGAAGCTCATAGTTCTTCCAGGCCTCTCCATTTTAATCTTCACTAAATGCTCTCAGCCCAAAAGATACTAATGTGCATATCTCCAACTCCTTTCGCTAGTGCAAAATGTCCCTTGCACCACCCTGGGCAGGCACCCAGATCCTTTGCCATTTTGCAAAGGGACACCACCTGGCCACAATTCAGTCTTGCCAAATGTTAAAGGTAATGCATGCCTAATGAACCGAGATACTTTAAATAATCCATCGCTATGTGATTTAATGCTCTGGTGAACAGATCACTTTTATCTTGATAACCTAATCAAAGCAGTACATTTTTTTTTATATAAAAAAAACAGGCACTGTGTATTGAGAAAGTTGGGAGCGTCACAGAAAATGAGAGTTTATGATGCCTGCTGGTAGAAGGAAAGGAGAAGCGGGTGGAGTCAGGAATTTGCCAGCATGGACTCATTGTAATCGTCATGGCGTTTTTTGGAGGAACTGTGAATCTTTTAGATGAACTGTAAAACTTTCCACTCTGAGCTGGCTTTCAGTGGCTAAGGTTAAGTAACTTGGGTGGTCATTTTCATTTGACTGGGGCGTGTGTTTTAACTCTTCCCTGTTTATAGTTGGGGTAGGCAGTTCTGCAATGGTTCCATATGTTACACACCACTCCGATCTCTGAGCAGTGGGAGATGCCAGGAGCTTAATCCAGGGCTCATATCTCCTTTGGAATAAGGCACAGTGGAACCTGGTGTTTGTACGATATATGGTTTATTTGCACATATATACAACCTGGCGCTGTGGGTTAAACCACAGAGCCTAGGACTTGCTGATCAGAAGGTCGGCAGTTCGAATCCCTGTGACGGGTTGAGCTCCCGTTGCTCAGTCCCTGCTCCTGCCAACCTAGCAGTTCAAAAGCACAAAGTGCAAGTAGATAAATAGGTACCACTCCGGCGGGAAGGTGAACGGCATTTCCATGCGCTGCTCTGGTTCGCCAGAAGCGGCTTAGTCATGCTGGCCACATGACCCGGAAGCTGTACGCTGACTCCCTCGGCCAATGAAGCGAGATGAGCGCCGCAACCCCAGAGTCGTCCACGACTGGACCTAATGGTCAGGTGTCCCTTTACCTTTATGTTACAACCTGAGCCTATGATAATAATAATTATTATTATTTATTTGTACCCAGCCCATCTGGCTGGGTTTCCCCAGCCACTCTGGGCAGCTTCCACAAAGACCAAAAATACACTAAGATGTCACACATTAAAAACTTCCCGGAACTGCCTTAAGATGTCTTCTGAATGTCAGGTAGTTATTTATCTCTTTGACATCCAATGGGAGGGCGTTCCACAGGGTGGGCGCCACTACCAAGAAGGCCCTCTGCCTGGTTCCCTGTAGCTTTGCTTCTCGCAATGAGGGAAACGCCAGAAGGCCCTTGGCGCTGGACCTCAGCTTCCGGGCAGAACGATGGGGGTGGAGACGCTCCTTCAGGTATACTGGGCCGTTTAGGTCTTTAAAGGTCAACAACAACACTTTGGAGGGGTTCACAGCATTAACACCTCAAGAGGAACTTATTTCTCCCATACCCACAGCCTTGGATTCCAGAAGAAATCAGGCATGGCTCTGTCTCTCAGCTGCCCAGCCTGATTCATCCTGCTTCTGGTTTCCAGCTCACAAAACTAAACTCTGTTAGTCTTTCCAACGAACAGACAGCTAACAAACTGTGCCCATTTACCTTCTGGCACAGAACCACTTCCTTTGTTACCTTAAAGATCCATGCTTATTGGGCCATTACCACGCTGGCCTGTCTATTTGAGCAATTGAATCCGAGCTGGATCCTGGAATTAGAAGGGCGGCATACAGTCTTCCCCCTCTTAACGCATAACACTTCCTCTCCACATAAGAACAAGGCATCTGTCCCCAGATGTACAAACAAACAGTGGAATATAGCTTCCCTGTAGAAAAATAATCAAGGCATTAGAACACACATCCTCAAAAAGTCATAACACATACATGGGCCATAGCTGTCAACCGTCCCTTATTTGGCAGGAAACTCCCTTATCCTAGCGCCGTGTCCCACTGCTGTTCCTTATTGATGATGTCCCTTAAATTTCCCGGGTTTCAAAGGCCAGGGAGGAGGGAGGCTCCAACTGTGTTGCTTGGCTGCCTGGCCCGCCCCCCTCCAGCCTCCTCTCCGGCCTCGGCCCCCGGGAGCCCCTCCCCGCCGGGACTGAGGAGCCTTGAGAGGAGAGTGAGGGCAACCATAGAGAAAGCAGTTGAGAGAGAGGAGGCAGAGGCAGGGGCAGGTGTTCCAAGGGCTAACCATAGAGGAGGAAAGTGGAGGAAGGACCGCAAGCGCTTCTCCCATAGATTTGTAGAGGTAGACTAGCATAGATGGTCTGATCTGCAGGTTTACTTCGGGCGCTATTTCCACACACACCCCTCTTCCTCCTGCCCTGCTTGATGGAACTGAGAGCTAGAGACGGAGCACAAGAGAAAAGATACAGAACTGCAGCAGCATCTTCGTAGCTTGGACTTCGTTTTGCGTGAAAAGTGGTTGCTGCTTGTAGTTATTTAATTGCAGGGCTAAAAACCGGCGCTGCTCTCCAAAATTATCTGGTCCCTTTTAACTTCGTATTTCAGCTGGTTGACTAAAATCCCTTATTTTGACTGCTGATCCCTTATTTTCAAGGCTGCTGGTCCCTTATTTTCAAATCTGTAAGTTGACAGCTATGACATGGGCTGGAGCCTTGGGTGAGAGCAAGAAAATGATGTGCCAAACTTTCAGGGTGATACACACATAAAGGGATAACCCTCCACTGCTCATGCAGGATTTGTGTTTCCTTTTGGGAATGAGGCACAGCAGAGGCTATAGTGTCTGTATCATATATACAGTGGTGCCTTGGTTCTCAAATGCTTTGGTTCTCAAACTCGGAAAACCCGGAAGTGTTCCAGTTTTCAAACGTTTTTCGGAAGCTGAACATCCAGTGCGGCTGTCGGCTATTGTTTCCGGGGCACCTGCACCAAGCAGAGCAGCTGCGCCTTGGTTTTCGAACATTTCAGAAGTCAAATGGACTTCTGGAGCTGACTAAGTTTGGCGCTTTTGTTTTTGCTATTTATTTTGCGTTTTTGTTTTTTGAGGCTTTTTTTATTAATTTGTTTTTGTGACTGTGTGGAACCCAGTTCAGCTATTGATTGATTGATTGATTGATTGATTGTGTGACTGTGGAAATGGATAAAAGTCCCCCATCCAAACAATGACTATCATCAGTGCAGGTAAGAAAAAAATTAATTTTAATTTTTATCATCTACAATACTGTCTTATTTATTTTATAGTGCAGTACATTGATTATTGCTTTCATTTTATGGATCGATAGTCACGTTAGATAGTAAAATTCATGTTAAATTGCTGTTTTAGGGGTTGTTTTTAAAAGTCTGGAACGGATTAATTCGTTTTGCATTACTTTTTATGGGAAAGCGCAACTTGGTTTTGGAATGCTTTGGTTTTGGAGCGGCCTTCCGGAATGGATTAAGTTTGAGAACCAAGGTACCACTGTATGGTTTATTTGGACATATATACAATCAAAGCCTACAATGGAGGGGTTTCACAACATCGACACCCTGAAAGAGTATTGTTTCTCGCATAGCCACAGCCTTTGATGTAAGCAGAGACCTGGGACAGTCTCTTTCTCTGCTTGTTTCTAGGTCACATCACAGCAAAACTCAACTCTATACTTCAAACTAAGAGTTGAAGTACGGGCCACACTTATTTCCATCTATCACAGATTCCCCTTTCCTTTGTTCTCTTAATACTCAGGTGATCACCTCAACAGGAAGCTAACCTGGCTTGATTAGCTTTTCACCCTTGCTGGATCCAGGAATTAGAGGTGTCCAGCACCTACAAACTCATAACAACACATTTTTATTGCGTATAGCAGTGTTTCCCAAACTTGGGTCGCCAGCTGTTTTTGAACTACAGTTCCCATCATTCCTGGCCACTGATCCTCCTAGCTAGGGATGCTGGGAGTTGTAGTCCAAAAGCAGCTGGAGACCCAAGTCTGAGAAACACTGGCTTATAGTCTAATCATGATTTATTGAAACTGTTGGGAGGGATTTTCAGCAAGATCTGGAGGGTCAACGGTTCCCGACACCTGATCTTGCCCAATAACTTCTGCATTCATATGCAGCTGTTCTCCAGGATTGCAGACTGATCTACCTGGAAAGGTAGATAGTTCAATGCTAGGGGTAGGGGTTCAATGCGCTAAGCGTATGCTCTGCCACACTTTATGTGCACATGTGCTTTGCCACCAAGATAGGCTTCCTCCCTGGTCTTTCTCAGATGGAATAGTATTGTCCAATGCAAGTTCATGGATAATATACTGTTATAAAGATCCCAATCTTTCTTCTCTCTTCTCCTTCCCGGAACACCTTGCAAAAACCTTTCCTGTCACTCCAAACCAGTGCCAGATTTACGTATAAGTCAAACCAGCTATAGCTTAGGGCCCCACTCTCTTGGGGGCCGAAAAAAAAACTTTAAAGAAGAAAACCCTGGATGTACATTTCCAAAATATAAGATAAAAAACAAATAAAATAAAACCAACATACAGCAACAGTGTTTTGTGTTGTGTAAACTCCTATGATGTAAGTCATGGGCCCCGCCTGCTCCCTAAAATATCACTGGTTTGCTCCTTTCTATATATAGGGTAGGGACGCGAGTGGCGCTGTGGGTAAAAGCCTCAGCGCCTAGGGCTTGCCGATCGAAAGGTCGGCGGTTTGAATCCCCGCGGCGGGGTGCGCTCCCGTTGCTCGGTCCCAGCGCCTGCCAACCTAGCAGTTCAAAAGCACCCCCTGGTGCAAGTAGATAAATAGGGACCGCTTACCAGCGGGAAGGTAGACGGCGTTCCGTGTGCTGCGCTGGCTCGCCAGATGCAGCTTTGTCACGCTGGCCACGTGACCCGGAAGTGTCTGCGGACAGCGCTGGCTCCCGGCCTCTAGAGTGAGATGAGCGCACAACCCTAGAGTCTGTCAAGACTGGCCCGTACGGGCAGGGGTACCTTTACCTTTATATATAGGGTGCCTACATTCTGCATGGACTGGTTGCATGGCAACATGCACAAATGGCTTTAGATACCTCTTAGGTCCATAAATTACCATACAGCATATATTTCCACACAAGAAACAGCGACAATTTGTTGTTGACAAAGGACAGCTGGACATCTAAAGGGCCCCATTACCTTTAGTAGCTTAGGGCCTCATCAAACCTAAATCCGGCCCTGCCCCAAACACGCACCCCTTCAGCTTCGCCCCGTCTTTCTCCCCAGGCCAAAGGATTCCTCTCAGATGGCCCGTGAATTTCGTGGGGGGTTTTTTAGCAAGAGACTAAGAGGGCTGCCCTCTCTGGAATTGCATGATGTTGTATTTCAGACTGTGATGTGACCATTGGCCAGTAGGCGGCGCTGTTGGGTCAAATTGCATTGCAACAGCTTTAAGTACAGGAGGGGAACACTGTTCACAGATTAGCGAGAGAATTTCCAAAGAAATGTGGGGAGCTGTCCCCCATGTACCCCAAAAGGAACCATAGCTGTCAACCTTCCCTTTTTTTGCGGGAAATTCCCTTATTCCAGTGCCGTTTCCCGCTGCTATCCCGGATTGTTAGATATCCCGTGGACTGATTCCTTATTTTCAAGTCTGAAAGTTGACAGCTATGAAATGAACATGCATGCCTTGGGTGCTGGAAAAATGTCTTTGTCGGGTATCTAGCAGAATATTTCCACCTGAAGCAGGTGTGCCAACTCTAGGGGACGGAGGTGCCTTCAGCCCCCTCAATATTAGACTACAGGGACTGGCGCCAGGGTTTAAATGAAATGAAATGAAAAATAAGATTGCGGGTTTGAGTTGTGTCTGGGTGAACTGAGGAGTCTTTACCCCCCAATAAAATATTTGAGGTGGTTGGAGGGGCCCCCAAGTATTGCCATTAAAATGGTGTGCGTGCACCGCATCATGTGATTGAATGTGTGGGGTGGGATTTACATCCCCCCCCACCAATATTTTATTCAAGCTGGCACACCTGGGCATGCCTGAGGTCCTTTGCACATGCTCAGGAGCATTATCTCACTGATTTTTCATGACTACTCTTCATCTATCCCTTGATCACTCCTTTTCCCGCACTGAAAAAAACTTGCCTCCTTGCCTGAGGAAACTGGAGAGGATAAATATATTCATTCCTCTTACAGGAGCGGAACAAAAACACTGCCTAATATATGGGATAGCAATCATCATTCGGTGACGATGGGGAGGCACTCTGCACATGCCCCAAGGCACTTCTGTATTGCTCCGGCTTGCAGAGGGGAACAGAACTTTCCTCAAGCAGGATTTAAAAGCTCAAGGAGATCTCCACTGGCTCAGGAGAAAGTCTTAACACCTTTTTTGCCACAACTGGCAACCTGGATGCCTCTGGAAAGGTTGCAAACAAGCCACAAAGGCAACAGCCGGCCCTCTGCCCTCTGACACTGAAATAGATGCTGTTCCTGAACATGGAGGCTCTATTTAGCTGTCGTTTATTTAGCTGCTTATTTAAAGCACAGATACGCTGCCTTCCCGAGGCAACAAACATAAAAAAGACATAAAAGCCTAGGACCCAGGTACCTACAGGACCGCCTCTCCTGGTATGCCCCACGGAGTACCTTAAGGACCACAAATGACAACATTTTGGAGGTCCCAGTTGCAAGGTGGTTAGATTGGTCTCAACTAGGGCCAGGGCCTTTTCAGTACTGGCCCCGACTTGGTGGAACGCTCTGTCACAAGAGACTCCCTGGAAAAGACCCTGATGTTGGGAAAGATGGAGGGCACAAGGAGAAGGGGACGACAGAGGACGAGATGGTTGGACAGTGTTCTCGAAGCTACCAGCATGAGTTTGACCAAACTGCGGGAGGTAGTGGAAGACAGGAATCATAGAATCATAGAATCATAGAGTTGGAATAGACCACAAGGGCCATCAAGTCCAACCCCCTGCCAAGCAGGAAACACCATCAGAGCACTCCTGACATATGGTTGTCAAGCCTCTGCTTAAAGACCTCCAAAGGAGGAGACTCCACCACACTCCTTGGCAGCAAATTCCACTGTCGAACAGCTCTTACTGTCAGGAAGTTCCTCCTAATGTTTAGGTGGAATCTTCTTTCTTGTAGTTTGGATCCATTGCTCCGTGTCCGCTTCTCTGGAGCAGCAGAAAACAACCTTTCTCCCTCCTCTATATGACATCCTTTTATATATTTGAACATGGCTATCATATCACCCCTTAACCTCCTCTTCTCCAGGCTAAACATGCCCAGCTCCCTTAGCCGTTCCTCATAAGGCATCGTTTCCAGGAGTGCCTGGCGTGCTCTGGTCCAGGGGGTCACGAAGAGTCGGACACCACTAAACGACTAAACAACAACAGAACCTACTGGCATCCTGTCGCACGTCGAACATAACACATATCTAACCAATCCGGGCGGGCGGGCGGAAGGGAATCAGGGGGTGGAGTTTCCAAGCCTTTTTCTCCCAGCGCTTATTCCCAGCGCCAGCTCCGAGCAGGAATTAACAGCAGCCGCCGCGTCCCGTCGAGTCCTCCCCGCGATGTCGCGTCTCGCCTCCGCGCCGCCTTGCCTCCTCCTGCTGGCCTTCTGCTGCTGCTGCTGCTCCGCGTCCCTGGGCGAGCCCTCGCCCTCGGCCGGCTGCCCGCCGTGCGCCCCGTCCTCCGAGTGCCCGCCGCTGCCGGCCCGGGGCTGCCCTCTGGGCAAGGTCCGCGACGGCTGCGGCTGCTGCTGGCAGTGCGCGCGGGGCGAGGGCGAGGCGTGCGGCGCCGGGTCTCCGTCGGCCGGGCCCGCCGGGGGCTGGGGCCGCTGCGCCACCGGCCTGGAGTGCCGCCGTCGGCGCAAGGGCCAGCCGGGCGTGTGCGCCTGCAAGAGCCGCTACCCGGTGTGCGGCAGCGACGGGCTCACCTACCCCAGCGGCTGCCAGCTGCGGGCGGCCAGCTTGCGCGCCCAGAGCCGCGGCGGGCGCCCCGTCGAGCAGCGCAGCAAGGGGCCTTGCGAGCAAGGTAGGGGGCGCCGCTTGCGACGGGAGATTGGGACATGGATTTATGGGGGGGCAGCCTTTATGTTAGGGGGCAGAACAGAGTTATTTGCAATGCAATTGCTTACTTTTTATTATTATTTACTCGATGGGGAGGGCAACTGCCCCTACATCCCCGGGTAGGACCATGGCTTGGGAGGAAGCGGGTGGTGAACAGCTTTGGGTGGATCCGACCAACGGACCGTTTTGTCCCGCATCCCAACTTGCTCCGGCCATTCAGATGCCTGTAAAAAGCCCCCCAGCAGGACCTGTGATTCCCAGCAAATCAAGGGTGCCAACCCAAGTTGAGTACAGTGGTACCTCGGGTTACATACGCTTCAGGTTACATACGCTTCAGGTTACAGACTCTGCTAAGCCAGAAATAGTAACTTGGGTTAAGAACTTTGCTTCAGGATGAGAACAGAAATCGTGCTCCAGTGGTGCAGTGGCAGCAGGAGGCCACATTAGCTAAAGTGGTGCTTCAGGTTAAGAACAGTTTCAGGTTAAGAACAGACCTCCGGAACGAATTAAGTACTTAACCCGAGGTACCACTGTACTACATTGTGGGGCAGGTAAGCCCAGCCTCACATCATCATAAAACGCACACACAAACCATTGGAATGCCCCTTTCACTTACACACAGATGGGCTTTATCCCCCAGAAGGCATGACTACAGTGGTACCTCTGGTTAAGATCTTAATTCGTTCTGGAGGTCCGTTCTCAACCTGAAACTGTTCTTAACCTGAGGTACCACTTTAGCTAATGGGGCCTCCCGCCACCGCGCAATTTCTGTTCTCATCCTGAAGCAAAGTTCTTAACCCGAGGTACTATTTCTGGGTTAGCAGAGTCTATACCCTGAAGCATCTGTAACCTGAAGCATCTGTAAACCGAGGTACCACTGTACTTCTACCAATGATATGGAACTAAGCATGGGTCTGAGGGGAGGTGCTCAGGGTTTGCTCAGTAGATTCCCAGGACATGTAAATGCAGTGGCGTAGCGTGGGGGGTGCAGGGGGGGCCGGCCACACCGGGCGCAACATCTGGGGGTTCGGGTTAGGGGGCGCAAATCCACGGGGTTAGGGGGCGCAAATTACTTGCCTTGCCCCGGGTGCTGACAACCCACGCTACGCCACTGTGTAAATGGTAGGTGAGAGAACCTGTTGATTAGTCGGCTTTCAAAATAAAATTTCAGGGCTTGGGTAATGCTAGATGACAATTTAAACTTTTTTTATTGTTATTTAAAAAATTAAAAACATCTCATAACTAAAAATTTGAGAACCGCCCTGGTATAGAGCATTATATAAATTCTACTACTACTAATCCCATCAACTTGAGGGAGGGGTGGCCCCCTTAAATATTTTATGGTGGGCAAAGGGACCTCAGCCCCTAGGAGTTAGCTCCTATGCTACAACTAGAGGTTGGATGGCCATCTGACATGGATGCTTTAGTTGAGATTTCTGCATTGCAGTGGGTTGGACTAGATGACCCTCGGGTCCCTTCCATCTCTACAATTCTGTGATTATAACAGGCAATCATAGGCATACTGCCTCCAACTCTGACGACAGCCAGGTACCTTCCATGAGTTTGGGGGGAGGAGCCAAGATGGCGTCGTTAGAGGAGGCATTGATTTGAGCTCCGCGTTAGTTGTGCGGTTTTTATTAGTTTGTATTAGTTTTTACTAGTTTTATCAGCTTTTTATTAACTTTTACCAGTTTTAGTTTATCGCTCGGTATCTTTTTCTTAGTTATTTTAATCACAAAGTTTAAGCCATGAGTTGGCCTAGTCCTCTTTTAAAGCCATCCCATTGGGTGAAAGACACACATCCCAAGTGTTAAGTCTTAATTTTAAAACTCAGCTCCTCTGAACTTGGTAGGGTTTACTTCTGAAGAAACATGAATAGGTTTGGGCTGCATGGTAGCTACACTGTCGTATCTGCAAATAAGCCCCATTGAGCTGGGTGGGTAAGAATAGGTGGCACTGTGGGTTAAACCACAGAGCCTAGGGCTTGTCGATCAGAAGGTCGGCAGTTCGAATCCCCATGATGGGGTGAGCTCCCGTTGCTCAGTCCCTGCTTCTGCCAACCTAGCAGTTCGAAAGCACGTCAAGTGCAAGTAGATAAATAGGTACCACTCCGGCGGGAAGGTAAATGGCATTTCTGTGCGCTGCTCTGGTTTGCCAGAAGCGGCTTAGTCATGCTGGCCACATGACCTGGAAGCTGTACGCCGGCTCCCTCAGCCAGTAAAGCAAGATGAGCGCCGCAACCCCAGAGTCGGTCAGTTACGACTGGACCTAACGGTCAGGGGTCCCTTCACCTTTACCTATTGTTATTATGATGATGTACTGCACTTCCAGCAATGAACTTCAGGCAAATGGGAAGGGGAAATGAGTTGCGCAGGGTCACCCACTGAGTTTCATGGCTTTGAATCAGGCTGTAATCCTATAAACATACCTGGGAATATGTTCATTGTTACTTCTGCAGGGTCTGCCGTTGTGGGCTCCCCTTAAAAATAATCCGGTGACTACCATTCAGCACTGGGCCCCAGCTGGTACCAGTTTATTTTCCCATGATGCCCCAGGGTGATGTGCTTATTATTATTGGAAATTCAAAGGGTGGTTTACCTGGTTGCTGATTCAGAAGTCAAAGGCAGACAGATGCTTGTGAAGAGAGATGTTATGTGTGTTGCTTTTGTACTCCTTGCCTCTACGTCCTTTTATTTATGTTGTATACTGCAGGCATGTCCAACAGGTAGATCGTGATCTTCTACTGAATCGCTAGACGTCTGTGGTAGAAGCCCAACCACTTTGGCACCCTAAAGAAACAGGGCTTATCTCCCCACCCTAAAAAAAGCTCAACAACTTCGACCTGAACCCCAGCCAGTTTTTAACTCTAGATTGCAGTCTCTTGGGAGTTGGCCCACCCCTGTTGTGGAGGAACAGACCACCCCTCTTTCTATGGCCAGGCCTGCCTTTAAGCCCACCAGCCACCATTGCTTCTCCAGCCCTCAGAGCAGAGGTGGAAGTCAGCGGCTATGTTCAGATGCAAAGTGCAGGCGCCATACTCTGCCAAGCTGTTTTTCCCAGAACACTGTCAGGGGGGAGAGCGTTCAGTTTGTTTGTTTTCGGTCTGAGGCCTGTGTGGGAGCCTTGGAAAGGAGCCCTGCTCTTAGTTTCTCGGCGATGGGCTGCAGTTTCTTGGCTGTGCGGGGAAGCTGCAGCTCCCTTCCTTTATAAAGTAACGTGACGTCAGGTCTGCTTCTTTAAAGGAGAGTGTGGCCATAGATGGGAGGAAGTGAGGATAAATGGATCTGGGTAAAGGAGGCTCCAAGACCAACCTGGCTGTGGGGATGCATGCCTCAGTTACATCGTGATTGGCTTATTGTCGTGTGCTGTTCAAGGAGCTAGGTTTGCAGAGTCACCAGATGCTTCAATTGGTCCATTATATCCTCCACATTTCTCCAATGATAATAGGACATCCTGTTCAATCTTCTTCTTCTTCTTCTTCTTCTTCTTCTTCTTCTTCTTCTTCTTCTTCTTCTTCTTCTTCTTCTTCTTCCTATGTGGCTGGGGAAACCCAGCCAGATGGGCAAGGGTATAAATAATTTTAAAAATTAAAAAAAATATTAGTAGTAGTATATCACTACTACTACTACTACTACTGCTACTACTACTACTACTACTTATACTTATACCCCGCCCATCTGACTGAGTTGCCCCAGCCACTCTGGGCGGCTTCCAACATATATAAAAACACAATAAAACATAAAACATTTTTTTTAAAAAACCTTCCGTATACAGGGCTGTCCTTCAGCTGTCTTCTAAAGGTTGTATAGTTACTTATCTCCTTTGCTCAGGGGTCACATAACTCCCGCACCCTCCAACATTTCTCTGATGAAAATAGAGACGTCCTAAGGAAAAGTAAGACATTCTGGGATCAAATCAGGAGCTGGGACAGCTTCTGTAAATCTAGGACTGTCCCTGGAAAATAGGGACACTTGGAGGGTCTGGCATGTGGCTGCCAGCAGGTTAGAAAGTGTACACCCACTGGGCCGTATTATACCTAACCTGCATAGGTTCTGCACTGGTTGGCAGGTCACTTCCAGGCACGATTCAAACTACTGGCCCTTTTAAAGCCATACCAAGGAACGTTCTGGTCAATCTTCCATTCTAGTAGTAGGCGGAGCTAGATGAAAAAGTGGGTGGAGCATAGGATATTAAGTTTTACCTTTGTATAATAGGCTAGTTTCTACACACTTGTACACCCCTCTCCGCCCAGGCAAGGGAGAGTCATTATCAGAGCTGAAGAGCGCATTCCAGACAGGCAAAAACAACTCAAGGGATGTGTGGCCTGCAGAAAGTATCAAGGGCCAGATAGAGAGACCTGGAGGGCCTGATTGAGACCCCTGGAGGGTCATAAACTGCCCTCCTCCTCTTTGATCCTGTCCGCTCCCTAAGAAAAGGGGAGGAAAGGCCTTTGCTGTCTCTCCCCACCAGTGGTACTGACGAGAGACAGGGCTTTGTTAGTGGCTGCACCGATATTGTAGAAGATCATGCCTCACAAGTTTCGGGTGTCCCACTGTCTGATGGTCTTCCTCCTGTGAGCGAAGACGTTTTCATTCCAGCAGGCTTTTTTGCCTGGCCTGGTAGTTGATGGATGTAATCATAGTGTGGTGGTGTTGCTGTTGTATTTATTAACTTATATACTGCTTAATGCCGAAATAAGCAGTTTACAAAGTATAAAAACCAAATTGCACAAACCATTAAAATATAAATATCCATAATTAAAATACACACTAAAACAGTGCCATTGAAACAAGACAGTCAATTAAAAATGGGAGATTGTTTTACTTGTCTCTACTATATTTGGCATTGTTGTTTGATTACAGTATGTTACTCTTAACCGTTAGAAGCGACCATGAGCAAGGCTTATGCATTAGAATGTGTTGTGTAGAAATTATTGCATGACTAATTCTTGCAACATTTCCCCTGCTGAGTTGGAGATATACTGCCTTTGAACATGGACGTTCGATTCAGCTGTTGTGATTAATGGTCATGGACAGGTCTATTCACCATAATTTTATCTAATCCTTTTTCAAAGCCCTTTAAGCTTGTGGCTTTCGCCACTTCGCGTGGCAGTAAATTCCCTGACTGAATTATGTGTTGTGTGAAAGAACGCTTCTTTTTGTCCATCCTTGAATTCCAGCTGTCCAGCTGTCCTAGTTTTAAAATGCCAAAATAGCTGATGTTCTTCCCATGACTTGGTGCTAATGAGGCTAACAGCAAAGGGAAAGCAGTTCTGCTAGCAAAACTTTCATAATATCTGGAGGTTAAGCACTGCCAAATTTTCAAAATGGAAAGATAATAGAGCCTGCGGGAATACAAACCAGCCTGAATTATGGTAAGTTGCGCTCTTTCCCTAGGCAAAACCTGATTTGACACCTCTGGTTTATCTTCACATATATATATAGTCTTTTCTGTTTCCCCCTCCTGAGTTCACCCCGCCTGCCTTGCTGTTCCCAGGACTTGTTTGGGAGTCTTTAAAATGTCTGATGTTCCATTTATCCATTTCTGGAGGCAGATTAAGGAGGCAGATTATGTACAAAAGTCACCAAGTTCACTTATTTTAACAGTTGAGTTCTTTTTAGACTCCTTGGGCGAATATCATCAGCACCGAACCAATTTACTGGAACTGATTTACTGAAGGCTCGTCTCACATGTGGCCACTTGATCAATTAGATCTGGGGATCCATCACTTTTACAAGTGCTGTATAACATTAATTCCACACTTGCCAGAAATCGATATTTTTAGTGTGGCAGAATATGAAGATCTCCGGCACTCCCCCCTGATTAATATTAGTCAAGTACCTATGTTGTACTTATGGCTTTATACACCTGCTAAAACCTTCTTTGTTTAGGCAAGCCTTACCCAAGTGTGTAATTTCGTTTTGTATGTTTGTTCTTAAAACTGTTGACTTTATCTATATTTTGATAAATGTTCACTGTTTTAAAGTTAGTTTTTATTCTTTCTAATATTTTACACTCTATTATGTAAGATATTATGTAAGACCAGAAGGTCCTGTGACGGGGTGAGTTCCCTTTGCTTGGTCCCTGCTCCTGCCCACCAAGCAGTTCAAAAGCATGTCAAAGTGCAAGTAGATAAATAGGTACCGCTCCAGCGGGAAGGTAAACAATGTTTCCGTGCGCTGCTCTGGTTCGCCAGAAGCGGCTTAGTCATGCTGGCCACATGACCTGGAAGCTGTCTGCGGACAAACGCTGGCTCCCTCGGCCTGTAGAGCGAGATGAGCGTGCAACCCCAGAGTCATCCGCAACTGGACCTAATGGTTAGGGAGTACCTTTACCTTTTTATGTAAGATGCTTTAGATATATTTTTGGTATATAAATCTTGCTAAATAAATAAACTGCTGATTAATTTGTGGATCTGGAGACCTTTCATCGTTTCTCCTTGGTGATGTCTTCCGATTTCCCCATACCTTCTATTAATTTAGTCAGCCTTCTCAGCCCCATGCACCATGGGAGGGGGGTATTTCAGTGGTTGCAATCCTAAGCAACACTCTTACAAGTTGTGACACGAATCCTGGCTCTTCGTTTGTCATCATAAAGGTAAAGGTAAAGGGACCCCTGACCATTAGGTCCAGTCGTGGCCGACTCTGGGGTTGCGGCGCTCATCTTGCTTTATTGGCCGAGGGAGCCAGCGTGCAGCTTCCGGGTCATGTGGCCAGCATGACTAAGACTCTTCTGGTGAACTAGAGCAGTGCACGGAAACGCTGTTTACCTTCCCGCCAGAGCGGTACCTATTTATCTACTTGCACTTTGAGGTGCTTTCGAACTGCTAGGTTGACAGGAGCAGGGACCGAGCAACGGGAGCTCACCCTGTCGCGGGGATTCGAACCGCCGACCTTCTGATCAGCAAGTCATAGGCTCTGTGGTTTAACCCAAAGCGCCACCCGCGTCCCATAGTCATAAATATACTTATTGACAAATGAGCTGCCTTGAAATTAGAGGTGCTTTCTTCTGTGTAAAAGAATGGCATTGTTTCCCTCCAAGAAAGTTTGCTTAGGAATGGCACTTAAATGCAGTTGTTCGGAGAGGACCATTAATTAGTGGGGAAGCTGCCTATAGAAAACAGGGCACGACAGGGGGAGCTTGTTGGCATCCATCTGTCACAGGAGACAATGGAGGAGTGTGCCTTTGGGGGTGAGGTCAAGCTGTTGGAAGGTTGCAGCACCTGCTCTTGTTGTGGAGACTAGTGCAGGACAGAGATGTTTTGCACCTGGGGCTAATGAAGACATCCGGTTGTGTTCCCATGGTGTTTTTTCTCTCTGCTCTCCTCCTTTGTTGTTGTTTAGTCATTTAGTCGTGTCCGACTCTTCGTGACCCCATGGACCAGAGCACGCCAGGCACTCCTGTCTTCCACTGCCTCCCGCAGTTTGGTCAGACTCATGTTTATAGCTTTGAGAACACTGTCCAACCACCTGGTCCTCTGTCGTCCCCTTCTCCTTGTGCCCTCCATCTTTCCCAACATCAGGGTCTTTTCCAGGGAGTCTTCTCTTCTCATGAGGTGGCCAAAGTATTGGAGCCTCAGCTTCAGGATCTGTCCTTCCAGTGAGCACTCAGGGCTGATTTCCTTCAGAATGGAGAGGTTTGATCTTCTTGCAGTCCATGGGACTCTCAAGAGTCTCCTCCAGCACCATAATTCAAAAGCATCCATTCTTCGGCGATCAGCCTTCTCTATGGTCCAGCTCTCACTTCCATACATCACTACTGGGAAAACCACAGCTTTAACTATACGGACCTTTGTTGGCAAGGTGATGTCTCTGCTTTTTAAGATGCTGTCTAGGTTTGCCATCGCCTTTCTCCCAAGGAGCAGGCGTCTTTTAATTTCGTGGCTGCTGTCCTAGTGGTCATTTATTCTCTGGTCACCGCTATAGACTTCTCCGTGGTCTTTATAGCTGAGGAAGCTGTGTTGAAGTGAAATGTTCTGGAAGGCCTGCAGATGCCATGTTGGTAGTCAAGATAACCCCCAAAATAATTGGTGGTTGATTGCAAGAAGGAGCTCAGAGATGTTTATGTTTCCTTGCTTTAATATATGCTAATGGGCTTGCTTTGAGGTTGTGCTTATCTGTGGACCGGAGGATGCTGGGCTCTTGGCCCAGGGAGGGAAGAAGCTTTGGATAGCTTCCACCTGTGGCCTCACCAACAGTGTTCAAAACTCCCATTTTGTGACAGGGAATTTCATTGGTGCAAGCAGTTTCTGAGCTCTGGGCACAGTGTTGTTGTTGTTGTTTAGTCGTGTCTGACTCTTCATGACCCCAATGGACCAGAGCACGCCAGGCACTCCTGTCTTCCACTGCCTCCCGCAGTTTGGTCAGACTCATGTTTGTAGCTTCAAGAACACTGTCCAACCATCTCGTCCTCTGTCGTCCCCTTCTCCTTGCGCCCTCCATCTTTCCCAACATCAGGGTCTTTTCCAGGGAGTCTTCTCTTCTCATGAGGTGGCCAAAGTACTGGAGCCTCAGCTTCACGATCTGTCCTTCCAGTGAGCACTCAGGGCTGATTTCCTTCAGAATGGAGAGGTTTGATCTTCTTGCAGTCCATGGGACTCTCAAGAGTCTCCTCCAGCACCATAATTCAAAAGCATCAATTCTTTGGCGATCAGCCTTCTTTATGGTCCAGCTCTCACTTCCATACATCACTACTGGGAAAACCTTGGCTTTAACTATACGGACCATTGTTGGTAAGGTGATGGGCACAGTACTGCGCCTAAGATTTCAGATTAAAACTGCAGAGTGGAAGGAAAGGAGGACCTTTTTCTGCCTCTCCACTTCCAGCTACTCTCTGAAGACTGGAGAAGAGACCCTCTTAAGAATATTAGGGGGGTGAGCGGGGGAAGGACTAGACCGTGTGAGAAATGAACATAATATTTTAGAGGCAGTTCATTCATTTTCGGCTTTGTGTTCTTGTTATTAAAAAAGCACGCCGAGACATTCCGTTGTTGCGCCCATAACCTAGGTTTAAGGTGCCATTTAGCTCCTAGCTTTCATATCTCAGTTTCTAACACTGCTCACCAGCCAGTTGTGATGGGAGGTTCTGGGCAAAGTGACAGGCTGCTTTGTGCATAAAGGATGGATGAGCGTTTGATTGGGCGCAGACAAGTCACCATTTCTTTAATAAAGCACTAGAAGTGCCCGTTCTGGTGTTTTTGACATCTTTCTTTGGTATTCCTGCATCAAACCACTCACTCAGGCCTGCCTTTGGTTCAGAGCAGAAGGGCACATCAACTTGCGATACAGAATCCAGCCATTTGTGTGAGATGTTAACACAATAATTCTCAAACCATCTGTGAGTGATGTGCAGTTGCACGTTGGTCAGGGTTGCCAGCCAACCCATGCAATGTGTCCCCAAGACGCATTGTTCTTCACTGTTCTAGCAGTATATTCCCAAGCCTGTTTTGTTTTTGTTTTGTTTTTCTGTTTTTGGCAACTTTGGTTGATTATCCTTTCCGCCCACATTTGCCTAATACACAAAAAATAGATATTTCATCCTTGGAAGGATAGCGTTTATCTCAATGACCATTTATTCTGATCCTCTGCAGTGGAAAGAACTATCTACAGTTCATGGCAGGTTAGACATTTGTGTGCAGTGAAAGCCCAGAGGGTCAGGCAAAGGTCTCCTTTCAAGGGTCCGGTTAAAAAGATATTTTGGAACTTCTGTCGCTGTGCATATTTTCCACAGGAAGTGTGGCAAATGGGACTGCACAGGCCTTCTTTTTGTGAGAGATTGCTTGCTTGCTTGCTTGCTTTATAAGTTGCTTGTCAGACTATGAATTTGAAAAAAAGCAACTTTCACTCTGGGAATATGTCACTGAGCTCTCAGAAACTAGTACTTGAGTAAGATGCTTTTACCAGGAATGGCCACATGTTAAAGAATGTTTAGTCCAGGTTTGAGGAACTTGTGACTCGCTAGACTGGTTGATTCCCCGTGGGCAGTTGCTGTCATTTAACAGAGGGCATTATCATAATCCACATTCTGCTTGAGGCAAGCTGTTTCTGAAGCTGGAAGGTGAATATTTTCACGCTGGCTTAAAGTGTACCCACCCTTGCATAATATCCTTGTTATTTCCATTGGGGAGATTTTATTCTTTACCCTGCTGTCATGACAATGGAACTGTGCCAGTTTTTATGGTTAGTAAGTCTGGGAATGTACCAGGCTTGCCCTCCTTAGGGCATCATAATAATAATAATAATAATAATAATAATAATAATAATAATTTATTATTTGTACCCCGCCCATCTGGCTGGGTTTCCCCAGCCACTCTGGGCGGCTTCCATAGAAACCAAAAACCCCACTAAAATATCATACATTAAAAACTTCCCTGAACAGGGCTGCCTTAAGATGTCTTCTGAATGTCAGGTAGTTGTTTATCGTTTTGACATCTGATGGGAGGGCATTCCACAGGGCAGGCGCCACTACCGAAAAGGCCCTCTGCCTGGTTCCCTGTAGCTTTGCTTCTCGCAATGAGGGAACCGCCAGAAGGCCCTCGGCGCTGGACCTCAGCGTCCGGGCAGAACGATGGGGGTGGAGACGCTCCTTCAGGTATACTGGGCCGAGGCCATTTAGGGCTTTAAAGGTCAACACCAGCACTTTGAATTGTGCTCGGAAACGTACTGGGAGCCAATGTAGGTCTTTCAAGACCGGTGTTATGTGGTCTCGGCGGCCGCCCCCAGTCACCAGTCTAGCTGCCGCATTCTGGATTAGCTGTAGTTTCCGAGTCACCTTCAAAGGTAGCCCCACGTAGAGCGCATTGCAGTAGTCCAAGCGGGAGATAACTAGAGCATGCACCACTCTGGCGAGACAGTCCGCGGGCAGGTAGGGTCTCAGCCTGCGTACCAGGTGGAGTTGGTAGACAGCTGCCCTGGATACAGAATTGACCTGCGCCTCCATGGACAGCTGTGAGTCCAAAATGACTCCCAGGCTACGCACCTGGTCCTTCAGGGGCACAGTTACCCCATTCAGGACCAGGGAGTCCTCCACACCAGCCTGCCCCCTGTCCCCCAAAAACAGTACTTCTGTCTTGTCAGGATTCAACTTCAACCCATTAGCCGCCATCCATCCTCCAACCGCCTCCAGGCACTCACACAGGACCTTCACCGCCTTCACTGGCTCTGATTTGAAAGAGAGGTAGAGCTGGGTATCATCTGCATATTGATGGACACCCAGTCCAAACCCCCTGATGATCTCTCCCAGCGGCTTCATATAGATGTTAAAAAGCATGGGGGAGAGGACGGAACCCTGAGGTACCCCACAAGTGAGGGCCCAAGGGTCTGAACACTCATCCCCCACCACCACTTTCTGAACACGGCCCAGGAGGAAGGAGCGGAACCACTGTATAACAGTGCCCCCAGCTCCCAACCCCTCTAGACGGTCCAGAAGGATGTTATGGTCGATTGTATCAAAGGCCGCTGAGAGATCCAGCAGAACTAGGAAACAGCTCTCACCTTTGTCCCTAGCTCGCCGGAGATCATCAACCAGTGCGACCAAGGCAGTTTCAGTCCCATGATGAGGCCTGAACCCCGATTGGAAGGGATCCAAATGGTCCGCATCCTCCAGGCGTGCCTGGAGTTGTTCAGCAACCACACGCTCAATCACCTTGCCCAAGAATGGAAGATTTGAGACTGGGCGATAGTTGGCCATACTGGCCGGGTCTAAAGATGGTTTTTTATAATTATGGTTATAAATAATTGGCCATCACTAAAATAGATCAGGAATTGATGATAAGAGAGATTAAGAGAAACAAATTTGCAGGAGAATTATTTTATTGTATTTAAGTAAGTGGTTACAGATTTGGAAATAAGATTATAATTTGCTCGACAAAAACTTATTAATGATGTAAGTGGGAGCGGGAGACGTGAGGAAGTTTAAGGATATTATGAAATTTTGTTAAAACAAAGTAACAATGTTTATTAATATTGTATTCTTTTTTCTAAAAACCCTAATAAATATTTATAAAAAAAAATAAAATAAATAAAGATGGTTTTTTAAGAAGCGGTTTAATGACCGCCTCTTTCAGCGGATCTGGGAATGTTCCCTCACAGAGGGAAGCATTCACCACCCCACAGAGCCCATCGCCCAGCCCTTCCAGGCTTGCTTTTATTAGCCAGGATGGGCAAGGATCAAAGAGACAGGTGGTTGGTTTCACGCGTCCAAGCAGCCTGTCCACATCCTCGGGGGTAACGGATTGAAATTGGTTCCATGCAACTTGACCAGACAGAGCTCTAGCACTCTCCCGCCCCAGCCCTGCTCCCACGGTGGTGTCTAGCTCCTTCCGAATATGAGTGATTTTATCTGCAAAAAACTTTGCAAAATCGTTGCAGGAGATCTTGGGGTCTTTACAAGGCCCCGATGTTAAAGGTGGTTCCGTTAAATTGCGGACCACCTGAAAGAGTCTCCTGCTACTATTTTCTGCAGATGCAATAGAGGCGGTGAAGAAAGTCTTCTTCGCCGTCGCTATCGCCACTTGGTAGGCTCGACGTTGAGCTCTAACCTGTGTCCGGTCAGAGAAGCATGACTTCTTCTCCCTCTCTCGTCTTTGAAGATGGGTCCATTTGGGGGGCTTTGAGTATCCTCGTCCCAGTGACCCACTATTATTCTGGAAAATGAAATTTAAGCAGTTCCAATTGCAGCTAATTGAAATTAAAGACTTGCTGGTTGTTTTGCTGTGCTCAGTCTCATGCCTGGCCTGGGAACATTCAGATCAAAGTAATGTAGGGAGGCAGGACCACACAGGCTAGAGATGTCCTGTTAGACTTGGAGGAAGGGGCTCAGAGCTGGGGTCAGCAACCTTTTTCAGTCGTGGCCTGGTCCACTGTCCCTCAGACCATGTGGAGGGCCGGACTATATTTGGGGGGGGGAAATGAACGAATTCCTATGCCCCACAAATAACCCAGTGATGCATTTGAAATAAAAGCACACATTCTACTCATGTAAAAACACGCTGATTCCCAGACTGTCCGCGAGCTGAATTGAGAAGGCGATTGGGCTGCATCCGGCCCCCGGGCCTTAGGTTGCCTACCCCTGGGCTCTTAGGAAGCAAAATAGGTTGTAAGCAGAGAAGTTGCACATTTTATCCCCTGATATCAGTCCTGTACTGTTGTTTGAACATGGAGATCTGTTATTTGTTAGGGCCTGTTGAAGAAACACCAGTACGGTGCTGGCAGCAGAACATTTTGATTGTCTGGGGCTTATGAGATCAGGTGCTTGAGATTTTTCTAGGTATGTGTCAAGGGACCTTACGAAAGACTGTTTCCCTTGGTAATCCGAACTCCTGGGTCAGCTTCCTAGTGACTATGAGAGACTTCTTGGAGTTTTTGGAATACCTGCTTTTATAGGGTGAGAATGTGGGACGCAAGTAAGCATCTATAGTCAGTGCTAACTGACCCAAGAAGAATCTGCAGAGCGCTCAGAAATAGCGAACTCCTAGCCAGAAACATCCAAGCAACTTCTAGCTACCTCCCAAATAGCGGCTAGGAATGTTAATGTGAAGAGCTGCACCTATTTTTTTTTCTGAGGCGATAAAAATGCAATGACTTTGAGGGAAGCATAGTTAAACATTTTAACTACACAGCTGTTTCTAGATACGGTTTTTATATCACTGGTTGGACCACTGAGCTGCAGTGTATACTTTTACCAAAAAAAGACTGAATCACATCACCTCTCTCTGTTTACTTTTTTCCCATACACATATATAAACATAACATATACTAATAGCGAACGTAAGTGATCAAGTGTTTATCGATTTGGAAGACATACTGGGCCACCCAAAAACAAGATAGCGCTTTATGCGTGCCTTGGGACTTGATTAAGGATGCAGAAACCACCGCTTCATTTTTGGGTGGCCCAGTTTTCACTTCCTAAACTGATAGGCAGGAAAATCTAAAAATCGAAAACAATGGTCTGGACCTGGGAGCTTCTAAGATATCAGGAATGGGGTAGGGGAGCGGCAAAGCATATGCCCACGCTGCCCAGGGTGGGCGCACTCCCGAGGGGTGTGTGGCGTGGAGGGTGCCCTCCCAGGCGCAGGATAGCCACTCGGGTGCCCGGCGTGGCGCACATGCCCTGCAGCCAAGGACGGAGCGAGCCGCCCATGGCAGACATTCAGTGTGCCGCCCTCCCACGACTCCCAAGCCTCCCCAAAGCTGTCAAAACAAAGTGGGAAGGGGGGAATTGAAATACTTTATTGTCACTTGTACAACTTGTATACAGTGGTACCTCGCAAGACGGAAAACTCGCAAGACGAAAGGGTTTTTTGTTTTTTGAGCTGCTTCGCAAGATGATTTTCCCTATGGGCTTGCTTCGCAAGATGGAAACGTCTTGCAAGTTTGTTTCATTTTTCTTAACACCATTAATACAGTTGCGACTTGACTTCAAGGAGCAACTTATAGCACGCGGTGTGGTAGCCTTTTTTGAGGTTTTTGAAGACTTTGGTGATTTTTGAAGCTTTTCCAAAACTTTTCCGACACCGTGCTTCGCAAGACGAAAAAAATCGCAAGACGACAAAACTCGCGGAACGAATTAATTTCGTCTTGCGAGGCACCACTGTACAGTGAGATTACATGAGCACCCTCCACTCAGCTCAATTAGTCTTAATTCCCCTCGTTTACTGGCGCACACCCACCAAACCCGAAAGTCAGTTGCCCTGTTGTTATCTTTTCATTCAGCAGCCTAACAGCCCAGGGATAGAAGCTGTTCTTTACCCTGTTGGTGCGACTAATTCTGCTTCTATATCTTCTGCCTGAGGGCAGGTGATCAAGAAAGTGCCGGCCAGGGTGTGAGTCATCCCTGAGAATTTCTCTCACTCTCCTGAGGCAACGTTCTTCCGCTATTTCATCCAGCGGATTCACGGGACAGCCCATAATATCTTGTGCTGTATTCACCACCCTCTGTAGGCGTTTCCTATCAGTTGATGTGAATGCCGCCGGCAAAGCAGCACAGCTCCACCCCTTACCCCGACGACTCGGGGTGGGCGTGGGAGTCGTGGGCGGGCGCTGCGCTGAATGTCACCCCCCTCAGTGAGGGCACTCGGGGCAGTCTGCCCCTACCGCCCCCCTTCCTACGCCCCTGGGGTAGGGTGGGGCTCTGGAGGTGGGAGGGAAGAAGTGGAAATTGGCCTTAGGAATCTTATGAGAGAGGGAGAAAAATGTATCTCTTATCTACAGTGGTACCTCGGGTTACAGACCCTTCAGGTTACAGACTCCGCTAACCCAGAAATAGTACCTCGGGGTAAGAACTTTACCTCAGGATGAGAACAGAAATCCCCCGGCGGCACCAGGAGGCCCCATTAGCTAAAGTGGTGCTTCAGGTTAAGAACAGTTTCAGGTTAAGAACGGACCTCCGGAACGAATTAAGTTCTTAACCTGAGGTACCACTGTACTTTCATCATGCCATGCGTAATTTTTTTAACTTCTATCACCTCACCTCTAACTCACCTTATATATATATATATATATATATATATATATATATATATATATATATATATATATTTATTAAGGTTTTTACAATATTACAAAATCATTTACTTGTTTCCCAGACCTCCTCATACCTCCCTTTTTTGTATTCCAGTTCAATTTATTAGTTCAGCAATTCCTTTCCCTCCTTATTTTATCCTGATCTTTAATCTTAAATTATTATAGCATTAAATTTTTGCCTATTAAAAATCCATTTTTTCATATTCTTTTATACCATTACAGCTAGAAACCACTTAACTTCAATCCAACATCATTCTAACATTCATTAATTTTACACCTCTAACTCACCTTTTCTGTAAACTATAAAATCCCAAACACTGCTATTTTTCTTCATAGGGGAGACACTGCATCTTGGTTTCCCATTTCTGGTCGCCCCCCCCCCCCAACTCCATCTACTTCTTCCCTAACTTCTCACATGAAACTCTGTGGTGTTAGCCTAATAATGGAGGGCGTGGAGAAAAGATATAACCTTTGAGAAGACACCCCCCCCCCCAATGTTTCACAATGCTGCGAATGTCTGGTCACTCAGGGCAACAGGGCTTCAGTGCCAGTAATCCTCTAAACATGGGCTTTAATTCCGAATAAACATGTGCTTTAATTCCAAATATTTTCTGGAAAGCCTGCATGTGACCTCTGCTGAACCAAGTCCTTTGGAACGCTGCCCGTTACACAGGCTTCTTGTGGGAGTTATGAGTCTTTCTTTTACTCATTTAATGCATTTTTGTTGAGACGAAACATCCGGCAGAGTATTAAAAAAGAAAGGTATAAGAGGAAGAACTCCCGTCAAGTCTCTGTAAATCCAGCTGACATTGTTTTCAGACAAACTACTTTATAATCAGTTGCAGATGAAGAGATTTCTCCCCCTGGGAAAGGCCTAACATGAGAAGGGCGTTTTTGATTGCCTCGACCTCCCAGGTGCCATAACACAACTTGACAGCAACGAGGCCCTGCATATTAACCCTGCTGCTTCTTATCCGTGGCTCACATGATAGCTCTGCGTCCTGCAGTAGGCGGCCGTGATTCTGGAATGAAAACTATGAAGAGTTCCCACGGATTGGGTCTCTTGTAGAATAAGCAAGCTGGGAACAGTCTCTCTGACTTCAGCCGTCAGAGGTGCTCGATCAAACGCTCCTTCTGGAAATCTGCAGCAAAAGACTCCTAGGAAGAAGTTCCTAGAACTAAATAAGAAGGTTTGCAGCACCTGCTAGTGATTCCTAGCAACGTCCGTTCAACATCCTGGGTGTGGCAAATTCGCAAGCACAGAAACTTTGGTTTTGCACTGGGCCAATTATAGCTGCAAAACTTTGTTCAAGATGCACGTCCTTTTCATTAACACGTGTTATTGCTTGCACACTGGGCACTAGGGCTCTAGTAGCTATTCAGTAAATTTGATTTCTAAATTGATATTGGGGGTTTTGATATGGTAGAAGCTTCACTTAAGAAAATGTTTAGAATGTGCAAATTGCCACTGTTTTAAAAAACCTAATCGGCATGAATGATTCTCTTGACAGCTGTGTCTTTAGATGACTTTCCTCCTTTTTCTACTGTTCCCTTCCTGAATCACATGGGAAAACTCACCTGGTGGCAGACCTTTCACATTTGCTATTACTGAACTCAGTTGTGAGGAAAATTTAAACAAGCTAAATTTTTGCAAGCAGCAAGAAAAATCCTCCAAAATGGAAGACAGTTTTTTACCATAAAGACATATAAAGAAAACAACCAAGAAAATAATTTTGGATCAGTCTTTCACAACTAGCTTTCAATTCGTGAAGATTCCAAATTTATTTGCATTTGTCTTCCCAGTGAAATTTACAACCTGGGACTAATTTTAAACAATAATGAAGGGAACAATGGGAGAAGGAAGAACACAGGGCAGTTGTGTGCTCTTTTGTCTTGGCATTAAGGGAACCATCAAAAGAGAAAGTGGATATTTGGTGGGCTGTTTCAGCCTCTGGAAGCAGAAACGGTAGATGCTAAATATTATCTGGAGTAGCTGTTAGCATCAGAGTTGAAAAAGGGGGAATTAATGAGTTTTAAAACAGTGCAGTTGGTATGACTGTAGGATTGCAATGGGGACCAGAGTTGGCTGAGCCTTTGCTTGCTGGTATTGACCTCTTAAAAAGCAGAGACATCACCTTGCCAACAAAGGTCCGTATAGTTAAAGCCATGGTTTTCCCAGTAGTGATGCACGGAAGTGAGAGCTGGACCATAAAGAAGGCTGATCGCCGAAGAATTGATGCTTTTGAATTCTGGTGCTGGAGGAGACTCTTGAGAGTCCCATGGACTGCAAGAAGATCCAACCTATCCATTCTGAAGGAAATCAGCCCTGAGTGCTCACTGGAAGGACAGATCCTGAAGCTGAGGCTCCAATACTTTGGCCACCTCATGAGAAGAGAAGACTCCCTGGAAAAGACCCTGATGTTGGGAAAGATGGAGGGCACAAGGAGAAGGGGACGACAGAGGATGAGATGGTTGGACAGTGTTCTCGAAGCTACCAGCATGAGTTTGACCAAACTGCGGGAGGCAGTGGAAGACAGAAATGCCTGGTGTGCTCTGGTCCATGGGGTCAAGAAGAGTCGGACACAACTCAACAACATCAAAACAGTGCAGTTGGTATGACCGTAGGATTGCAATGGGGACCAGAGTTGGCTGAGCCTTTGCTTGCTGGTATTGACCTGTTTCAGGTAGCATTGTTCCAAATGGAAGCTGTGTTTGCGAGAATAGAGATAACCTACTCAAAGACAGACTATAGCTCTCCTGGAAGGTGCAGTCCAGATGAGGAAGCATTGACGTGAGATGCTCACTTGTCAGACACAGGCAACCAGACTTACAAGCCAGAGGAGCCAATGAGTTTCTGTCTGCGTTCCTTGTGTCCTGCAAGGGAGTGGTCCGCGTCTGTAGAACAGTGCAGCCTTTCAAAAGATGTGACACTGCGCACAACAGGATGCAAGTGCGCCACTGACATCCTGCAGTTTATGAAACTGTTCCATAGAAACACAAACTATAATTGGCATTTCCTGTCCAATGGAGATGACAATATTGCTTTTTCATGCATGGGATGATGGGCCCACACGTAATGGGGTTTGCATTGTTAAAAAGCAATTCTAACAAAGTATGCAGCCATCATTACATACTGTTCATTTTGGCCAGAGCTGGATTTAGGTTTGATGAGGCCCTAAGCTACTGAAGGTAATGGGGCCCTAAAAGTCTGGAACGGATGAATCCATTTTGCGTTGCTTTCTATGTGAAAGCGCACCTCGGTTTTGGAACGCTTTGGTTTTGGAACAGACAAAGTCTGAGAACCAAGGTACCACTGTATATAGAAATGAGCAAACCAGTGATATTTTAGGGAGCAGGCTAGCAGGTGGGGCCCATTACTTACATCATAGGAGCCTACACAACACAAAACACTGTTGCTGTATGTAGGTTTTACTTTATTTGTTTTTTATCATATTTTGGAAATGTACATTCAGGTTTCTTCCCTTTAATTTTTTTGGGGGGCCCCAAAAGAGTGGGGCCCTAAGCTATAGCTTCTTTAGCTTATATTAATCCAGCACTGATTTTTGCAGCCATTCATATGTTGCCATCTCCAAAGTCTGTATATTTAATTGCAATTCTGTAGAAAGGAATACTAATATATATATCCCATGTTGCCCAAGGCACTGCAGGAACTGATTAAGGGGTTCCCTTCTATTAATTATTTTACCAATAACATAGAAAATAGAAAAACATAAACAGACTTTTGTCAGGCTCAAACTTTTAGCTCCCAACATCTTCACTGGCTACCTGTTTGTGTCTTGGCTCATGCTAGCATTGGCCTTCATAGCTGCAGGCCCAGTTTAGCAGACTAGCACACTGATATTTGTCCATCGTCCCCGTCAGCAGTATCAGCAGCAAAAAAAATTAGCTCCAGGTATGTGTTGCATGGGGACGGGTGGTGCTGTGGGTTAAACCACAGAGCCTAGGACCTGCCGATCGAAAGGTCGGCGGTTCGAATCCCCGCGGCGGGGTGAGCTCCCATCGTTTGGTCCCAGCTCCTGCCAACCTAGCAGTTTGAAAGCACGTCAAAGTGCAAGTAGATAAATAGGGACCGCTTTCTAGCGGGAAGGTAAACGGCGTTTCCGTGTGCTGCGCTGGTGCTGGCTCGCCAGATGCAGCTTTGTCACGCTGGCCACGTGACCCGGAAGTGTCTCCGGACAGCGCCGGCTCACGGCCTCTTGAGCGAGATGAGCGCACAACCCTAGAGTCGGTCATGACTGGCCCTGACGGGCAGGGGTACCATTACCTTTACCTATGTGTTGCATGAGCATCAATGGCTGAATTGTTGATTACAGGATGGTTAGAAAGAGCACAAGAATTGGGGTGGGGGTGAAGGGAGGGAGAGAAGGTTCAGTGTTCATTGTGCAAAAGCCCCTTATTTCCACTGTAGGATCCTGAGAATTTCTGTGTTTCCCAGACTTTTGATTGCATATTTGTATTTCCCAGAGGGTCCCTTCAGGTCTAAATTCCTTTCTGCCTTGGGAAGGCTGTTCAGTGGATCGTGGGCTTTTCTTGTGATCATACAAGGCAACAGAGATAAATAAATGTCTTGTTACCAAAGTTGGGTGCCTCCCCCTCTCTCTGCCGAGCAGGGGCAAGAGCCATGGGGTTCTAGGCACTCACCCAGGGTCTGTGTTCCTTTGGATAATCGAGACACAGTGGAGACCGTTGAAGTTTTAAGAAATATGGTTTATTCTCCTATTGACACCTTCAGTCTGCATGGAGCGAGTCCAGATCTTACAGCATGGTCATCTCAAGCGGGGCTTGTTCCTCCACAGCAATGCAGCACTGGAGTCCAAGGCATCTCTCCCAGCCAGCCTTCAGCCAGCCTGCCCAAGATGGATCCCAGTCCTCCTTCCTTCTTCTTCTTCTTCTTCCCAGCAACCCTTGCTCAAGCCTCTCTTTTCCTGTCACCTCACACCCAGTTACCCTGGCAGCCTTCCCAATCCCCAGTCTCTGTTCACACCTGAGGACAAGAGGGGAATTCAATTCTCTTGCATTACCAATGGCCCTCAATGGCCCTGTATTGTTTCTTAATATTTAAATATTAAATTTTAATATTTAATGCTGTACTGTTTTTAACACTTGATTGGGAGCCGCCCAGAGTGGCTGGTGAAAGTCAGCCAGATGGGCGGGGTATAAATAATAAATTATTATTATTATTATTATTATTATTATTATTATTATTATTAGCACTAGCTTGGCCAGGTCGTGTGTTGTTTTTTGCATAGGCTAGCCCAGGAATTCCTCTGCAGCTTGTATCTCTCCCTTCACGTTCCAAATCATCAATATGCTACCATTTATTAATTCCTAGGGTTTAGGACAGGCATGGCCAAACTTGGCCCTCCAGCTGTTCTGGGACTACAATTCCCATCATCCTTGACCATTGGTCCTGTTAGCTAGGGATGATGGGAGTTGTAGTTCCAAAACAGCTAGAGGGCCAAGTTTGGCCATGCCTGGTTTAGGAGGTCTGCGCACACACACACGCGCACACACACACACACACACCGCAAAAGTATAACAATATCTTTCACTCAGCTGTTCAGCCCTGGGCTGTCTTGACATTGTGGTTTTGGGATGCCTTGGATTGGCAGCGCTTCCTCGCGAAGATTGCTGTAGCTGACTTGAGTCCGAAGGTCTGTCTCTTCCCATGGCACTTACGGCCCCCCAGGGACCCACTTCCTCTCCAATGCTGAAGCAGATCCGAGGGAAATAGAACAAAGGGTCACAACCCAGCCAACTCTGCCTAGCCAAAGAAAGAAGCTCGCGATTCTAGCCTGCAATCTAAAATCCAGCAGGGCCTTTCGTGCTAAATAAAACTTTGGAGCGCTGCGAAAAGCTTCCACCACCACCCCTTTCCTTCTCCTAGGGCTCAGTTAGATTTTTTGCTTGAAATCCATGGGCAATGTTCATCCATTAGGAGTAACACAGTAGTTTAGGAGGGGGAAATAATCTCCCTTACCCCAGGGGGAGACCTTAAAAGCAAGGTAAATGTTTCTTAGGGAGATATTGCCATTTATTTATTTATTTATTTATTTATTTATTTATTTATTTATTTATCAAATTTTTAAATTGATTTTCTAAAATTTATAAACAAACTAACTGACATAAATCCTAACTGTGCATAATCCAGTCTTAGTAACATTGTTAAGTGACTTCCTCAAATCCCCCTGGCTGAGTTTCAATGTGTATCATTGTAACCGTTTTCCAAAACAGATTTTTCATAAAATTAACTTAATTGCTTAACATCTTTCTTTCTTTTCATTTTAACTTTAAACTTCAAAACATTTCATTTTAACTTGAAACATATTCTTCTATAACATCACATATTTAAATCCTAAGCCTATCTGTTATCTGCAAGTGTTGTTGTTGTTGTTTAGTCGTTTAGTCGTGTCCGACTCTTCGTGACCCCATGGACCAGAGCACGCCAGGCACTCCTGTCTTCTACCACCTCCCGCAGTTTGGTCAGGCTCATGTTTGTAGCTTCGAGAACACTATCCATCCATCTCATCCTCTGTCGTCCCCTTCTCCTTGTGCCCTCCATCTTTCCCAGCATCAGGGTCTTTTCCAGGGAGTCTTCTCTTCTCATGAGGTGGCCAAAGTATTGGAGCCTCAACTTCACGATCTGTCCTTCCAGTGAGCACTCAGGTCTGATTTCCTTAAGAATGGATGTGTTTGATCTTCTTGCAGTCCATGGGACTCTCAAGAGTCTCCTCCAGCACCATAATTCAAAAGCATCAATTCTTCGGCGATCGGCCTTCTTTATGGTCCAGCTCTCACTTCCATACATCACTACTGGGAAAACCATGGCTTTAACTATACGGACCTTTGTTGGTAAGGTGATGTCTCTACTTTTTAAGATGTTGTCTAGATTTGCCATCGCCTTTCTCCCAAGGAGCAGGCGTCTTTTAATTTCGTGACTGCTGTCACCATCTGCAGTGATCATGGAGCCCAAGAACATAAAATCTCTCACTGCCTCCATTTCTTCCCCTTCTATTTGCCAGGAGGTGATGGGACCAGTGGCCATGATCTTCGTTTTTTTGATGTTGAGCTTCAGACCATATTTTGCGCTCTCCTCTTTCACCCTCATTAAAAGGTTCTTTAATTCCTCCTCACTTTCTGCCATCAAGGTTGTGTCATCTGCATATCTGAGGTTGTTGATATTTCTTCCGGCGATCTTAATTCCGGCTTGGGATTCATCCAGCCCAGCCTTTCACATGATGAATTCTGCATATAAGTTAAATAAGCAGGGGGACAATATACAGCCTTGTCTTACTCCTTTCCCAATTTTGAACCAATCAGTTGTTCCATATCCAGTTCTAACTGTAGCTTCTTGTCCCACATAGAGATTTCTCAGGAGACAGATGAGGTGATCAGACACTCCCATTTCTTTAAGAACTTGCCATAGTTTGCTGTGGTTGACACAGTCAAAGGCTTTTGCATAGTCAATGAAGCAGAAGTAGATGTCCTTCTGGAACTCTCTAGCTTTCTCCATAATCCAGCGCATGTTTGCAATTTGGTCTCTGGTTCCTCTGCCTCTTCTAAATCCAGCTTGCACTTCTGGGAGTTCTCGGTCCACATACTGCTTAAGCCTGCCTTGTAGAATTTTAAGCATAACCTTGCTAGCGTGTGAAATGAGTGCAATTGTGCGGTAGTTGGAGCATTCTTTGGCACTTCCCTTCTTTGGGATTGGGATGTAGACTGATCTTCTCCAATCCTCTGGCCACTGCTGAGTTTTCAAAATTTGCTGGCATATTGAGTGTAGCACCTTAACAGCATCATCTTTTAAAATTTTAAATAATTCAGCTGGAATATCATCACTTCCACTGGCCTTGTTATTAGCGATGCTTTCTAAGGCCCATTTGACTTCACTTTCCAGGATGTCTGGCTCAAGGTCAGCAACCACACTACCTGGGGTATACGAGACATCAATTTCTTTCTGGTATAGTTCCTCTGTGTATTCTTGCCACCTCTTCTTGATGTCTTCTGCTTCTGTTAGGTCCTTTCCACTTTTGTCTTTTATTATGGAAATCTTTGTACAAAATGTTCCTTTCATATCTCCAATTTTCTTGAACAGATCTCTGGTTTTTCCCATTCTATTGTTTTCTTCTATAACTTTTATATGCCTGTTGTCTTTGTCCATGGAGTTTTCTTGGCAGGGATACTGGAGTGGCTTGCCAGTTCCTGCTCCAGGTGGATCACGTTTGGTCAAAACTCTCCACTATGACCTGTCCATCTTGGGTGGCCCTGCACGGCATAGCTCATAGCTTCTCTGAGTTATTCAAGCCCCTTCGCCACGGCAAGGCAGTGATCCATGAAGGAGTTATCTGCAAGTATTTCTATTTAAATTGTCTTAGCATATTTAGCTAAATAGCCTTTGAATTTCATATAATTTATATCTATTTATTTATTTATGGGGGGGAGGGAAAGCAACTTTATGTCTTGTTGACATTTCTGGAAGCCACCGGAGGCCATTCCCTTGTACAAAGAGTGACCGTGCAGAGGCAAGTCTGTACTGCCGATTACACCAGTGACGCAGCCTTGCTCGCAAACAGGAAACAGCTGTCCCTCTTTGCTCTCCCATCTCTGCTGCTTGGATGAGGTTGACCCTTGAAGCTGGACAAGCAATAGTTCCTTCAAGAAGCTGGATACTGTCCGGCCAGCCCATGGCAATTAGCCACCTGAGAGAGGGTTGGACTAGATCAGCCTTTCTCAGCCTTGGGTCCCCAGATGTTGTTGAACTACAACTCCCATCACCCCTAGCTAGCAAGGCCAGAGCTCAGGGATGATGGGAGTGGTAGTCCAACAACATCTAGGGACCCACAGGTTGAGAACCGCTGGACTAGATGATCCTCTTGGTCGCTTCCAGTTCTATGACTCTGGTGCTCCTCTTAATTTTGGTCTATGCAAAGGACCTCTACCTTCTCCCTCCCTCCCCTGTTTGCCTAGATGTGTGTGCCTTATTTTTATTGTAAGTCAGTGGGCCCCTCCAGATATCCTTTTTCTTGTGCATTCTGGGCTCCTGGTGGTTCTTTTCTGATCCCACATTCAATAGGGTTTACACTTGCAAAGGTTTTGGGGTTGTCCTACTGCTTCATTTCCAACCAGGGCATGGCCTGCCGCTCCCTGCTGAAATCCTATAGCTTTTTGTACCACAAATGTTTCGGTTTCTTTTTCTGTCGTCCTGTTTTTGCACTATACTACAAGAGTGTGTCTCTCTCCAGATGGCAATAATGCAATAACAGTTGCAACCAACCAATAGTTGGTTGGTTGGCTTCTGTCTGTCTTGGGATTAGAACAGAGGTGTGCACCTTTGAGGGTGAAGTCAAACTGCTGGAAGGTTGCAGTGCCTGCTATGACTGTAGAGACAGATATGGGAGAGACATGTTTTGTTGCAGTTGGGGCAGATGAAGGTGTCTGGCTGTACTGATGCCGGTGTATCATGGCGTTTCTTCTCTCTGTGCTCCTCCCAGTGGTCATTCCTCTTCTAATTGTCTCCAGGCTTCCTGCAGCCAATCAGAAGCTGCTCTTTGGTTTCCAACGTTTTGGAAGCTGAATGGACTTCTGGAACGGATTCCGTTCAACTTCCAAGGTACGACTGTCCTTCATCCTATTAATTCCTGTCTGCGCTGCCTGACTTTCTGACTTTCTCTTGTTTCCAGGACCGTCCATTGTGACACCCCCAAAAGACGTCTGGAATGTGACTGGGGCCCAGATTTTCCTGAGCTGTGAGGTCATTGGTGTCCCAACCCCAGTGCTTACTTGGAACAAGGTCAGTGACGTTTGATGTTAATTTTGAAAATGATCCCCTGAAATCAATGCAGTGCTTCACCAGAGCACTGCCAAGTTCTCCCAAGATCTGCAGAAGAGCACCTCCAATATGTCCTTCTCCCAGCTCCCATTGATTCATTCCATTGGGTGTCGTTGCATGGAAAGCCCTGGTGGATTGTGTCCTCTGCAAGACCACTTTGTGTGCTAACCTAGATAGGTAATTTTGACACATGAAGGGATACAGGAGGAGGACCGGGGGTTTTAGACAATTGGAAAGGTATTGTTTTGAGCAATTAACCACTGAGAAAGGTGACTATAAAGGCATTCCAGATGCATAAACAGAAGGGATTAGGACGGAACATGACAAAACAAGAATGAGGCTTGGAGGAGGGGAAATCCAAATACGTTGCCAAGTCAAACACTCCCTCGGAGCTCTGCAAGCATAATTGAGATTACTGAAAGGGGAGCGCTTTTTTTATTTGTATTTTGCCATAATGACAACTGATAAAAATATTTGAGGGGGAGGTTTTTTAACAACAGTTACTTGCAAAAACAAAGCTACCGACTCTGTGACCAAAAGAGATTGTGCAGTTTGTGGATAAGTAGAATAGATCCACCCCACCCTGTGCCTTGCTTTCCAGCACCTTTTCTCCCCGGTTAGTTTCTGAGCAAGCTCTGGGTTTCGTCCCTGTTTATCCTCCTAAAACCAGCTCTGTTGCACTTTACCATATTAGGGCCTCTGTAGGGAAGAGGCACAAGTATTAAGGAATGCCTCCTTCTGAGCTCAAGCATATTCTGAGCGCTTTGGAAACACGGAGATATGTTGCAAGTGCTCTCACGATCCTCCGCCCATGCTGCTGTCTGCAGCCATGCGGGTGTTAGAGAGGAGGACAGGAGAGCTCAACTAGATAACAAAAGCATTCTTGGTTTCTTTGAGGTGGCAAAGAGTCTGCGCATTGTGTCTGGAGGCTCTCCGTTCCCAATTCCTATCGAACCCCCCATGTTTCTGAGATATCTTTAGGCATGATTAGGGATTCTGTCCCTTTGGGATGGGGCAGTAGCATTAGCTAGAAGAACCAGGTTTACACCATGGGAATTTGCTGGGGTCCAACTGTGAACCTGAATGCTCAGGTCATCGCCATGGCCAAGAGTGATTTTGCAGTTCATCATGGCTGCTAGCCATGGGTGGGAATCAACTACCGTATTTTTCGCTCTATAAGACGCACCAGACCACAAGACACACCTAGTTTTTGCAGGAGGAAAACAAAAAGAATATTCTTAATCTCAGAAGCCATAACAGCAAGAGGGATTGCTGCGCAGTGAAAGCAGCAATCCCTCTTGCTGTTCTGGCTTCTGGGATAGCTGCGCAGCCTGCATTCGCTCCATAAGACGCACACACATTTCCCCTTACTTTTTAGGAGGGAAAAAGTGAGTCTTATAGAGCAAAAAATACGGTAATTGGTCCTGCCAGCAGAAGCCCCTCACAAGATCTTCCACTTGCACAATGGGCCTCCCTGCCAAAATTGGGGATCAGAAGCACCCCCGGAACAGTGCGCAGAGGAGGAGAGGAAGGGATTTTTCCATTTGGCAAGGCAATATGCATGGCCTGACAGAGCTGTGGCCTTAATGCAATGCTGAATTCCTCCCATATAATTATATTTCCTCCAAATGTGTAAAACTTCCAGCTCTCTTAAACTCTGGGAAATGAAGGTATTGGGACCATCCAGAGGCAATTGGAGTGGGGGGACTTTAACACTAAGACTTTCCCCTCATTTGCCAGATAATAAAAGGCCAATATGGCGTCCAAAGAATGGAGCTTCTTCCAGGAGATCGGGACAACTTAGCCATCCAGACTCGTGGTGGTCCTGAGAAACATGAAGTGACTGGTTGGGTATTGGTAAGTGCCTATCCTCTTTTCAGTTGAATTAATTAGAGTGGGTTGTATCCATCGTTAGTCCCCCACTTAAATTACTAGACACGACTAACTTAGGCCCATTAATTTTAAGGGGGTCTCCCTGTGATTATTCATAGCTCTCAGCTTACAGATTTGAAAATAAGGGACCAGCAGCCTCGAAAATAAGGGATCAGCAGCCAAAATAAGGGATTTTGGCTTGCCTGATACAGAAATCACGTACTCATGGAGCCATGCTGCTTTGGCTGCCACTGACCTTTAAAGCCCTAAACGGCTTCGACTCAGTACACCCGAAGAAGCGTCTCCATCTCAATTGTTCAGCCTGGACACTGAGGTCTTCCTCCAAGGGTTTTCTGACTTTTCCCTCACTGCAAGAAGGGAGGTTACAGGGAACCAGGCAAAGGGCTTTCTCGGTAGTGGCACCTGCCCTGTGGAACGCCCTCCCACCAGATGTCAAGGAAATAAAGAACATAAAACTTTTAGAAGATGCCTTCTTCAGGGAGGTTTTTAGTGTGTGATGTGCTGTCTTTTTACTGTTGTTTTTTTGTTGGCAGCTGTCCAGATTGGCTGGGGCAACCCAGTGAGATGGGCATAATAATAATAATAATAATAATAATAATAATAATAATAATAATAATAATAATAATAATAATTAATAATTAATAATGGGATGGGAAGTTTGAAGATCACTTTTCCTCTTGACCTTTTGAGTGGAGTTTGGCCTCTGACATCTTGCTCAACTTCATTCAAATGGAGAAACCACTTGAGTTTTTTACGATTGAGCGGCATAAAATTTGTTAAATGAAATGAATAAAGTGTGTGTGCATGCGTGCGAGAGATATATTTCAGGTGAGGCCTAACTGGGTGTATTTCCCTTCCAAGGTGGGTCTGACAACTTTTAAGTTAGGAGCAGGGCGTTCCTTTGTATGGTGGCACTATTGGAATTTACTTCAGAGAGACCCATTGAGGCAGCTCTGCTAGGGGCTTTCAGAAGGCAGAACTTGCCATTTATTTGGGATGCCTGCTGTTCCAAGTAAATAATTTGCTGCTGATTACAGATTCAATGGGCATTATATACTGTGATTGCATTAAAAGCCTGGAGAGCAGAAAGCTGGGACACAAGTTATGGCTTGGATCTGAAGAACAATAGGCACACTTCCACTGAGACTCACCCCCCCCCCTCCATGCTTTCTTGCCAAAGCTGTGTGAGAGTCAGGATGATGCAGAACAGTACGTTTGGTGGGGTGGGTGGGGGAATCACCCCTGCACAAGGAGAAATACCCAGTATGCCCCCATGGGGAACCTTTGGATCCAGACCATAAAAAATAAATTTGAGAACACATGTTTTCCATCTAGAGATGAACAGCCTTCAGAACTGTTTCCAGGGTCTTGCTAGACATCTTTTCAAGAAAGATATGAGACAAATGCAGATCCCTTCATTTTAAAACATTCTCATGCCCACAATTACACGTTATTTACTTAGGTGTGTGTGTGTGTGTGTGTGTGTGTGATTCATATCCAAATGCTTTCCATTAATTGCAACAAAAACTGAAGTTGTTCCAATTGTTCATCTGGAAAATGTCTTGCAATGGACTTGGGGCTCAGATTAACCAAATATCCAGGATGCAGCCTATTTATCATGGTTCTGTTTCAACAGATATCCCCTTTGAGCAAGGATGATGCTGGAGAATATGAGTGCCATGCACTGAACTCCAAAGGAGAGGCAACAGCTTCTTCAAGAATTACTGTGGTTAATTCTTTACAGGAAATACCCACAAAAAAAGGTAGGGAGTTTTTGTGTGTGTGAGAGAGAGCGCACTTTACTGCATTGGGACCAATATGAAAAGTCAACATGTGACTGGATATAAAAAAATGTGAGCCTGTTGACTTTAGTAGCATATCGTGTACAGTCATGTTTTAACATTTCCTACAAGAATTCAGAAAATCTGACGAGTTTCAATGGGTGTTCTTAAATGTCAAGACAACTGAAAATAAGGTGTTTTTTTTAATTGACACAATGCAAAGTCATCAAGAAGGTGAAACAGGCTCCCACTCATGTCTGGAGCTGTTTTTCTTTCCTGGCCAGCTTAGCAAAGCAAGAGGATGGATTCATAGTTCCCGCTTGACTTGGTGATTATAGTCCTGCAGGACATTGTAAAAGGAGCTGGCAGGAGCCTGGTATGGAGACGCATGCTTGAGCATTGGCTATCCCAACATTCAGTATTGCTTGCAAATGGGTCCCAGGTCAGGACAAGAAATCATGCTTTTGTATATGTAGCCTAAAGACCCTGTTTATCTATTATTGGGGAGCTTTTACAGATATTTCTTAAAGCAATATGTTTTGGGGTTTTTGTTGTTGTTGTTTTTTGCTTAAAGGGAATTCACAGTGTTTCTCAGTTCTCTCACATGCATTTCAAAGAAAACATAACCCTACTGCATTTATTTATTTATTTGCAGGAGATAGTGCTGAACTGTGAGATCTGAAGATTCTATATTGCACATGAAGAAGTAGAGGCAGGCTATCTCATCCATGCCAGGTTTATGTTAATCTCCCGGAAAACTGCTGTGTTTACTTCCCTTTCATGCCATCTCTACAGTTATTCATCCCTTGTATAATTTTTGCTAAAGTATCAATAAAATATTTTACAACGGATGCATGGCTGAAAAGCTTTTATTTCTATTTACAAAAAAATGAGCTCACACACTAAACAGTCTGAAAATCCTCAGCCATGAAATAGGTTTCTGAATTTTAAAAACATTTAAAGAAAGCATGCGACTCAAAAAATTCAGAAGGGTAAAAATCACTTGGCGCCCGGGAGAAGGGAGATCTGTTTGAAGGCTACACACTCATCATTCGAGGTGCGATACTCATCGACATCAGTTCCTGGAAAAGGAGTTTGCACGCGTACGGCATTCTAACCAGAGAAATCTGAAAAAAAGGTTGACAAATATTAGTAAAAAATGTATTTTTCAATATTTAGGCACCAACCTCCCCTTTAAAACTCCCAGGGCAGCTCTCACAATAATTAAAGGAACAAATGCAGCAGGACTCAATGTTGAATATCTGAAAAAAGCAACAGAAACGGGATGCTAAATCCTCAGAAGAACTGGGAAAAAACAGCTTCAGCGACATGCTGGAAAGCATGGGCAAATTTTTGAAAAGTGTTTGCCTGGTGCTGGGATGATGAAGTCAGCAGCACCAGGCAAGCATCCCTTAGGAAGGCAATCTATGTACATGGTGCCACCTGTGAGACAGGGGGTGGTGGCTGGGTGTGAAAGCTAACTTCAAGAGTGGGGCGATGTCTCCGATGGGCAGGCACATGTGGCAGAGGACAGTCCTTCAGATATCAGGCTCCCAAGCCCTTTGAATTGCATCTGGATCACATACGGCAACATGCTGTAGGCATCTAATATGGAGCTTACCAAGGAGCAGTGGCCAGGTTCTGTCTGCCCAGGAAGGGCTGCAGCTACTGCCCCAGGCTTAAGCCTTAGGGGATATAAGGCAATGCATGCTTCAGATTCCACTTGGACCACCAGAGAGTGCTGGTTCTGTCAGCAACCACTGGTTGCAAATCCTGATTCCTTATAGGCTACTATCCAGTATCCAAAACTGGCAGTGATCTACCACACCCTCCCATTGTCATTCTTCAGGAAGCCTTCCCTTCTCCCGTGCCTCTGAAGTCATTTAAGGTTATGAAATAAACATATAAAGGGATCTTTATTTCACAGAAATAATAATAATTAATTGTTGTTGTTGTTGTTGTTGTTGTTGTATTTATACCACGCCCATCTGGCTGGGTTTCCCCAGCCACTCTGGGCGGCTTCCAACAGAATATTAAAATACAATAGTCTATTAAAACATTAAAAGCTTCCCTAAACAGGGCTGCCTTCAGATGTCTTCTAAAAGTCTGGTTGTAGTTTTTCTCTTTGACATCTGTATACATGCATACAGATACAGTAGTTATGTTTGGATATCATCATGACAGATCCAAACAGTTACTAGATGGACAAGTAACAAACAAGTGAGAAAAGTCAAACTATAGCCTGCCTTAGGGGAATGCAACCCTATCTAGAAGAGGCTGAACACCACATCCTGCTCTCGTAATTTCTATCGCATCTCAGCTGAGCTACAATGGATTGGCCCTCACTCAGCACACTACTGATAACTTCTGCATTGCCTTGCTTCAATTTGGTGTGATGCAGAGTTGGGAGCCAGCAGTCAAGCATAGGGAAGCTGTGACCCTCCAACTAATGTAGGGCTACAGCTGCCAGTTGGGACCCAACTACAATCAGGAGCCCAACATCTGGAGGGCCAAAAGTTCCCCACCCCTGCACTAAGCAAACCCACCCAATGGACGGAATGCATCTCAAAACAAGGAAAGGTCCAAGTTAAGTTCTAAAATCTAACCTAGTACCTTAGGCGATGAGCATCCTACACACGGTGGAACCGCAAGACATTCTTTGCACTGCTATGCTGCCCTGGGTTTCCCATGACCCTTATTAAACCCAGATGTAAGGCAATCGTGTGGAACAATGTAGTGAATAAGGGGTTTGCAGACAGCACAAAACAGACAGGGAAGGTTTGGGCGGAAGCAACAGATTTTGCAGAGGGTTTCGAAATGGCAGAAGCCCTGAAGGTGGGACCCAAAAGGATGAGAAAGGATTAAGCAGTGCTGTATGCAGACTCTAAGGAGGGTGAGAGAGAAACAGGTATCTTTCCACATACCTGTGTCTTATTACGGCAGCCTCTGCACTCGTAGGTGTGTGTCCTGGTGTTTGCTATTGCCATTAAGCCGCACAGGTTGCACACGTGAACCTGATATGGGTCTGATGCCTCAAACAATCTCTCTCGTAAGAACTGTGCTGCGCCGTGAGCAATCTGACAGTCTCTCTCCATTTCTCCAAAACGAAGGCCACCGTCACTTTTGGGGGGGGGAGGGGAAAGAGAGAAACAAGCTTGTTTAATTCCACATTTTTCTAAGCCAGAAGGCTAAGTTATACCCACACTGCCCTAAATACAATAAACTACTGGGGCAGAATCTAAGTGGACTGCCAAAAATAACCAAATCCAACTTTCTGGAGGAAGTTAAGAAATGAGGATTATTTTTTTTACGGAAGATGCTAAAAAAATGGTTGGGATTTTCTCAGGCTATCTGTGCTATGCATGAATGTCGTCTATGCAGGAAACAGCACAGGGTGAAATCAAAAAGACATTCAGCAAAGATAAGATTCTGGATTGTAAGAAGTTCAGACAACCCAGTTCCCTGAGCTTTCAAAGCAATATTCTAGCCCTGATGTGAGTATATGCGTGAAAAATCTGTGGGCAAAGCTTGGGGGAAATTTCAGAAACTAAAAACATTGCTAAATGAGATTTCCAGAGGTGAGGGATGGGGTTTCTGTGCCCTTTGGATCTCATTGGCTTCTCCTGTGACGAGTAGGATATATTATGCAAAGTTGCAAAACCTGAAGAATTAAAACAATGCTAAGTAAGTCGCGTCACCATACTTAATTTAAAGGTTGCAGAATTCAGCTTTTCTTGACACAGTGTTCGTGTTAACTTTTACGTAGGAGGGGAAATAGTGCAAAGCACGTCAAGGTCATAGGCTGCTTTACATGCAAACCAATTTAAGATTTATCTGCAAATGTTTTCTGCCCACAGAAAGTGACAATAACCAGCCAGGGTGCACCTATGCAACCTCCTTTCCAAAGACTTACAAGTCAGTCCACAAAAATGACTAACCCACCAAAAAAAATTTCCAAGCCCACCTCTACCAATGTCATTTGATTGTGTGAAAGAACAAGCCCTCTTACATTTTAGACAAGAGTCTGCGCCTGGCCACCTGCGAGGGATTCACGCTTACACCACAGGCAACTGAGAAAATGGCCTGTCATTTCATTCTAGACACCTGAGCCCATCTCCCTCCTCAGATGATGGTTTTCGAAAGGCAAGAATTACAAACAGACCCTTCATTGCTCCGGACAACATGTCATTAAGGCGCACATCTATTTCTTACCGGGATCGACCTTCCATAGGCTGCCTATTAAGGATCTGAATTGGCCCTCTTGCACGGGAATGGATTTTGTCATCTACCATGTGTTTTAACCGCTGGTAGTAAGTAGGGCCGATAAAGATCTGCGATGTGATTTTGCGGCCAGTGAAGCCATTGTACAAAACCTGGAGGGAAAGAACGAGACTTTGTGAACACCAAATCATAGGCGGCAGCACGGTTGAGCTCCTGTTGCCACTCAAGACATGACGTACCTCATTTCCCCTTAGATGGTAGCCATAGTCAGACAGCAAGTTAGAAATCTTCTGCACGTTGACTGCATCATTGAAAGGTGTGGCATCACCGATTTCTCCTTTATTTGCTGATACCTAAAAAGGGGGGGGGCAGGAAGTTTAACAGAGTGCGGGCAGCTCCCAATTTATGCAGGGGTTACACTCCAAGGCACAGCTTCTTTAAGTGAAATCTGACATATTTGAAACACCATCGAAAAAGCCTGCAAACACCCCGCCCTGCCGCTTTTTTGTGACTTTTCACGTCACTTCAATATTCCCCAGTTCTTACCTTCCCTTGCAGACATTCAATCAAGTGACCAATGGTCATACGTGAAGGGATGGCATGAGGATTGATGATTATATCGGGGGTGATACCTTCGCAGGTGAAAGGCATGTCCTAGACAGGAAAGGAAAAGGCCACTTATAGCTGCTTTCTGTAAACATTTTATATATGTATACAGTCGTACCTTGGATCTCAAATGCCTTGCGACTCTTAATGTTTTGGTTCCTGAATGCAGCAAACCTGGAAGTGAGTGTTCCGGTTTGCGAATGTTTTTTGGAAGCTGAACGTCCGACGCGGCTTCCACAGTTTACAATTGAGTGCAGGAAGCTCCTGCAGCCAATTGGAAACTGTGTCTTGGTTTTCAAAAGCTGAACGGGCTTCTGGAATGGATTCTGTTCGAGAACCAAGGTACGACTGTATATAATTCTGGTTAATGCACATTTACTTGCTGTGAATCAACTGCTTTTTTGTACAGTGCACCAGGATTCTTAGGCAAGCTGTAAAAATGGTTTTGTTCCACCAGGCTTTCAATCTGTTCTGAATTTCCGCTGCTGTCCAGCTGTGCACTGACAATTCTGTTTTATGAACACTCAGTTTTTATCTTAAGTAACGCTACATAGGGTTGCCCTTGAACATGATCCAGAAGTTTTTTATCTAGCTCAGAATTCTGCTGCCCAACACCTTTGACAGTGACTTGCTACAGGAAGCAAATTAAATTATCGTTTTTCAGCTGCACAGGCTTCCTGTGTATTTTTAAGAGCCAGTTACAGAGCCCCTAAATGGCCGAGGCCTAATGTCCTTGCCTCCTTTCATACAAACATTCCTGCCCCCAAAGGAATGTTTGATCTGTGTAGGGCCTTCTCTGTACTGCCACGGTTATAGAACGCTTTCCCCAGAGAGGCTCACAAAGAACTTGATTGGTCAAGCTTTTGGTTGCTTGTTGAACACCATAATTGTTGGCATCCGTCTGTCTCGAGAGACAATGGAATGTGCCTGTGGGGGTGATGTCAAACCACTGCATTAGCAGCACCAAAGTGATTTCTCCAGGGTGCAAGCCTGGGCAATGTGTATGGAGATCCTGGGTTGCCTAGATTACAAGACCTCCATCTCGGCCTCACCGATGTGGTCCAAAGGAAAGCAGAGCAATACATTTGGCACAAGCTTGGCTGCAAGAGTTGCAAAACGGAGGCATACAAGGTGCCAACCAACCATCCTAGGTACTCCACTCTGGGAGAGAGAAAATAGCTAAGGAGTAAACCTTACACAAATCCAAAGATATCCCAGAAGGCAGTAGAGATTTAGGAGCAGAGTTTTCCTTCTCCTAGATGAGTGACCTTCTCAGGTTGAAGACCAACATTTTGAAATTATGATACATTAAGATCAGCAGAAGGGACCCTCTTGGTAGTTCCACCCCCCTCAGAAGCTAGGGGTGGTGGTGGTCTGGGAAAAAGCATACCCTGAGGCAACCCCTGAGTTGAAGAACAGAGGTATGCCTGACACCTTCACTAATAACAGTTAATGAACACTGAAGATACACTGTATTTTCCGTGTATAAGACGCCCCCATGTATAAGATGACCCCTATTTTTTTAACCCAAACTTAATTTTAAAATGTTGTTGAGGGTTTTTTTGGAGGTTGTTAAGCTTTTTGGGGGGGGAGATCACCCTTGAATTGTTTTTCTTTTGTGGGGGTCACTGCTGCCAATCGCTCGCTCGCTCAACATACCTTATTTTTCTATGTATAAGATGACCCCCAATTCTGGCCTAATTTTTTTAAAGCAAAAAACAGTCTCTTACAGAGAATAATACAGTACGTCTCCACCATGGCCTTTGAAGCTTGCAGTGTGTATTTTTAGGACCTGCCATACACTTGTAATTGTAATTTGATTTAAACGGCTGTATTTTAAATTGTTATGACTTGCTCTTCAACTTTAGGGTGAAAGGCAGGTAATAAATCAAAATAATGACAATAGCTTCAAATACAGATTTCTAAGCATGTGTCTCCCTTGCATCAAAAAAACAGGCTGCTTTTACCTCTTGTCTGTACTGGATACCACAGGTACCTTTCTGCCCATGTCTGCTGGCAAACTTATCTCCAATTTGTGGGATTCTCACAGAGCGCACCTGGAGATAAAGAGAACAGTCGGTTACTCCAGAATTATGGCTTTATCATTAGCAAATAATCACGCATAACTCCTACGCTTACCCTAATTTTACAAAACTTGTATCCCTCCTGGTTCAAGGTAACCATGACCTGATCCACAATGCCCGTTTCGCTCGTGCGTAAGAAAGTGCTGCAGTCTCTCTTGGTGTAACGGCGGTTGGTGCTCTCCAGCTCGTCTTCGTTCTCGGGCAAAGTTACCGTCTTGCCGATGATGACGTCATCTCCCGAGACGCGCACGCCGGGTGCAATCAAGCCATCGTCGTCCAGTTTGTCATAGATGGCGTGCCTCATCCCTGGGGAAAACAAATGCACAACTTGCAACTCACCTACCTGAACACAAGCATACCAGCACATCAATGGCTTACAAAATCATTCCCCAACCCCAGTGATTTATACACACGCACGCGCACACACACACACACACAAAGATAGGTGCCAGTACTCACCATGAAGTTGTTAGAGCAAGTGCCACACTTTTTAACAACAAAAAGAGGTGCTGGTACTGCACACCTTTGAGTACCCCCTGGAAAAAAGCACTGCCCCCACCCCAATTTTGGCTTCCTGCATGGTAAAAATATACGGCTGGTTGGCTAAATCACACACAGCGCATGGCTGACCTTGGTTCTCTGCAATTTCAAGTAAGCCCATAGCGCAATTCTTAAGTGTGGTTGTACTGAAGACCACCGAATGTTCTTAAGGTGACTGGGTGGCCTTTGAGTTCAGCCTCGTCCTTTGAGGCCATGATCCAGCAAAGCCAGATGCATGCAGGGGAAAGAACCAGACATACTAATGGGGGGGCCCTGTCACAGCCAGCACTGTCATTGTTATTTAGTTATGTTGCTGAACAGCTAGGCTAATGGGGTAAGTTGTGCTAAGTTAAATTTTTAACATTTATGCTAAAGGGGGGGGGGGGCTGCAACTCATCTGTTTCACACAAATTTGTGATCTCAAAGGAACCATCCCTAGGAAGCATTTAATCCGTGTGAAGTGTATTTGCATTGCCCATCACACCAGTGCAATACAAACCCAGGTTAACAAGTTTAAAAATTTAAAGACTACCTGCAAAAGCATTGCAAAATGTGTGAATGTTAAAATGATGCAGGATATAAAGATAATATGGCATTAGTGATACAATGGAAAGGAATATGTAAAAATGTTTCATAAGACTAAGGGTAAAGACAGAATAATATTATGTCAAATTTAAATAAATTGATATAAAGGGAAAAATTGGAGACATAATAGTTGAAACGTATAACACAAAATAAGATTTGAAAGAGGGGGAAGCACTGCTGAACAAGATTGTGTAAAGGGGAACACAGAAAAGGGAGATGTGAGGGAGTCTGGAAGGAGGGTTAAGAAAATAATAAGTAAGAAATTGGCTTTTTATCTTTTTTTTTTCTTTAATGTCTTTTTTCTTTTTTGTGTGTGTGTTTTACTGTATTTTTCTGTTTTTTAAGTGATTGGGATGGTGTTTTTCTTTTCTTTTTTTCTTTTTTCGTTTAGACTGTGAAGTTCATTTTACTGTTTAAAACCTTAATAAATATCTTTTAAAAAAAAAAAAAAATCTAATTGTCGTTACAAGGGATAACATACAAAAAACAACAAGCCAGTAGTTCCTTTCCCTGCAAGAGAACGTGCGAGAACATAAGGGGAAGCTGCATTGCTCTTTTTGATTTATAAAGGCAGAGAGGAATCAAAGTTTGGAGCAGCAACCTGTCGGCCTAGTTCTCAAGAACCCCTGTTTATTCTTACCTTGACACGTTTCACGAGTAGGTTTCTCAAACACTTCCTCTTGGTCAAATCCTTTCTTGGACTCTTGCTCTTTGTAAGAACGATAGAATACAGATCTGAAGGGGGGGGGGGGAATGAAAAAGGCCTCAAATCCAAACCCAAGACCACTCTTCCAATTCAGGCAATGTTTCAAACAGACACGCTACAGGGCATGCCTCAGTCAAGAGTAGGATGCAATACAGAGGGAAACAGCTGAAGCAGTCCTATTAAGAGTCGGCAACTAGAAGCCCCTTGGCTAAATCCACCCCACAATTAGAAATGAAAGGTATGGAAAACAAAATGTATTGTTAGGTCAGTTGGGGTGGGGCAGAGGTTGCAATAAAAGCCTACCATCCCTTACAGCCTTCTCCAAGAGGTTATTTCAAGAAAACTAGCTGCCGACAAGGGACTTCCAGGGAACTTATTGATTTAAGGCAATGGCACAAGAGACATTTCCCTGCTGAGAATTGCAAAGGCCTCCTGGCACTGGGAAAATGAACTCTCCTCCTCAAGAAGTACCAAGCACATTTTTGATGCAAGCCTTCATCATTAAAAACATTCAGCCAACCAGCAATCTGCCCTCACACAATACGGCCTGCATGAAAACATAAAGGTCAACGTGACAACTTCACATGTTTTCACCCATCAGTTATCTGCCTACTGCGGTGGTTTTTGAACCGTGATCTGGAACATTCTGGGCTTCCTTTTAAGTATATATGAGGGGAAAGTTGCAGAAGCAGATTACTGCCCATGATAGACATCTTGCATGCCACTGCTGATTTAGGGGAGAGCTGAACACCATCTTCTGAGGCACACTCTAACCTCTGCTTAGCGAGACCTAACAAATCTGGTCAGCATCCCTCATGTCCCAAGACTGCCTGCCAGGATATACCACTGCAGCATCAGCCGCGCAGGGAGGCCTGTGTGTACACACAATTGGCAAGTGGTCCTTGGCAGATCCATTCAAAAACTGTTCTCTGGAGGTGTAAAGTCTGAAAGCCACTGTCCTATTGCAATTACACTTCCCATGCATGAAACTGCAGAACACCACTTGAGTTAATTACGGTCGTACCTTGGTTGATGAATGCCTTACGAGTCAAACGTTTTAGCTCCCGAATGGAGCAAACCCGGAAGTGAGTGTTCCGGTTTGGAAACGTACTCTGGAACCCGAAGCTTACGCAGCTTCCAATTTGTCTGCAGGAGCATCCTGCAGACAATCGGAAGCCTCACCTTGGTTTCCGAATGTTTTGGAAGTCAAACGGACTTCCGGAATGGATTCTGTTCGACTTCCGAGGTACGACTGAAATTAGATTTATATACCACCCCTTCATGGTACGATCTCAGGGTGGTTCACAGGATAAAATTCAGTATAAAAACAAGTAAATAATTAAAACAAAAGAGCAAAATATTAACACACACACCCTTCCCACAAACACATTTAAAAGGCTACAGAATATTAACCAGCCAAAGGCCTGATTGAAGAGGAATATTTTCGTTTGGCACCTAAGAATATATAATGAAGGTGCCAGGCAAATGTCCCTGGGGAGAACATTTCACAAATGGGGAGCCACTACAGAGAAGGCCCGTTCTCATGTTGCCACCCTCGGGACGTCTCGAGGAGGAGGCAAATAAAGGAGGGCCTTGGAAGATGATCTCAAGGTCTGGGCGGTTTATATAGGGAGAGGCGATCCTTGAGATATTTATCCTAAAGGACTGCCTCATACAGAAGTCTAAGTCAAGTAGGTCAGACCTGAAGAAGCCCCTATCGACTGCCGAACGGTTCATGATGACAGAGTCTTCTTGGTTATATCCAGTATATGAAGCTATGGCCACAATAGAGTTGATGCCTGTAGGAGAGATTCAAGAGCACGACTCGGTCATCACACATCATTCCTTCTCCGTCTTGTATTGTAATCAATTGGCATTTCTATTATCATGTACCCAGAAACAAGAATGTCAATACAAAATACAAGCCCATGGCAGCTGTGTGGAAGTGATTTCTTAAACCTCTCTAGTGACTCCTTGTGGTGAATCCTGGCAATGCTGTTATGTAACAGGAACCTCATTTTGGTGAGGTGCAGGCATTTCAAGCCAAGTATTTTGTTTGTAGCGGCCACTCAAATGTTCCTCCTGCCCATCTGCAACTGCTTTCCGCTCACTACATCCAGTGCAAGTGAACGAACAATTATGCCTGTGCTCTTCTCAGGAGGTGGTCCATTGTGAGCCTAATAATCCGTGTTTCTGGTCTGGCTAAGCAGGGTACAGCTGCAATTCTAGAAATACCTTGCGCTTGCTGAAAAGCTGGGAAACCACCACCTTGGTGGGATGCAATAAGGAAAGTACAAGCAAGGAGAAGCAAAAACTAATGCTCAAAAGTATGGGCCTGAACAAGAAAAATTATCTTGAGGAATGCTCCTAAGGAGCACTGATATCAGTTGGCTTCATGGCTACGCAATAGCTAAAGAGCACTCTGACCCAACATGCGTACTGGGTATAGCACACCCCACACCTAGGGAATAGCCCGCCCCCCCCAGTTGTTTTATATTGCGTTCTGACCGTAGGTGGAAGTGTAGTTTTCATGTCAGAGCAAATTGACATGAAAACATCGGAAACATGTTGCGAAACTGGGAAGGAGAAAACCCACCACCTCTTTGCGAGACAGTTCGCAAAGGACTATCCTCTTCCACCAGCCGAGGCAAATCTTCCTGCTGCAGCAGGAAATTGGGCTCTGTCACTGCCAAACTGCTTTGGCCCCACTCGGGTAAGGGCCAAGGGGCCGTCTTATCTCTCAAAGTGTCCCTCCCCGTGATCAGGGTTCCGAGTACTAAATTTCAGAAGCAGTGCAAAGAAGTTTCAGAAGAGGACCTTGTAAACATACCTGCCGGCAACTCTCTGAATCGCAGGTATTCCATAGAGCGGGTTGTCACAAGGGGTTTCTGAGGATAATACAGGACATGGGCAAGGGTATCCATACGGACATGGAAGTTGGTAATGTAAACGCCCATAGCCTGTTTCCCCATAGCAGACTGGTATGTGTTCCTAGGAGACTATGAAGGTAAAAGAAGATAATTAAGATGGAAAACATCACTGCAGGTTTTAAAAAAATATTTGCACACACAAGCGGATCTTACATATTCTGCCATGGTCCAGTTATAAAACTTTTTACTGTCTACCTTATAGCAAATTCTACAAACCTGGTTGTGATCAGGAAACGGGATAATCGATGCGCAGACTCCTAGGATCATGGATGGGTGAATCTCACAGTGGGTGTAGGTTGAACAGTAGGCAACGCCTTTCTCCTGCAAGTCATCTGGAGTCATGGCCAGCATGACAGTCTCCTCTTCTAGGGTGTCAATGTATTCTACTACACCACTGGCCACCAGATCCTGCCAGCTTTAAAAAAGAAAAAAAAAAGGCCTCGATTATTTTAGGTCCAAATATCTGATTTTATTTAAGTGAGATGGGCGCACAACCCTAGAGTCGGACACGACTGGCCTGTACGGGCAGGGGTACCTTTACCTATCTGATTTTATATCAAGCAGGTGTTGTCCATTTGCAACTGGTGAACTTAGAATCCTAGAGTTGGAAAAGACCCTGAGGCTCATCTAGTTGGGAATATGCAGCCATCCCATACAGGGATCAACCTTGCAAACCTCGGCATTATCAGCACCACACTCTACCCAACAGAGCTATCCAGTTTTCATTTAATGCAACTGCAAATCTTTCAGCACCTTCAGGACTTGGAATAGATGAGCAGCGTCGATGCAATTTTGAAGCCCTTATGCCCATTTACACGGGATGCTGTAACACACGATCGACTCCGCCAGAAGCACTAATTTGGTAACGGATGTTCACTGGCAAATAATCTTTTCAGCTGGTGTGCTACAGCATATTGCCTCCTCCACCATGAACAGCACCGTTTCACAAATGCTGGTGGCGAAGCACGAGACATGCGCACTGTCCCTTAAGAGAAATGCGATAGGAATAGAAGCACTGTGCAAAGTTTCCCACCTGTAGTTGTTATATTCACGCTCTTTCAGCTGGTCGATATGCCTCTTCTTCAGCAGCAGCTTTTGCTTTTCCACAATTAGAAGTGGGCGGCAAATCCTGCCAGCATCGGTGTAAATGCGAATTTCCCGCTCCCTGATATCCCTGATCATGGACACCTATATGAGAAAGCATAATGCTCAGAAACAATGGTAGGAGAATGGCAAATGTTTAGCATAGCCTATGCCAACCTGATACTCCCAAGATGTTTTAAACTACAATTCCCATCAGCCCCAGACAGCTCAACCAATGATCAGGGATGATGGGAACTGAAGAGCAAAAGATCTGGAGGGTACCAGGTTGTGGAGAAGCGATTTATTACATGCAAAAGAGTGCCTGAACTGGCCATTTTGAATTTTAAACGGATTCAGCAAGCCAGGTCCAACGCTATTAACAATCGCTACCTGAAATATAGCAGCAAGTCAATGAATATTCCAGTTATTGCGTTCCACTTGGTAGAGCAATATTATGGCCCAATATCTACCTCCGACACAATGATGTCCATCTGACGCCGCAGTTTCCTTAGTGTGTTCATGAGCTGCTCCGGGTCCTTGTGTATCCCAACCCAACAGCCGTTCACAAAGATCTTTGTAGCGCTTCAGAAAAGAAGAAAAGGGTTTTGAGAACGTTGTCCTAGATTGAACCATATGGACGTTATCAATACTGAAACATCATTTTCACACTTACTCTGCAATAGCTGCTGGAGAGATTTCTTCTAAGTTTTCCATACTCCATTCTTCTAAAAATTCCAGAATTGGGGATGGCTGAGACCCCACAGAGATATATGCCATTAGGGCTAGGTTCTTCACAAGCCCCACAGCATGACCCTAAGGACACATGGGAGTCGGTTATTTTTTACACCGGCATCTCTTTAAGACCATGTGCAGATTTCATGAAATTCCTAAGGCACAAAAGTTCTGAATCGAAAGCTTTCTTTATGGACATGTTCACATCAACCCTTTCCGCTGAGAAATTCTGCAGCACCCAGGTCTCCCCAAAGAGCCACGGTATTCTGAGGCATGTATAAACTAAGGATAGGTATCAAACCTGCCTAGCGCTCCACTGTGCAAATGAGAAGACTGAACATAGGACTCTCCTGTTTTCAGACAGGGGACTTTCACAACCCTACCTGGAGATAACAGAAGCTGGACCCGAGACCTTCTGAATGAAAAAGCATGTGCTGTTGTTATATTTGTAACCTGCCTATCTGGCTGGGTTTCCCCAGCCACTCTGGGCGGCTTCCAACACATATAAAACATAATACTGTAAAACATCAAACATTAAAAACTTCCCAATACAGGGCTGCCTTCAGAGGTCTTCTAAAATTCGTGCAGTTGTCTATCTCCTTGACATCTGATGGGAGGGCGTTACACAAGGTGGGTGCCACTGCCGAGAAGGCCCTCTGCCTGGTTCCCTGTAACTTCCCTTCTGGCAATGAGGGAACCCCCAGAAGGCCCTCTGTGCTGGATCTGTGTCTGGGCTGGACGATGGGGGTGGTGACGCTCCTTCAGGCCAAGGCAGTTTAGAGCTTTAAAGGTCAGCACCAACACTTTGAATTGTTCTTGGGAACATACTGGGAGCCTAATAAGCTTATGAGAAGCACAAGGGCTTCCTAAATCGCTTTCCCCTAAACCACCGGCTTTATCAAATTTCTTTATGAAGTCTAAATATGAAACCAACTGCCATTGCAAAGAAAGACATAGATGATAAACACTGAAGCACATGGGCACACGGAATGCTTTGTTTTCAATCCTATCTCCGCATTACCTCTGGTGTTTCAGCAGGACAAATCATTCCCCACAAGGTGTTGTGCAGTTGCCTGGGCTTTGCTAGCTTGCCATCTCTGCCAATAGGGGAATTCAAACGACGTAAGTGGGAAAGTGTAGATGCAAAGGTGAGACGGTTCAATACCTTCAGAGGTGCAACAAGAGGACATTTTTAGGCTTCCTCGTGAAATCCAGGAATATACCACATATCAATACTGCCAAGGGCTAAATATCCAGTTACATAAATTGAAAGTTACATAGAATCCTAGAGTTGGAAGGGACCCTGAGGATCATCTAGTCCAACCCCTGCAATGCAGAAACGTGCAGCTGCCCTGTATGGGAATCAAACCTGCAACCTTGGCATTATCAGCACCATGCTCTAACCAACTGAGTTATCGTACAGTTAATGAACATTCAATTACAATATTTAGCGTGACTCCAGCATGGCAATTTACTAATAATTCAATTCAGATCTGGCAAGCAGCCAGGGTGCATTTGACGCTACAGTAAAGCAAGTGTGGATCTAGAAGGAGCACGGTGGAAGAGTGAGATCTGCTCCCTTGGTGTCCTCAACCTTTCTCTTAGCTCTCATGCCCAAAATGTCATATTCCCTTTGCTCACAACCCATAGCCACCCACAACTGCTCTCTTGCAGAAAACAGAACTTGTCCTCTCAGGTCAAGGCCCCATATGACCTTCCAACTGTTTCACTTTGATTCCTTAAGGCCAAGGGCGAAGAAGGACCAAAAAAAGTCAAACAAGGCAGATTTCAGTGAGACCCCTAAAATAATCTGATCAAGTTGGAGGGGTTCAGATATGAATGGCATGTTTACCTGCAACACACACAGCCTCATGAACACTTACTTGAGATACTCCAGCTCTGGCCTGGTGAGCTTTCTTCTGGTCTCCCCAGTTCCCTGTAGCTAATGAGTATTTCAAGCCATCCGATATAATCCTGGTTTTAATGGCCAGCTCCAAGTTAAAATCTTTCCCTCTGTCAATAAATTTTTGTGCATATATTCTAACTTCTTTCAGCAGGTTCTTAAACATTCTGTAGAAAAAGAAATCAGAAAAAAATCAGTTGTAGGGAGACGGGACCAGCTTTCCCCATAAAACATTTTGGAAAAAACCTTTGAACATTATCAGTGATAAATAACAATAAGAACTTGTTGCACTCACCCTCTGAACAGGAAAGCGAGCAGGGGGCCTGCAAGGTCAAGCCGCTTGTTGCCATAGTGATCTCTGTCGTCCAGCTCCCTTCTCCCTAAAGCTGCCAGGAGAAGCCTATGAACCATGTACCTAACAAAATATGCAGGTTATTTAACAGGAGTTGGGCATTCAGATTTCTGGGACAAAAAGAGGACATTAAGCTATTTTTAAATTACATCACACATTATCAACACATTATATACCTAAGACGTTTGGGAAAAATGAACTTGTAAATATTTCCTAAAATATTTGTTTTTATTATTTATTATAATAAATATTTATTATTATTTATTATGCTGATTTATTACTGTAATCAAGAATATTGCTACAGGCTTCTGTCTTCATTTTTTAACCCTCATCTAAATAATGTGCAAGTGAGTTCCCACAGGCAGACTGTGCATATTTACATACCCAAGAAAGTAAGCTTTTTTGGTTTCACAGAAGTCACTGACACCGACATGCGGAAGCATCTCTTTCTGCAAAACTTCTTTTGCATACTTGATTCTTTTCTCCTTGGTGACTCCTGGCTTTGCACCTCTTGAGCCGATGAAGTTCAGCGCCACATTCTGTTCCTGGATGACGAACGCTTCATCCAATGAAGGCTTAACCTACCATATATATTAAAAAGACGGTGTTGTCAGGGTTGAGGAGCTTCCTGAAGTCAGCATTAAAGTTAGATGTTAGATACAGTTGTACCGTGGATCTTGAACGCCTTGGCTCCCAAACAAATCGGCTCCTGAACAATCGAAACTCGGAAGTGAGTGTTCTGGTTTTCGAAAGTTCTTTTGGAGGCCGAATGTCTGACGGGGCTTCCACGGCCTCCGGTTGGCTGCAGGAGCTTCCTGCAGCCAATCAGAAGCCGTGCTTTGGTTTTCGAACATTTTGGAAGTCGAACGGACTTCCGGAATGGATTCCATTCTACTTCCAAGGTACGACTGTACTGGCAAGCAGACATTACAGAATTAGTTGGTAAAAGTAAAACTGAGTGCAACCAATTTTGCATGCTGGGTTTCATAACATAAGGTTTCTGAATATACGTGTAGCTCTATGTCACAGATCAATATAAAAAAATCAAGATATTACCATTTCCATCATCTCAGGATCTTCAAAGTCATAAATTATATGTTCCAGTATATCTCTGTCAGACACAAAACCAAGTGCGCGGAAAACGATAATAATGGGGACTTCCTGCTTGATGTAGGGCAAAGTTGCCACAATACGTTGACCTATGGCACTCTTCTTTGCACCCTGGATATAGAAACAGATTTTCAATGCATTTGTCTTCAAAGAGCAAATATTTATTAGTTTATTCATTTCAAATATATTGTTTTCAGCAAAGGCTAAAGCCCATACGATCCAGAACAGGATACATTTCAAAAACCTCTTTACTCCAATGGTACAAACCATTGCTGCAATACTAAGGTTTACATCCTTTCTAATTGATCCTTCAGAACTATGAACAGGTGACTCAATAACTTGAAAAGCCCACAGTTAAAGAACGCTGCAACTAGTTCTGTAAGCCCAATGGGATTTTGGACATGATTATTGAACAGACCCTTATGTTGTGTAGAAAACTGCTTTTGGAATGATTTTTAAAGCAGTTTCTGATAAGGAATTGAAAAATAAATTTTTTATACACACACACAAGAAAGGAGCCAAAATTCCACTGAGCATGTGCAAGGACCACAAAACAATTATTTTAAAAAATTATCACACATTGGGCTGTAAATACAAAGTACTTTGGGACGAATTAAGTTCAATAACATTTTTTTTTCTTGTTAAAATTAATGGGCCTCTCAGATGCTAACCATGTTTATTTGGCAAACCCCTGCAATTTAAATGCTGCTTAATTCCAAGTAAACATGACTAGGACTGGTCTGTAGATCAAAATGCAAACTCAAATTCTCATTCCTGTTTCCCTAATTCTGAGGAGGAACTCCACCACTCGTCTCCTTCCCAATGTGCAAACAAAAGTTCACCATCAAGGTGGGAAGGGGGAGGACGGAAGAGGTACAGGGTAATGCAAGACTGTAGATGTATATGTACAATTCACGGATGGTCAGAACGTTTAGCTGCCAAAAAGAAAGAGTTTCAGATGACCACTGGTTGCTAGTATTAAACTAACTGGCGGGGGGGGGGGGGGAGAAACAGGAGAGAAACCCACTGCCTTGCCAAACACAACAGAGGATAGGAGCGAGTCATAAGAACATTTGTAGTTTGCTTGACAGTTGCTTATGTCTTCTTAAGGGGCTCCACTTTCGGAACCACAGCCATTAAGCAGACTTCTTACCCTCTTGCAATCCCAAGATTTAAGCCAAATTGCTTACCTGGCCGCCTCTGGCCAGCATGCTGACCCAAATCGTACTTGTGGGCCGAGAAGAATTTTCCAGGCAAGACCTGCACTCTCCGGTGTAGGCGTATTTGGAATCTTTCTTTGCAAACACATATACGGTATTTGTAGCCATCTTCTCTTGAGCAATCAGAACCTGTTTGGGGAATGAGCAAGAACAAAGACGTAGCTCGTTTTAAGAGTCCACTTTTGTAACATTAACGTTGGCTGTCATTGTTCTTCATCTAAGATATGCATGCCTTAAGAGATCTCTGAGCTGGAGACTAGCGGAAGGAATTACGATAAAGCAAATGTAACACATGACATTGGACCTGGATTCAGGTAGGTAGCCATGTTTGTCTGGTGCAGACAAAATAAAAGAATAAAAAATTGTCCAGTAGCACCTTAGAGGCCAACTAAATTTGTTCTGGGTATAAACATTCGTGGGCATGCACACTTCTTCAGATACCCTACTTCAGGTATCTGAAGAAGTATGTATGCACATGAAAGCTTATACCCAGAACAAACGTAGCTGGTCTCTAAGGTGCTACTGGACAATTTTTTATTTTTTATTACTTATTTCAAGGAGACCTGGGCTCTCTCTATTCAGCAATGAAGCATTCACCATGTGCCCCCCCCAAAGGTAAACAAAATCAACCCCATTAGATTACAATCAACTATTAGATTACAAGAAAGGAGGTCTATGGGACTTCATTCTTGACATTTCTTACATATAATAAAAGGGTAAGGTTGTCGACATGCAGCAGTTCATTTGACCACTGACAGGTGGCACTGTGAACTACACCATGACAACCGCCTTCTGAAAGCTGCTGGACCACTGCAGCAGCGTTGGAGGGTGAGGAGAAGGGCAGCAGAGGAAGGACTCTGGGGTGGGCAGCTCAGGTGAACCACAAAGGAACAGCTCTAAGGAGAGAGGGGTAGGTTTGGTGAGGTGCAACATGGGGATAATATCAACAGGAGGTAGATGGGGTTGGTGAGCAAAGATGAAGACGGGGTGAAGCTACCGTGTACCAAATGCATGGAATTTTCTGTGCAAGTCATTTTTTCATGTGAATTCCTAATTCTTACCTTTTCTGATCCATTAATAATGAAATAGCCACCAGGGTCAAGAGGGCATTCGTTCAGCTCACAAAGATCACGGTCCGTTAAGCCATTTAATAAGCAGTAGGTGGATCGCAGCATGATAGGAATTTTGCCTATGAAAGTTTTCTGATGCTGCGTCTGCAACTGGTCCTCTCCTTCCTTAATAACTGTCTTAGTTATGTCCACATACAATGGAGCAGAATACCTTTGAAAGAGAAAATGCCATGTTTCAATGGGAAAAAAATAAATTTTAATTAAATATTAAAGAAACGTGAGTTTTTTTGCCAAGTATTTGGGAATTTGAACTAGAAATACCGGTAGCTCTACAAATTTAGCCCAGGTTTTTTTTGTGTGTACTATATTTCAGACATTGCTACTATTGAGGTTTCACCATATATCATCACTAATAACAGCAGTCGATATTGCTTACGTAAGGTTTCGCAGCCTGGCTTCATTTGGCATCATAGGTGATGGGGCACCATCTCTTTCCCAATGTGTAGGCTTGGAGAGGTAAATTTGCTCAAATTTCAAAAGGTAGCGTGGCTGAAAGTAACACAAGGCTTCATTTAGAAATTCTATACAATGAGAAGTGACAACTTTCATAGGACAGGATTTGGATTGCCTGACTTACACCTTACTTTGAATTATTATTATTAAAATTAACATGATAAGACTGGCTCTTACTGGCTCTTCCACTTCTCCTGTAGCGTGTTGAGCTTCTGCTTGCAGATCAATTGGTGGTGCATCTTCAACAATTCTCTGCACAGACATCTGAATGAATTCATCAAACGAATCTAGCTGCTGTCGGACCAGGCCTTTTTCATCAAAATAGGAACTTTGGAAGGTAATTTGTGAGAATGAACAATTTAGTTGACTGAATCTGTATAAGATCAAAACCAAGAATTCTGCAGTAAAAAGCAGATTGCCTTTATTTTTAGATTCCCGTGTGTATCATACCATCTAAAATGTTTAAGGAACTGGTATTAATTTAAAAATCTGCTGATGGGTTTTAATCAAATAATGCAAACAATTAATTGATAAAAAATTAAATCTTTAACTATCATTTGTATGAAAATTCAAGCTCTCTTACCTTTAATTCTCCTAGAACAACTCAGGAAATTTATCTCAGACTGAATACATTCTATAGGACAGAATGTTTTATGTCCCTTTGGACTGGAGGTAAGAGGGGAGGATCTTCGTTAAAAATCTGTAGCATAAGGAGGTTATGCTGGGGAAAGTGATCTTATACTGCATCATCCAGCCAAGTACTGTATATTCTGACTGGCAGCAGCTTTCCAAGGTCTCAAGCATAGGTCTTTCCCAATCCTGCTTTAACCAGAAAAGTGAGGGATGGAACCTGAGACCTTCTGCAAGAATAGCATTTGTTCCATGTTCAGTTACTGATCTATGGGAAGAATGAGCTTTTACTTTTTAGCTGCTTCTGGCAGAACAAACCAAAAGATGAAAAGAATGAGAATGTGACCAGAAAGGACCACCTGAAGGCAATTACGCTAACAAGTAAGCAACATCTGTGGGTCTGGAAAGTGGCTCTTGCCCATTCATACAATGCAGCAAGCATTCAGTGGCACCTTACTTGTAGATAAGCCTCAAGAGATTTAGGCACAGCTGCACTTGGTAGGAAAAAAATAGTAGAATAAAGATTGAAGGAAGTGAATGAAAAAAGTGATCAGACAGATGCTCAATATCAGGAGATTTGGGAGCATTCATTTCACGTGTATAGTGAAAGTCTAACCTTTAACACTATGTTTAGCAATAAAGTGATTTTTCAAAGAACAGAATAAAATAATTCTAAACACGTATGCCATATTCTTCTGAATTTCAGTGAGACTATAAAAAGTGTTTCAACTTTGGCTAAATCAGAACCGTTCTATTTTCCATTTGGAAAGTTACCTGATCACAATCCAGCATGCTTCCTGCCACAAATCTGGAGTGATTTCATCATCGTCTTCATCATATTGCATATCTGCAAAACAAATATTTTCACAAAATAGTATGTAGTTCCTTTTAAGAGTTTTCATCAAATGGCTCCTTTCTGAAAAGTGCTTATTTCCAAACTCCCTGACTGATAAACCCCAACTCCAGTCCTGCTCTGTGAGCCTTAGGGAGACTGAACCTGGTCTAAGGGTTTACTCTGGCATCCCTCCTGCACAACAGGTGTGTGTGTGTGTGTGTGTCTGTGTGGCAGAGATCTGCCTGAGATTCTGCAAGTGGTTCATGGCATATTCTACTTCCACTATCAGAGGCCTCTGCCTGCCACTTGCAGGGACTTTCACGTGGCACGCAGGTTCTGCTCGCCAGCTTCTCACAAACATATGGCTGGCCACCCCGAGAACAAGATGCTAGTCCATATGAACTTTTGGTCTGATCCAAATTGAGTCTTTCTAACGGATAACCCCTCAAAAAAACCCACAACATTATTATTAAGCAGGCTGAAGAGATGTCATAAGCCTTGATTCCTCTCCTCTAGAGTCACAGCTGGGATTACCTTTCAGAGCTAAGAAAGACATTAGACTCCTCGCCCTCCCTCAAGAAACCCCAACCGCCCCATAGACAGATGAAGGAACCCCCCCCCCCCCAGGTCTGCTTTCCCTGTGTGGGACCTCACCTTCATCCGCGTCATACATCTTGGCGAAGGCGACTCACAGAACGTCACTGAACCAAAATGCAGGAAACTGAGGGGACGGAAGGCGCGACCCGAACAGCGCGCGAGCTCCTTTCTGAGAGAAAGAACGACACGCAGCCGAAGAGTAGGAGCACTTGCTTAGGACTGCGCCTGCGCACAAGCTCTCATTCCAACCCCCTTGCCGGCGCGCGGCCACTTCCTTTCGGCCTCCAAAACGTCACTTCCGCTCGCGCTGCACTGCGCGCGCAATCTTCCTGGCCCCTCCCACCCTCTCTTCCGCCCTTCCCCAATATAGTTAAGAGGATGGGGGAATCTCTGAAGAGGTTTTGCGCCTGCGCAGAGGGCCCCATCGGCCTTTCAGATAAATTACAAGTCATAGAATGGTAGAGTTGGAAGGGATCCCAAGGGTCATCTAGTCCAACCCCCCCCCCCCGCAATGCAGGCACCTCAGATAAACTGACCTTTTTATTTAACATTTTGTTTTATACATGCATAGGCTGTGAGCTGCCGTGAGAACTTCGAATGAAGGGCGGTAAAAAAAACACAATTTTACTGTATATGGAAGAGGGCGGTACCCCGCCCCCCTCCGACGGCGCGCGCTCAATTTGAAACGCCCACTCTCCCCCGACAGGGGGCGCGGCGCCTGGAGGACCGCGAGCCGGGAGCCGCTCTGGCCGGCGCGCTCACTTCCTTTTCCCTCACGCGCCGCTTGCCTTCCCCCGGCCTCCACAGAAGGGGCGATGAACGGCTTGAGGCGAGCCGCGCTGCTGGCTTTCCCTCAGCTTTGGCGGCGGCGGCCTCCATGGGGCGGCGGAGGAGGAGCGCTGCGTCGGCGCGCCGGGACCCGCGGCTTCCCCGCCTACCGGAGCTCGGAGGAGCCCCTCAGGCGCTGTGGAGCGGCGGCGGTTGCTCCGCCTGAGGAGGAGGAGGAGGAAGAGCAGTTCGTCTTCCTCGAGTACGTCCCTGAGGAAGAGCCGCGGCTGCCGAAGGCGGGAAACTGGCCGGAGCCTGAGGGCAGGCCGGAGCCGGACCAGCCCGGGAGCGGCGGCGACGCAAGCCGGCGCCGTCCGAAGCCGCCCCGGGAGGCCCACCGGCCCAGGGGCCACCCGGACCCTTCGGTGCCGTCGAGCGGAGTGAGCTGCTCGGGCTGCGGCGCGGAGCTGCACTGCCGGGACCCTGCGGTGCCCGGGTACCTTCCCAGCGAGAAATACCGGAGCCTGCAGGGAGAAGAGGAGGAGGACAGGGAAGGGGAGGGTGGGCAAGGGGCGACCCGCCGGCAGCAGGCGCTGGAGGGAGCTGTGTGCCAGCGCTGCTGGATGCTGGTGCATCACCAGCAGGCGCTGCAGGTGCAGATGCCCCGGGAGGAGTACCGCCGCGTGGTGAGCGCCGCCCTGCGCAGCCCTCCTCGCCACGGCCGCCCGCCTCTGGTCCTCTGCATGGTGGATGTGCTGGACCTGCCCGACTCCATCCCGACCGACTTGCCCGAGCTGGTGGGCAGCCAGGCGCACCTCTTCGTACTGGGGAACAAGGTGGACCTCTTGCCCGGCGACTCGCCCCAGTACCTGAGCCGTCTCCGAGAGCGCCTGCTGGAGATCTGCGCTGGCCTCCTGGACCTGGCGAAGCCCAGCCCGACGACGACGCAGAAACAGCAGCGTGTGGTCGATGTGCACCTCATCAGTGCCAAGACCGGCTATGGGGTGGAAGAGCTGATCTCCAAGTTGCAGCGCTCCTGGAAGTTCAACGGGGATGTGTACCTGGTGGGAGGCACCAATACTGGGAAGTCTACCCTCTTCAATGCCCTCCTGCACTCGGATTACTGCAAGTCCAGAGCATCTGATGTGATCAATAGGGCAACAATCTCGCCTTGGCCAGGTCAGGTCAAAGGAAGCGCTTTTACTTATTTAGGCCAACCTGAGGAAGCCCACATAGGAACATCATTTATGGTTGAGTAATGTAATGCTGTGATGCTCTTCCAGAAATACTGGAGATGATAAAAAGTCGATACCTGTTCCTTGTTCCAAACATACATATGGCTGGGAGCTGTCCATGCCTGTTACACTTGTCACACAGCCATGTGATGCCTTAAAGGTAAAGGGACCCCTGACCATTAGGTCAAGTCGTGGCCGACTCTGGGGTTGCGGCGCTCATCTCGCTTTATTGGCCAAGGGAGCAGGCGTACAGCTTCCGGGTTATGTGGCCAGCATGACTAAGCTGCTTCTGGCGAACCAGAGCAGCGCATGGAAACGCCATTTACCTTCCTGCCGGAGCGGTACCTATTTATCTACTTACACTTTGACGTGCTTTTGAACTGCTAGGTTGGCAGGAGCAGGGACTGAGCAACAGGAGCTCACCCAATTACAGGGATTCGAACCGCCAACCTTCTGATCGGCAAGTCGTAGGCTCTGTGGTTTAACCCACAGTGCCACCCGCGTCCCTATGTGATACCTTAAACACCAGCAAATCAGTGGTTGTTGATGAGCTGTACTAAACTCTTATATTAACAAAATAATCATGCCACACTAGACTTTTTATGGGTTTTTAAAAGTTGTCATAAGACTCATATTATAGCAAGAATGAGGAACACAGCTACTCTTCTGAAACCAGTCACTCATAAGTCAACTATCATGTGGACAGGAGGAAGACTGAAGCACTGGAGTGCATGGGCTATGAGGATCCAACATGAACAAATTAGATAACATTGAATATTTTTATATAGCACTTGAGATCTGTATTTGCCTGACACTCTTAAGCCAAACATTGAATTAGCAAGACTGTATGGGCATGCCGTCTTATGATGCTTAGGCATCTTTGGTAAACATTTGTGCTTTGAGGCCTTTTCTGGTGCTTGATCTCAGTATTTAAATTCTTCCCTAGTTTTTCAGTTGTATTTTCTTCTAGTATTTTAATGTTTTGAATTTAATATTGAGATACACTGCCACAAGACTTAATGTGAGAAACAGTATAGATTAAAAAAAAAATAGTAGCAAGCCAATGTCATACAAGTATTGGGGAATGAGTCTGAGATACAATAATATGCCTAAAGCCAGGCCACTTCATAAGGGCATGTATTGAGATGAGGTTTGAACTGGGAACCTCTTGCCTCATGATCTGACCTTTTAGCCATTACGCCAGTTCTGTTATCTACTAGTATTATTTATTAAACTTGTATACCGCCCTTCATTCCAAGATCACAGGGTGGTTCACAACATAAAAATACAAGCTCTAGAGAAGATGGGTTGTCAAAATGTAAGAAATAGCAGAACAAGTTTTTGCCATCAGTTTTCTCCATTTCTTATTACTATATTACGTCCCATAATAGTTTGGGGGCCATATTAGCATTGCTTATACTTACCTAAAATCTTAATCCTCTGTTGTTGTTTTTCTAGGAACGACCTTGAATCTCCTGAAATTTCCAATTATTAATCCTACACCTTACAGAATATTCCAGAGGGAAGCAAGACTAAAGGCAGATGCAGAGAAAATGGAAGAAGACCTTAGTGAAGATGAGCAAAAGCAGCTTGCGATCCTCAAAAAGCAAGGGTACTTAATAGGTGAGTACTTTCTGAGAACTATGCAGCTGATTTGAGTGCTAAAGAGCAGTTTTCCCCAGAGGAAAGCAATGGGACAAGAGTAAGTGTACATGAGTCCTAAGTATGACTAATGTTGCCTATCACCCCAACTGTACTTGTTTTAATTTATATAATATCTAGGACTAAGATTGTAATTCTATACATGCTTACCTGGGTCCCATTGAACATAGTAGAGGACACATTAGTCAACTGAGAGAGAGAATTTACAATTTAAAAGAGGATACAGTAAGAAGACTGGCTCAGTTTAGTTTAATCACCTGAGGACAGACTAAAAGGTGATTGTACACTGTAATAAGTATTTTCAGAGTGACATCTTAACTCTAAAGGTGATAGCTAACATCAGTCATACTTGGAGTGGCCCACAAATGTTTTCTTTTGAAATAAATGTTTTGATTGTATTCCCAGAAAATTACAGAATTGAATAAATGAAACAATCATATAAATATAATTAAGCACGTGCTAGAAAATCAGGATGCAAATTATATGATCCCATGACCTTTTGAAAAATTGTAAATGCAGAGGGGATGCAGAGAAGGGGTTATGTACAATGGTCAAATACGTAGTTCATATCAGCATATCATTCCAGAATTTAATCTGAAATAGTGGCCTTAGCTCCATATGTTGAAGCTCAGTTAAGATGCTGCTGCCTCCAGAAAGCTGGATCATGAGAAGTTTGTAAGGGACAAAAACTACTAACTGAAGAAAAGCAATATAATTTGGTTTTTTTCTTTCAATGTAGGAAGAATTGGGAGAACATTTCAAATGCCAAAAAAGCTGAAGAAAAATTGTGAAATTGAGTTTGATGCTGAAGCATTGTCTTTTGGTATGGAGGAAGAACCTTCTGTTCCACCTGTAACTGCTACTAAGAAAGTTGAACTCACATACAATGAAGTGAAAGACGCTCGCTGGTTTTATGACACTCCAGGGATTGTTAAAGATGGTTGTGTAAGTTAACTCTTCTACTTTTAAGAAGTTTGTTACATAGGACTAAGAAGAGGAAAGGCATTGGCTTGGATCAAAAAGAGTCTTCCACTAGAACATTATGTGAAAAAGTGACGCTAAATCAAACAATGTTAACCCTGTTGTATAAAATCTTGAGCAGGAGCATGCACAACCTTTTGTGTTAGTTGAAGCAGAACTGTGGAGAACTTCATTATTGTATTGTGTGAGCTCTTGTTCAAGTGCTGCAGAAGCATTTTCTGAAAAGTGCAATTTTCCATATGCTTTGGATGCAGTCTTTTTAAAAGAAAAACATTTGAGTGAATTTCATGTCCAGTTTTAAGTGGCTGAGAGACTTCCCTTGATTACAGGCATCCCCCCACTAATGCGCATTCTACTTGTGTGCTGCACCAGGAAATAATTAAATAAATTGAATCATACTAGAAAATGGTGGGAGAAAGCTGGAGAATCCTGGTGACTTGCAAGGACACCCTCCCCAGAGTCCAAAGAGGATGTCAGTGAGGGTAGAGAAAACCCCAAAGAGATCTGAGGTGTAGTGGGGCTTTGTTGAGGCCGCTCTGCCCTCCTGCCTAACAGCTGGTGTATGGGGTAGCGCAGCAGGAGCAGCTGTTTTCCCACATAGCCTCCAGACAGCCCCAGAGCTTCCATGCTAGTTGTAGATATTTTTGGATAGAGTATTTTTGTTATGGGTTGAAGAGAGAGTGGCAGAGAGGGTGGTTAAAGGGTGTTTAGAAGGTGCTCCCCACTTTATGTGACTTCACTTAGACTATCCCCTCATAAGTGGGGAGTCACCTGCATTGTAAAATTAATCCTATAACTCACTCTTCTAAGGTTAAAAAAAAGTGTTTTAAAGAAACCCAGAGCTGGATGAAGGTAGAAGCAGCTCTGGACCGTAATCCTTTATTAGTGACTTTGTGTATGTGTGTGCCTGTGTGCACACAGCTCAGAAATGCTAAAACAGAAGTCACTTTGGAAACCAACCTGGCACAAGAAAATTTGGGTGGAGGGAAGGTCTGAAATAATAGAGTAAAAAAAATTTAATTAAGACTACTTAATGAACTGCTTATTTAGTACAAAGCACATCTGTTTGGTTCAAAGCTGGGCAACTTTAAAAGAATACCACAGAATTTAGCAAAAGCTTCCCACAGCTCTCTGTCAGACCTGGTAATGAATGATTGATTTTTGTTTGATCCTCTCTTTAAAATAAATTGTTGCCTTTGATCTAGTTTGCTGGGAGTAGCTGTTGATTACACAAGACAGCTTTGAAGCCTTCATTCAGAGGGGACCAGGAGTTGGTTGAATGTGTATAGTGGATGGGTTTTGTTTCAGTTTCCAATAACTTTGCCCATGTATGATTAAATTTGGAATGTGTGTCGAGTGGAGCAGCAATGATATGCTGTTGCATCATGAACCAATGTACAAATTCTATTATGCTACCCATATTCTCCCATGTGAAAAAATAGCCCTCTGTTCCAGCAAGGGAGATCCTTACAGGGCAGCTGAATTGCCCTGATGATGAAATACACATTATGGGGCTCATCTAGTTGAATTGGCTGGATATGTCCTTTGATGATAATTAGTATGTACAACTAATGTGATTCCTGCATTGCAGGGAGATGGGCTGGATGCCCCTGGGGACCCCTTCCAACTCTGCAGTTCCACGATTCTGTGCTTTGCATTGCTGTTTTTAGCTGGAGAGGTGGGGTACCTGCAAAAATACGTTGCTGCTGGTGATCCTTTGCAGAACTTACTCAAGCTAGTGAAATAAATTGAGCAAGTAGATATCCAAAGAGCTGTTTCACATAAATTCAGGGACTTGTCCTGAATTTTAGCATTCCCCCTGTTATTTCTGACACTCCACCCGTTTAAACCGTTAGCCAGGTATTCTTGGAAGCTGCTGTTCAATAAATGAAATCTAAAGGTTTATTGAACATACTGAACTACCAGTAGCGTGTTTAGAGAGAGCTACATCACCGTAGCATGCATATACATGGCTTCTTTGGATTAAGGCCATTGTGTATTACGTTTTTAATTAATTCTGCCTTAAGTAGCTATGCATTCCTGCACCTGAATAGCATTTAGATGACAAGTGCCGTCTTGCTATCAATGGCCTGAGAAACATGATTTATATAATCACTTTTCCTGTCAACTGCATATGAAATAACTTTAAGCTGTCCTATAAATCTCAAAGTAAGAGAAATAAAAAATGAAAATGTGTTTCATCTAAATAATAGACTCTGTTTTGGTTTTAGGTTTTAAACTTGCTGAAGGAGAAAGAAGTCAAGCTTGTCTTGCCAACCTGTGCAATTGTTCCAAGGTCCTTTGTGCTTAAGCCTGGGATGACGTTGTTTCTAGGTGCTTTGGGACGCATAGATTATTTGCAGGTAAAGGAGACACAGGCTCTTCTGAATTTGATTTAAAGTTCTCATTTGTAATGTGTGTTATATAGAGTGTAGTAGAATAGGCTGTGTGAGGTATGTTCCAGATTGAGAGCTGGCAACTCGAATGAGCATTTTTCCTTCTCTTCCCTGAGTAGTGATAAATAACTTGTTCTTCATAGACATCACCACCAGAGGTGGATAGGGAGCCACTTACTAAATGCCTCAAGTCATATAGCCATGCCCTTCTTCAGGGCCATTCAAGTATCTGCCTCTAGTATTCTCTCTGATCCTTCTCTTCACTCCCCACCACCACAAAAAAACCTGTTTTTAGTTTTGGTAGAGATCCAGTTTCTGACAGTACCTGTGGGCTAACAAAAGGATTGATTTTCCATTGTTTATATTCTCAAGATTTACTGTTACTCTGTTATTAACAAGTTATGAGGATGAATATTCAATAAGGTGATGTCTGTTGTTCAGTTCTTTGGCAATTATTTTCAAGCTCTTTAACAACTGTATGTAGTTCATCTGTATGTCTGAAATAGAATAAGTTGCCTGCATCTTCACTGAGCAAAAGGAAAACAAGCTTCAGCTGTTTTATATGAAAAAGTGTATGTGTGCATGTTTCCAAAGTTTTGGGAGTATCATGATGTAAGAAAGCCAAAATAACACAGCTAAGCTAAAATGTTCATAAAATGCACTGTGTTTCTTGTTTGCTGAATTTTATGATAGCTCTTCCCAAACTGGAAACATTATATTAAGGGCTTTATGTTTTTTCTTTGGATATTAAATTAAAAGGCAAGGGTGGAATAACTATAGAAAGAGTATTATCAGACTGAAAATCCTGTTTCTCCAGTCCCTTGTTAGTAACTGTGGATCTGGAAATTTTTATAAGAATGCAGGTCTGTCCAGCCTTCAATCACTAAATCACAGTCAACTATAGAGAATGGAGAATTCTTGTTAGCAAAGATGGCTTTAAGCTTATTGATGAAACTGGTCTTTTAAACATAATAGTATTTATTCTAGACAATTAATTTTCAGCTTCATTACTCTTTAGGGAGACCAGTCCTGCTGGTTTTCTGTTGTGGCCTCTAATTTGTTGCCTGTGCACATCACTACAGTAGAAAAAGCAGATGCTGTCTATCAAAAACATGCAGGTCAAACATTACTGAAGGTAAGCCAGTACTGTCTCTACCATTGGAGAATCTATGAGGGCTAATGCCTTGTGATCTCTCTCCTTCCACAGCCATTCATTATTGTGTCTCTTAGGTCTAGTACAAGGCAGGCTTTGTTCTGCTCTTAGCCAGCACCATGACTGCATTGTCTCAGATGAGTTCTCCGTATCTTGGTGGTCTTCCACTTTATGCAAGAAAGAAATAATACATTGTTTTGCTTCTATCCAATCTCAGCAAGATAATAGAATTAAATAGCATTCTGTGAGCACTACTGCAAAAAGATTATTCCCTGTTAAAGCCACACTATAGGGTAGCCTCATTGCAAGATGTGCTATCTCAGCAGCCGGATATTATTGCTGTTAATGTATATAAATTTCTAACAAGGTACTTTACAATCTAGGCCTTACTTGGGGTGGAAATACCTAAAGTAGTGCTAAGAAACTGGAATACAGCCAAAGCTGTGTGAAGTTACTTCCTTTTGTTCACCCTGAATCTTATAAGCACCATCTTGAAGAGTTGAAACAGAAGATTGCAATCAAGAGAAAGTGCATTTCACACATCTTAGTTTACAGTAGTCAGTAAGATTAGTCCACGATTCCTAAGGGAAGAGACAATATTGGAACTGGGGAGGAACCCCACAGGGATAAAAAGATTATTAAATAGAATGAGTGAATCCATCCAATGTCGTTTTAAGTCTACTGAATCCTGCAGTTGCATGGAGTTGAACACATCATTTCATTCCAGAATATCCATAGAAATTGAGGCTTATGTGTGACCACACATTCTGATTTTTCACTTTAAAAAACTGTGTTGTGATCAACACTTAAAGTGCACTGATGATCAGAGTCCAGGCAATGTCCCCATTTTGACAAGACACCACTTTAAATCAAGAGTGAGGAACCTCTGGTTTAGGGGCCAAATGCTATCCTTCAGGCCTTGTAATCCCACCATTGGCATGTGTGCCACGGAAGCTTGTCCATGAAAGAATGCACCCCTAAACCTGAAAACTCTCAAAGCAACCCTTTCCTCCAATGCTTGACAGGTCCTGCTTGGATTATCAGTCTTATTTTATATCTGGCACATTGCAGTATTCTTTTCACGGGCTTTTTATCTTCAACTTCTTGTTTCTCTTTTCTGCCATTCAGCTTGCAGTTTTCTCTCCCTGTTTCAACCACATCTCACTTCTTTCTCCATTTTCGTTTTCCTTATCTTTTTCTAACAGAGCAGTTCTGTAAATGTCTACTTAAAAGTAAGCCCCACTGATTTCCTTTCTACACCTTTGTTCTGTTTGATCTCTTCTTCTTGTTCAATCCTGCCTTCTCTTTCCTTTTTCGTTTGTAACAGTTTGCTCACGAATCAAAGGGGTTTAAAAAACAATGAAAATAAAATCCCAAAATACAATTCTTGTTGCTTGCTTGGCTGCCACCCTACTTTATTCTCTGTTAACTTGTCCCCAACCATTGGGCTTTATTTCCCCGACTTGACCTGCCACTTATTTTATAATTTGCTAATTACATTACTATGTAAATGAAGTGTTATTCATTTTTTTACTGTTTAATCCCTGGCTTGTAATATAAGGTTCCTATGGGAGGTGAAGAACGAATGAAAGAATTCCCGCCACTTGTCCATCAGGATGTGATGTTGGAAGGAATTGGCAGTACTGAGGCTGTGGCTGATATAAAGCTTTCATCTGCTGGTAACTTCTGCAAATGTTTTCTTGTGTTGGGCAGGGTAGCTATGTGCCCTGGTACTTCTTGTTTTGTCCTGTTGATGAATATAACCAGAGAGCTAGTGTAGTGTAATAGACTTGGGGGGGGGGGGAATGTTCCCAATTTCTCAATCTCTTATCAAGTTCTTTGGATTTTACTGAGTGTAAAGATTTTTGGACAGGCCCTAAAAAAAAAAAAAAGAGTATCTAAATACATATTTTGTCTTAATACTGAAAAATGAAGTTTGACATAGTCCCTGCATCGTTCAAAGAGTTGTTCACCCAGCAAATCCAATGTTCTGATTTCATTTTGTTTAGATTATATACATGTTCTGGTATTTCTTCTACACAGGCTGGGTTGCAGTAACAGCTCATCTGAATGACAAAGTACATCTCAAATGCTATACTCCTGAAGGAACAGCACTGACAGTACGTAAACCACCTCTGTTGCCATACATCGTTCACATCAAAGGACGTCGTCTGCAACGAAGTGCAGCGTATGAGACTAAAAAACCACCTCCCCTTGTGGCAAACTTAAAGAGAGATGTAAATAAGAAAAAAAGGATGGGGAAAATCTAAGAAACTGTAGATAATGAAATCTCATTTACCCAAGGATGACACAGTGCTATTTGCACAGAACATACCTTTCTTTTCAGATTGTTTGTTGTAAAACAAGTTTTGTAAAAAAATAAATAAGGATTTAAAGTTCTAAACATGTTGTATCATTTATATGAATCACATCCCTTCTTTGTGGCCAATACACATTTTCCTGCCACTTGTAGAGACCCAAACCAGAGCATAGCGGTACTGCAAAACAAGGCTCTAGAATATCAAGCTCTGGGCTTGGCTTCCCAGCTATGTCATGTGCACCTAATTGCCTGTAGGTCTCTTTGTTCTCTGATGGTGAAAGAAATGGAACGAGCAGAGCAGGCTGGGTCTCCCACCAGGAGGGAGGCTCCCTGACTAGGGTCAAGCAGAGTCTTGTATTCCCAGAGGGAAGATGGCAGCAAGCAGAGTGTGGGAGGGCTGTGTTGCTCTCCATTCCTGAAATGATGAAGTGCAGTATGTGTGTGGGCAAGAGCCCTTGAGGATGGATAGATGAACAAAGCAGGAGAAAGAATGGAAGCTGTGGTTGTCCATTTTTCACGTTAGCTCTTAAACTCCTGTTCCAAGTTTTCCCATTCCTAAGGAACTAGCTCCTTTATGAAACATGGCAAGATAAGAGAAAATCAAGGGCATCTGTACATTCAAAGGATTCAAAACCCTGTCCATGTTTGAGCTCCATAAACTGGGGCAGTAGTACCTTGCTGTTATGCATGGAAGGGGGCACTGCGAGTAAAGCCTTCGGGCCTGTAACTCTGGCCTTGCTGACCCTTGTGTCAACGGTGATGTCTTGAGGCCAGGAAGTCTAGGCATCACTCAGTAAATGAAGCCTGAACAACAAATAAAGGGGGCTACAGCATTAAAATATTTTTAAAACCAATGCCCTTATTTACTGAGACTGGTGCTTCATGTACCATTACTTTCCCCCCTAAAAAAATGATGGTTGAGGACACTTGAAAGGGGCAGATCTTACTCTCCACTTTGATGCACAGGGGATGCAATTTGCTGCTGCAAAACTGCCTTTGCAGCATAAATTTATGGGCATTTTGTTGATGGCAGATACAAGTGTCAGTTTAATTCAGTCTCCTAGGATCATTAATCAAAAAATACTTCCCACCAGATCTTTCTCCATGACTTATGGGAACAGGTTGAGTGTTGTTAGACGTAAAAAAAATAGGAAGGGCGGAGAAGTAATATGGTTTTAACCAGGAAGGGACAGACTGCTGTTGCTGGGTCTGCAGTGGTATGTATCAAAGCATTTACATAGTGGTTCATTGTCCTAATGCAGTGAAGCATTGACAGCAAAAAAAAAGCAAAACCCGTCAGGACGTCACTCGCTGAATTATTTTGAAATATGTATGACAGTAAATGAGAAGGTTGTTGATAACATAATCCAAAACTAACACCTTACCATGAAGACTGTAGGGAAGAGAACACAGTATTATTGAGACATGCATTTAGTCATGATATTTTTCTGCTGACTAGATGTATGTTCTGTCTGACAAGGCAGTAATTGAACTGAATGTACTGCGATTTTTCAGAACTCAACATTGCACAATGTTAGGACATCAAGAGGACTCATAATGTAATTCCACAGGAACAACAGAATATAGCAAATCTCACCCTTTTAAAATATATATATATATGTATGTTTATTGTTATTATGGTTGTGAATATCTGCTTGGAAGATTGCGGGTAGTGCCTGCTGAAAAATCAGAAGGCAGAATTGCCATGTAAGATTTCTAAGATTCAATGCAATCCATAGTTTCTTGTCCTTCCTCATCACTAAAGAAAGCCAGTATGTTATGCAAATATGCCCTGTTCTGCATAAATTTATACAGACTATAGAATACAGCCTTTATTTTTCAAGCGTGGTATTGGATTTCAATGTGCATCTCATCAGTGGGAGATTTCTTAAGACACAAACTTTTGTTTCTTCATTTTATTTGTGGGCACCAGCTTGCTGGAGACAACAAGGAGAACAAAGTATACCATAGCTTCATTTGCTAAACGAGACAAGTTTTAATCTTGATATAATCTGAACAGAATACCAAATGATTGTGTTTGCAGGTATCTGGCACCATTTAGAGCTCCTGAAGCACTGACCCAAAATATTTTAATGAAGAAAAGTCTTACAGATTTTAATGAAACTTTATTGTATTTTGAACTGGGGCATTTAGCCAGGCAACTGCTGACATTGGCAGCCACTGCTTTATAACTGGTGTTATTTTAACCTTCACGGGATTGCAAAGTTCTTAAATATGCATTCTATACTCTTGTCCACTGCCAGCTGTCTATCAAGAAATGCCTTCAAGGATAGGGGTGTGTGGAAATATCCCCTTATTTATCTATCTACTGAATTCATTTCCCACCCTTCTTCCCCAAGGAGCTCAGGATGGCAAAACATATCAGTAATAAAAATAGAATTAAATATAATTCAAGTATCCAAGACGCTGGGGAAATTACATCTTGTATTGCTCTAGCACAGCTGTCATTCAGTTTACTGCTTCACAGGTAGCAAGACACAATTTCTGCTACAGAAATTGTCTCCTACTTCAATAATGTTGATTATCTGACAGGTGGAATATCAAAGAGGGCGGAAGAGCCCCAAAGATGACCATGGTCCTGTCACATCGCCAATATAGATTTTTATGCATGCATCTTGTGGCTCTTTAGCGCAGGAGAGGACCAACTGTGAAGCTTGTAGGAGCCACTTAATTTTTTACTAAAACTCTTAAGAGCCAACAATTGGGGTCTGGTTAATTCATATTCCAGGAATTTGTTTCAAGTATTGGATCTGAATTCAGGTTATCACAGTCCTTCCACATATCTCTGCCTCTCACCAATTTAGGGAGTTATTTTCTTGCCACCGGTAAACAACTGGGAGCAAGAAAGCCTTGTCAATCCATTTCAAATCACCCAGAGATCAACCAATATATCCTGCTCTTAACTTCTATCCACCCATTCCATAGCCAATGGTATTATTTGCTGAATATTCAGAAAAGACAGATGAAAGATACACATACTCCTTAATAAAGTTTATTGACATAACTATGCTTAGGAAAATACACTCATGGGTTAATATGCAATTTAGTTTAACACCTTACATTTTGGACAAAGGCTTGTACATAGTTTAGGTAAATAAAAAACCCAGGATATGTGATCTTTTCTGATTTTACATCTATTACAAACATATAAAAGCTCTTCATGCACTACAGTAGAGAGAAAGCATGAAAAAAAATTACCTTTGGTTTAAATTGACAGAATAATACAAGTATTGCACTGTAAAAAGCTTCAAACACGGTGCAACCAAACATAAAATGTTTCAGTGCCAGCTTACAAAAAGTTCTTTAGCTAGTGTGATTTGCTTTTTAGGGGAGGAAAAGGTATATATACACATGTGTGAAACAATTTCTTAAACTACCTGGATGTAATTAATATTGTATTTCAGCTTGTTAGCTACACAATCAAGATTCAATAAACCTAACTGAACCTGTGCTTGCAATACATCAGCAAAACATCATACTGAAATCAAAGGCATTATGAGTATTAACTGACCTGTCAGTTTGTTCTGTAGAAAAGATTTAAAGTTCCAGCCCTTAGGTCAATCAATCCCTAAATAGCAGCAATATTAAGATGTGTTGCCAAGTTCCTAGTAATCCATTCTTTAGGCTACTTTTCCAAAAACACTATAGATTCTACTAACTAGCCACACTGTCAAACAACATGAGATAATGCAGGATGTATCAGGCTGGGGTGTTATGACAGGCATTGCTGCTGAGAGAAGCCCTTTAATAAAGGAAGACGCTGGAAAGGTGTATCCAAAATTCCTGTGACAATCTCAAAATTCAATTTAAGAAATATCTACTTTAGGCAGAAACACAGTAACTCATCTGTAGTTTAACCCTAATTTCACTAATCCGCTTGCAACATCTAACATTAAGACAGGAGTGACATTCCATGTTTTACCAGTTTTATTTTTAAACTGTTCAATCACTATAGGTACCGCCTTCTATTCTAACAGAATAGGGGAAAACATACAGGAATTTCAAGTCAATCACAATATCCAATATATCTCAAGACACAACAATTACATCGGTGGAAGATATTATTTTAATACTTAACAGTTTGCCCTCTCAAGATCAGAAACACTACCCAACACAGGTACCAACTTCTACTGTCTTTTCTAGCGTGAAAGTTTTACTCCTGATCATTTGCTAGTAAGATCTTCTGAGTAACATGACAGCATTTTCTTGTAATGTGAAGTCATCTAATGTCATTACTGCTAGTGACACCTCTTTGCCTCTACCTTTTCAACCAACTTGGTTTTTAAAAAAAAATCACAAAAAATGTAGCTTAAGGCCACAAAGGCTTTTACAAAGTGGAAACATCTCTTTTTAAAAAGGCAGAGAGAGAGAAAAAACTCTACACTGTACTGGAGTTTCCAACCTCTGTCCAAACCTTTTACAAAACAATATTTTACAAAATGACAATATTTTACATCCAACAATAAAGTTGTGTTTAATACTATTCCAACTAATTGGTTAGGAAGACAATTCAGCAGTGTTTAATGGTTCAACATAAATATAGTTGCAACTTGATTCTCAGTTGACAATGATTGTCACAGCCAAAGAAAGTATTCAACACAAGCTATTCACACACAAATAACCAATGTTACACAATTTATTTCTGCCCTAAAGGGATTTTTCTCCCTCAGATCTTTGGCCTCCTATTAGAAAACTCCCCCACCCACCCCACCCACTATACAGAAGTATTAGGTTCCTGTATTCAGTCAAGTTATATTGAAAAAGAACCACAAAAGGTTCTAGCAGAAAGGAGGAGGAAGAGAGACCAAATACAGCTTAAACTAATGCAAGTGTTAGCAGTCTCAAAGACGAAATAATAAAAGAGTTTGCTTTAATATTTCTGCAGCAGGTCCCAAAACTATCGTGATAGCCATTCTGAGGCACAGTTTAGCAGGAAGTTCTTCTGCGCAAGCCCCAAGAAGTAAACAAGAGCCATGCCAGAATACACTCGTGGGGTTTGTCCTGGAGAAACGTCCTTTGCCTACCTGGTGCCCTCCAGGTGGGAGTGGTAGTACATGGTATGGAAGGCATCAGATTGGCAAAAGCTGCTGGGATAGAATGTGCCCTATAGCTTCCATAGATGTTGCTTTGCAGGACTGCAGGTGGCATTTATATCTACAAATTCAGGAAAAACATAAATCTGAAGGGGGATAGATGCAAAAGACCTGCGGTTTTCTCACTGCTCACACATTCCAAATGCCTCAAACCTTACTGTTAACAGACTTGCTTTACTTGTGACTTTTCTCCCAGTGTTTGCAAATTCATAATATATCCAATCATTTCAACTCCTTTTTATGTCAAGTATAAAAGTATCAGGGTAATTAATTTAAGTTAGAACTTGATGGAATAAGGATCAGGAATTTCTACATCTTCCCTTATTTGTTGCTTGCCAAGATCTTCCTGATAGTGTTGATCACTTCAAATTCCATGTATTATGTAATTGCCAACATTTGTCTTTGATGAGCAGATAAGGAGCACAATCCACCTGGAAATTCTCCTGCACAGGACCCTCTGAAATGAGTATGAGCTGGGCAAGAGTACTTGCAAATTTTAAAATTCACGTGTACTTTTAATGGATTTTTTGCTCTCATTTGACTATTCCATGCTTAGAACTCGACAAGCACCATCCATTAACAAATTAAGTTTCCCATGAAATTTCACATGCATGCCCCTATTCATTTTAATGGAGGGCAGTGAAAAGTTTCTCCCAGCAATAATAAATGCACTAAAACAGCAGAAAGTACTGTCTGCATAAAAATGCATACTATATGAATATATTATCCAACCTTATATACAGAGATATGTATGAACAACCTTCTTGGGGGCACAATCTACTGAGAAGTTCCCCTTTCACAATGGGAGCTATACATGAGCAGTAATTGGTTCTTAGTGTGGTCTGTGGGATGACATTCCTTTAGTATAATTTGTTCCAAAAATCAAATAATTAAAGCTACAACACTGCACAAACTCAGAACCAGAAAATGTGGTCAAGATAAACAACACTGGCCACAATAAGCAACAAACCTGAAAGTCAACATTACGGGAAGGAAACCCATTAACAAAAACCAAACATGCATATATAAAGTGTTCATATACACAGAAATAACTAAACTCCTAAAGGCTTAAACTGCATAGGTAAAAATAAAAACAATTATGTGCAACATTTTTTCATCTCTTAAAGCACAAGAAGAAATAAGAACCTTGTCAAAAAGTAGTATTTAACAAATAATGGATTCACTAATCAACAGAAAGGTAGAAAGAACTCCCAAGATTTTGGCTTGCTGATCATGATTGGGGGACCTGAAATGTATATGCAAATTAAATATATGATCATGCAATTATGTTTTCTGTTAGCCAACCTCAACATTTTTCTGAAAGTGCTCTTTTTACAAATAATCTGCCACAGTGAGTTCTTTAAGCATTCATCATACCAACAGGTGAAAATAAAAAAGGCAGATTTTTCTAGAAACAATTGGAGCAATATTTCAATTTCTAGGAGTTTATTTCTATAACACTTTGTTCAACAAGCACAGATGGCCTGTGCACTTGTCACATTGCAAGGAATTCTTAACCAGGGATGAGCCTGATGGTCTCACACCCAAGACTCTCATCCTTCCGAACAAGGAGGAGGACAAGAGTGAACCAGGCTGTGCTGTTTACTGAAGACATTATCTCCCTAACCACCCAATCTGTCTTCAGAAAACCCCCATTCACATACAGCTAAGTATTCTGAATATCAGAACCACAGAGACAGGACCAGTTACTGTTTACTTCCCATTAGGGGGTGGGAAAACTCACACACTTGGCCTTACCTACACTGCAATGGTGTAGAAATGGAATATGGGGAAGCAGTTCCACATTGTGGCAAATGTATATAAAACAGGATCAAATAAGGGGGTCTTCAATGGGTGGTCAGGAAGATACCACGTTCAAATAAATGCTGATTCACCTTTGACTTTCTCCTAGCAGTAAAGGGGAAGGAGAGAAGGAGCACATATCTCATACCAGGCTGAAATATCTTCCTGGAATGTAATGACTGGACAGGCCCAGACTGTGGGCTCAGTCAACTGTTAATATCTCCTGCTCAAGTCCTATGGAAACAAACAGGACTCTGCAACAGCACAACAGTGCTCTTGCACACTTCTATATTTTTTTTAGAGTCTGTGCAGGAGACACTATTGGTGGATTGTTCCCCAAGGCTACATTTCTAAACCTACTAACTTGTGAATAGTTCTGCTTCAAGTCAACAGAAATACCAAAGAGATTCCAGGGCTCTATCCCAAGGAGTTCTGCCAATTTAACAAGCCACAGCATGCATACCCTATTTGCCCTCTCTAATCAAAGAGATACAAGTAATTAATTAGTTCAACATTTCATCAAAGGTCAGAAAAACACAACCAACTTTAAAAAGTATAAGCAAACTGAGCTTAAGCAAAGATTCTACAAGAACTGGTACCTAAGCTCTAGAATAAACTGTCATGAAACTGCAGTTTGGTTAATCTTGCCCCTTTGTTGCTTTCTCAAGATAGTACACATTTACTAAATGGCGATTCAGGTGCTTACTGTATTCACCTTCCTTTTTAAATGAACGATCGCAGAATATGCACACATAGTTCTCCTTTGTGGCCTTGGCTTCTGCCACTTCTTGGGATGGTTTCTGGTCTTTCTCCTGTGCTGTCCGAGCACCATTTAAGCCAGAATCATCACTGCCTTCTGATATGTTGTCACTTATATCACTGCCCTCGTGACTGTGGATGCCTTCATCCTCTTCCATTTCCTGATTTTCGTTTACTACTGTGCCACTGGACGATGCTGAAACCAGGTCTGCTTTCGTGCTCTTCTCCAGTTTTTCTGGCGACAGTGGTGGAGGAGCTTCTGCTGAGTCTTCAGCCTGCAATTCTTTTGTAGAACTGACATCTTCTGGGTGTGGGTTACTCACAGTTTCTCCCTCACACATTTGTTGTACCTCTTCAGTTTCTTGTATTGGATCAGGATCAGTCACAATCTGCATCTCACAAGTTTCTGGGGTTTCCGTATTTTGGGACAAATCAGGTAAAGCATCTTTTAGTACGCCTGTCTCTTTTTCAAAGGTGGTATTTGAGTCCTCAGACCTGATACAAGGAATGACTGTCAGCTCAATTTCATTCTGAGAAACTGCTTTAATTGTCTCCTCTTCTGCCATGGGCATTTCTTGCTCTTTCACCTCTATATCCATAGCCTTGTGCTGAGCAGCCAGTGACTCATGATCTTGCATGTTCTCCACAGGAACACACTGGCTCTCTCTAACATCAAGGGTAACAGTAGGCTGGAGTTCATTGCAAGCATTATCAGTTACCTTACTTTCCTCCTCTTGTATAGCAACAGATTCTTTAGAGAACGGCTCCTCATCTGTGACCTTCTCACAATCAAGCTTTCTGTTGTTCTTACCAGGCTTACTCCTCAGATATTTCTTTTTCTTGTTTTTCTTCAGGCAAGAATTTTGCTTTTTGGTGACTTCTAACTTGTTTTCGCTCTTTTGAGAGTCCTGACATTTAGGGGACATTTTTTCAGTTTTCTTTTTCTTCTTCACTGTAACATCAGTGTCTGCTGCAAAATCCTTTGTCAAAGGAACAGGGGTGGCATCTGCTTTTCTCTTTGCTTTCTTTGTTTTGCCAGATTTCTCTGTCATTTTCTCAGTTTTCACATTTGCCTCTTTGCTTTCAGCAACGGTTTTGCGACTTCGAGTTGTTACGTGGCCTATACCAACACTGCTAGTTGGTTTCTTTTCTTTTGACAGGTTCTCTTCTTTTACAGTTCTCTCACTTTTCTTTTCAGTCATCTCTTTCTTTGCCTGTTCTTGTTCCACGCCCTTATTATCCCCACCCACGTTTTCAGAAGTATTCACTTCATTCTTTTTAGTTCGTAGTCTTACTTTTGAGACATCCATTGTGATGTCACAACAGTCAGGGTGCCTGGATTTGATGTGATACTGCAAATTACACTTCTTGGATGCAGCATACTCGCAGACTGGGCAAAGGAACTGCCGTGGGCTGACATGGAGTTCAACATGCTTCTTGAAGTTGCTTCGGTCAGCAGTTTTGTAGTCACAATGCGGGCAGGCCAGCGGTTTGGGCCCATCATGAACCTGCCTTGCATGCCGAGTCACTTCATGCTGGTTTGATGCCACATAGCTGCACTGCTCACATTTAAACGGCTTCTCACCTGAAGCAATCAAGAGGGAAATTACCAGTGATTAAATTACAAACAGCAACTTATTTGCACAGCTACAGATTTATACAGTTGCGCATGCTTTTGCATTTCTCAACTTAAAAAAAAAAAGATTTTACAGTTAACACATTCACAAAAGACAGCAACAAACCAAAAGAAAGAAACAAAAACAAACATGCAAGCAACAACTAATCCACATATTCCATCTATGATAAATACATACCAGGAAAGATCAGTCTACAGTAATACTAGCAATTGGAATCCAAACCAAACTGGTCCACTGAAGGCAGTGTAGAAAAATGGAAATTATAGATGAATAGTAGGCTTACACAAATATTACACCACACCCATATAACCCAGAACAATTATTTCCTCAAAAAGGTAAAATGTTTCTGCAGTGCTACCACTCCACCCCCAACCCAGACATAATACATAGTTCCAGGAGAAAAATACAAACTGACTGGGTGATCAGCAACTCTTACTTGAACATTAAATGTGAGTGTATACTAACAATAAAAAACAGATGTCAGTCATTAATATGTACAGCAGCAATCAACTTCACAAATTACATGCATGGAGTGGTTAAAATTCAATGGCTGTTTCAAAAGTTGTCACGAATGCAGGAAACACATTAAAAGTCATGTAGATAAGTGACAATCACAAGAAAGTTTTGAAATGTGAATGCTCCAATTCAGCAATGCCCTCTTCTATTCTGCCCCAACCCCCACTTTTTTTGTTTAACACTCCCAGAACATCAGCATTCTGTGATTCAATGAGCATTGTTCAGTTCTCAATGGCATGCATTTGGGTTCCCCACCTTTGGGGGAGTACCGAAGTTTTTTTTATAGTACTGCAAAGCTTTGCATTTCCCCGAGAACTGCTGATTTATTTTCCTCTTCTGCATGGATGATGCTTTGATGAATATTGGAAACATAGGTAACAAGTGGGGAAGGAAGTTCACTCTGTACATTGGGAGGGGGGGCTTTCAAAGCTCTTTCTTATCAGCCAGGAGACTGCCCAGAGTGAAAATATAAATAGCAGGGATTACAAGTGCAAAGCATCCAGCTAGCCATGGCTGTTTCCACAGCCAATGTAAGCACACAATTAACAACTCGCCTACAGGCTGTTTTAGGCTTAAACCTTTGGCGGTCATAAACAGACTACGAATTTCATTCTGCCAATCCCTGCACTGACATATCAGACATTTAACGAATGTAGCCACAACCTTAACCACCACGGCTCTCTTGAATTGCCTTTTTACCAACCTGAATGCGTGCGCATGTGCCTGGTTAAATGAGTCTTCTGAGAACTTGAATAAGGACACATGGAACACCGATAGGGACGCTCTCCTATTAAAACAGATAAAATAAACACAAATTAAAAATCCTTAAAATGCTCATAGAGGATTGAACTGTGCACACACACACACACACACACACGAGAACACAAAATAACTGAGCTGGACAATTTGGTGAGGGAAAAGTGGCATAAAAATGTTGTTTCATCTTGAAACCGGACTAAGATTTTGGTTTAAACATCTTCCTTCCTGGTCTAATATACCTGGCAAATACCTCAAATATAAATTATCCCTAAAATAACTAGCATCCTTCACCTAAAAAGTAATTCACCTGCCCTTGAAATATGATAGAAACACTAAATGAAACCAAGGTTAACTGTTTTTTAAAGCCTCTCTTGCAGAGGTGCATGTATGTGAAACTATTTTATAGTTTGCATTTGGGTTGAAGTGATTTCTATCCATGATATTTGTAAATTTTACAACAACTCTAGAAACAATTTAGGGTTTTTTTATTCCCATATTGCAGATATTGTTGCTGAAAAATAGCTGCTTGTCTAAACCTGCCTTGTAATTCTTGGCTGAAGCAAGATTTAAACCAGGGAATTCCTGCCTCCCATTCTTAACTAAACATCTACAAATGCAATCCTCAACAAGTGCAAGCGCCCCTGAACTCACAAGGACACTCTGCAACCTCCCACATACTCTTACACAAAATAAGCAGCAGCAAAATTCTCTCCCACCATTTCTAGCACTGCTGCTCAAATTACAGAAAATGCCAGTTCTCCCTCAACTCCTTTTGCAAGGTCAGAGGGGATGGGAGAGGGACTGTGTTCTCTCACAATTGTCCTGAGGTCCGAGAAAAGGTAAATGATAGGGATGAACAATTTTTTGAGGGAAACTGTCTGACCTTGGTGAAGAAATCAAAAATTGTAGCTACAACAGTCTCTCATCTTCAGGTAACCCCACCCCCATTTCCCCAAATGTTTTCCCTTGGGCACAACTGCTTCAAGGAGCGTCAAGCACCTTCTGGCAGAGCCATGCAACCCTCCTCCCCATTTGTCTTTCCTGTGTCAGAGGCCAGTAGTTTGCCCTTCTTGACCAAGGCTATCCAGGCACCTTGGCCAAACACCTGTAAATCTCATTTTCAATGGGAGACACTTAAACAAGTACTTCACATTAAAATGTACTGTGCTGAAGTTTGGCTGGATTATGTTCTAACTCAATGACCTCTAAAAGGTGTTATGGGACCCACTACCAGGTGGTAGCCTAATAAAATTTCTCCTAAAAACTCAGTTTCTATCAGACTTTTGCTAACATACGTTTTTGACACAGTCACAATGAAACTGACTGACTGTCCCTATTGTTTATACTAGGGGTCTCTAACCTTTTAGGACCTGGAGTCTCAGCTGTAAACCTAAAGAAACTGTTGAGTCTGAGTCCAAAACAAAATACTGATTTCATGGATGGATGGCAGAGGAAAGGGATTGATGTTCAGATTTCTCCCCATAAAAAACACGTACACATACACAAAACAAGTATGACCAGAAACAATAGCAGGCAAGTCAAAATGAAACAATCCCCCCACAAAGCACAACAAACAGACAAAACTCAAATTAAAAAATCAAAAATCATGTAGGAGGGAAAGGGGAACTGTATGGGCACAAAAGGGGAGTGCCTGAGGGCACCATAGTGCCTGTGAGTGACACACTCCAAGTATACAAAGTTGTACTGGGGTGTCTTTCTTCTCCCCTTCACTCTTTTAGTTGCAAATCTAGTATTACCACTTATTTGGGGACAGCATCAAATGATTTAAAAAATACAACTTACTTTTTTTTTCATTTAGTAGAAACTGGCCAGCACAAGGAAAAGAGATCACAATGAGGAACAGAATTCTGCACATATATCCATTAACTCAACTATTTATCACATTATGTCTGGTACAAGGTTACATTCTACATAGCATTACTGGAGCGGATATGTATCTAAGCTAGAGTGAAATTCTGAAGTCTTTTAGATGGGAGAACAGGGGCTATACACCACTTGAGTCTAAGATCACTAGAATATGCTACTGAACTTCAAGCACTTCCTTTTGCCTAATAATTCAAGCATGCACATGCCTGGCTTTCACTCCTGGCACCGCTGAAGGTTTTGTCTCCACTAATTATGACTAGTCTGTTTTTCTGCCCTTTTAACAATGGTTTCATACGCAGAAATCTATAGGTGAAGATATTCACAGCAACCTGGCAATTTCTGCAATAAAGGGGTGAGGATGGGATTCAAAAGTGATCAACTACACACTCCATTCCAAGCAGAATACAGTTAGGGGAGGAAGAATGCTTTCCTGCAGCACCTAATTGAATCTGCAACATTGCAAAGGAACAGCAAGATGGTTTCTGAACCTATTAAGTAATCCACTACAGCCTCACAACTCCTTCTGTAAAAAGAAAAAAGTCTGCCACCTTGAAAAGAATCCAAGCCTGAATCATGACGGTTGTTTCTGCTCTATTAATGCAAAATCTGAGCAAAAGTGGCAAAAGAATGCAGGCCACCACTGCACACTATATATAATGAAGCTGAAATTCGAAAGCCTGGCTACTCGTGCTGGCTTGAATTCTCTTCTTCCTTAGAACATAATTACATCCAATACTGGATTGAAATCCCTATCCACATTTTTTTTTTAATATTCAGCTGCTATATCCTGATTCTAGAAGTGCACTTAAATTGCTGTGTCACATCAAGTCTCATAGTTGCTAAAGCCCGATCCTCTGCTTGGCAGGAGAAGCACAGCCACAAAGCTTCCTTACTTGCCAAACAGAACTTTCCGAATTGGGGGTGGGGGTGCGGAGCACAGAGTTGCAAAAGTAGTGAGGCAGCTGGAAGGATCCAACAGCCATTTGGATGCCACCTCTGTGAGCAAAACTGGGCCTGCCCCAACTAGTATCTGGTCCCAATGATTAGCTTGGGATGAGGATTAGGCCAAAGAATTCATAGGAAAATATGAGGTTTGAGGGATGCTCGTCATTTTGGATCTGCACTAATCTTCCACTACCACTAGGTCCCTTAAGCTCAGCCCTAAGAGCAGCTACAAGCTTAAATAGCTCAACTACCATTGTCACTTTTAACTCAAACAAATTGTTTCTGACTTCATTTTAAAATTAACTTCAAAAGCCAAGTCTACTCTTAGTGATTTCTGGCAATTTTGTTATTTTCCTGCTCTGCATTTCTTCAAAAAAATAACTTGGACACAAATGTTTTGCGAGGGTTTTATACAAACAAAACAAAAAGGTTGAGCAGAGAAAAACAAATCAGCTGACTGTGGCAAAGTATTTTCAAAAGCAAAAACCACCATTGTTCCCTTACTAGAGCTAATTTTCAGTATATAAACATCTATTTTATTGGTGATTATTTAAAATTTGATTGGAGAAATTGTAATTCTCAAAATACACTCATTCTCCTAAAACTATCAGTGAGGATCAGCAAATATCACCTCCCCTGCCACACACAGATGTAATGAATTGCGTTTAGTTTTATTGTTTTACCCATCAGCTCTAATGTAAAACACAATACTCCTGGTAAACATAAGCCAATCATTTAAAATCAGAAAGTGCTAGTTTATAGCACAATTTATAACATGGTGGCAAACAAGTGCAAACGCACTCAAATCCAGCACACCCAAGTCCACTGCAAACAGCCAAGCCTAAGAAACAGATACAACACTCACCTGTATGAGTTCGAATATGTTGCACATAGTTGTTCTTCCGGTCCGAGAAGTAGGAGCATTGTGAGCATGTGTACACTTTCCGTGGGAAATGGTTCCTTAAATGCTTCTTCCAGTGATATTCACTGACAGTTGTGTATGTGCAGATGGTGCATTTGTAGACCCTCTCATTTTCTCCAGCTTTGTTGTGGTGCTTCAAATGAGCCAGATAGTGATCATACCTGTTCGTGTTGTAGCCACAGCGATCACATCTAATGGGCCCCTTGGAGAAATCAACTTCATCTGTAGCACTGGAGGCAGCTTCTTTAACTTGGCCATGCTTCTCAGCTTTTTCTTCCACAATGAATCTCTTGGCACTGTGTACCCGAATGTGATGGACAAACTCCTTCTCTGACTCTGCCTCATACTGACACGGCTTACAGCGAAATGGTTTGTTCTTCAAGCTCTTACATTTGTCATCTGCACTCTCTGGCGTATCTGCCACCTCCAACGGGTAGCCCTTGTCTTGGCTGCAAGTATGCGGAACAGAAGGCTCCGTCAGTTCTGCCATTTCCACATTACGAACCTCAGGAGCTTCAAGGGATCCCAGATCCACATCTTCCAGGCGTCTATGGTTGTTCTCCATGCCCTGTGCTTCATCTATTCCTTCTCCATCGCTGTCTGAAAAGTTGGCATTGCCGACGGTTGTCAGTTCAGCCATTTGCCTCTCTTCACCAACCATGTAATCACAACAGTTGCCATTCACTTCTCCTGTCAGGGCCACATTTGCCAGCATAATAAGCTGCGGAGCTGCTAGCTCAGCTTTGGAAAGTTCCGAAAAGTCATACATGTCATTTGGCAAAGCCATGCCAAGGTTAGTATTTCCAGGGAACAGGCCACTGCCACCAGACTGCCCCAGCACTTGCATTGCCATATTAACAGTTCTGTTAAAAAGGGAGGGAAAGATTGTTTAAGTGTCTGTCTATAAATTATTATATAATAATCCAAAACTGAGAACAGTGACAGTTTAATTATGATACTTATCTCGATTAAGAGAAATTATGGTCAAATATGGCCACATTTTCCACAAAGACAAACTTTTAATTGCATCATGATTTCATTTTATAGCAAAGTGTCAGCGTCCTTCCCGCCTAGCATGCTCCCAGGCAAGGACTTTATATTTCAAACGAGTTGTTCACATTCAATCTTTCTGTGTGCACAATTGCCATGCTAAATTCCACAATTGTATTTGTTCCAGTTCCAGTTATTCTGCCGCTTGCTGTCCACACCAGTGCCCTTCACTACCTGTTTCTGTACCTGCACACACACTGCATTAAAATAGATCCACTGGAAGTAGCTGGGGATTTCTTTAATACTAATGTCTTGCACAATCATTATATTTGGCGGGGGAAGGCTATATCCAAAACAATTTGGAATGCCCTACAGTCCCTTTTTACTCTTAAAAGCACAAGCACACTTTCCCCAGACTGCAAAAAAATCGCAGCAGCAATGAAATATTTAAAATATGATAAAGAGTTATTGCGCAAATCCTATGTATTTTAATGTGTGGAGATCTTCAGAGAACAGCTCCTTTGAACTGGGTTGCTGAAATTCAAGCACATTTTCAGCATGCAGCAATTGGTAGAAATTGGTCTTTTTCATTTGGTATTGTGGATCACAGAGGAAAAATAGCTAGCTAGGTTTGGCTCAGGTGAGGAGCAAATGTGGATAGTGGCCATCCAATGAAATGTCACCACACATGAGAAACTTCTTGACAAACCACCTACCAAAAAGTGTGCCAAATGAGCTTCTATGCCAGTGGTGACTAGATATGCAGCAGGATATACAGTATACATTTTTTCTTATCAGATTTCCTACAGTAATATGAAATCAGGATTTTATGCTTAAAAGGCGCAACTGAATTTTTTATGACATGTGGATGCTGCAAAAAAATTATCTGAATGCACTGATTCCACAATAAACTCCAACTATAAGTACACCTACACCCAAGCATGCTTCATTTAACAGCAAACACCGAGAGCCTTGTAACCTAGCCAAGTGTGAATAAGGTTATTAATTATAAATAATTGGTTATCACTTTAAAAACATGTCTAGGATCCAAAGCATTAAATCTGAAGGCCACACTATTCATCTTGAAATGAAAAGCTGAAACTAGGCATATTTTAGTTAAATGTGCAGGGTTTTATGAATACTGATAACAGTTGTAGTCAAACAATGCTTTGTCTTTTCCAGAACATTACAAGGAAAAATAGATTTAAAGTGCTAATTGTTTTGAGATGTCTCATGGGAAGATAATTGTTGATTAACTATTATTAATTCTTTAGCAGCTAGCATGTGGTCCAATAATTCTGTATAAAGCAGGCTTCCTCAACCTCGGCCCTCCAGATGTTTTTGGCCTACAACTCCCATGATCCCTAGCTAGCAGGACCAGTGGTCAGGGATGATGGGAATTATAGTCTCAAAACATCTGGAGGGCCGAGGTTGAGAAAGCCTGGTATAATGGGTGAGAGTGGGTAAATAGTTGTCATTGCTCCTTTGCTTTGGAAAACCAACTTTCAACGCCAAATGTGAATAAAAAGAGCAATTAAACAATGATGGTCTAGATTAAATATGCTTTAATCCAATGCACTTTATTTCTAAACACCAAAATCCTCTAGGCCACAGCACCATAGTTAGTTGTAATGCAATACTGCAGAGTCCCTACCAAGCAAGGCAGTCCTCTTACCACAATGGGAAAGGCCATGTTAAAAATGTATTTTGTTATGGCCTTCTTGAAAGCCAGAACCAAAAATCAAACAAATGCTAACTGGAAGACAGTTCCATTATTGCAGAACCATCAGAGCAGCATACACACAGGGAAGTCCTCAAACACAGACCTTTGATTACAAGACCTGGCTTGGGCCTTACTTCCCGTTGTACTACTACAGTTAAATCATTTCAAAAACCTTTCCACAGGCCAGACTTCTTAAAACCTACTCAGAGTTGTTGTTCTACTGATACAATTACCTACACTGCGCAAGTAAAAACTAAAACAGTGAAGCTACCTGGAGTAAGGTATCATGTAACCATACATGTTATTTGAATTAATTCAAAGTAAATACCTACAGACCAGATATATCCCCACACTATGTAGGGATTCACAGCAAAACAGGAACGGCTGTAGGTGATGTGTATTTTTGTGCAATTCAGGATTTGCTTCCAAAACTGAAAATGCATACACCATGGCTTTCTCAGCTCCCTTCTCTTCTACTAAGGTACTGAAGAAAAGCTCAAACACACACACACATTCCTCAACAAAGTGTGTTTGGCAAGTTACTTGGTCTTGAAATTAGTCAACCAACAGCAGGGTGGGGATTGTATTTAAATAAAATGCTGGTCTCGTTTTTGGCCTAAACGCAAACGAGCTCAATGACCTACATACACAATGTTATCAAGGCAGAAAGTAAAAAGAACTAGCAGTGTTTTAAAGTCTGGAAGCTTTCAAATGCCGATGGTCTTTTATTCAGCCTCCTGCACGTTTGCTGAGAAATTAAATTCCAAGTTTTTACTCCCAAGTAAGTATGCAAAGGAACTTGAGGCCGCAGATATTCGCCGGAAAAAAAAGCTCACAATGGGAGAAGCCCGTTACCAAATGTGTGTGTACCATCAGCCCCAACCACCATCGACTGCCGCTGCTGCTGTTGCATTCCAGAAATAGGCATTCGGCCATTTTCTCAAATACCAAGTAGAAGCACAAAGCAGCTCTCTTTGCAAAACTCTTGCCTGCAGCGCACCACGCACAAACTCACCGAAGTCGGTGCTGCTGCGGGGGGGGGAGGGGGTTGCCTTCGCCTCGTCAACCCACTTCGCCCCCCCTTTCCTTCAACCTTACCCCCCCCAACTACCACCCCCGCCCCCCAAAAAGTTACAACTCTCCAGCAACTTTATAAAGAAGGGGGGGAAAGTGAGCGAAGGCGAAGATTTGCCCAACTTCCTCCCACCCAACACTCCCCCGCCCCCCCCAAAGAGAAGGAGGGCTGGGGCCTTTTCCTTTCTCCCCCGAGACCTAAGCAATGCAGCCTAGTGCGTGGGGGGGGGGGGAGATTTTGTTGCCAGGTTGTTCTGCAACGTCTCCCTCTCCCCACCGCCGACCCCCCCCCAATACATACACATGCAACTTCCCACGGAGACACGCCACGAGTCTCCCTCTCAAGTCGTTCCCTTCGAGGGTGGGGGCGGAGAAGGAAGCTGGGGGAAGGACTCAGTAGGGTGGTAATAGGTTGGCGATGGCGGCGCGGGGGGGGGGGAAGAGAGTTGAGAGAGTTAAGTTCCGTACTTTCCTCCTCCAAGGAAAACGTGGTTGGGGGTGGGGGGCTGGGGAACGTGACCCGAGGCCCACCCGACTTCCACCCGCCGCCCCGAGGGTGGGGGACGCGCGAGCCTTCCCTTCGCCCCATCCATCCCTCGGCACCGGAGAGCGCAAGGTCACCGCGCGGCGCACAAAAGCGGCAACTCACGGCGAAGAGGCCCAGCGGCGGGGGAGGGCCAGAAATCGCTGTCCAGCTCCACCACGCAGGGCGGCGGCTGAAGCTGCGGAGGCCTCGTCGGCTCGCTCTCGGCCCGGGAGGCGGCGGCGGAGGCGGCTCCTCCCCGCCAAGCCTTCCTTCCGGCCACCGGGGACTAACGGCCGTTGGTCTTGGCGGTGGCGGCGGAGAGGCTGTTCCTCAGGGGGGGGGGGGGCTCCTCCGGCGGCTTCCTTCCTGAGAGGCCCCTCAGCCAGCCTGCCTGCCTGGCTTTCCCCCCCGCCCGGCCGCCCTCACTCCACCCACTCCGGCGACGCCGTCCCATGCGCAGCAGCAGCAAGCAGCCGCCCTCAGATCAGCCCTGGACAGCGCCACAGGCTCGCTCCCGCTCCCCGTCCTCCTTCCCTCCCAACGCCAGCAGCACCACCAACGCGGCGGCGGCGGCGGCGGGGCAACTCACCGCCTCTCCTCCGAGGCCAGAGGGAGTCGAGGGGGCGACGACGGCGGCGGCGACGACGAGCCTCCCCTCAGCGCCGAGACGAGCGGGCGGCGGCGCGCATTCCAGCACTCACCACGCGCGTGGCAACGGCAGCCACGGCGAGCGAGCGAGGAGGCCCGCCCAAGCCGAGGCACTTATTGCCCCGGTCCCGCCCCTTTCCTCATGGCGCGTCCCCTCTTCTCCCTCCCCCTCCTCACAGCGCCTCGTTAGGCCAGGTCACGCTTAGGCTGCCTCACGAGCAAGGCCTGGCGGAGTGGTGGGAGCGGCTGTGTTGTAAGAGCACCAGCCAGCCGTAGCTTCTGACTCTGCCAGGTTGTTTCGATAACTTGCCTCGTTTTGTGTTGGTCCCAGACAAGCAGCTGGAGGAGGTTTATCGAGGGGGGGCGGGCGGTGTAGGCCCTGAGTTAAGGCACTTCCTCTTCTCCTCACCCAAGATTTACCACAGTCCCTGTTTTTTTGGCCTCCGTTGGTTCGTTATCTACCACCTCAGAAGAACCTACTTAATAAAAACAAAAAAACAAAAATTCCTTCCAGTAGCACCTTAAAGACCAACTAAGTTAGTTCTTGGTATGAGCTTTCGTGTGCATGCACACTTCTTCAGATACCAATGCACACGAAAGCTCATACCAAGAACTAACTTAGTTGGTCTTTAAGGTGCTACTGGAAGGATTTTTTTTTTTTTTACTATGGCAGACCAACACGGCTACCTATCTGTAACTACTTAATAAACACATACAAAAAACGCACACACTGTTGACTCAAGAGACTCTCACACACAGGAGCACTCACTGAGCCCCTCAGACTTGGAAAACTGCAAATGGAAATTTCTCTCATCATGACCAGCTTGTAAAATAAGGGGTGGTGTTGAGGTGATGAGCTTTAGGCTGGTTTGGGGATTCTTAGAAATGCCCAACCTCAGCGCATGCGAAAACTGACCCTGTGCCATAAATCACTAATTATTCAGGCAGCCTGTTCCTCAACAATATGGAAGGCACTTTCCCCGCCAAAGATTCAACCTGTTTGCTTTCTGTTAAAATAATACTCACACAGACTGTTCTTGCAATCTTCTTTGCAGGCAGAGCTGGGAGAAAGCTCCGTTTAATATGGATCTAAGCAGGGCTTTTTTCAGCCGGAACCTCTCAGGCAGGCGCCATTGCTGTTATAAGAGAACGAGGGAGGCATTCGTGGTGAGTTCTGGCACCTCTCTTTCTAGAAAAATAGCACTGGATCTAAGCGAACGTATTTAAGATTGTGCTGCACAAATGTTAAGGCTACAGCTCCTTCGCACCAATGGGATCTTCCGTCCCATGTAAACAGCAGTGGTGGGACCATGGTGGGGATAGACAGTTAAAGTACTCTTCCCTCCATACCTGTCCTCAAACAAATTGCCCCCCCCCCTCGGCTTTTTAATTTTCTTAATAACAATACATAATTAGTGTTATCTCCATATTTGCCTCTGGAGCTTTCCCTTGAGCGTGGTTGATGGGCACTTCATTCACCAACTTCAAGCGAGACAGCCAATGTAAACCTGAGAAGTCACACTGAGCTTAATATGGATTACTGCGGATTAAATGTGCATAATTTTGCATCTCAAGTCTGAGTCAGGAAGTCTGTCCTTCATTACTATCCTGGATGAACATATGCAATCCAGGCTGATTTCAACCATCGTACTGTCTTAGGAATAATGCAGGTTTGCCTTATAGGGTTGTTGTAAGATACATTGAGAAAATATGTCCAAATCACCTAGAACATTCTAAAGAACTAGATAAAATGCTAAGTGATATAAATAATTTTGACCAACTTTTTCTGAAGCCAAGAGTTTTTGGATGCCACTCAGTCAGCTTCTTAAATCCTAGAGGAGAGCAAGGCAAGCAAAAATGCTGAGGGGACGAGGGAAAGAAACAGTGTGGGAAGCAACACAGCAGAGACTGGGGAAATGAAAGTTGGGGTTTAGATATGATTGCCAGATGTCTCAAGGCCTAGACTTGAGGACAGACTTCTGGAGTGAGACTTGGAAGTATTTGTATGTTTTTAGTTATTAATTCTCATCTGATTTCCAGATCAGGATCTCATGGTCATACTTATATGCTATATATTATACTTGCCTTTCTTTACTATACAGTGGTACCTCAGGTTAAGTACTTAATTCGTTCTGGAGGTCTGTACTTAACCTGAAATTGTTCTTAACATGAAGCACCACTTTAGCTAATGGGGCTTCCTGCTGCCGCCGTGCCGCCGGAGCACAATTTCTGTTCTCATCCTGAAGCAAAGTTTTTAACCTGAAGCACTATTTCTGAGTTAGCGGAGTCTGTAACCTGAAGCGTATGTAACCCGAGGTATTTATAAAGGCTGTCCTATACTGTAAAATAACATTCTCTGGAAGTTTCACTAAAAATAAAATGCAACATAATAATAAAAAAGCATTATCCTTGTTTATTTCCAGCAGAGGAAGAAATAATACCACTTGGCAGCACGGCCATAAATCAAATACTGAGAACAGGGTAGTATTCAGCTAGGTTTTACTCATAGTTAGTCCCGATTAGATTATTTAACATGATTATCAGAGAATCATAGAAAAGTAGAGTTGGAAGGGACCCTGCGGATCATCTAGTCCAACCCCCTGCAATGCAGGAATATGCAGCAATGCAGAATGACACAGCTGTCCCATATGAGGATCAAACCTGCAACCTTGATGTTATTAGCACCACACTATTATGTTAGGTCCATTAATTTCAGTGGATCTGCTCTGAGTAAAATTTAGTTGAATACCACCCTCAGATTTTAAAACCACAAGTTGTTTAAAAAGCCCGGGTGGATTAAAAGGACTACATCTGGCACTGAAAAGGCCATAGAGAAGACATTAGGTGAGCTTCTCTTGGGATGCTAGTCCACATCTGGAATGCCACCATTGAGACAGCCCTCTCACTAGTAGACACCTGCCTTGTTTCACTTGGCGGGATGCCAAGACTCTTAAAAGTAGAGTCCTTTAAGAGGATCTCAAGATTTAGATAGATGTATGCTAGAAAAGATGGACGTGGGTGGCGCTGTGGGTTAAACCACAGAGCCTAGGACTTGCCGATCAAAAGGTCGGCGGTTCGAATCCCCGTGACGGGGTGAGCTCCTGTTGTTTGGTCCCAGCTCCTGCCAACCTAGCAGTTCGAAAGCACGTCAAAAGTGCAAGTTAGATAAATAGGTACCGCTCCGGCGGGAAGGTAAACGGCGTTTCCGTGCGCTGCTCTGGTTCGCCAGAAGCTGCTTAGTCATGCTGGCCACATGACCCGGAAGCTGCCTGCGGACAAACGCCGGCTCCCTCGGCCCATAGTGAGATGAGCGCCGCAACCCCAGAGTCAGTCACGACTGGACCTAATGGTCAGGGGTACCTTTACCTTTACCTTTTATGCTAGAAAAGACTACTGTATCTGTCAGGTAGCCAGGCTCCAAGCTGTTAAAGATTAGGACCAGCACTAATGGACCCCATAATTGGGCCCACTAATGGACTAGGGGCCAGTGCATCTGACAAAGCATTGATGCAATATGGCCAAAACCCCAATCCCAGTCAATAATCTCTTCACACTATTTTGAACCAACTACAGCTTTTGGACAATTTTGATACAACACATTGTAATGTAGGAGCATAACTGGCCAGCTATCTCCATCCAAGTATGGGCACAGCTAATAGATCACCTGTGTCACTGTCCTAGCACAGAAAGGGAAAGATATAAATACTAACATGATGGGTGGGGGTGGTGGGTGAAGCTCTGAAAAGAACGAGGTTGAGGAATGAATGCTGGAAATGGACTCCAAGGAAAACCTCTGGGCCCTTCTCCTTGGGATTAACTTTTTCCCTAAACTGAACCCTTCCCTAGCCTAAGGAGGTGGCTAAAATCCTAACCAGTTCCAATCCTGAGATCCAGCAACCATTCCGTTAGGAAAAGGTATAAGAATGCAAGAGGTCCAGACCAAAGAGTCAAGATTAAGAGGGAAAAGAAAATTTAGAAAGAATTAGTAGAGAAAGGAGAGGAGTACACAATCAGGAGCTGTTGAGTTGAGAAATCATATACCTATTTGAACTAACCAGGCATGTTTTTGACTGTGGGCCAAAGTATATCAAGGATTCTGTAAATACTTTTGAGAAATGCTAAAAGGGAGCTCAGATAAAGTTGGCGTGTGTGAGGGAGTTACATTTAAATGAGTATGGTTTGTTTTCATCTGCTGAAGTATGGGTCTGTTGAACTTGTTGCCCAATCATTTATGTGAGCTGGAGATCCCATTTTTAGAACAAAAGTGCTACCTGATGAGATGCTAAGTTGTGACCCCCACCTGAAGTTGACACCCTCAGGCACTTTTCTCCCACCCTGCAAATTAAAGGTTGTTTTGCAGGCTGTTGTTTTGCAGCGAGGAATTGTTTCTGTAATGGGAAGAGCCAGGTGGGGGCATAGTTGCTGGGTTCTTCAGCTGGATATAATTTCACCACTTCATTAGGCTGTGAGTACATTTTCTAATATTTTTGCAGGTACTGAATGGTTCGTGCATAGCTAGCTTTCCTTGACAGTGCAAAAGCTTGGGTGTTTTTATTAAAGTAACAGGGTACCTTCAAAAAGTGTGTTATGTGGCCTGGGGAGGGGTTCTGCTTTTGAAAAAGAAAGTAAAAAATTCCACCAGGCACTCCCACCCCAAGCCCTTAGGCTTATCTATAACAGCTCTTTGGATCCCAGACTGTTTGCTATAGTTTGAGATGTAGGTTTTCAATTTACTTGAATGGCCACAAAAACATGCAACCTAGTCTGTATATCTTTTGCATTTTTAAAATATCCAAACCTTTTAGGCAGTAGAAATTACAGCATTTTATTGTTTTCCTTGATCTCAACCATTCTTTCACAATCAACAGCTAAATCACATGCATACAGTCCACGAGTATATCAAAATTATATCAAGATTTGCAAGATATTGTTTACAGTCCTACAGCCTTATTTCACATATCTCACTCAGGTATTCCAAGTTACACAAAGTCAACAGTGTTTTCTTTCTAATAATATTTCAGCTAAGAATTTTTACATAATCCATAATCAGTTATGTAGCTGCACCTTCTGCACCTTGTTATTTCAAAGCATAACAAATAGGTAGAATGTTAAGTTTTATTTATTTATTTCACAATATTTATACATAAACTGCTTCATTGTAATAAACCTCTAAGTGGTTTACAATAAATATTTTTAAAAATGGCAAAGAAAGCAAAAAAAACACCAAGTAATTAAAAACAATTTAAAGTTGGTTAACATTAGACTAAAAATAAATTAAAACACATCAGCATTATGTGTCTGAATGAACTTGCCCAAGCAAAAGTGTTTTAAGCAGCTGCCGGTTCCAAAAAGAGTACAGCAAAAGCTCCTGCCTGATGTCATTAGGCAGGGGGTTTCAGAGTTTAGGTGCTGCCACACTAAAAGTCAAATTTTTAAAAAGTGTTGAACAAGTATTATGTGGCACCTGTAACAGTGCTAGTTCTGAAGATTGAATCAGTCAAGTGGGTACATATGGAGTAAGGCAATCTTACAAGTACACTTTCATCTCCTGATACTCTCCTCAATCATCTCCCAGAGAATCACAATATTTGAGCAATACAAATACTCCGTTACACTTCTATACCTCCAGTTCATATCTTCCACCCCGAATCCTATTTTTTGAGTGTCAAATGTCATCTTAATATGAGTTTGTAAGATTAATATTAATATTTATTACAATGCCCCAAATCCATTTCTAAGAATCCTCCCAAATGCTTCTTCCTAAGCCTCTCTTCCATGTATCTTGGTATGAAATGGGGATGGGGAAAGCTGTAGTTACGGTATTTAAATTTTATTTTATGTGCTCCAACTCATATCAAATATTACAAAGCCAGCTGGGTAAAGAGGAGCTAGAAATAATATTAATGGTTAATGATAGTTATGGGAATGAGAATTATGGGCTTCTATGTTCATTAGCTTCTCATTCCAGTAGTCTGTTGAGATATTATGAGAAAGATAAGGCATGCAGAATAATCTATAATAATATGTGTGATTATGGATAAATTAGCATTATAAATTATGCACAGCACAATCTTATTATAAAATTTTAGGGTGCACACACATAGTAGACACCCACTTCACAGAAAAACAATCCTTCACCCTTCAAAATTCAGGTAATATTCCCTGAGAAAAAATACACTTTGAACAATCCCAAAAACCTTCTTGGCTCTCCGCGGGTGGCGCTGTGGGTTAAACCACAGAGCCTAGGACTTGCTGATCAGAAGGTCGGAGGTTCGAATCCTCGCCATGGGGTGAGCTCCCGTTGCTCGGTCTCTGCTCCTGCCAACCTAGCAGTTCGAAAGCACATCAAAGTGCAAGTAGATAAATAGGTACCGCTCCGGCGGGAAGATAAACGGCGTTTCCGTGCACTGCTCTGGTTTGCCAGAAGCGGCTTAGTCATGCTGGCCACATGACCCGGAAGCTGTACGCTGGCTCCCTCGTCCAATAAAGCGAGATGAGCGCCGCAACCCCAGAGTCGGTCCCAACTGGACCTAATGGTCAGGGGTCCTTTACCTAATGACTCTATTTCCTCTGCAAAAGAAGAACCTTTCCCAATAGTTATTTCACTTACAAATCTTTCAAATCCTGCCTTAAGGGCATATTTTCTGTATGAAAAGGGTATGCCTGCGACTTGGATTCAAGTCTATTTATCATCTCAAAAGAATGGCCAGACTGCCCAGGTACTGTATTGCAATCAGTAAAAACATAATCAGACATTGGGGAGAGAAGCTACACTTCTGTGATGTATGTATTATGCTCTTAGGGTGGTATTTTGCTAAGGGGTTGGGCAATGACTAAAGTCTTTAAAGGTTCCTGCACACTTTGTTCTGGGTCTCTCACCTCATTGCAAGAAGGCGGGGGGGGGGGGGAGGACTCTGTTGCAACAGAAAAGCAAAGCAAAATCTGCCTCTCTTTCACTGGATCCTGTCTCCATCCATTCTTCTCTGACTGTTCATGGACTTAGGGGACTCAGAGTCCCTTGGGAAGTTGGGCAGCAAAAGCCAACCCCCATTTTTTCTACAACAGTACTGTATACTTGCTTGTGCAAAATACAACATTTTGCAGAGATTAAAGTTAAATGCTCGTAGAAGGTATTTTGGTGGAAAGACGTTCAGAGACAGCATACAAACAGCATAATTCCTGGTAGGGAACACAAAAGACATTGTACACAATCCTGCACAAGTTAACTGTGACTAAGGCCTAAGACAAATATAATGTTCTCCAACGTATCTCTTACCTGTGTTTAGAAGATTGGGAATGACCTGCAGGCTTTCACAATGTTTTATGCCTTCCTTTTTTTGGAGGTCGTCATGGCACAGCAAAAACTGTGATAGTTTGGGCACTTGTATGGGGTAATTGGCCAGGGACAAGAGAAGGTGTATATGCCATTGTATAGGCAAATGAGACACAATTTACCTACCCACCAACCACAGCTCTATATAAATAAATATGCTTACTTTTGCTGAGGGAACCAACTCAGACTATTAGGCCTTATTCTGTGTGTCAGTGGCTATAGGGACCATGAGGATTTTTCAGTGGAGGCGGCACAAGTGTTCCAAGACCCAACACAAAACACCCAGAGTTCAGGCCCCCTGGGCCAGTCCCATATCACATCCCTCCCTGCCTTCTCCCATCCACAAATGTTCTCTTGAATATACTCCCAGCCTGGTGTTTCTCTGGGTCCGTCGTCCGCCCCCCCCCCCCCGGCAAAGTCTGAAATCAGATGTAAACCTAGAGAATTGGCCTGGGGGGTGGGTATTTCCAGGACATAATCAACAGGAATAGGAAGGTTTAAGATCCTATTCCACCATAGCCAGTGCAGTAAACTGCGGTAAACTTAAAATACCTTGGCAAACACAGCTTTGGGAAATAAAGCATGTAGTCATGTTACAACTTTTTAGCACAACTTTTTTGGAATACTTTCAAATTCCTAAAAGGTTGTGCTAAAAAGTTGTAACATGACTTGGGAATAATCAAAATATATTTTGATTAAATTATTTTGATTACATTAAATTAGTATAATTTTGTTTTGCTTGGTAAGTAAAATGTGTGTAAAATTGAATAGGAGTAATTTAAAATTTTGCCAAATATTTGCAGTTATATATTAATATTATTTTTATGTATTTATGTATTATTTAGCATTATCTGACATTTTTAGAAAGTAAAAATTAAATTCTTTGGTTTTCCGAGAGCAGTTTACATGCTTCTTCATCAAATGCATAATTACTAAGCGAAATGCTGCCATTCACAAAAAAATAAAATTTCTCACACCCAAAAATATATATTTCACTGAAGAAATTTGCAAAAATTAAGTTTCACCTCCTAAAATGACACACCCTGCTCTGACATGCTAATCAGCAGAAAAACTGTACTATCTTGATTCAAACAATGGTTATATCCTTCTTTGAAAAACTCATAAATAGATCTGTGCTGGGAAATTATGCTTAAGAGTTTTCCAATAGACAGACAGGTCAAAATTTACATAACAGAAGAATTACTTGGCAACATTTGATCATTTCAAAACATGGGAGAATGTCCAGTGTTGTTTCTTTGTCCCAGCAGCTTCCTCCTGAAATCATTTTGCACTGAACAGCAACTAATCTAATTAACAACAAAGAGTCTTGTGGCACCTTAAAAGACAAACAAATTATTATGACATAAGTTCAAGTTCCATTCTTCAGATGCATGAAGCATTATCAGTTTGCAGGGTTATTCATTCACATCTACACATGGTGAGCAGTTGTAAGCCGTGAACTCAGAGGGAGATGAAATGCAACAAGTGCAAGCAGTGGCAATTCATTTGGGTCTTGGAATATATGTAAAACAAGCATAGTGTCCTTTCACAAACGATAACACAAATGATAATGTTAGAAGCTTAAGGTAAAAGTAAAGGTACCCCTGCCCGTACGGGCCAGTCTTGCCAGACTCGGGGGTTGTGCGGCCATCTCACTCAAGAGGCCGGGGGCCAGCGCTGTCCGGAGACACTTCCGGGTCACGTGGCCAGCGTGACATCGCTGCTCTGGCAAGCCAGAGCCGCACACGGAAACGCCGTTTACCTTCCCGCTAGTAAGCGGTCCCTATTTATCTACTTGCACCCGGGGGTGCTTTCGAACTGCTAGGTTGGCAGGCGCTGGGACCGAGCAACGGGAGTGCACCCCACCGCGGGGATTCGAACTGCCGACCTTTCGATCGGCAAGCCCTAGGCGCTGAGGCTTTTACCCACAGCGCCACCCGCGTCCCAATGTTAGAAGCTTAGCAATGCTGAATTAATTAACTTCCGTAGTTGGACAGGAAACCATTGCCTGTATTCAGACTCAAATGAACAGAATAAAACATGACTATCCCGCATTTTCCCTTTGAGATTCCTTTTTTTTAGGACCAGTAGCAGATCGGCAACAGAATATCCTGGTAGAGAGAAATGGTCCCAGACTGTTTTCAAAATAGTGCCATCTGAAAGTACAATAGTAGGTGAATACTTCAACCGAGTAGGACACTGGTAAGGTAAGTTTGGAAGGCCCTAAAGAAATAGGTCTTCCAACTGGCTTATTTGTAAATCATTACTGATATTTCATGGCCTGAATTGTGGTTTATTACTGTGAGAAGTGTTTTTCTTGGCCTGTTGAGTATTGCCTGTTCTCTCAAGGGGAAGGGGTCTTTCTAGTTCTTGTATTGCTGATACTTTGACATTTCTATTATAAAGGTAGAAAAGATAAAGGTAAAGAACTCCTGGGTAGTTAAGTGCAGTCAAACTTGACTATGGGGTGCGGCACTCATCTCCGCTTTCAGGCCAAGGGAGCCAATGTTTGGGTGCAGACAGCTTTCACAGGTCATGTGGCCAGCATGATTAAACTGCTTCTGGCGCACGGAGCACTGTGATGAGTGCCAGAGTGCATGGAAATGCCGTTTACCTTCCTGCACCCACTGTACTCTCTCAAAATTAAACATGTGCCCACTGGTCCATTCCCTGCTTTACAGCCTTGGTTCTTTCCTATCTTACTTACTTTGCACATTTCCCAACTCTGAAATCCTTTCAAGGCGAGCCAAGCAGAATCAGCCAGCCAGCCAGTCGACAGATCCTATCCTGCCTTTCCACTCTGTAGATCTGCAAGGTGGCTTACAAGCAGCTTTGCATACATTTGTTTTGCACATGTAGATCTTCCGCCTTAGTGCAAGCCAACAGAATTCCTCACTTGGCATGTGATGTCTGCTGCGGAGGGCCAGTACCCTCAGGCGCTGCCTGTAGGAAGATAAACAGCTAGTCCTCCCCCAAAGCACCTGCCAACCTGAGAGTAGATAATAATGTTAAGGTCAGGGCCTCCTTGCAAGCAGAAACTTGAAGCAACTGTAATTGCTATTCCAGATGTGTCAGTATTATCAGTTTCTGCAAAGCGAAAGGCGTTAAGATAATGGCTGTTTTATTTTCAATCATCTTCCTAACAATCCCAAATATTACATTTGTCTTTTTCACCACCACTGAGTTGAGGCTCTCATTGTGCTAGTCCCAAGACAAGCACGTAGCCCTGCTGCTGGGTCAAATGAAAGGTGGCCTGCCAGAAGCTTCTGGAAACCCCACATGGCAACAGCCCTTACCCCAGGCTTCCTCAACCTCGGCCCGCCAGATGTTTTTGGCCTACAACTCCCATGATCCCTAGCTAGCAGGACCAGTGGTCAGGGATGCTGGGAATTGTAGTCTCAAAACATCTGGAGGGCTGAGGTTGAGGAAGCCTGCCTTACCCCATATTTGCTCCCCAGATCTTGGAGTGACCAGGAAACAACACACATATGAAAGCATCAAAACATATAGTTGCCCCACTTCAGCCTTCAAAAAGGGACAGGAAGGGCGCTGCTCCTACCTATGTTTTCCCCTCAAAAGGGATGACAGGTTTTCCTCCTGCCAGAGAAAATAGGAAGGAAGAGAACCATGCATACCACCTTGGGAACCTTGGAAGGCAAGTGGAACATAACTGTCAGAAATAAATGATAATAAATAAACTCCCTACCCTAGAATGTGACAGAATGCTGTGACTTATTTATATAGATTATATAGAATAGGGTAGACCTAGGGGTGTGTTGGAATTTGCATGATTTCATACCTGACAATTTGGAAGTGTTTGCTGATTTTCAAAATCTGGTTAATTGAATCCTGGTTTGACTTCACTTTAAATGGAGTAAGTAAGGAATGACTCAGAAAAGATTAGCATTTCAAAGCCCTGCTGGGGGGAAAGAAAGAAAATTCTTTGTGGTAATGTTTAAATTTTACAAGGTGGGTGTTTCACATTGCACATGCCCGAAGAGTGTGTGTGATATCTTCATTGGCAACAGGGAAACAGGTGCTGGAGCTGCTAGAATGTTATAGCAGTGGTTAGTTTTGGTCTTGGAGCAGGCAGATCCAGATTCCCCTCTCCTTTCAGATATGGATGATACTAGATGGCCTTGGGCCAATCATTGTCTCTTAGCCTAAACTGTGTTGCAAGGTTGTTGTGAAGCTAAAATAGAGGGGGAGGGGAGAGCCATGTGTCTTGTCCCCAGTTCCTTGGTAGGATGTATAATAATTTAATCTTAAGCCTACTAGAGTGCTAGGACTTACACAGTGTATGTTGATTCTGATATTAAGTGTCTCACTGTATGGAACTTGTCACCTCATGTGAGATTTGATGAGTTTTGATAATCAGGTGCACAGATTATTATTTGCTTCTGGCATTTTACGAATTTAAAATTGCGACACACACTTCACTTTTACACTCCCAAGCTACTCCTTGCATACTGACAGCAAATACTAGTAATGTACGTTGCAAATTTATTATTTTGTTTAAAAAAATTGTCAAAGAGCTTCATATATGTTACTAGTGAGGAGTGCCCAATGCTGCCTGGGTATTTTTTGAAACAAAAAAAAATGTGATTTTCAAATGAATAGTGCAATTTGAGAATTTGGACCCATCAAGCCCAATATTGGGTAAAATCAATCCAAAGTCATGTTTTGGTATGCTGTATTGATTGAAAATTGTACCCGGCATCCAAACATGGATAAAGACCACTACTCCCATCTGGGGAACCCTTATGCCAAGTTTGACCTCTCAAGAGATCATCTCCAAACTTGTTCCTGAGGTGGAAGTGGTGGGGCAGAAAACATCCACTTTCAAAAATATAGATTTCAGTATTCCTTACTGCCCTTGAAGCTTGTCTAATACCACGATCCTCATATTGTGGATGAGGGGCTGGGAGAAAATTGGCTCTCCCAAGGCCACCTAGTAGTGAGTTCATGGCAAGAAGAGGATTTGAACCAGGGACAATAGCACATGAAAGCAACCCTTAGGCTATTGCCTCAGGAAGGCAGGAGATCCTGTCAGGCAAGTTCCCAACTGAGCTGTACTTGCTTGAAGGAAGCAACTGATTTGCATCAGTGTGGGTGCTATATGGATGGCAATTACCACTTCAGTGATGCATGCAAAGACAGGCTCTGGTGGATTGAGCAGGCAAGACCAATAGTGGGTCCAATGGTCAATAAGACAGTTTCTGCATGTGCTGTACAGAGAAGTGAGGAACAGATGGGGCTCATCAGCCTAGGAAATTAGCCTATCTAGGAGAAGGAAAACTCTTATCCTAACCCTTTACTGACTTGTGGAATATCTTCAGAAGAAAAGGCTAAGGAGTAAACCCTGCACAAATCCAGCATGGAGTCCCTAAGATGGTTGGATGGTGCCTTGTATGCCGCCTCCTGGTAACTCCTGCAGCCAAGCTGGTGCTCTGCTTTCCTCTGGACCACATCAGTGAGGTATTACGGCTTGGGCAGCCCAGGACCTCCATACACACTGCCCCAGAGAGGTCACTTTATGCTGCTAACACAGCAGTTTGGCTTCACCCCTGGAGGCACACTCTGTAATTTCCTGGGACTTTGATTGTGCAACAGGTAGGGCTGGTTGGGCAATACACTGGTGCCCTAGGCACAGATTCAACATAGTATCCCATATATGAATTAACACAAGACCCAATTCACAAGACGGTTCTCTTGCACAATCCCTATTTAAATAAATAGCTCAAATTGGGGACAATTCCACAGACTTTAGATGTGTGGGTGACTCCAGGAACAAGAAACTTTCCCCCAATGAACTTCCTTCCATTCAAGTATCTTAGGATCTAAACCATTGTATGTTTCAGCTAGACTGGTTTACCAGAATAGGGCTTAAAGGTAGACCAGACCAAGGAAGAAGTGGAGAAAGAAGGCAGTCCTTGCATTCTCTTCCTCTTTTCTATATGTTAGAAATAATGCTAGTGAGCTCTCGTCACTCTTAGTGCTATTTATTCAATTTATATCACCCCTTCCAAAGGATCTCAAATGCTAACTGTAGAACGATGCAGCTATTTTGGTACTAAGGTAAATCATAGCCACTACAAAGAGAAACTTGAGTGGCCTCATCATGGTAAATACGAAAATATCTGTGAAGTTGCCTTTCATGGAGACAGACCAGAACTGTAAAAGGTAATTAGAGTATGGTCTCATAGAATTGTGAACCCTAGCTTGGAATTCACCTTTTGCACATCTGCCACACCCTGGGTCAACATCTTAACAGAGGTATCTGCTAAAACCCCAAGGTCTCATTCCATCTCAGTAACCACCAGTCTGGACCCCATGAGTATGTGAAGATACACAGGACAGAAGCAAAAGGAGAGCCTGTGAGGGCCTGACTTCCTCAATAAAGCTCCAGGCCCTCTCCCCACATGTTCAAAATTCTGTAGTGAAAAAATAATTATTTCCTTTACTCAGTTTTCGCTTTGCACATATTAACATTAGTTCTGCATTTTATTTCAACGTTTGCTGCTTATTATTTGTCAACTGTGCTTATTTACTGAGTTAAACATACAGCAAAAAGAGAGCATGGAAACTGCTGAATAAAAGGCAGCAATACAAACACAGAGTTCCAAACCCATTCTTTTTACTGTTACATGTTAGAGGTCTGATCAATGGAAAAAATGCAGAGTGGATTAGATTATCAGTAATGCTAAACCCAACCATGGCTCAGTTCTGGGTAGTACAGCAACAGCAGGACCAGGGGAGAAGCAAATCGGCTGCATTTTTTGCTGTGTACCTGCATGTTTGTTCATTCACACTAAGCCAACCTCTGACTTAACATTATGTGCAAAACAACCCAGTTCCACTATCTCCATTCAATACATTATTCTTTTCCATATAGGAAAGGAGTTTATAAACAACCATCCAGAAGATCACAACTATCAAATCTATATAGAAAGAATGGCTGTCAACTTAATGCAGGACACTGGATTTTTCAGTTAAATTAATTCACTTCTTATGAATTCATATACCTATTCCATTACCCATTGTCTCCAGTGTTAAAGGAGTTACTAAATGAAGAAATCAGTTACTTTGACACAGTCTTAAATCCAAAGTATGAAGATTTTTACAATGCAAACATTTTAGGTTTTTCTCCCCCTCACAGGAGAGGAGGGAGAACCAAGACAACAGTCACAACTGTACTCTCAATAAGAGTAAAAGGTTGTGTACAAGGAACTAGTAACATATAATTATATTCAGCAGAATGAAGGGCATGAAGGAAGTCTATTATGGCACCCAAATTCTACCATATGAAAAGATAGCCCTCTGATGCAGCAAGGGAGATAACGTACAGGGAAGTTCTATTCTGCACAAGGACCTGATTTTTTAAAACTAGTTTTTATTAAAGATTTTTTTTTGTTACAAAACAAACAGAAAAACAGGGAAAGGTACACCTATTATCTCCACTTTGCATTCATAAGTCTTTTTCACAGTTCATTTGCCTTTAGTGAAATACATTTTTGTCATAGACATCTTGCGGTTGAGGGGAAAAGGGAGTGGGGGAGAGATTGTTCTTTCATTCTGTTGTCTAGTCCTAGTGTAGGGCTTTGTGTCAGCATCATGTGGGTAGGACAAGGACCTGATGTTGATGAAATCCACATTATGGTGCTCATTTTCGTGAATTGGCTGGATATGTCATTTGATGATATATTACTGTGTACAACTAATGAGATTCTTGCATTGCAGGGGGTTGGGCTAGATGACCCTTGGGACCCCTTCCAACTCTACAGTTCTGTGATTCTATGTACTAGTGGCCTATGACCAGAACTGGTTAGGATCAAGGTCTACAATTATATGTATACCTGGAAACAAGCTCCACTGAACTCAATGGGTTGTAGCCAATTGAATCCACTGATTTCAATGGGTCTACTCAAACTATGACTAAGTTGAATGCAAACCAAATAAGACTGACTTACTTTTAAAACTCCATGCATGTCTATTCTTGTGTTTTCACCCCAAAACCAAATAAAAACAAGTTAAAGCAGTTTTTTCAAAGATGTAGATATGCCATTTCCTAGTTATTATCCCCATTGTTATTTCCATGTTATTATCCCCAGAAAGCAAACTGGAATTCTCAAACTTTCACTTCCATTTTTTACTTATCAGGCATAAAGGTAACTATCCAGAAAGGTCCTTCTCTCTCACCCACCCTTCTCTATCCTCCTCCCCCCCTACAGTGGGGGCTACTTTGAAATCTGTCCCTTGTTTCAAGGTTGACTGATGGGGGGTTCTGTTACAAGCTCGTCAAGAAGTTCAGATGCTTCTGCAACTAATAACTTTTGGTCCCACTACAGTACCTTTTTATTTGGAAGGAACAAATCTAAAATATGTTTTTCCGTAAAATGATCAAGAAATAGAGTTTAACCTTATACTGTAACTGCTACTAAGATTATAACAGCTAAAAATTGGGGAGGGGGAAAAGCATATCTCTTACTATATCTGAATGGATAGAGAAAATTTGGTACAATAGTTACTATGATTATGGTTTATGGGGAAATGGGTATTTTTTGTAACATTTTGGAACAAGTTTAATGAGAAGATTCGCCTTCATGCTGCGTTCAACCTGCTGTAATAGTATTTCTTCATGCTCTTTATTTTTTGTTTGTTTGTTTTGTTTTTAAAAATGTTGCCCATTGTAAATTATGGTTTACTCAGAAATGTACCATTGTTTTCACTGGGACTTAATTCAGAAAGAATTTGTGTCCGCTTCTTGTTTTTCTATTCTAAGCAATTATCCAAAACAACTCCTGAAATCTAAAACTATATATTAAAGTTCAAACTCGAATACACATATGTGTAACTGAATCCAAAGATGAACTTTTACAAAGCCAAGCCTAAAACAGGTTTCAAAATTATTGGAAAGAATTTTAAAGAATTGCTGGAAAGTTGTTTTTATTCACACACTCAAGCAGATCAGGAACTTTATCTCCTTTTTGTGCCTCCAAAACCTAAGAGAGAAAGAGAAAGATGATCAGTCAATGGGTAATACTTTTGAGAACAGATTGAAGAAATAATTTTGTATTATATACATAAATTCTATTAATGTTTACTTGTTTTTAAATTATTCCCCACCACCACCCTTTGTTTTCAACTGTTCTTATTTTATCTGTAAGTGGCCTTAAGTCACTGTCAGAGGAAAAAGGCAAGGAAAATATATATATATATATATATATATACACACACACACACACACACACACACACTCACTCACACACACAAAAAACCACCACCAATAAACAATTAAACATTACTACAAATGTGTTGTGTGGGTGTATCCTCTCTCATCTATTACAATGTTTAATAGAACTCCATTTGAGTAAATATTGTACACGTAAGACAAGACCTTTTGAAAACAGGTGGAAAGCTGTTCTACTCGCATATTTTAATATACAAATTTTCTATATGCCTGATGCGAGGCAGTAATATGGGAGAGTATTAAATTATGTGTGCTTTCTCCTACATTATGTTGTACAGTCCATACAGGTTTATCAGCTTGGTGAAAACTAAGCCTAAATCCTATGAAAAGTGAGGCAGATGACTTGTCACTTATCTACCCCCAAAGATTTAAACAGGAATTACATTACAGAATGGGAATGTGTGGAAGAATATATGACAAAACATCGTTCCAAAACAAATTTATTGATATGCATTGACTAACTTTTGTAAAGCTAAAATATTGACAGACGTCTTGTGGGGGAAACAGAAGCAATATACACAATACAAAAAGAAACAAAAACAAAAGAAGCTGTAAAGTGGTGGAGGGAAGTCACGGATAGGAATAAGGAAAATATATAAACAGAGAGATTTACACATACAGTATTGAAAACAATAATTTGGAATGTATTGCTAAGAATGTTAAAATGTGTAACTGAATGTAATAATGCAAATAAAATAAAAATATCATGAAAAAACAAAATTAAAATTAAACAGGAATTAAATGCAATCAATTTCTCTGGAGTGCAGTGAAGTGATTAAAGTCACCGCCCCTGAGGTTCACCAGGAAAATAAAGATAACATGGCTTATAACTTACCTGAGGTGGACTTTGTCCCTGAATAAGACGTTGAAGAGCTGTTTGAAGCACCAAATGTAGGAGGTGGAGCAGTTGGACCAGCCCACGTATTATGGTAAGGTGAATATCGGTTATACGTAGATGACCTGTGGTGGGGAGAAATCGATTAAACTATTTTAGTAACAAATGTCATTTCCCCACCACATGCAATAGCAGTAGTAATATAAATGCTTAAAGAAACAGATAAGCTAGTTTAGAAGTGCGGAGGTAAAGTATTTTCCCCTATAGATTTTATTAAAGTTTGAAAGAAAATTAAAAAGATATTGGATGTTTGATATAAACCTTTGTATCAAAAAAGCAAAAACAAAACTAATTAAATAAAAACAATCCAAAATTAAGAAAAAAGAACTGCTGATTCTTTGTTAGCTATATATAGAAAATTATTCCAAACATCCACTCTAAGGTAACACCCTACAATTACACTTTTTATAAACCAATATTTTCTTCAATCCTTAAACCCAGGTATCACATGTTCATGTTCTTTTTCAGCCAAAAAGTCTAGAAGGAGTCTGGTTTTTTTAAAGTGGAAGGTCATATAATGTGAAACTCCTCACCAGCAACAAAGGCACTGTGAACTCAGAAACCACCCCTTTCTTTTAAAAAGGTCACTATAGGAAAAACACATTTATATATGCAAGTGGATATTCAGTAATTTTGGAAAGGGCCATCGCACAGTGGCAGATTCTATATCCAGCATCCTGAGTTAGGGATGGGAGAGAACCCTGCCTCAAACCCTAGAGATATGCTACCTCTCAGTGTTGAGAATACAGAGGTAGGTCTGACATATAGAGCAGCTTTCTAGTTCCTAACAGCAACAAATTACAAGTAAACTTTCCTATGGTTCCATTAAAATAATACACTTCAATTTAACAAAGAACAAGATTGCCAAGGATGGTACTGAGCAAATTATTGTTAATTTTCAAACACAGGAAGTTGATGAACACCCCTAAATCCACCAATGTAACTCTTAATAAAAACTGTCCAAAGAAACAAACTTAGCTTCAGCTTAGAGGAACCTGTTGCCTGCACAGAACCGGGTTAATCTTGCCAGAAGACAGTAATTCCCACGAGTAGCTTTGGGATTTTATCTAGTCTCTTAACATGTTAATCAAGACAGAACCACCACAATAGTTTGCAGAGATATAAACAACAGCATCAAATATTCAGAAGTCTTTTAGATTCAGTGCAAAACCAAGGTCACACAGCCAGTGTAAATAATAGTATTACTGTACCTAAGAACCTAAGAAATAAAGTGTCTGTACAAAAGCAGACTAGAAGGCTGTGCTCAGTGAGTTCTTGGCAAATACTAAAAATAACTAAACATTGCAGGAAAATGCCAAAACAAATGGTTGCAAACTCACTTAAATAAGAATCTTAAGCCTTTTTTTTCTTTTTTTTAAAGAAAGAGACTTAACATGGTTACTGAGTTGTCATCAACTTCCTTTTTCCTCTGATTTACATGGGCTGTGTTTTGCACTGATAACTGAGCACTGATAAGCTGTTACTTAAATTTCATTCCTTTTGAAGCAGCAGTTAATCAAGTATACTACAAAACAATTATGTGGGGGAAAGCACAAAGGGAAATGGAGAGAAAAGGGAGGCTTGATAAGCAATAGGAGCCAAAGAAACTAGAGTCTGGGAAGGAATAACCTGGAATGTAAGATGAGCTAAGAGGAGCTGGAGATCAAATAAGTAATTAACAGAATTATACCTGGATCTGGTTATGGAAAGTAGCTAGTTCATAACAAACGAATCCTAGTTCTTAACAAACGAAACTGGAGAAACATTACTGTACAGTAGTTGTATATTGGAATAGGCAGGCCACAGGAATGCAAGACAAATATTAGAAGCTTATGTTAGAAAGAAGGAAGTCCAGCTTAAATACGATTTATAGTAACTTGACCTTTGAATTATTTTATCTTTATTTTCAAATGTACACCTCTCCTTTTTGTTTTTCAGAACTCCCCAAAACAAAAGATAATATGCAACAAGCAAAACAGAATTTAAGAATTTTTAGTATTTGAAATATTCTGTTATTTGAAAGCAAAGACCACCATTTAACACCTCAGTTCTCTTGAAGCTGCTGCTTTACTATAAACAGGGCAGCAGGAATTTCTTCACTGAATGATGCAATGTTATGCAACTGCAAAGCAAGGAGCCTAATTAAAAGAGCATTGTGTCAAGGATAGTCGATTTCTGTATTCTCTGGTGGCCAATCTAATTTCCAGACTGTGGCCCTGAAGAATACTTTGCACACAACTTAACTCCTTCATGGCTACTATAATAAAGTCTCCAAGTGACTACAGGCTGGATCACTATGAACAGAGATCACTTCAAGTACAAGATAAATATTTCTCAGAACTTTAAAGCATTTTTTCCTTTTGAAACTGTAGCATGCTTAATAAAATATTACAAATACAGTGGTGCCTCGCAAGACGAAATTAATTCGTTCCGCAAGTTTTTTCTTCTTGCGAGTTTTTCGTCTTGTGAAGCACGGTTTCCCATAGGAATGCATTGAAAATCAATTAATGCGTTCCTAGAGAAACCGCTTGCCAGGCTGGCAGTGCGGAGAAGGGCTTTTCTCCCCACCGCAAGCCTTCAGGACAGGTACGGGAACAGAGGGGAAGGCGCGCAGCGCTTTCCCTCTGTTCCCGGGGCTTGCGTGGGAGGAGGGTTTTTCCTCCCCACCGCCAACATTCAGAACAGCATTCTGAATGTTGGCGGTGGGAAGGAAAACCCTCCTCCCACCCCAAGTCTTCAGGAAAGCCATCCGAAGCCGGGCGGCGGGAGAAGGTGTCCCCGCCCGGCATCGGAGCTTCGTTCCGAAGCCGGGCGGCGGGAGGAGGTCCGAGGACAGTGGGGAAGACGCGCTGCGCTTCCCCGCTGTCCCGGAGATTTCCCTATGGGCTGTCGTTTTGCGAAGCAAGCCCATAGGGAAATTCGTTTTGCGAAGCGCCTCCAAAACGGAAAACCCTTTCGTCTAGTGGGTTTTCCGTCTTGCGAGGCGTTCGTCTTGCGGGGTACCACTGTATTACAAATCGTATCACATCAAATGCTGGAAATGCAATATAAATACTGCAGATTTTATGCATCTCTGGAAAATATATATTCCAAATGGAATGAGAACAGATTTGGAATGAGAATGGAATGAGAACAGTTTTTGGCCTTACGTTTGGGATTAATTTTACTATAGATGTTAGGGCTCGTGATTGATTTTGAATATACTGATTGCAGCTATGATTGTTTTAGCTATACATCAGAAAATTCCAGTTATTCCCCTAGTTAAAGGATGGTTAATCAAAACTTTAAAAATTGAATGGATAAATTATTGGATGTTGCATGTAGAAGACAATCTCTCACTTTGGTTTCTTGTCCTTGGGAAAGCCAATTCCTTTCACCTCTCACACATTTTATGTAAATTATTTTATGTAAATATATCACCCACTAGGCCTAGAAAGTATTGTTGCCAAGAGAAAACAAGGTAGATAGTCTTAGAGCTTACCTTTGGTTGCCTGCCAGGTATCCCAGTAGCCCTCCAGCACCTAACCCAGTCCAAAATCCTGGCCCTGAGTTCGAATTTGAACCAGAATACGAGCCACCAGCATCACCTTAATCCAAATAAAATTATATGGATTTAGATTAAACAATCTTTGAAACAGAAGCAGTGCTGTTATGTTGAAGAAAAGATACCAGAGGGCTATTTGCTTTCGAAAGTCACTCAAGATCAAGGCATGCTCTTGAATGATTTCAGACGTTGAATCAAGGCCTGCTTAAAAACTCTGAAGGAATGAAGGGGAACTACACTAACAGTTCACATATGCACACTCAAATACTGTTACGTAATGCTTCCAGATTCACAATGGGTAATATGAAGGCAATTCATCTGATGTTAATTCATACATGCAAATCATTATGATGCTACAGTTAATAAGAGACTCGAAAGAAAGAAAGAAAGAAAGAAAGAAAGAAAGAAAGAAAGAAGAAAGAAAGAAAGCACTGCTATGTCAGCCAACACTGGGTCCCCATTGCTAGAAACTGAAGGGTCTTTTAAAATTTCTAACAGCCTGATCTCAAATATATTTAAAAGTAGATCCGGAGATGCCACTGGGGGTTACTTCCTAATAAGCTGATTTTAATGTTTGATGTTTGGGGCAACCCAGCCAGGTGGACAGGGTATTATTATTATTACTACTACTAGTAGTACTACTACAAGTACTACTACTGTGGTACAATGGGACCTGCAATATTAGCAGAATAGGTACTACCAACAAGCTTCCCAGTTTGTTTAATGCCTTCTTTTTATTGACTCAGGATCTGCTAATAAAATAATTATTTCCAAGATGCAATGTAGTCATTCTTAATCATTCTTTGACCTTCTGAGGTTACTCTACTCCATTTCATTGACTTGAGATTTGAAAGACAGTACAGTGACAACATAATATACCTGCATCGCTACCAGAATTACATCTTGCCACAAATAGTTATAAATATAGAGGTAGTAACTAAGAGGGTATAGAAAAGATTATCTACAGAAAGCAAGCCACACCTACAAGCAATGAAGCATCCATGCTGATCTCCTTCTGCATTGCAGACTGGTAGAAGATGAGAGCTCAGGCCCTCATGAGTGGCATACTCTATTTCATATCCTCTTACCCTCTCATGGGATTACTGTTTCCCACCCTTTTGGTTTAGAATAAAATGTCAAATCAAGAGTAGAAGGAACTGTCATAAGAATGAAGTTCTACAGAATATAGACCTGAGTGAGGACTGAGAACAAGAAATGAACAAAATTCTACAATGCAGTACTACTTACTGTCCAGCTTTGGACAAGATCACTCAATGCCTGTGTTCCTATTGTCATATACAAGAGAGAACTTTACCTGTGAAGTGGGATTTAAATCCTGGAGGAGGTGTGGAGTCTGATTTAAATCCTGGTGGAGGGGGACTTTGATTATCCTGCCCATAGGTTCCTGGATAACCATCACCGTGAGAGAAACCATGTTGTGGCCGGTTGTCACAGAGGAATAGCTTGTAGACGCCGTAAACAAGGCCAACAAATAATATTAAGAGGATCACTCCAGCACCTGAGCCTAATGAATCATGAGATGTTGTGGAATAGTAACTCCCACCAAAGGAATTCGCTTTCTGCTGTCCTTCCTTGGTTAATTCTAATGTGTACTCCAAGCCACATGATCCTTTTAATATGTAAGGGTCATCTGGGTAATCGTAGCCTTCACAGCTTACTTCGATTTTTCCAAAGCGATATGAAATATCCATGTGTGCTTTACACTCCCACTGAAAAAGGAAACATCATTTGTTATTTTTGCTTCCTTTTAAGTAGAATAAAATAAACTACAGATACCAAATTGTGTCTGTCCTCAAGTGGACTAGATATCCATGGACTCCCCCTCCCTGCCCCTTAAATGTACACTAGATGACCTTATGGAGATCTGACTGAGCATACAGGGAGAGAAGGAGAAGTCCTGTCATATGAGAGGACTTCTGCTCACATGACCGTGGATCCCACCAATAATGTTATTTAAAAACAGTGTAACATACACAGCATTTCTGTTTCCTGCAGATTGGGAGCAAGTTCTCAAAAGGAATTTCACAAGAAAGTAACACTAAATAATTAATAAATTTGGACCACATTCCTTGTAATAAGACTTTAAACATGTATTCTCTGAGTTCTGTAGCAGTCAACACCAACTGTTTGACTGCATATATATATATATAGTACTTTTTGTTTATCCCTAGGGATTTTTAAATTTAATAGGATGCATATATCCTCAAAAGATTAAAACAGCATGTCATTTTTATTATTTTTATTATTTTTAATGTTTAAAGTTTTAAACAAAAGTTGGCAGAGGGAGTGTCAGAGTGAAGTAGCATGGATCTCAAACATTCTGTGTCAGCTTCTTCCCTTTACAGATAGGTAGCCGTGTTGGTCTGCCATAGTCAAAACAAAAAAAATTCCTTCCAGTAGCACCTTAAAGACCAACTAAGTTAGTTCTTGGTATGAGCTTTCGTGTGCATGCACACTTCTTCAGATACACTGAAACAGAAGTTGCCAGATCCTTCTATATAGTGAGAAGGTGGGGAGGGGTATTACTTCTTCCCTGTCTGAGATAAAAAAAGTGAGCCAGAAATGAATATGCCCTTTAGAAGTCACATCCCTTTGGTAAGGAACTATAGTACGACTCTATTTCCTAATGACTTGGCACAATGCATTGTCCAATTACAGAAAAGAAAAGAAAAACAGTACTTGACTTTATTATATGCAGTAACTACTGTATTTTTGGCCTAAAGAGTTCAATCTTCCAGGATTAAAAATATAATTACTTTAAAGAATGCAATAAAGAATTATCCTTATGGAGTTTACTCATATAACATTCAGATCAGAATCGTCAGTCTACTTGTTGCTGAAGACTTCCAAATATTCTACTAATTCATTCTTGTGACTGAGGAAGCAGGTTGGTCAACAATCTTGTTCAGGGAATTTTTATTACAGTTCAGTTTTTCTAAAAGCTGATATTTTCAGAGTCCCATAAATGAGGGAAACAGGATTCACAAAGTGGCTTGGGGAAGACTGTCAAACAGAAGTGCCCTTTACTAGCACCGGAACACTGACTGGGTCTCCAAATTTCTCTTGAAAGTAATATGGACCCACTTTGTAGAGGAGTTAGCTTCTCTCAATCTAACTTTGTTTTTCACCTCCTACATCTGGCTGCAAATGGAAGCATCAATGGCTCATCATCTCTAAGTCCTGGCCATTTTGCCTTATCAAGGGAACATTCTATGTATGCCTTATCAAGGGAACATACAGCATTTTCTCACCCCAACACCAGGATTAATTAATTTATACAGATTCCCAAGTAACTATACCTGTACATCGTAGCCATCCCAGCCTTTGTTGTAACACTGGACGACCTCGGGTGTGTACGCTGCACATCCAGCTGTGCCACCAGTACAGTGCAACTGGGGAACTGGAGATGTCCGTCGAGAATTTGTAAACCTGCCTGGGTAGAGTGTCAGGGCTTGGATTTCTCGCAACAAAATTTTATCTGGAAGAATGTGTGAGTACAAAAATAGATTGAGAAACACTAGGAAAAAATAGGAATGCAGAATTTCCTTTTTTAAAAAAAAAATCCAGTATAATCACTAAAAGCGAACAGGTAACTTCTCAGTAGAATAATTCCCGTTACCATTTTCCCAATATTTCCCAGCTGCCTATGATAATCCCAAATACTGAGTTAACAAATAATATTACAAAGCTCTCTAGTGTCTGAAAACTAAGCACAGAAAAATGGATTTTCTTATGCTCTACATATATGCTGATGCATAAGTACTGGAGGACAGGAAAGCACTGCCTTGCTGGATCAGGCCAATACCCCATATCTGCCTTTCTCAAACTTGGGTCCCCAATTGTTGTTGGACTACCAACACCCATCATCCTGGACCACTAGTCCCGGTAACCAGGGGTGATGGGGAACCAAGTTTGAGAAAGGCTGTTCCATATTGTCAAGTATGTTTCCAATATCTGTCAGCCAGGTGCTTCTGAAATCTCAGTAAGCAAGATACTGTATGTCTCTTATTTTCTATTTGCAAAGCATAATAATGATCAAATATATATAGTGTTTGGACATGGAGGTTCCATTTAATTTACAATCCTATCTACAATTACATGCAAATAAAGCCCACCGAACTGCAGCACATTGGATCTGAATTCTAAAGTCCATGAAATTCACAGCATTGGGCTGTTACATTGAGGTTCAATTAGCCCACTACCTTATTCATAAGATGCCTTTGAAAGCTACAACTTTCCCCTGGCCTGACTAGTGGTTAGTATGGGGAGAGATACTGCTGCTGAGTAGGAAGGTTTCCATGTTGTCACCACAGTTACTGAGAATATGAAAAGACACTTGTTGGATCACATCAAATATTCACTTAGTGACCAGTCAGATGATTCTGGAACTCTTACAAAAAGGCAACTGCTCTCCTGTTTATTTCTCTCCCCCACCCGCACCCCCAAGAGGATCTGTCCTGAGTGTCAACACAAGGGGGCTTGTGAAGAAGGCACAGCAGAGACTGTACTTTTTGAGAATTCTAAGGAAAAACCATCTTCCGCAGAAACTGCTGCTTGCCTTCTATCACTGTGCCATTGAGAGCGTGCTCACTTATGGCTTATGTGTGTGGTACGGAAGCTGTACTACCCAGGACAGGATGGGGTTGTGCAGAGTTGTTAAGGCAGCAGAGAGCATTGTTGGCTGCCCACTCTCCACCTTAGAGCAGATTTATGCCACAAGGTGCCATAGGAAGGCACTGGACATAGTAAAAGATCCATCGCATCCTGGTCACTGTCTCTTCGAGCTCCTGCCGTCGGGACGGAGATACAGGACGATGAAGACAAGAACAAGCCGTCTTAAGAACAGCTTCTTCTCCAGAGCGATCTCGGCCCTGAATGGGAAGCCTGGACTTTGAAAGTCATCTAATCTTCCTTGCTGTATTATACTGTATTGTTTTAATTAGTGTTTTTATAGTGTTTTTATAGTGTTTTATAGTGTTTTTATAGTGTTTTGATTTTGTGTGGAGTGCCCTACCTGGGTGGATGGAGCAGCCAAGTAATTTCGTTGTCCCCGAGAGGGGGCAATGACAATAAAGATATTATTATTATTATTATTATTATTATTATTATTATTATTATTATTATTATTAAAACCCCAGTCATATTCAGAGACAAACTGCCTCGGAGTTTGCATCTTTCATTTGTTAATTCATTAATTCATAGAATCATAGTACTGTTGAGTTGAAGGGGCTCTGTGGGCCATTTATTACTACTACTACTAAATCTGTATACTGCCTCATACGTCTTGTGTGTTTATTGAATATGTTTCAGGTAACCAGAGGTTTGTTGTTGTTTTACTGCCCCATACCTGTAGGACTCAAATATTTCACAAGATAAAATTGCAATATAAAAACATAAAAGACATTAAAGAAATTTTAAAAATGCAAACATTAAAGACATTAAAGAAATTTTAAAAATGCAAACAACCCAATAACCTCCTACACATTTTAAAAGGACATCTGGTCCCAGCCCTCTGCAATCCAATGCATTTGTCAACAAAAGCAACAAAGCCCATGCCTCAGGCTTACAACCACACCCACCACCAGTCACAGGAGGAAAAAGGGGGATGTAGAGGTAAGCATCTTAAAAAGCAGAGACATCACCTTGCCAACAAAGGTCCGTATAGTTAAAGCTATGGTTTTCCCAGTAGTGATGTATGGAAGTGAGAGCTAGACCATCAAGAAGGTTGATCGCCGAAGAATGGATGCTTTTGAATTCTGGTGCTGGAGGAGACTCTTGAGAGTCCCATGGACTGCAAGAAGATCCAACCTATCCATTCTGAAAGAAATCAGCCCTGAATGCTCACTGGAAGGACAGATCCTGAAGCTGAGGCTCCAGTACTTTGGCCACCTCATGAGAAGAGAAGACTCCCTGGAAAAGACCCTGATGTTGGGAAAGATGGAGGGCACAAGGAGAAGGGGATGGCAGAGGACGAGATGGTTGGATAGTGTTCTCGAAGCTACCAGCATGAGTCTGACCAAACTGCGGGAGGTAGTGGAGGACAGAGGTGCCTGGCGTGCTCTGGTCCAGGGGGTCACGAAGAGTCGGACACAACTAAACGACTCAACAACAAGAGGCAAGCGGGAAACGACCAAACTCAGGCATCAAATTCAAATGACAAATGGAAAGGCGGAAAGGGCTGCTGTCACCCTTAATGAATGTTAGAATGATGTTGGATGAAAAGTTATGTAGTTTTTAGGTATAACGCTATAAGGAGTATGAAAAAATGGACTATTAACAGACAAAAATTTAATGTTACAATATTTTAAGATTAAAGATTAGGATAAATAAAGAGGGGAAGGATTTGCTGAACTAACAAATTGAACGGGAATACAAAAAGGGAGGTGTGAGGAGGTCCGGGAAACAAGCAAATGAAAGATAAGTGATGGAAAGATGGAATTGGGTTTTTTTAAACTATTTTTATTTCGTATTTTTCTTTTTTCTTTTTTCATTTTGTAAAATTCTAATAAATATCTTTAAAAAAAAAAAAAAAGGAAAGGGCTGTCACCTTTGGACGCCCCGACATGCCAAGAAGAGACACCTTCGGCTGGCCGGTCCCACTTCTGCCTGTCAAACCAGGAAGCTCCCAAGGAAGCAGGGCGCCGAGAGAGCCGCCCTCCCGCACCGAAAGCGTTTCTGAGGTAAACTGCTCCTGAACCTGGAGGCCCCATTTCCCTGTCAAGACCGACGACAGTAGCCTCTGACAGGATACTATGGCCCTTCCCCACCCCACCCCCCCCGCCACTCCGGCCTGGCCTTACCCTGCTGGGCCCAGCCCCACGCCAGCCCGCTCCCCGTCAGCACCACCAACAGCGGCAGGAGCAGCGGCAGCCTCAGCGGCGCCACCATCGCGGCGCGTCCGCCGACGAGTCTTCTCTCTCAGCGGCTGCGGCGTCGGCGCTCTCCGCGTCTCTGATTGGTTCCCTCACCGGCTCGCGGCTGCTGCCTTCTTCAAGGGTCGAACCTTCTCGACGGCGCAACGGTGTTTTAACCGCCTCGCAGTTGGGGGGGGGGCGGGATTTTGTCGCCCGCCTTTCGCGACTGGAGGGTCGTCCGACAAGGCGATGGGATGATTGGCCATTCCGCCCGTCGCCCGGCAATCCTATTCGCTGGCTGGAGAAGCTCCTCTCCTCTCATTGGCTCTGCTGGCTATGGGAGGCGGGGCAAAGCAAGCAGCAGCCGGGAACCAATGGGCTTGTGCTGGGTGTACAGAGTGTATCGTCTCTTCCGGTGAGTCAGTGTCAATAAACAAAGGCCGCTTACAGGGTCTTGTTAGACTACAACTCCCATGATCCCTTTCTAGCAGGACCAATCGTCACGGGTGATGGGTGTTGTAGTCCATCGACAGCCGGCGACCCAAGTTTGAGGAACAGGGGACCGGACACGGGAAAAGTTCCCCAGTAATAGTAGATTATTATTATGGTTGTTTGCTGGCAAGCAAGCTGGAGTCTTTTGTAACCTTACACACATTCAAGCACAATGTGTCTTGAGCTGTTGTAGGCAGGGCTATACTTGCACAAAGCCATGAAGGAAGCACAACAGACATATATGATGCAATCTATTACTCAGCTGTGCAATGCACTCTATGATTCAGTTAAGGTTGTGAACAGTGGAGGTTTTTTAAAAAGAACCTGACCTTTTAGCAGCAGCTTGATCTATGGGTAGTGAAACCCCTGGATGGTTAAGTCCAGTCAAAGGTGACTATGGGGTGTGGCACTCATCTCACTTCAGGCCAACGTTTCTCCACATACAGCTTTCCGGGTCATGTGGCCAGCATGACTAAACTGCTTCTGGCGCAATGGGACACCATGACGGAAACCAGAGTGCACGGAAACGCCGTTTACCTTCCTGCTACAGCGGTACATATTTATCTACTTGCACTGCTGTGCTTTTGAACTGCTAGGTTGGCAGGAGCTGGGACCTTCACCCCATCATGCGGATTTGAACCGCTGACCTTCTGATCAGCAAGTCCAAAAGGTTCAGTGTTTTAGAGCACAGCACCACCCTCTCCCTTCGACATTTACTTGACATTATAGTAAAAGTTGTTGGCTCCTTTATATTAAGTAATTGCAACAAAATGATTTTTCCAGTGCCATGGATATTTGACCTTTTATTCCCCACTCCCACACATATTCAATTGTATTAATTAATCTGTGCAGATTTACAACACACTATGCCTTCCATTTGCTTTATAGAGCATACACAACGCCACCTTAAAAAAAACCCCACAATAATTATACACATATATTTGTTGAGAGCTGTTGTGAATGTCCTAGGCCAGGGAATCTCTGTATGCCTTCTGGACTTGGTGGATTGATCATTTACCTTGAATCATGGTGCGGTTTCCAAAAATAAGCTCAGACACTGGTATAATTTAAATGATTTTATAATTTGTATCTTGTTGTACACGCAACTATGAAATTGCAAAGTTAAGTGTTATACAAACAGTTTTAACTTGGTCTCACAGAAACCTGCTTAAACTATCAAGATATTAAGAAGAACCAGCCTATGAGCATGTTGAATGGTGATGAAGGGAAGTAATGAGGTTGGAGGGGAAAGGTATAAAAAGGAGGCAGGACAAAAGGTTGCATAAATTCCATTCCCTTTTGGTGTCTCGGCAGCAGGACTGCATCATTCCCTGCTCTTAAGAGATCCCTCCGTATCATCTTTATCTTTCAAATCATAAAGTTGTAGAGTTGGAAGGGATCCCGAGGGTCATCTAGTCCAACCCCCTGCAATGCAGGAATCTCAACTAAATCATACATGACAGAACAGTATTTCCCATGAGGTCCAAGGGTTGCCCACCTCCAAATACATTCAATCAAAGAAATAAGAATATAAGCAGGTGGGTAACATATTTCATTGTCGGCGGGGGGGCGGGGGACTTCCAGGTTCATGGTCGAAGCCATTCAAAAAAACACATCACCCCAAGTGAAAGCTGCCTACGCAATAGACGAATCTAGAATATTCAAGTGTAATAGGTATTATTGGGCACAAACACCACCTGTCAGGAGTTCACGCTGTTTCCAGCTCAGTTCTTATTTTACGTGAAAATTAACGCTACTTCAATTCTCTTATCTCTATATTACAAAGTGGATGGGGCTGCATTTGGGGGAGAGTGACTGTCCTCCGTTAATATTTTAAGAAGGAGACTGAGCTGAAGCCGGTTTAGATTTGCAATCAAAAGTCCCTTCTCCTTCTCTCTTTCATTCTCGCTTTCGTTGGATGAGCCAAAGTGCCATCCGATCCCATCTTGCCCTAAAATCCCTGTTCCCATAGACGTGTCTCATTTCCGCCCTGGAGGAAGGAGCAGGTGAAACGCCCTACAGAACCTGCAAGTTGCGCCCTGCGTGTCCATCTACACATTTTAAAGTCTACGGTGCCATCCGGCTTCTGCCCGCCCGAAGTCCTTCTCTGTTCTGAAAGAGCGCTCACTTCCGGGTTCTGTCTGGCCGTCTTCCTCCCGCTCTGTGGTTGGCTGGGAGCGGCCTGTGCGCGACAATAACAGCAGCATCATGGCCGGCATCAAAGGTAGCGCCGCTGTGGCGGTTCCGAGGGGTGGCATGGAAAGGGCCTCGGAGCAAGGCGGGGCGCGGGGGGGGGGGTCTTCCGTGCCAGGCCCGGGAAAGGACGTCGCCCCTCTGCCCTGGCGGTGACGTCTTCTGGCGGGGGGGGGGGGCAGAGAAGAGGGACCGCGTTGTTTCCATGGCAACGTGCGCCTTCCCCGCCTGTGAGGATGCGCCGCTTGGCTAGAAAAGCGCGCAAACGGAGAGAGTGTCTCGTTTGTTTCTTTCTCTGCTGCCCCCAATACCTGGACCCACATTTGGAGGCCTGTGTGGGGTTGGCGCTCCCCACCCCTCAAGTCCGTTTCCGACATCCCTAGGCATGGGCCGGGTCGCAAGGCGAGCCCAGTGTTGTTGCCGGAAGCAAGGCCCGCCTCACAGGAGTTTTAACTTTCCGAGTTAGCGGGTGTAGGAGATGCAGCTCCAGAGCATGTGCAGAGATAGTATTTCCCCACCACCACCACCCCACTTCCCCCAGAGCCAGGTACTGGGGCAGAACAGGGAAGGGATGACATCTTAATGTTACTGTTAATTATTAAATTTGTATACTGACCTTCTCATGCGTATGTTCACAACATAAAAATGCAATATAAAAATAACACAAAATTATTGTTATTGTTACAGTGGTACCTCGGGTTACATACGCTTCAGGTTACAGACTCTGCTAACCCAGAAATAGTGCTTCAGGTTAAGAACTTTGCTTCATGATAAGAACAGAAATTGGGCTCCGGCGGCGCGGCAGCAACAGGAGGCCCCACTAGCTAAAGTGGTGCTTCAGGTTAAGAACAGTTTCAGGTTAAGAACGGACCTCCAGAACGAATTAAGTACTTAACCCGAGGTACCACTGTATTGCCCTTCTTGTCAGCTCTCCGAAGGTATCCCAGTTGTCATGCAAAATGAAATCTTGGGCTCTGCAAACCTTTGGACCGCAAACCAATGCACACTCGTGGGAATGGACATGGGTAAACTCTATCAGCCAAGCTTTGCGGTACCTTAAAATGCAAGAAACATTGTGATCCTCTGCCTTTCCAGGCAGACGCAATGCCCCGCTGAGTGCAGTGGGGCTGCCAAATAAGTGCATGTAAGATTGCAGCTACACATTTACTGCAGCATAAACGATGAACCTGGTCTCTCCCACTAAAGATCCTGTCACAATGAATTGGTTAGTCTGAGGAGGGAAATGACTTTTTGATGGTTTTGTTGCATTAGACTATGCAGCTTCTTCTGGAATTCAGTACCATTTAGCTTGGAAGAATTTTCTGATTAAGTAACACACATAGGTTTGCCAATGTTTCTCAGACTTGGACCCCTAGCTGTGGTTGGGCTACAGCTCCCATCATCCCAGACCTGCTAGCTAGAGGTGATAGCTAGGGATGATAGGAGTTGTATACAACAACAGCTGGTTTGAGAAGCACTGAATCCATTCCAGTAAACTTGATCTTGCAACCTACTAAGTTACCAGATGCAAAGGAGGAAGATGAGGCTCCTGTGCAATTTAAATAACTGTTTATTTGACACATTTCTTATTTGTCTCTCATCTTGAAGTGGTTCACAATGTTAATCTTACCCCTTTAAATAGCAATATGCATACATACTTGGAGGGAGGCTGGGCTAAGTTTGGTAAATAGGAAAGAGATTTGGTACATTGCAAGCAAGAATAAAAGAAAGTGGAGTGGCTTTATGAGAAATGTCACTGATTTGGTCAGTGATACTGGGGCAGAAGAGACGCGGGTGGTGCTGTGGGAAGAGGTAGACGCCACCGTGGGTCAGGGCCGGGATGGGAGAGTGCTAGAGTCCTGTCTAGTCAAATTGCGTGGGATCAATTCCAATCTGTTACCTCCGAGGATGTGGACAGGCTGCTTGGACAAGTGAAACCAGCCACCTGTCTCCTTGATCCTTGCCCATCCTGGCTTATAAAAGCTAACCGGGAAGGGCTGGGCGATGGCCACATGGCTGTACGCCGGCTCCCTCGGCCAATAAAGCGAGATGAGCGCTGCAACCCCAGAGTCATCCACGACTGGACCTAATGGTCAGGGGTCCCTTTACCTTTACCTTTACTGGGCCAGACAACAGGGAAGTGCTGATACCTTAATACACAAACTTATATAAATTAACACAAAAGTAAGCCTTTTTGAGTTCAAAAATGAGACTTCATCTTATGAATTAATTAATTTTATAATGAATGATTTTAGAGTGTTGTTTATGCTGTACTTTTGTACTGTTTTATTGTTGTTAGCCGCCCTGAGCCCGGCTTCGGCTGGGGAGGGCGGGATATAAATTATTATTATTATTATTATTATTATTATTATTATTATTATTATTATTATTATAGTACATAGGATTTTGCTTTTGTCTTGAACTTGCTGGGTATACTTAGGTAAGCTACTTTGTCTCCACGTCAGTCCCAGTCTGAAATATTGAGAAAATAATATTCATCTACCTTACAGAGATGTTGTAGGAATGATGGATGTAATTTTTGCGTAGAACTATGAACAGCCGGAAAAGGCTATATAAATGCTAACACTTTTGCAGTCTTAACAGTTAAGTCAATATCATTTAGTAATTTATTTACTGATGTCCTTCCTTTCCGTGAAATCAGCAGCAACCCAGCATAAAATTGGGTTCTCACCAGCAGTACCTAAATACAACAGAACAGTCCTGAGATCCCCAATTATCAGCATCAAATTTATAAAGTGTAAATATAACTGTTTTTCATCTCACATAATGCATTACTTGTATTATTTTCATAAAGAACGTTCTACCAGGAGCTGTCAAAGCAGTTCACAGCTTATATAGATGTAATTTTTGGAAAGGGGGCCATTTACACTATTTTGTATTGCCCCCCTCTTACTTTTTTCCAAGCTGGAGTTGCATCTTTGCTATTGTGTTGTATGGTATATTCAAAGTGACTGAACGAGAAGGCTATTGATGAGAGGAATAGAAGCAGTACTCTGGTCTCCCTTCTGCCCGCAGTTCTTGTTAGTAGAGGGGAAAAACTGATCAAATATTTTGGAGGACTGATACAGTTTTATGTCTGTCTTTACAGCTTTGATTAGCCTGTCCTTTGGGGGAGCAGTTGGACTAATGTTCCTGATGCTTGGTTGTGCCCTTCCGCAGTACAAGTAATGCATTTTCAAAAGCATATTCTTGTTTGCTGTTGTCTTAGTTTCCTTTTTAATTTCTAACTCTCTTTTCTTCCTTCGTAGCTATTGGGTTTAAATAAGCAAACAAAACCAACACCAATTCTGGCAAATCACTAGCACCCTTTTGTTGATACTTTTGAGTGAGAAAAAGAAACAAGCTGTGGTCTTATGTCAAATCAGACAATTAGTCTGCAAAGTCAGTAACATCAGCATTAACTGCAGACTCTTTAGCGTTTCAGACTGTCTTCCAGACCTGTCTGTCAATGCCAGAGATTGAAACCAGGGTCTTCTGCCATAGCCCTTCCCAACATATGCCAACTGAGCATAGACTCTAGCTATGTGATGAAATTCTAGTTGTAATTTGCAGCTACAAAGGTGCTCTGTTTATTGTAATCCATATTGGATAGTTCAGGGTTAGCCAATTTGACCTCCCGGCACTGCCGGACTATCCCATTATTTCTGCCTTTTTGCCGTACTGGCTGGAGTTTATGGGGGTTGGAGTCCAGCAATATCTGAGGAGCACCACATTGACTTATCTCGGAATCGTGAATAGACTTGGAGATAGAAAGCCTCTCAGGGTGCAATCCAAAAAGTTTATTCTTCTGAAGAGTCCTAAAGCAATAAACAGAGTGACTTCACAGCTTCAATCTGCCCTACAATATAGCTTTGGGTTCGAAAGCACGTCAGAATGCAAGTAGATAAATAGGTACCGCTCCGGCAGGAAGGTAAACGGGGTTTCCGTGGACTGCTCTGGTTCGCCAGAAGCGGCTTAGTCATGCTGGCCACATGACCCAGAAGCTGTACGCCGGCTCCCTTGGCCAATAAAGCGAGAGGAGCTCCGCAACCCTAGAGTCGGTCACGACTGGACCTAAAGGTCAGGGGTCCCTTTACCTTTACCTTTAACAGCCTGAACTATAAATTGAAACAAATCATATGACTTTCTATTCCACTCTCTTCAATGCATCAATTTTGTTACTCCGGTTGAACAGTTGCTTATATGCTTAATAAATTTGTTCTCCTTAAGGTGGAGATACCAATGTTAAGAGATTATTTCAAAAACTGTCATATTAGGTCTGAGCATCAAACTGGCCTAAGCTTTCTTACCATGTATCTCATCTGGCCCTAAAAAAATGGTCCCTCCTATCCCAAAGGGCACCAAGCCTTGGGTTAGATGTTTTGTTGGACTTGTATTTTCCCCAGCTGTCTTTGCACATGACTTTTATTTGCATTATCATGAATTATTACATTGCTTATATATGGGTGTGGCTGTTTTATTGTGTTTTGCTGTGTATTGTAAAGGCAGACTTTATCTAAAGATACTCTGAGGACAAGAGGAAGAATACCTGTAAAATGTTATTTGCTTTCTTTTCTTCTAGCGAATATTGGCCTCTCTTTGTCCTGTTCTTCTACACCCTTTCTCCAATTCCGTATTGCATAGCAAGAAGAGTCGTCGAAGACACAGATGCTACAAGTAATGCCTGCAAGGAACTTGCCATATTTCTTACGACGGGCATTGTTGTCTCAGCATTTGGGCTCCCAATTGTGTTTGCCAGAGCACTGCTGGTTAGTAATTCCTCCTTTTGAGCCTGTGTTTCACTGTGGTGTTCTGTTTGTTTAAAAAGTGAGAAGCATAGAACAGGTCAAACGATGTTGGGTAGTTCATAAAGTTTGTAGGCAGGACTCTAGATTATTTGTCAGAGCATCTGGCAGATATAGAGCCCAGATTATGGTATCAGGCACATAAAACTGTTGAAACAAATAGGATTTGGCCCTAAACAGGATCTATTTGGGATGCCACCTGGGAACCCTCTGAGCTCCTAAGAACAATGGGTTCCACATATAAGCAAATATTATAAATGTAAGAAGTGGCTTGCATCCAATGTAATCACTCTGTGAATGGAAGGAGCTTCTTCCATTCAATTACGTTGGTTGCAGCTTAATAGGTAGCATAATGTATACATGTTTGTTTGCTTCTTTGTATATGCCATGTAACTCTCCTTTCCCCCTCGACCATAGATTCGCTGGGGAGCCTGTGCGCTTGTCCTCACAGGAAACACAGTCATCTTTGCTACCATCCTAGGGTTTTTCTTGGTATTTGGCAGCAACGACGACTTCAGCTGGCAACAGTGGTGAAAAGAGCTGGAAAGAGAACTATCGGCATCTTGTGTCATTCAGTGGCCATCCATCCAACAGCAAGAACGGGCAATAAAGCGAATGTACTCTTTCCACAGAGGGACTCTAGGTGTAGGATACTCTGTAGTCACTTTTCCTCTCCTTTCACGTTCAACTTCTAACGTCTTGCTTGATTTAAATGTTATTAATTGTTGATGCTGTTTTAGTTTAATGCTTTACTTTAATGTGGGGATCAGAATGCTTAAATGTGATGTTTAAATCTGTGTTTTTCTTTTTTTCTGTTTTTTTGAAGAACATAACTGCGTTTAAATATGAAATCGATCTTTTGACCATGAATTATTTTTAAGCTACAATGTACAATCGTGTAACCAAACTGGCAGCAAATGGAGGTCACAGTCCAGTCATATGGAAGTGTTTTTGAAGCCCTATCGTGCACAGGTATTTTTTGAAGTAAGTCCCACTGAGTTCAATAGGGCTTACTCCCGAGCAAGTGTGCATAGGATTGTTCACATGTCCTATTTAACTCAGTAGGAGTGAAGCATGTGCTCAACACTCACCCCCTTTTGAAATAAATAGAAAGTGCTTAGATATAGCTGGCATGTGCTGTTTATTAGCAAATGTGTACATGGTTATGGGATTTTGGAAGTGAAGTGTAAAGAGCTGAAGGGAGAAGCACTTAGCAGCTGATTAATGGGTTGCTTGTTTCCATAGACAGCTGAAAATGTGATAATGCCAATAGTATGGGGATAGCTTTTAATAAGGGGAATTTTTTTATTATTTTGGAAGTTTATGCTCATTGTACAAATATTTTGCAAGTTTTTATTGTTGACACTCCAAATGAGGAGGGGGAAACTTAATTTCTCAATGGGAAGTGGAAGACGTCTGACATTTAAAATCCACTTTTTAAAACATCCCATTTTGAAATCTTTCTGTTTATATGTATTATACACTTTGAAAATCTATGAAGTCAACTCTTTATATGTTTTACCAAAGGGGAGGTAAAAGGAACACCCATGTAACTACTGATTATGGGCACAACTCAGCCAGAAGATCTCCTGCAGAGGCCACATAGAAATGAATGGCAGTGCTCTTGTCCAGCTCCCTTTCATTGTCACCGTGACATGTACAGGAGAACTACTCAGTGGATTGCACCCACTATGTTTGCAAAGTATAAAAGGAGAATTTCTGCTTCCCTTTTTAATTTATTTTATACATGGTATAAAAAGGCTTTTCAAATGTAGATTGAAACTTTTCACTGTAGGTAATAACTTACCTGACAGATCAATTATTGTATTGATATACAGTCAAAGCTTGGCTACCTTGCAGATCTTTGACTATGAAGGTTTTATAGTGGTCCTGTCAATGTTCCGGTTTATGCATTAATAAATGTTAATCATAATTGTAGTTCTGTTAGAGTATACTACACGTACCATACAATATTTATATTTGTTGCATACCTCTTAATTGTCTTTTCCATTAACCATAAATAACCGTATTTTGTAGACCCAATTATTTTGGAGTGGTGCTTTGCTGGTGACTCGTTAGTAAGATACTCAGATGTCTCTGTGCTCTCACACTGTGCAGTCATGCAAACTAGCCAAGTCTAGCCAAGTGATATAGTCACCTGAACACATTCCGCTCTTAATATAGCTTTCTGCTGGCACAACTCAGTGGAGCTTTCTTCTTTCCTTCCCTGACTGGTTCATAGACATGCATGCTCCACAGTGAACCCCAGCGTACGCATCTAGGCATCACTCACCTCCCCAGGATCTTGGGAGGGTGAGGGGCATCTGGATAGAGATAAAGGCAGTGAGTATGTATTGGTCTCCCACTGCAAGTAAGAGAGTTGAACGGAAGCTCTTTGCTGCATCCTTCTACTGAGAGAACTCTGTCCATGGTAGGGAAGCTGCATCATGTCCTCCTTCATGTGCTGGCATCAAAGGAGTTGATGAACAGATTGTAGTTATCAGGGCATCAGTCTACAGAAGTTTAGGCGATGAATGGGTTCTGTTTCTTAAAAATAATGTGATACCGACTTAAAATTTAAAACTAAGCCTGAGGGTGATCTTGACGGTTACATCCCTATTGTAACTTCAAAAACATTTTTGTCCTGAGATTCAAGAGGAGAAGAGGGACACGTACAAAGTGATTGTGAAGTACTTGTGCCCAGTGATTTGAATCCTGGTCCAAGTTTTAAATGTCTGAACGTTTTTCCAGGTCTTTCAAGGACGTTGAAGCACGACTTCTGCATGACACAGATATTTATGCTCTCAAATCCCTGAAATTCCTTTGGAAATTCTTTACATTGACAGTGGAACAGTTGTATCTGTCAAATAGATGACTCATTTAGTGATCCTTCCAATCATGTATTATAGCAAATGAGTTCTCTTCTCCCCTGTTGTACTGTTACTTTTCTTTGTGAAATTACTGGCTACTCTTCAGTTGGGCGCCAACTCTGTTATATTTAATAGTAGTGTATTTTCTGTGTATTAATTGTGTGGACAGCATTGTGGCGGTGATCTTGCTTATTTTTAGACATAGTGCTGTCTCCTATTATCAGGTTAGACATTTGAGAGGTATGTCTTTCTTCATGTAATATGCACTGAGCAGCATTGCCATCCTTCTACAAAGAGAAATTTTGATGAGAAAACAATAAAAAATTTAAATATCAGAATGTTTTGGCTTTTTAATGGGCATCTTCTCTTAATAACAGGATAGAAAACCAGCTTCACTATAATGTGTGAAGTAGTTTCTCATGCTTGGAGAGCAGCAAGCCAATTATCTAGTCCTGATATATAGACGTTAGTTGTTCTGATGAAATTGGCTCAGTCAAATAGATCTATGGCTTGGCTCTCTTTAAGACTTGTGCCATCAGCTGAGCATATAGACAGAGCTGTGTGTACTCCCCAACTAAAAAAATAAAAATTCACTCCAAATTCTGTCTCCTCCACAAATTCACAAGTTGCAGGAACCCAGTTTAGCAAAAGCAAAAGTGATATTGATGTAAACGTGTACAAAATAGCCCAATGAACTACAGATAATACAAAAAGCTAAAAATAATACAATCCAAGGTCACTGAGTGTATACAAGCGAGTGCCACTATGTAAACCAAAAATAGAGGAACAAGATTTTCCATTCATAGAAAAGGGGTAAAAATGGTTTACATCAATGCCACCTTTATTTTCGTTCCTGTGACTTGGTATCTTTGTTACCTGCCATTGAGGACCCCTCCTGTGTTTTTCATCACAAATTCAGAAGACGGTATTACTTACCTGCACATTGTTGGGAGGCTGTGGAGCATTACAGGAAAAACTAGATTGGAGGGCAGCAATGCCGCAGACGAAAGGATCTTGGCCTTTCTTGCTTATTGCTATATAACAACGAAAGAAGCATGTGGGCCAAGATTAGCCCAGCTTTGAAGTTTCAGTTTGAGAGAGGAAAAGGGGATGAGGCTGGAGTTTTCTTGACCCTTTGCAGTGTTTTTCAAACTTTACAGACCCTCCATGTGTCCCAGGGACAGTCCCGGATTTATAAAGGCCACCCCAGTCTCTGATTTGATTTCCTTAGGACGCCCTTATTTTAATCAGAGGGTATGGAGTTGTCTGACCCCGGAGCCATCCGAAAGCAGCCCTGTATAGGGAAGGGGGTTTGTTTTTTTAAATAAAAGAGTAATGTTTTATGTTTTTATATATGTTGAACCTGCCCAGAATGGCTGGGGCATCCCAGTCAGTTGGGCAGGGTATAATAAAATAAATAATAATAATGGAATAGGATGTCCCTATTTTCATTGGAGAAATGTTGGATGGTATGAACTTAGGTCCCCAGCTGTTGTTGGACAACAAGTCCCATTATCCCTAGCTAGCAGGACCAGTGGTCAGATTTGTAGTTCAACAACTGCTGGAAACCCAAGTTTGAGCAACACTGTGGGTCCCCAGATATTGTTGGACTACAACTCCCATTATCCCTGAGCTCTGGCCTTGCTAGCTAGGGGTGATGGCAGTTGTAGTTCAACAACATCTGGGGACCCACAGGTTGAGAAAGGCATTTTGAGGTAAAGGAATTCTGCCAATGCCCAGAAGCTCCCAGATTTAGGTGACAGGAAACGAGTAGGGAATAAGTGGGCAGAGGGTTGGACTAGATGACCCTCGGTACACCTGCCAACTCTATGATTCTGAGCCAAACCAGTCTTAACAACTCGCGCATGCGCCTTCGCTGCACGCCTGCTTGGGAGGCCCTAGCGCGTGGGCCCTGGAGACGCATGCGCATTGGGCTCGCCTTTTTCCTAGAGAGGCGCACTTTTTCCTTTTTGTACACGCCGAAGGCTTATAGTGCTACGTGGATGCACTTCCGGGTCGAAAGGCCATTGTCGGCGCCCCGCTTTCCCTGGCCTATCCTGCCCCCCCCCCCCCGCCCTCCGCTGCTTCTCTCCCTCTGCCAAGATGGCGGCGGGTAGCGGAAGTGGTGCCGGCGCGGCCGGGGCTGCCTCGGTGGCCTCGCTGTGGAGCGAAGTGAACCGCTGCGGCCAGAACGGCGACTTCGGGCGCGCCCTCAAGTCGGTCAATAAAAGTGAGTGGAGGGCGGCGGAAGTTGCACAGGGCGAGGGACGGGGCTTTGCGCCTGGCGTCGCCTTTATTCTCTCTCTTTGGGGTGGGGGGCAGCCTGCCACTTTTCCTTAGTTAATCCCCCTTCCCTTTGCGCGGGAGGGAGCTTCGAAACACGTCCCCAAGCGCTTCGCGTGCATTAGCTTCGCTGGAACCTTCACAACAACCCTGCAGGGCGGGAAGAAGGGCTTGCCTCATGTTTGCTCGTGGCTGAGGGGTGGCTCGTTCGCTTAGCCTCTCCAGTAACACTCAGCGGTGACCCGGCGGCAGGCGGTGCTCCCGATATGCGATATCTTTATTGTCATTGTCCCACGCAGAACAATGAAATGGAAAAACTACATAAAACATTCCAAAACCCTAAAAACTCTGAAACCCCGTTTTAAAATACACTACAGTGGTATCTCGGGTTACATACACTCAGGTTACATACGCTTCAGGTTACATACTCCACTAACCTAGAAATAGTGCTTCAGGTTAAGAACTTTGCTTCAGGATAAGAACAGAAATTGGGCTCTAGCGGCACAGCGGCAGCAGGAGGCCCCATTAGCTAAAGTGGTGCTTCAGGTTAAGAACAGTTTCAGGTTAAGTACAGACCTCCGGAACAAATTAAGTACTTAACCTGAGGTACCACTGTATATGCTGCGTAGAAACTGTTTCTCAGGCGGCTAGTCCTGGCCTTTATAACCCTATACTTTCTTCCAGAAGGCAGAAGCTGAAAGAGATCATTTACAGGGTGCGTACTCTCCTGCGCTATCTCTGCCGCTTTCTTATGGCACCTGACAGCATAGATTTGATCTAAGGTGGGAAGAGTGCACCCAATTATTCTCTCTGCGGTCTTTACAACCCTGGACAGCATTGTTTTTTCCCTGGCCGTGCAGCTCCCAAACCACACACACAGACCATAAGTTAATACACTCTCCACAGTGCAATGGTAAAATGCCATCAACAGGTCCTCTGAGAGATTGTTTTTCCAGAGGATTCTCAGAAAATATAACCTCTCCTGTTCCCCTTTCGTGCTGATCCCTCATTAAGAAGGTCTCTCTCCTCGTTTGGATCTTCATGAGTGACAAGGCTTGATTCACTCTTTTTCGTGGGTGGCGCCAGGCAAGCCCCTAGTCCTTCAACTTTAGCACTGTTGCCCCGCTTCAGTAAGGGAATGATGATGATAATTTTATTATTTATACTGTGTCCATCTGGCTGGGTTTCCCCAGCCACTCTGGGCAGCTTCCATCACATCTTAAAAACATAAGGAAATGTCAAACATTAAAAATGGTTAATGACAATATCGGCCTGGTTTCTAGGGTGTTTGTAAAGACCGCAGTGAGGTAACACAGGTGAAGTGTTTTGAATATTTTAAAGCATGCTGTAACTTGAGTATTAGTAACATTGCAGTTCAATTCAGTGAATTTACTCCCAGGTAAGTGAGGTAAGTGGTGTGCTCTGGTCCATGGGATCACGAAGAGTCGAACATGACTAAACAACAACAACAAGTGAGGTTAGGATTGCAGCCACTTATTCCTCCTCCTTGCTCTGTGGCTTTAACAGTTGTGTGACAGGCAGAAATACACGATGTGGTCATTCATGTCACTGTACTTGCATGCTTGGGAAAGTCTTGCTTGCTGAATTGTTATTTGGTTGTACAGGGGATGTGCTAGGGAAAAAACTGCCACGTATGTAAAGAGGAAGTAGGTTGTGCAGTTATGCATCTGTAAAAGAAGTGAATTGCTATATTGAATTGAGTTAGGATGCTAATCTATGAAACTGTCATATCACTTTGAAATAAGTCCTGCTATGTTCAGTGGGGCTTAATGCCTAGAATGTGTGTTTAGGCTTGCAGCAAAGTATTCCCTCCTGCAGCTACACATTGCCCTCTCACTGTTGAACTTCCCTAGCAAGCTGTATTTCTACCATTGTATCACAGAGTTGTAGAGTTGGAAAGGAGCCCAAGGGTCATCTATTTCAACCCCCTGCAGGGCAGGGATCTCAGCTAAAGCATCCATGACAGATGGTCATCCACGCTCTGCTTAAAAACCTCCCAAGGAAGGAGGAAGGAAGAATATAATGTTTGCCCACCAAACATCTCACTAAGGAGCCTTTAATAAGCTTCCACCTGGTATAATTTGGTTCACTGGACCACAGTTGGAAAAGTGCTGTGATAACCTAAACTGCTTGTTTTCAAGATACAAATAACAGTGCCTGTGTTCTCATTGTTTAATTCCTTGCTTTTGCTTTTCTTAGTACTGCAGATCAGCAAGGATGATGCAACGGCTCTTCACTGCAAAGTGGTATGCCTTATCCAAAACGGAAGTTTTAAGGAAGCTCTCAGTGTGATTAACACCCATACCAAAGTATTAACCAGGTCAGTGTTGAATATTAGCTGCTTATCAAACAACATGGCTTTCAGACAGTGCAAGAGTTCTTTCAGTTTTTCAAAATATGCAAAAGGAAGCATTTACAAAATAAAGAAAAATACAGTTTCAAGAAAATCTTCTTTCTCCTTAGTCAATTAATTCTCAAAGCGTAGGCTAAAAAAGTTTACATTTTGAGTGTGGGGTGGTAAAAATTCCCGGATGTCACAGGAGTTATCCAGTTGGGTTTCTGTGTGCATTACTGTAATGAGAATTCTTCCTAATTGGAAGGCCGGTAATTCCCCAACAAATTCACGTTACAGCCTCTGCTAAGGGTGGGTAACACTGGTGAGTCTCTGTATTAGAGTAACCATATCACACCCATACAGAGAGACAACAGAATTAGCTGCCGCCAGTGAAAGCTAATTGGGAGGAGGCAAGACCATGCAGGGGACGCGGGTGGCGCTGTGGGTTAAACCACAGAGCCTAGGACTTGCCGATCAGAAGGTTGGCGGTTTGAATCCCCGCAACGGGGTTAGCTCCCGTTGCTCGGTCCCAGCTCCTGCCCACCTAGCAGTTCGAAAGCACGTCAAAGTGTAAGTAGATAAATAGGTGGGAAGGTAAACGGCGTTTCCGTGCTAATGGTCAGGGGTCCCTTTACCTTTACCTTTTTAAGACCATGCAGAGATGCAACAGGCAGCCTCCAGTGTGAATGTGTGCTTTTAGGTGCACTAGAGCGTTTTATTGTTGAATGAGTTTCTTGGTACACTAGAAGTTCTTTTGCAGCACACTAATATGTCCCAGCATGCAGCTGCATAATTGCTGACCTAAATCCTGTGTGTCTGTATGTATCAAAAAAGGTTTCCTAGTTGCATTGTGGGAAAAGAAGCTACAAGACAAGTCATAGAATCATAGAATTGTAGAGTTGGAAGGGAACCTGAGAGCCCTCTGGTCCAAGCCCTGCAATTCAGGAATGTTAATATAGTGTTAATAGAAAAGCAGTTTATGGGATATCAAGAAAAATATCAATCCAGTAAGGATTGTATCAGTCAGTAAGCCAGCACTTTCAAAAGCAGTGTGACGTGCAAAAAGAATGTGTGTTCAATGCACAAAATATATACACACTTCTTTGTCTTGTTAAGCAAATAAAAATTATTATTGTGAAGCCATTCTATCTTTGCTTTTTCTGTGTTGCAATATATCTGTTAGAATATTGTTGCCATATTAGTCTGAGACAATGAGAAATTCATTAATATTAGCTCATTTCTTGAAGCTTATCATGTTAATTATTTTACATAATTACAAATGTGACACATGTCCAAAAATATGTCTTTATGATTTCTAAAGTATTGGTTCCCTTTTCTTGTGTTGTTTGGTTCAATATAATGTCAGTGTATATAGGATTCACTCTTCAGTAATGAGTCTTAGCAAACACAACTGCTTTTTGAAGAGTTGATAATGAGAAATCACATCCCACTTCCGGCTTATATGTTACAGTGATGTGATAGCCTTTGAGAAGGCTTACTGTGAATACAGGCTGAACAGGATTGAAAATGCTCTGAAGACCATTCAAGGAGCCAGTCAGCAGACAGACAAGCTAAAGGAGCTGTATGGACAAGTGGTAACTACTGCTTTGCAAACTCTTACTGCTTTTAATAACTGGATATAAGGCTTCAGGTGCTGTGGTGGAGGAATTTTCTCAATCTAAATGTGTGCTCTTTTACAGCAGGTTAGCAACCCCCTAAATGGGTGAGCCACAGTATAGTCCTGCAGCAATGGATGCTGACAGTCTACCAAGACTGTGTTGAATAATGAAGACTGATTATAATGGTTCTTGTTAATTAAGCAAACCTGTCCTTACTTTTTGCCATCTTTCTTGTCCTCATGGATGGTGCTATGAAATGAGAACATTTCAAAATTGAAAATGCAGCTTAGCCGCATATTTTTCATTGTGCACAACATTATGAGACCAGAATTTAATATGACACTTCACTGGTATTTCACTTTACCTAAAGATCACTGATCTTTAAAATCAGCAGGTTTTAATGCTGGAAATGTCAATATAAGCAAGTGATAATATTTTTTTCATTTATGGGTGTATTTGGCATATCTATAAACCTATTGGACTCATCTAATAATAATAATAATAATAATAATAATAATAATAATAATAATAGTTAATTAATAATAAAGCCAAGAATAAAATTTTGATATTCTACTTGCTTTTCAATATCTTCCTGGTTGAGGATTAAGGGGTGATCAAATGCTTTAGAGAAACATCTTGTAGAAACTAGAATTGCCTGGGCTTAGCATGGAAACTTATTCCAGCAATTGTGAAGTGCCTCTCAGTGTTCCGGGAATTACCAAGAGGGATATTTTATGATGGACAGAATGTATTGGAGGAACAGTGTGTTTCCCATGATAACTCTGGGTCTATAGGCACATGCTATGTTGTTGCTCTTCAGCCTAGAACTTTGGCATTGATTTTCTCAACAACCAGAGGGGACAGTTTAGAATTGATGACCTTGGTAACTATTATACATTCACTCTTTCTTCTTGAAGAAAGTTGTTGCTTAGTGACATGGATGGGGCTTGGTCTTTGTTCAGTGTTTCTTCCATAACACTGTGCATGTTTGTGGTTATTCTTTTTCAATAAAGTTTTTTCAAAAAAGAAGAAGAACTGGGGTTAGATTTCATTGTAGTGTAAAGTGGGGTATGCATGTGCAGAACAAGGCCCACTCACACAATGGGATTTCCCCTGTGTGCCCCCTAAACTTGTTCTGGGGGTTCCCCAATATTCCAGCGAAGATTTGGGGGATGCAACAAAGAAGATGAGGAAATCCCATTTTGCGACCTGACTACATTCTGTGCATGCAGCAACTTAGTTGAATCCCATCCAATACCTGCCTGGATTGTAGGTATAGTATAAACATTACTGAGATATTATGGTTGCTATTTTATTTTGCAGACCTCGTTTTGACTGTTTTCTGGTCTGTTGAGCTGCTAATCCAGATTTTTCCTTCCAGTTGTACAGATTAGAACGTTATGACGACTGTTTAGCTGTGTACCGGGACCTCATACGCAACTCACAAGATGATTATGAAGAGGAACGGAAAACAAACCTCTCTGCAGTTATTGCTGCACAGAGCACATGGGAGAAAGTCGTGCCAGTAAGTATGTTTGTGGCAGTGTGTATGTGCCCGTGCGAGAGAGAGAGAGAGAGAGACTTCCTCCTTCATCTATTCTTGCTGTAAGTGAACTGCAGGTGAACTGCATAAACGCCATAAAATACAGGGAAGTGTCTTATTGGAACATTGACGTATGAAGCTGATATCTCTGTTATTCCCAAGTCTGGTAAAGACCAAACTAGTCCAAATTATAGGCCAATCGCCTTAATTATTGTAGTCAGCAAGATAATAATAGGAGTCATTGCTAACCAGACTGTGATGGCTATAGTACTACATTAATATTATTTGCCAAAGAGGGGGAGCAGATAATTTAAGGTTGGTAGGAAAAGGGGATGCTTCAAACAGTAAAAGAGCTGATGTGGCTGCAGTTATTTCTCTAGATGCTGAAAAGGCTTTTGTCAAACTACATTGACAGTTTATTTCTGTTACTTTGGGGGGGGGGGAGGATTTCCTCAGGAAGTTATGGATTGGATTAGGATCTTATGCCTTTTCTCCCAATCACAAGTGAGGACATTTGGAATTTGGCACTTGAGGACATTCGTACACTTTTAAATTCCTGTAACGTTGGGGACTGATAGACGACAAAAGTGGATTCTGCAATATTTTAGAAGACATCTAACTTTTAGAAGACATTCCCCGTTTAGGGAAGCTTTTAATGTTTAATAGACTATTGTATTTTAATATTGTGTTGGAAGCCGGCCATAGTGGCTGGGGAAACCCAGCCAGATGGGCAGGGTATAAATAATAAATTATTATTATTATTATTTCAAGGCTGGAAGGAAAAACACCCAGCTGCTGCTCACTTGACTCCAGGCTGGTTGTACCGCTGCTGCTTCCTGGGAGGTAGAGGGCAAGGTGCAAGGTCAGCACAGTGCAAATACACCAGCAGGAGTACCAGATTAGCTCTGGCAGTGCATTTGCACTGTATTGACTTCACTGCTGCTTCCGCCTCTCGCATTCCCTAGCAAGCAGTAACACGACTGATCAGAGGTCAGATGCATGCCACAGCCCCATCGTGCCATCAGAGACTGGCCCTGCTACACACACACACACACACACACACACACACACCATGAGAAGATACAGCAGGTGGAAACACAGGATGGCCTCATCTGTGGTAGCTTTAAGACCATGGAGTGTCCCACCCAAGGAAGCTTTCTTGTATCCAGGGTTGCATATATTTAAGTGGGCAGTTAAAAAAAACCCTTGCATTTTCCTACAATCTTCCTTAAATACAGTTTTTAAAATTCAATTGCCTTTTTATATTGATATACCGGTTGAGTGTAAATGGTTACTTTCGCGTTTTTAATGTGGTTATTGTTTTTTGCCGTAAACGTATGCACAATCCTTTGTTTAGTAATTTACTTAACATCTGTTTATATGCAAAAGAATCTTTATGCCACTACAACATCTTGCCGCCGATGTGTGCTAAGGAATGAAAAAAAAAATGTTTGATGAAAGGAGCTTGGGCTTCTAGAATCGTGTGATGATTTGCTTGCATATTGTTCTTTTGTGCCTCGTATATAATTAGAAAGAAGGGTGTGTTACGATAATGAAGCAATGCTGCTGCAAAGTCCTAGCTTGGAATGTAAACATGATGGGAATGTTGGGACTGCTGTGGGAACAGAGGGACAGTCATTTCTCAGTGCGCAGCACCGGAATTACCTCAGAGTGTAATATGAGCTGTACAGGAAGTACAGGAGGAGTTTGTGAGTCGACTGCTGGAATTTGATGAGCGCAGTCATGTTTTCTGTAATGCTGCAAAGACAGAAATAAAAGCATGTAAATACGTTTCTGTCTATCTCTTTCCCCTGCCTGGGGAGGCAGGAAAGAGCGGTGTGTTCTTCTCACATTTGATAAGAATCGCCGATCGAGACCTTGCCTGCGTCTGCTGGGGAATGCAGCCAGGGAGGTCAACAGGGAACTCAAGCCGGGTGCCTGGGACTGCTGCCAGCTTCTCATGAGAGGAGGGCTTGAATCCCAACAGGGTGTTCACACAGCTTCCCGTTAGTATGTATCACCTGCTTATGGCTTTTGAATTTACTGCATGTTAATTTAAGAACCCTTCATGCTTTGGAAGAATTGTTTTGATCTGGGTCTAGCCATCTGACCCAAAGCGTTCATGCAAACTGGTTCACACTGCAATTCGGAACAAGGTATCCCTTCATTTACTTTGTTATTTTTGCTCTGTCCAGGAAGATCTTGGCCTTCAAGAAGCCACATATGAGCTGAGTTACAATGCTGCTTGTTCTTTGGTTGGGCAGGCCAGGCTGAACGAGGCAATGAAAAGCCTACAAAGAGCAGAAGGTAATGAATGATAAGGTTAATTTGTCCTTTCCTTGTAACCCGTTGTGCTGCTTTTGTGGAAAAATGTCACAAGATCTAAATCCTTTCATAAATGAAATTGAGAAAATAGACATGGGGATTATTGTGTCCCTAAATTTATTCTCTGCATCTGCCAATGTATTTCGAGAATGCCTTTACAGCCACCAGTAACCTGTCGTTCCTATAGACTGCACAGGATTTCCTCCCTGCACTAATTTGCATTCATTTTGGTAAGCAAAATCAAGTTTTGAATAGCTAGATCAGGGGTCAGCAACCCGCGGCTCCAGAGCCACATGTGGCTCTTTTACACCTTTGCCGCGGCTCCGAGGGGAGGAGGCGCATTGTGTGCCCCGACACTCCCCACTGTTTTAAATGTCGCAATAGTTTTGCGGCTCCCAGTTTTTTTTTCTTCAGTCCAAGTGGCTCTTTATGTCTTAAAGGTTGCAGACCCCTGAGCTAGATCCAACCCCCCCCCCCCCCGCCGCCGCCCCGGCAGCAACTTGGAAAAACAAGCAAAGACCAAGCAAAATTGAACTGAAGGGAGATGTGGGGAGAACTCAAGATGGTTAAATTGATAGTACTACTAAGAAATCTATAATTGTATCATGTATCAACACGCAGTTGGAAACTTAGGATCTAGTATATTAAGGGCAGATTAGGAATTAAGATATGCGGAGAATGATTATAGGATGCTGTCAAATACAGTCATACCTCATGTTACGTTTGCTTCACGTTGCGGCTTTCCAGGTTACGAACACGGCAAATCCAGAAGTGTTTACTTCCGGGCTCGCTGCATGCACAGAAGTGATCTGTGCGGTTTGCACAAGTGCAGAAGTGCTCTTTCGCACACTTGCAATAGCGGCACTCTACTTAGGGACTTTTCAGGGTGCGAACGGCACCCCGAAACTGATCGTGTTCAGAAATAGAGATACCACTGTATAGAGAAATATCAGCATCCTTGCACTTCTGTGATGCAAATGAAGTTTCTATAGGCAAGTGTTACAGTGGTGGAACCTTGATTGGTGGCTCATATCTATGGCAAAATGTGTGCTCCCTCCACTGTCAGAGGCAATACGACCCTGAATGCCAGTTTTTGGGCAGCACGAGTGGGAAGAGTGCTGCTGCACTCCTGCCTATAGGCTTCCTGTATGCATCTGGTTCACCACTGTGAGAACAAGGGGCTGGAATGGATGGGCCTTCGGTCTGATCCAGCAGGGCTGCTCTTATGTCCAAAATTAATTTGTCACACTTTCCTTGTAGATCTGTGTCGCCAGTCTCTCTCAGAAGATTCGGTGAGTCACTATTGTTACACCGAGAATACATTTTCCGCTCGGCAGGTTTTAATATTCTCAGTATGTGTGCATGTAAGCTAATTGCATAAATCTGCTTGGTTATGTGCTATCTGCCTGCTTTCCTTCATCACACTGGATTTAAAGTGTTCTCCATCAGCACTTTTCTTTTTACTTCTGTGCCTTTAAATAGCAGTGTACCTCTTTCACATGAACGGCTTCACTGAGAAGCGTTAACAGTGTAGAATTAAACTTTGTGAATTCTGTAGCAAGGGCCATTGCTGATATTAACAATTTAAATATCCAGAGCTTCCATTATCCGCTGAAGCCATTTAAAAAAGTATTCTTAGTGAACACAATAATGGCAAAGTAAGGCAGTTTTATGTCGTGTTGATTTCAATGGATGAGATTTGAATGCTTGCGTGACTCACCCAATGAGAGAAATGGTACCAGGAGTGCAATCCAATGTATATTTTCTCTGTTCAATGGGGCTTGCTCTCTAGCTGTGTTACTAGTAAGTTTGCTAGTTACCAATAGATATATTTGCAGGTTTGGGTGATACAGTGGTGCCCCGCAAGACGAATGCCTTGCAAGACGAAAAACTCGCTAGACGAAAGGGTTTTCCGTTTTTTGAGTCGTTCCGCAAGACGAATTTCCCTATGGGCTTGCTTCGCAAGACGAAACGTCTTGCGAGTTCTTGCGAGTTTGTTTCCTTTTTCTTTAAGCCGCTAAGCCATTAATAGCCGCTAAGCCGCTAATAGCCGTGCTTCGCAAGACGAAAAAACCGCAAGATGAAGAGACTCACGGAACGGATTAATTTCGTCTTGCGAGGCACCACTGTACTAAATTTCAGCTTGCATAAATTGGATTTACCCTTTCTCTCCCCTTCCCCTCCCTGGCAACCCCATGAATACCTCCCCCCCAAAATCTGCTCTGGGGGGTTGGGGTCCACTGTCTTGACATTGGATTCCATCCATTGATCTGTGGATACTATATAACTGGTGCAAGTTTTCAAGGTTGTGTGTTAACTTTTTTTTACTGTTTCCTTTTAGGATGTTACCGAAGAAGACATTGAGGCTGAACTGGCTATTATTCACGGTCAGATGGCTTATATCTTGCAGCTGCAAGGTCACACAGAGGAAGCCTTGCAACTGTACAATCAGATAATCAAACTGAAGTAAGTGACTTCTGTAAAATGGTGGCATTGGTGGTCTTGGCATCTTTTTAAAAAAGAAGACATATTTACAGATGCACATATGCCCTGTTCTCCGCAGGCCAACAGATGTCGGATTGCTTGCTGTCATCGCCAACAACATCATTACCATTAACAAGGTATGGCATTATCCTAGTAATTCCTCAAGCATGTTTTGCAGAAGAAATCACACAAAAGGAGCGTGATGTGTCTTAATTGCAGCAAGCAACCTGGGAAACACCATGTTCCTATTGATTGAGTGATGCATCTTGGGATGCTCTCTTTCACAGGACCAAAACGTCTTTGACTCAAAGAAAAAGGTGAAACTGACCAACGCTGAGGGTGTTGAGCATAAACTCTCAAAGAAACAGCTCCAAGCAATAGAATTCAATAAAGCTTTGCTGGCCATGTACACCAACCAGGTAATGTTATGCCACTTCAATTGCTTCGATGCAAGGTCTGTTACCTAGGAGGGCAGGGAGCTGCTTGGTTTGTTGGCTTACACTCCTAAATCCTGCCTTCTCTCTGTAGAATCAGCATTCCTAACCAGCCACTCTTTTCCTCTTGTTCCTTAGGCAGATCAGTGTCGCAAACTGGCATCAAGTTTACAGTCACAGAGTCCCGAATATCTCCTCCCTGTGCTAATCCAGGCAGCACAGTTGTGTCGAGAGAAACAGCATACCAAGGCAATAGAGCTGCTACAGGTAGGCTGTGGTTTGCTGCTTGAGGAAATATGCAGGAGATGACAAAGCTCTGAATCATTGTTCATCTAGATGAGGTTGAGGAGGAAGGGAATTCAAGGACCTGCTGGGCACTGGGAGTCATAGTTCGATTCGACAGCATTATTTTTGCACCAGCCCAAGCATTCAGTGAAACTATGGATTAGCTTGTTGAGCCAAGCCTTTTCCCAAGAAGTTAGGTATGGGAATACACTAGTGAGATCTGCTTGTCTGAGATCTGCAAGCAGTGAGAGATTTAGAGAGACAAGAGAACTGCCTTAAGTGTGGCTTGGTATAGGTGCAGTACATAAATGTGCCTGGCTGAAAACTATAGCTCTAAGGCGTACTGCAAATCATGGTTTAGACTTAAGCATATTTTAGGTAATGGCATAGCAAATGGGACCCTTCCTTAACATATTGCTGTGTATCCCTGTCCCCTAATAGAAGAGCTTCTGTTCAAGGGACTCGGAGTTTGTTACAGGAGAGTCAAGAGACATAAGACTCCACAGTGCAATTACTATTCATTGCAAGGTGCCTGTTCTGGAAATTCTGAAGCTGATTCTGTTTGAAAGCCTCTTGATTTGTGTTTCCATTTCTGACCTGTAGGAGTTTGCCGATCAGCACCCTGAGAAAGCAGCAGAGATTAAGCTGACGATGGCACAGTTGAAAGTTGCTCAAGGTACTGTAGCCTCACTTCCTTTGGAAAGAAGCTTCCTGAGCATTCAGCTACAGTGTCATACTGTTTCCATATACTACAATGAGCACTCTCATTCTTAACTCATTTTTTTCTCAAAGGGAGGCTGCCTTCTGGGGGAGCTTGGGTTAAAGGCAGGAAGGGGCAATACCTGAAGTCTTCACCATCTAGAAAGCTTGCAAGTTGAACAAATTTGTATGATTTTCTTACAGAGCAATGATGATGATGATGATGATGATAGCATTTTTGCATAATTCAAGTTTTACTAATTAGGAAAAATATGGAGCCCTGAACCCTCTCAGCTGTGACCAGTGAAATTCTTATTTAAACTTCCCTTTAGCTTTTGATACTTCAGTTATTTCCCACATGCTTTCATGCATATTTTTTTGCAGTCATAAGGGCTAGCAGCTTTCGCTCTTTAAATAAAAGGCTGAGTTTCTCATGAATCTGGCTTCTGCAGAATCGTGGCAAGCATGCAGCCCTGATTGATGGTTTCTATAATTGCTCCTTTTTATCTGTCTAATAAAAAGAGAGTTGCTTGATGGTAGAATAGATGTCCTAGCACAGAGGACTGGAGCCAATTGCCAATAACCACACTTTTTGTTCTCCCTCCCTTCCTCTCTCTCTCTCTCAAAGGCAGTGTCACGAAAGCATGTATGATCCTGAGGTCTATAGAAGAGTTAAGGCACAAACCAGGCATGGTAGGTTGCAGCTAAATCTAAACACATGCAGAGCTTTATGCATCCTATTGACACCCCCCCCCCCCGTCATATTATTCTCCTAGCATGCCATTCTGACCTTAGCTTGGGTGGTTAGACTACTTCTTCTTTTTGACATCTGTCTGTCTCAAGAGACAATGGAGCATTTGTGGGTGGGGAGTCAAACCACTGTGTTAGCAGCACCGAAGTGACCTCCCCAGGGCACAAGCCAGGGCAGTGTTTTTGGAGGTCCTGGGCTGCCCAGATTAAAAGACGCCACTCTCCGCCTTGCTGATGTGGTTCAAAGGAAAGTAGAGCAATATGTTTGGCACCATCTTGGCTACAGGAGTTGCTGGAAGGAGGTATACAAGGCACCATCCAAGCATTTTAGGGACTCCACGCTGGATTTGTGTAGGGTTTACTCCTTGGCCTTTTCTTCTCCTGAAGACATCCCACAAGGCAGTGGAGGTTTAGGATTAGAGCTTTCGTTCTCCTAGATGGGCTGCCTTCCCAGGTTGACAAGTCCCATCATGGTTGGACTACAAGTTGCTCATTTGCCTCTTTATTTTGTATGTGTAAGTTCTGTTTGGACTCTTGATCAATGTGTTTGGTCCACAGGACTTAGCAATAACAGACATCTTGATCTCTTCTGCCTCCTGTTGCTAGAGGTGTGTAACTCAACAACATGAATCTTTGGCTACTAATCTAGCAGCGATTGTGAACTTGGCCCTGAAGCAAGGTTGTAAATATCCAAAATTTTGCGCCAAGATATCCCATATGTTGTGGTCTTATATAAATAGTTTCCATGACTCGCTTAATTTCTAAGTTGCGTGAATATTTCCGGCTTTTCCTGCTCATCCAATATGGGAATGACAATATTTATATCCTGCTTTCTGCTAAAAGAAGCATACAACACAAAACTATTCAATGCAATTGAGCAAAAGTACAACTAATAGCCAATTTCTAAAAGCAGTAACAAATAGCGACTCATACAGCAAATAATTAAAAATAAAACAAAAACCTAACAGCAGCAAGGATAAAAGATACTTAAACTGATGGTAATAAATTAGGGTGTTACACATTAAAAGCCTGCCAGAATAAAAGTTCATTCAGTTTTGGGTGAAATAATTTCATTTGGGAGAGTATTTCAGAGCTGCAGCACTACCACCAAAAAGGCCCTGTCTCTTGTTTGCTCACTAAATTTTCTAAGATGGCACTGCAAAACAATGCCTCCAACATGCATCTTAATCAAGGTTCTCCCAATACGGGAACAAGCAGTACATAGAGTTTTGATATAGCTTACCTTACATGGTGGCTATAAGGAATATTAACAAAATGGAAGTGAAATGCTTGGACACTTTGAAAAAGTGCTGTGTAGATGCCATGTGTTGGAGAGAGCAAAGCACATAACAGCAAGGTTGGTTCTTATTTAAGAAAACTTACACTCCTTCTTGTCATATTAAGTCAAGGCTGCTTTATCCCTTGAGTGCTGTCACTTTACTCCACTACTTTGGAAGAAATGTAGTAAAAGAGAAGTAAATATTGCTTCAGTGTGTGTGCGCTTTCATGTGGTGACAGTACTCTACTTAATGAAGTAATAAAGTTACATTTATATTTTTTTTAAAAATGTGGCCCTGTCATACATTCCAGCACTTATTGCTTGCTAAAAATATTTCTGACTTCAATGTTTGTGTTCTAAACTGTTATAGGTATCTGCATTAGTGACAATGTATAGCCATGAAGAAGATATTGATAGTGCTATAGAGGTCTTGGCTCAAGCGATTGAATGGTATCAAGAATTTCAGGCAAGTAATAGTCCGATGAGATGCCAACAGATAAGCTGCCCCGTATTTTGTGTTCAACTTGCTTTACATCTCTGACAAAACAAAATAGTAGAAATTTGTTCAGTTCATCATAGCTCTTTATAATGTAAAAGGACATTTATAATCTGAATTTGCCAGCCAATCATATTCATAAGTGGTTTGTTACTGCTACTGTGCTGCAAGAAATAAATAATTCAAGTTTCCCATGAGCCCCAAACCTCAACTGCAATGGAGAGGCTGCCTATTGCCTCTCTGCATGATTGCCTGTTCTGGCCTTGTCTCCTTCCAGTCATTCTTCACTGGAGCAGTTCTCCAGTTTATCTGTCAGTAGATGTCATTTGGATCATCCAACAACTTCTGGTGCAGAGTCCATGGAATTAACTGGCCTCAAAGAGATGGATGCAAAAATTCAGGAGAGATCCCCTGGTGTGGGGTAGCTGTCACATTTACACATACTTAAGTCAAGATTTGCTAACATGCTGGGTGCACATATACCAGCAGTGGCCTTCCCTGGCACCTGCAGTGCCCACCCCTCCTCTGAAATCAGAATTGAAAGAGGAATTCTGTTGCAGCCATTAGAATAGGTGCATTGTGCATATGGTGTCTGTGACAGCTTCTCGGTTTGATAATATGCTCAAGGCTCCAAAAGGTTAGCTCCTGCTCTAAGTGTAGACCTCTTTGTGTGCACAAGGTGAAATGTGCCTTCAGGTTTAATTGAGGGGAAGTGTGCTGTGCCTCAGCTGTTTGGAAGTCTGCAAAAAAATTGTTCTGTAGTCCAGAATTTTCCTGATTTTATCCGTACTTTGAGGGAAGACTCGGTTATGCACTGGAGTAGTTATAATCCCACAGCTGTTGAAAGTCAGTATTCTGAGCTTGATCGTGAGATTGCAGTCTTGCAGCTCGTAACAGACAAATACACCATTGCAGTTGTATCCCAACAAAGTTGTCCTGTTCATGCAAGGACTTTCAATGGCTCAGTGGAACTTCTTGCCCTTCTGCGTGTCCCCATCTGATATGGAGGGTGGAGGAGGAACTCAGAACAGATTTGAGGGTGCACAGGGGGAATTTATTGTATGAATGAGACACCTTTGTTACCTACAACCCCTGCTCTTAAGAGTCCCCTAAACTCTGATGGCTCCAAGTGTGAATTGGTCTCTTCAGCAGGTTAAAAAAGAGAGTGATCACTCATGTCATTGTTTTAGTTGTTTTCAAACTTAACCTTAAGCAAACCTTTTTTCACCCCCAGCCAAAGTCTCCAGTTCATTTGTCGTTAATTAGGGAAGCTGTCAACTTCAAGCTAAAACACGGACGGAAGAAGGAAGCCATCAGCGATCTAGAGGAGCTGTGGAAGTAAGTCCCTTCCTGAGAGCTAGTAAGTGAGTTTTGCTGCAAAAGACTCAGCGGCCCCACTAACTTTTGAAAGAGAAGTTGACAGTTACTTCAGTAGTGTTAAAAATGTATTTATGCAGCAAATGAGATAAGGCATATTAAAAATGGGTTGTGCCCAGTGTTACATGAACAGCATCCCACTTATGTGGTGGGACTTACCTTTCCAGTATACCTGAAGGAGCGTCTCAACCCCCATCATTCGGCCCGGACACTGTGGTCCAGCGCCAAGGGCCTTCTGGCGGTTCCCTCACTGCGAGAAGCAAAGTTACAGGGAACCAGGCAGAAGGCCTTCTCGGTAGTGGCTCCCACCTTGTGGCATGCCTTATTCCCAAAGGAATAAACAACTATCTGACGTTTAGAAGACATCTGAAGGCAGCCCTGTTTAGGGAAGTTTTTTAATGACTGGTGTTTTAATGTATTTTTAATCTCCTGTTGGAAGCCGCCTAGAGTGGCTGGGGAAACCCAGCTAGATGGGTGGGGTATAAGTAATAAATTATTATTATTATTATTATTATTATTATTATTATTATTATTATTCCTCTCCTTTCCCCGCGTACCCCCAAAATCTGCTTCAGTGGGTCCCTCTGGAGAGTGCGCAGTGGGGGCTGCGTGAGAGAAGAGGGGAAAGTTGTGGTGTATTTACCTGTGCTTTGGACACACTTTTTTCACCCTGCAATCCCCTATATATGTGGGCACACCTGGTCTTTGGCAAGCTATTGGAGCGAATGGGTGTTGCCCCAATGAGCTGCTGGAACATCCACAGAGTGAGCAACCTCCTCAATCATTAGATTCTCTTTTGGTCCCTTTCCCTTGATAGAGCTGCTCCTGCCACCCAACTCTAAGCTGCAGCTTCACCTGAGCCAGCATGCACCTTGAAAATATTGTCTGTGGCTCCTATGGAAGGTGGAGGCCGGGCGCTTCATTTGCCTGCTTATACGAGGTGTCCTCCCTGTGGTTTGCAACACTGGGCTGACTGCTCTCTTTAGAACAGGCTATAACTCTCGCACTTCTTTACTTTTGTAGGCAAAATCCAGATGATGTCCATACCCTGGCCCAGCTCATTTCTGCATACTCCCTGGTTGATGGTGAGAAAGCTAAAGTGTATCCTTCCTTGTGTGGCTGAGGGAGGTGAGGCAAGAAGGCGTTCTTTGACCACTTCCTCATATCGGAGTAATTGCTGCAGTGATGCTTTTCAAAGTTTCCAGCTTTTGGAGTATGATGCCATGTTCTCTGCCAAAGAAATCCTGAGTCTTCTGGAATCCCCCTGTGCATGTTCTAAGACATTCACATCTCACTGGCCTTTGAACCTCACAGTTGTCTCATAGGGTGCATACAACACACACATCCAACTAGGAAGTTCAGGTACAGCTGGGTTGGTAGTCTTCCCTTTTAACTCCATGTTTTCATCAAGCAGAAGTACAAAAACACCATTCTACTGTTTTGATCCCCAAATGCCAAGTACCTCTGTTTCTTTTAGAAGCTCAGCCTCTCATGGTCATTCTGCAAATCCAGGAAGTAAAAAAGAAATTTGTTGCCCCATTAATCGATATCTTTATTGTCATTGTCCCATACAGAACAATGAAATTGAAAAACTACATAAAACATTCAAAAACCCCTATAAACTCTGAAACCCCATTTTAAAATACACTATACTATAGAGACCCCTTATGCTGCGTTTAGAACCAGAATTGCATTTGCGTAGAAACTGTTTCTCAGGCGGCTAGTCCTGGCCTTTATAACCCTATACCTTCTTCCAGAAGGCAGAAGCTGAAAGAGATCATTTCTGGGGTGCGTACTATCCTGCGCTATCTCTGCCGCTTTCTTATGGCACCTGGCAGCATAGATTTGATCTAGGGTGGGAAGAGTGCACCCAATTATTCTCTCTGCAGTCTTTACAACCCTGGACAGCATTGTTTTTTCCCTGGCCGTGCAGCTCCCAAACCACACACAGAGACCATAAGTTAATACACTCTCCACAGTACAATGGTATTATATAATGTTCCCTTCCTATACAACAGAGAATTCTTCCCAGTCTCCTAGCTTAGTTTCTCTCTGTCGTTATTGTACCCACTAAACTGCTTTTGAGATCCTGAGAATGATTTTCTCTCTCTCTTATTTGCTTAATGTGTTCATATTGTTATTCCTTAACCACTCCTTTACAATAGACTTAGCAAACACTTGCCTTCTTCGGACACTATGTCTCTGAAAGTAGATGTGGATGCTCTTGAAAACTCGCATGGGGCTACGTACATTCGGAAGAAAGGAGGGAAACCCGCGGTTGAGAACCAGCAGAAAGAACAAGGGTAAAGAAGCTTTTTAAATAATCCTTGACATCCTGAGTCAGTGTTAATATGAAGAAGTCCAGCTCAGCGACCAAAGTTTTCTGTCTTCCAGCTACAAACTTGCCCTATTTCTTTCCCTGTACAAAGCCATTAGATATGCTCCCCTTGGCATCCATTAGCTCTGTTCTTTCTGCTGCATCTCAAGCAGGCTCATGTGTGTTCATGTGCTGTGTTTTTTCCCCAGCCAAGGTGACGTCAAGAAGAAGAAGAAGAAAAAGAAGGGTGAGTGTCTTGTTAGCAATGACTGTATAGCTGTTTGGAGTTCAAAAGCACTTCTGGAGAAGTTGGCTAAAACTATCTAAGCCAGGAGTTGAGAACCTATGACCTTCCAGATGTTGTTGGACTTCGTCTCCCAGAAGGTTCAATCCCCAGTGTCTCCCAAGTAGGTCTGGGAAGGACTTCTTTTGGAGACCTTAAAAGCAGATGCTAGTCAATGTAGGCAGTAATTAACTAGATGGACCAATTGTTCTGAACCACAGGCCCAAAGGAGAACTTGTGGGAGTAAGTGGTTGGGTGCAGGGATACCAAAGAAGGATGTCAATACATACTTTATTTATTAAAGTTAAATATTTATCAATTGTTAGGTATCTCTGCCCATTAGCAGTGCTGCATAGGGCAGATAGGAGTTGGGAGTGCAACAGCATCTGCAGAGCTACATGTTCCTCATCTAAACACCACTGTACTAGGGTGGAATTTTTAAAAAACGACTCAAGAAGCTAACTTCAAATTAAGTTGACTTTCAGCCAAAGTCAGGAAATTGCAGCAATTGTGCGACATTAATGGTAGCGTCCTGGACTTCTTGTTTCAAGGCACCATACTTCTTAATACCAGTTGCAGGGATTAAAAGCAGGGATGGGCTGTTGCCTTCATTTTCCGCACACAAACTTCCCTAAAGCATTTTGCAGGCCACTGTCAGAGACAAAAATAGATGGATATTTTGGGGACTGATCTAGGAGCACTTTTCTAACACAAACGTTTTGAGTCTGTAGATTCCGGCATATTAGATGACCCTTCCAAATTGGCAGCTGCAATTTGGGGGTTTGTCTTATAAGCCCAGTCGCCTAATACGCTGGGCAGCTCTGTGCCAGGAGAAAGCTGCCGTAGCGGAGCCCGCTGCCGCTGCTGTTTCGGAGCCGCTGCAGCGGGGGCGGGCTCCGCGCCGCCCATACCCAGCGTATAAAACGACCCCCAACTTTTAAACCTCTTTTCCGGGGTTAAAAAGTCATTTTATACACCAGAATCTACAGTAGGTCTCCATGCTCTTACATGAAGTCGGTTCTCCACAGTATTTAAAGTCTAGGTAAAGGTAAAGGTACCCCTGCCCGTACGGGCCAGTCTTGACAGACTCTAGGGTTGTGCGCCCATCTCACTTAAGAGGCCGGGGGCCAGCGCTGTCTGCAGACACTTCCGGGTCACGTGGCCAGCGTGACAAAGCTGCATCTGGCAAGCCAGCGCAGCACACGGAAACGCCGTTTACCTTCCCGCCAGTAAGCGGTCCCTATTTATCTACTTGCACCCGGGGGTGCTTTCGAACTGCTAGGTTGGCAAGCGCTGGGACCGAGTGACGGGAGCGCACCCCGCCGCGGGGATTCGAACCGCTGACCTTTCGATCGGCAAGCCCTAGGCGCTGAGGCTTTTACCCACAGCGCCACCCGCGTCCCCAAAGGTCTATGTATAGCTTGCTAATTGCAACAACCCAATTTTTGTCGTCGTAAGGAAAAGCTGAAACATGTCAGCATAAAGGTATTTGTGGTTTGCGCACAATGAGAGCGTTCTCTGCCTCCGACCATGGAAGTGCTGTACAGCTTTGACTAATAAGGCGTTTATCTGCAGTGCAGCTGTTTTTAAATCATGATGGGTCTCCCATGCTGAATACTCCTTAGTATTCAGGAATATTCTTTTTTTTTTAACCTACTCCTTAGGAAAACTGCCAAAGAACTATGACCCTAAAGTCGCTCCTGACCCTGAGCGCTGGCTTCCAATGCGGGAGCGCTCCTACTATCGTGGGCGGAAGAAGGGCAAGAAGAAGGACCAGATTGGGAAAGGAACCCAAGGAGCAACAACAGCAGCAGCTTCTGAATTGTGAGTAACGGGACCCAGCCTTGCGAGCCTTGATTCTAGAGCCCTCTCAGTGTCCCAGGGCAAGGTGATCAGGTAATCAAAGAGAGCTACTCCCCTTGAAAGGAAGATCACTATTGCACACAATCTCCAAGAGTAGGTAGAGAATGAGAGTCACAGTAAGGGAGTGGAGAAGGGGACATCCCTGGCCTCTTTCTGCAGTTGCCATTCAGAAAAGGCTTAAAGAACTGGCTTTTTGGAACTGGACTGATACTCAATGCGTGGGGGGCGGGGTTTAAAATTATTATTTTTAAATTTTGTAGATCTCAGGGTGGTTCACAGCATAAAACCACAAGATAAAACCACAAAATTCATAATAAAAACAAGAACGAAACAAAGCAATAACCCCCCAACACATTTAAAAGGATATAGGCAGCCAAAAGCCTGGTTGAAGAGGAACGTTTTCGCCTGGTGCCTAAATGTGTATAATGAGGGCGCCAGGTGAACCTCCTTGGGGAGAGCACTCCACAAACAGAGAGGCACTGCTGAAAAGGCCCGTTCTCATGTGGCCACCCTCCAGACCTCATGGAGGAGGCACACAAAGAAAGGCCTCAAATGATGATAGCAGTACAGTGGTACCTCAGATTACAAACACTTCAGGTTACAAACTCCGCTAACCCGGAGGTAGTACCTCGGGTTAAGAACTTTACCTCAGGATGAGAACAGAAATTGCGTGCTGGCGGCAGCGGGAGGCCCCATTAGCTAACCTGGTACCTCAGGTTAAGAACAGACCTGTGGAATGAATCAAGTTCATAACCCAAGGTACCACTGTATCTGGGTCGGTTCATATGGAGAGAGGCAGTCATCCTACAGGAGGATGAAAGCGTGCAGGAAGATGAGCAGGCTTTGTGGGCCTGGGAAAGATGAAGAGACGAAGGCAATAGAGTTGTCTGCTTTGCTCAAGTCATCTGAAGGGCTGGAACTAGTATGCAGGCATCCTAGAGGGAAAGTATCCAGCTCCTAGAAAAGAGTGACACCCCCCCCCCCCCGGCCACATGTTCTCCAAGAATAAAAAAATTATCCCAAAGTGTTATATATGAATGGCATGCTGATGTATATATTGTAGCACCTGCAGTATACAGTCGTACCTTGGAAGTCAAACAGAATCCGTTCAGGAAGTCCGTTTGAATTCCAAAACGTTCGGAAGCTCCTGCAGCCAATTAGAAGTCCTGTCGGACATTTGGGTTCCAAAGAACGTTTGTAAACCAGAACACTCACTTCTGGGTTTGCAGCATTCGTGGGCCAAAGTGTCTGAGTACCAAGGCATTCAGGATCTAGCTAGCAGTGGCTCAATTCTGCCCACATCTTATTGTAAAAAAAAAAAAAAGAGGGGGGGAAAGCTAGAATTTCTAAGTGGTGTTCTTCTCTTATGTAAAGGAATGAATTCTTCATTGCAAGCAGTAATATATGACATGTACGTGAGGTTTAACCTGTTTGTTTTGTTTTTGCTGCTGACAGGAGGACAGAAGATATACCGTACATCTAAGCTCTGTGTGATAATAATCCAATTTGTCTCTTCCTTGTCTACAGGGATGCTAGCAAGACTGCAAGTAGTCCACCTACATCCCCAAGGCCTGGCACCGTAACGGCAGTTCCATCTGCATCAACAAGCAACATGATACCGCCGAGGCATCAAAAGCCTGTTGGCGCAGCTGCCACAAAGAAGAAACAGCAGCAGAAGAAAAAGAAAGGTGGGAAAGGAGGCTGGTGACCACGGCAAGCAGGCTGTTTAAATTGAAATTGCCTGTCTTCCTTTTATTTTATTTTTTTCCAATTGCGAATGCCAAGAGCAGAATAAAGGTCAAACAAAAAGCAGGGTGGATATGTGTCCTTTTGTTCTCCTTATGAATTATATATATATATTTGTTCTCTGTAGTGATATTGGAGATATTATTACTCCTCATAGCAATATCAATGCATGGTGGCATTGTCATTGTATGTTCATTCCAGGCTTTAAGGAAACGGTTTTCTCATTTTGCATGGGTTGTCCTACATGAGGCCATCACTGAAGGGTGATCAGAAATTGCAGCTGGTGCAAAACTGTCATCAAGTGTGCACTTTATGGAACCACAACATTAGTCTTACATCAACTACACTTGCTTGTTTTCAAGAACAATTCAGGGTGCTGGTTCTTACCTATGAAGCTCTAAATGCTTTGTGGCCAGGATATCTCTTCCTCCTGTATGAGCAGGCCCCAAAATTATTACCCTCATCAGAGGCCCTGTTGTATGTACCACCATAGAGATATTCTAGTTTGGTGGATACCTTGGGTGGGGTCTTTTCTGTAGCATTGTGGAATTCCTCCCAGCTTGGCCCAGTCTTGCCTACTTTTTAAGGTGGGCTGTAAAAACTTGTTTTGTTCTGCCTGGCTTTTTGATGCATTTATAGTTCTGTGGTTTTGTTTTAATGATAGTCCTCTGCTGCTTTTAATTGGTGTTTTTGATATGTATTGTTTGTACTCGCTCTCTGTTGCCTTGGGAACCCTTGTGGGCAGAAAAGCAATGCATAAATACTTTTAATAAATAATAACAACTAAGATTTTTCTCTTGGAGACCAAGGGTTGTTGTATCCATTAATCTGTAGACAAAGCGAACAGTTTGCTTACTGTCTCAGTGCATAGAAATGTCATGCTCAAGGTCTCCATCTGCAGGATCTGCTAGTAATTTATCGTCGCTAGACTTTTGCTAGGAGAGAAAAACAGCCTTTGCTTAGCAATGTAGCACATTTCTCTTAGTTTAGCTTTCTGGACTGCTTTAGTGATCCGGATACTTAAATGGTGCAAACATCTCTGGTACCTAGTAATAAAGTGGAAGGTAAAGCTGAACCGAATTTTCACATATGCTCCATTTTATATTTTGACACCCATAATTTTAACTGTTAAATTTTTAGGTTTGGGTTTATAAGCGCCTCCAAACATGTGTGCTAGTAATACTCTTTTTTTATAATTATTCGCATCTTCCCCCACTGTAAGCTATCCAGAAAACTCCAGTTTTAGGATCACATATAAATGTCATAATATCATTTTCTCAATTGTCAAATAATAAATTCTGCCACATACTACTTCTCATACTGTCAGTGTTAAATTGAGATGGAAACTTGTTGGATGTCACAAGAATATTTGACACCAAAATTCAGTGGTGCCTCGCAAGACGAAATTAATTCGTTCCGCGAGTTTTGTCGTCTTGTGATTTTTTTCGTCTTGCGAAGCACGGTGTCGAAAAAGTTTTGGAAAAGCTTCAAAAATCACCAAAGTCTTCAAAAACCTCAAAATAGGCTACCACACCGCGTGCTATGAGTTGCTCCTCGAAGTCAAGTCGCAACTGTATTAACGGTGTTAAGAAAAAGGAAACAAACTTGCAAGACGTTTCCATCTTGCGAAGCACCATAGGGAAAATCGTCTTGCGAAGCAGCTCAAAAAACAAAAAACCCTTTCGTCTTGCGAGTTTTCCGTCTTGCGAGGCATTCGTCTTGCGAGGTACCACTGTTCAAAGAACGTGAGGAACAAACCTCTTTTAGCTCTAATCTTTACCATATCCATCTTCGCACAGAAACAATACTTTAAAGAAATATGTCCTAACTCCTTCTCCCTCGGTGTGTATCTTTGCCTTCTGTGAATTTTTTTATCAATTTCTATGCCACCACATTTATGTTCCTTTTCCTGCAAAACTAACAATGAATTTCAATAGGGACAAATGTAAGGTTCTACACTTTGGCAGAAAAAGCCAGCTGCACAAATATAAGATGGGGTTTACCTGGATTGCCATTAGTATATGTGAAAAGGACCTCAGGATCCTAGTAGGCCACAGTAGTGTGATACAGCAGCAAAACAAGCTAATGCTATCCTTAGCTGCATCAACAGGAGTATAGGTGAGACCCTATCTGCCTGCGGACTGCCTTGCCAGAGTGGTGCATGCTCTGGTTATCTCCCGCTTGGACTACTGCAATGCGCTCTACGTGGGGCTACCTTTGAAGGTGACCCGGAAACTACAACTAATCCAGAATGCAGCAGCTAGACTGGTGACTGGGAGCGGCCACCAAGACCATATAACACCAGTCTTGAAAGACCTACATTGGCTCCCAATACGTTTCCGAGCACAATTCAAAGTGTTGGTGCTGACCTTTAAAGCCCTAAACGGCCTCGGTCCAGTATATCTGAAGGAGCGTCTCCACCCTCATCGTTCTACCCAGACACTGAGGTGCAGCACCGAGGGCCTTCTGGCGGTTCCCTCACTGCGAGAAGCCAAGTTACAGGGAACCAGGCAGAGGGCCTTCTCGGTAGTGGAACCCGCCCTGTGGAACACCCTCCCACCAGATGTCAAAGAGAAGAACAACTACCAGACTCCGGCCCTGTTTAGGGAGGCTTTTAATGTTTGATGTAGTACAGTATTTTAATATTTTTTTTGGAAGCCGCCCAGAGTGGCTGGGGAAGCCCAGCCAGATGGGCGGGGTATAAATAAATTATTATTAGTATTAGTATGTCCTGCTCAATGAAAGTAATCGTCCTGCTCTTATTCTACATTGGTCTGACAACTCTTGGGGTACTGTGTCCAGTTCTGGGTGCCACAATTTCAGAAGGATATTGACAGGCTGGAATGTGTGCAGAGGAGGGTGACCAAGATGATCAAGCGTCTGGAAATCAAGCCTTTTGATGGAGTTTGGCATGTTTAGCCTGGAAAGGGGTCACATGGAAGATGGAGCAAGCCTGTTTTCTCCTACTCTGGAGGGTAGGACCTGAACCAGTGGAGTCAAGTTACAAGAGTCCAGGTGAACATCAAGAAGAACTTTTCCCAATATGTTATTTAAATTGGCACTCTTGTATGCCACCCTTGGATTCCATGACAGGTGCAAGAATTTTAGCTGGATAGCTCACTTGGCTAGCCGACAACACCAAGGTTGCAGGTTTGATCTCCGTAAGAGGACAGCTGCATATTCCTGCATTGCAGGGCGTTGGGCTACATCAGGGTTTCCCAAATTAGGGTCTCCCGCTGTTTTTTGGACAACTAATCCCATCATCCCTGACCACTGATCCTGCTAGCTAGATATGATGGGAGTTGTAGCCCATAAATAGCTGGAGACCTGAGTTTGGGAAACGCTGGCCTAGAGCATCAGGGTCCCTTCCAACGCTATGATTCTGTGACATCGGGTTCCGCTGCCCCTGTAGATCCTGCCACCTGAGGCAGTCACCTCACCTTGCCTCATGGGTGGGCTAGCCCATATTAACTTGGAAGGAAGTGAGCCTTCCCTCTGGCGCAGGGGTGCCCACTTGAATAAAATATTTTTTGGGGGGAGATAAGCAGGTGGCGCTGTGGGTAAAACCTCAGCACCTAGGACTTGCCAATCGCACGGTTCGAATCCCCGTGGCGGGGTGCGCTCCCATTGCTCGGTCCCAGCGCCTGCCAACCTAGCAGTTCAAAAGCACCCCCGGGTGCAAGTAGATAAATAGGGACCGCTTACTAGCGGGAAGGTAAACGGCGTTTCCGTGTGCGGCTCTGGCTCGCCAGAGCAGCTTCGTCACGCTGGCCACGTGACCCGGAAGTGTCTGCGGACAGCGCTGGCTCCCGGCCTATAGAGTGAGATGAGCGCACAACCCTAGAGTCTGTCAAGACTGGCCCATACGGGCAGGGGTACCTTTACTTAAGCTCCACCCCACACAACTGCACACATGACATGGCGCACACACACTATTTGAATGGCATTGCCCATCAACTTTGGAGGGGGAGGCACCCTCAAATATTTTATTGGATGGGGGGGGCAATGGGTCCTCGGCATCTAGGAGTCGGCTCTTATGCTCTTGACGGACTAAACTAGGCACCAACTGCTATAAAATATTTGAGGAGTGCAGCTCCCCACCCCTCAATATTGAGGGAGATTCCCATTGAAAAGGGGTGGGGGGTGGCATGCAATTGGTTATGCAGAGTGGGGCTTAAATACCTTTGTTGTTTAGTCGTTTAGTCGTGTCCGACTCTTCGTGAGCCCATGGACCAGAGCACGCCAGGCACCTCTGTCCTCCACTACTTCCCGCAGTTTGGTCAAACTCATGCTGGTAACCTCGAAAACACTATCCAACCATCTCGTCCTCTGTCGCCCCCTTCTCCTTGTGCCCTCCATCTTTCCCAGCATCAGTGTCTTCTCCAGGGAGTCTTCTCTTCTCATGAGGTGGCCAAAGTACTGGAGCCTCAGCTTCACGATCTGTCCTTCCAGTGAGCACTCAGGGCTGATTTCCTTAAGAATGGATGCATTTGATCTTCTTGCAGCCCATGGGACTCTCAAGAGTCTCCTCCAGCTCCATAATTCAAAAGCATCAATTCTTCGGCGATCAGCCTTCTTTATGGTCCAGCTCTCACTTCCATACATCACTACTGGGAAAACCATGGCTTTAACTATACTATATATATTTAAGTTATAAACTAACTTAAATACCTCCCCAGCGCCAATTTAGGTCTGATGAGGCCCTAAGCTACTGAAGGTAATGGGGCCCTTTGGGTCCAGCTGTCCTTTGTCAACAACAAATTGCCACTGTTTTTGTGTGTTGAATATGGTCCATGGGGTCAGGAAGAGTCAGACAAGACGACTAAACAACAAATGGTAATATGGACCTAATAAGTATCTCAAGCCATTTGCACATAACAAATAAGACCCTACACAACACAAAACACTTGCTGTATGTAGGTTTTATTTTTATTTTTTATCTTATATTTTGGAAATGTACATCCAGTTAAATTTCTTGGGGGCCTCCAAGGGAGAGGGGCCCTAAGCTATAGCTTATTTACCTCATACGTAAATCTCCCCTGCCCCCCACTCCCCAAATATTTTATTCAACTTGGCCCTCCTGGGAGAGAGGACGCCACTGGAGTGAGAGGGGAGCAATGCCGGGCGGGGCGGGAAGAGAGAGGGACTCCGACTCGGGACGGAGCCGGGGGAAAGGCCGGCCTAGCCGCCTCTGAGGGAGCGCGAGGACGCGCGCGGCGGGTGCGCGCCCTCCCTCTCCCTCCGCCGGCCGGCGCCCCTTCGCTCCCTTCCTTGGCCTGGGCGACGATGCCTCCCGCCTCACGGCAGGGGCGGCGCCCTGAGCCGCCTCCTTCCTCCTCCTCCTCCTGCTGCTGACTATGGCGGGCAGCCTAAGGCAGGTCGCTCTGGTGGGGACGGCCGTTGCTGTCGCCGGCGGGGTCGCCTACGCGGTGTGGAGGAGCTATTTCCCCTCAGAAGCTGCTCAGGGGCCCGAGGAGCAACAGCAACAGCAGCCCTTACTCAGCTCTCAAGAAGGCGCCGCCCTGGGCTGCGCAAGGGCCCCCGAGAGCCAGGTAAGCATATATAGCTAACCCGGTGGTCTCGGAAATTTTTTAGGCTCGGTTCTCACGTGCAGCTAGCACGGAAGTTAGAACGCGTGTCTGGCCCGGCCTGCGCGCGTTTCAGGCTCGCCTGGGCGAAATAAATCCCAGCGCGCAGAAAGGGAAAGGCAGCATTACTCTATATAGACTTCTGCTTAGGTTTCTGTCCTGTGAGACTCTCCATCCTACATTTCGGAAGAGGTGCAAGCCAGACGCGGGTGGGTCGCCTCCCGTGTGCGAGAATTACATTTGCCATCGTTGCACGGAATGCAGTCTAGACACTTGGGAGGTTTCACGCACACCCACGAATTTCCTTTCAGGGTTGTCGCTCCCCGTCCCCACCATAAAACTGCTGTTTTTTGGGCGGGGAAGAGCAGTGTCAGGTCATAGTTTGGGAAGATCTGCTGCTGCTGCTGCTGCTGCTGCTAATATTGTACTTTGGAGGGTTTAATTCCGCTACATTGCCTGCTTCACCTAGCTGGGAAAGAGGAAATGGTAGACAGCATGCCTGTTTTTGGAAGGAGGAGTGGCAAAAGTTGCAGGAACTGAAGATCGCTTTATCTGCCGAAGTTGAATGCACAGGTTGTCACAAACCTTATTGAATTCAGTGAGATATACTTCTGAATGAATGTGAATCTGATCTAGCTACGTTTATATCCCACTTTTCTCCAAGTAGCTAAAATTTTGCATCGTTCTGCCCCTCTCGTCTTTATTCTCCCAGCAACCCTGTGGGGTAGGTTAGGTTGAAAGACAGTGGTAGGCCCAAGGTCACCCTATGATTTGAACCCTGGTCTCCTAGGTCCTAGTCCTGCGCTCTTAACGACTACACCAGGTTGGCTCTCTTCCAACTTCTGCTAATAAAAAAAAGACCCATGTTTCTGTATCTGCCTGAGAGCTTTTGTAAAAAATAACAAAATGACTCCACAAATGTGCAAATCCCACGTGGAGATTGTCATGCCTCTCCCCCGTGCAGTTTTTCTGCAGTTTCCTACATGCAGATTCAACCCAAGCAAAGATCCAGTGGTATCAGATGAAATGAGGTCATAAAGAGGGGTATTGTGGAAGCACAGAAGCTCATTTTATAAATTCAGCTTGTCAGCAGCCACAAAAAAACACATTTGCAGTGACCAAACTTGGGAGCTTTCATAAACTGAAAGAAAATTTGTTGTTTTCTGGCTATCAAAATTACACAAATGTCTTAGCATAGCTACACGGTGAGACCTGCAACAAAATGTTGCAGTGCATCCTCCTCCCTTCCTGAATTGCTCCTTTTCAGCATGCCAGCCAAGCCCTTTTCCAGAATGCTATGAGCAGAAAATAGCTGAAGCAGAACATTCAATTCCCACTCCAGTTTTCTGCTTATTTTTCTGACACTCAGCATTCCATGACTACTGAGCATGCTCAGTCTTCAATGACTATCTGGGGCTTTTGTCTACCTAAGGTTGTTTTGTTTGTAAAACAGCAACTTTTGCAAACCTCTGTATTTCCTCAATCAGCCTCCCACCTGATTCCCTGCATTGCTATTCCAGTTATATAGCTTTTGGCACACACTGCATCAGTTTGCTTTTAGAGGGACTGAGGGCAGGTGAGCTGGTAAAAAAATACCTGTTGATTGGTTTTGGGGGAAGAGGGGAAGAACCTAGCATAAAATAAGGGGCTAACTTCAATTTCTGGAAACATTTGGTAGCTTCTATAGTTCTCTTCATGTTCACTCTGATACTGAGGCATAAACATTGTGCTCTGCGGACTTCAGCGATGCTTTGAGGCCAGGGTTGGATTACACTAAAACCAGCAAGGCGGAATCCTATTAATGTCGTAGAGAGGAAAGAGATTAGAATAGAAACCCCCCTGAGGGTGGCTCTTCCACCTTGGCAGGAATCAGTTAAGGCAGGCAGAGCTGACTTGGTGGTGATTCATGTTCAACAGTTGGGTTTTGTTCTTTGCAGATTGCGTCTTCCCTCCTTCCCTTTTCTTCCCCTGTCAACTAATCTTCTTACCACCGGATTAAAGATCTGCCCCAATGAAATGAAGTCACAGAAGATTCTTAGTTTAGTAACTTGGGGGGTCAGGTTACCACTGCTGTTGTGTTACAATTTTTTAAATAAAAAAAGCCCTCAAACAGTTTCCATTCCACCTTACTGCCCTTCCAGATATTTCCCCCCCACAGCTATACTGTATTTTACTAAATCATATACAGTGGTACCTCGGGTTAAGTACTTAATTCGTTCCGGAGGTTCGTTCTTAACCTGAAACTGTTCTTAAGCTGAAGCACTACTTTAGCTAAGAGCACGATTTCTGTTCTCATCCTGAAGCAACGTTCTTAACCCGAGGTACTATTTCTGGGTTAGCAGAGTCCGTAACCTGAAGCGTATGTAACCCGAGGTACCACTGTACTGTAGTGACTTTCCCTTATTAACTTTGACAGTTTCTCTTTTTTATGAAAGTAAAATCTTACTGTTAGGCAGTTTGGTTGAAGAAATCAGGGCGGTTAAGGAAGCTCTGTTGCTATCTGTTGTTATTGACAGTTATGGAGCCAGAAGGCATTTTACTGTTGCCTAATGTGAAATTTCCTTCTCATTTTCCCCTCTTTTCTGCCACACACAACCCTACCCTTGATGGCCACACCCCCCCCCCCCCCCAGGAAACATACAGTGCGTATGTCCATCTGGCCGGTATGTATGTCTGGCATGATCTGTTGGTTGTTTTGCCTTGTAGGATGTCCCACCAAGTAAGCAAATCCTGGTTCTGGGTTTGGATGGAGCTGGAAAAACCAGTGTGCTGCACTCACTAGCAACTAACCAAGTGAAGCGCAGCACAGCTCCCACAGAGGGCTTCAATGCAGTGTGTGTCAGCACAGAAGAAATGAAGATGGAATTCCTAGAAAGTAAGCATAGGTATCTAATGAGAAACATTTTTTTTGCATCCTTTATTGTAACATTTTGCTTAAGGAGACCACTCCTCCTGGTAACAGCTTTCTAAGATCTTGAGGAAGAGCCTTTTACAGTACAGTGGAAGAGCCTTTTACAGATCCTTTTGGTCATGTTAGAATGTTAGATATTGAATCTCAGAGTGTCTCCATGCAAATCGTATCCTCTTTTGGCCCAAAAAACACTCTGACGACTAAGTGCATCTGGAATTGATATAGTAAATAACCTTGACCCTTTCATCTCAGCTCTTTTTTGCATGGCAAATATACATAAAACACTATCAATGATTATGTCTCCCTTGGCTGTGGTTTTGCCTTAGAGGCTTGCAATGGTAACATGAAACACTGTCATCTTTTGACCCCCTAGTCAGTTTCTACATTTTGGTTTGACAGCCTGTCCTCTAGTTATTAAAAGATTGTGCTCAGGAAAATGAAGCAGAACAGAAACAGAAGTGTTTATTTTTTAACATTTATGGCATTTGTTTGTGGAACTCTCTCCCCAGGGAAGTAGTTAGCAAAAATAGCACTTTATAAAAACAAATCCCAGACTTTTATCACCGTTAAATGACTATTTTATTGCTGGGTGTTTTTCTCCACTATTTTATGCTTTTTAAAAAATATTTTTTATCTTACAATACTATTTAGGTGTTTATGAAATTTTAAACATTGTAAGCCAGCCTGAGTGGTGCTTTTGCAGCGGAAGAGCAAATGTTTTATGTTTATAAAGATAGGTGCTGGGTCAGGAATACAAGAATGAAGAACTTATCAGAAAATGTCTGTTTGGTATAGTAACTGAATGGTTAATAAGTGAATGACAAAGGGAATGGATATGATCTGTCTTAAAGACTAATATGAGATACAAGACCCCAAAACTGTCCACTAAAAAGAAGACCCAAATTAATTAAGTGTCCTGGTTTGCACATGACACTAAGACATGCTTTGTTTATCAGATCATGAGCTAACCGCAAGTTGCCCCCCAGCCAATCAAACAAATAATGAAAGCTTGTTTTGTTTTTTAGTCTCATGCCTTTGTAGCTTAATAAGCATCTGGAATGGGGTGGTCAAACAAATCATAATTAAGGAAGAATGCTGGGTTCACAAACAATGCCAAACCATAGTGAAGACAAATCAAAATTCAAACGCTAACAGCAACCCCTGACTTCATATGGTGGTTAAGGTAAAGGTAAAGGTAAAGGTACCCCTGCCCGTACGGGCCAGTCTTGACAGACTCTGGGGTTGTGCGCCCATCTCACTCAAGAGGCCGGGGGCCAGCACTGTCCGCAGACACTTCCGGGTCACGTGGCCAGCGTGACAAGCTGCATCTGGCGAGCCAGCGCAGCACACGGAACGCCATTTACCTTCCCGCTAGTAAGCGGTCCCTATTTATCTACTTGCACCCGGGGGTGCTTTCGAACTGCTAGGTTGGCAGGCGCTGGGACCGAGCGACGGGAGCGCACCCCGCCGCGGGGATTCGAACCGCTGACCTTTCGATCGGCAAGCCCTAGGCGCTGAGGCTTTTACCCACAGCGCCACCCGCGTCCCTCATGGTGGTTATCTGGCAGTAAATTAACCATACTTAAGCTGCTAGGCAGGAGATCAGGCTTATCAAACAAAGCGTGGTTTGATGAACAACAGCCATGGCCTAATGTTTTGAGTGAATGCGTACTGCATTCAGTATTTTCCTGCAGCTATATATATTGTAAGAGATGACGGGTGGTGGTGGGAACTGTTCAGGGAATTTGTCTGCCATGGCTGCGTTCTCCCTTAAGTTTTTTAATGAATTCCTGAGTTTCAAAAAAAACCAAAAAACATTTGAAAGCAGATGTTCCAGGAATACAGACAAGGTTTTGATGAACAATTGGCTTTAGTATGCAAGTTGGCTGATTCATTGTCTTCCTTCTCTGTTGACTCGCAGTTGGAGGCAGTGAGTCTTTACGGGACTATTGGAAGAAGTACTTGCCAAGAATCCTGCTACTAATCTATGTTGTGGACTCAGCAGATCATAAACGCTTGCCTGTTGCAAAGAAGCTTCTGCATCAGTTGGTCCAGAGTAACTCCACCTTACCTCTTATGATTCTAGCCAATAAGCAGGTAAATGTGAACTCTAGAACTTGGAGTAAAATTTGTAGTTTTGTCTTTTGAAAGTGTGTCATTGTAGAATGTACATAGCTCCCCTGGGGGACAATTTCTAAGCTGATCCATTGTGAGTTGTGCATCTCAGTTTCTGATAATAACAGAGTTTCACTTTGGTGTCTTGCACACAGAGACTGAGACTCTCTTGTTTAGCAAGCTTCACCTTTCTTTCTATCCCTGCTTCCTTTTTTATTTTGTTGGTGGTTTGTGCTCCTTGCTTTAATACCTTACTAGGATAGGTGGCGCTGTGGGTTAAACCACAGAGCCTAGGACTTGCCGATCAGAAGGTCAGGGGTTCGAATCCCCGCCACGGGTTGAGCTCCTGTTGCTCGGTCCCTGCTCCTGCCAACCTAGCAGTTCAAAAGCATGCAGTGCAAGTAGATAAATAGGTACCGCTCCAGCGGGAAGATAAACGGCATTTCCGTGCACTGCTCTGGTTCGCCAGAAGCGGCTTAGTCATGCTGGCCACATGACCTGGAAGCTGTACGCCGGCTCCCTCGGCCAATAAAGCGAGATGAGCGCCGCAACCCCAGAGTCGGCCACGACTGGACCTAATGGTCAGGGATCCCTTTACCTTTTTAGGATAGCTTGTTTTTGTTGTAATCAATTTAAATCCTGCCCTTCCTCCCGAAGTTCAAGGTGGCAAACCACATCCATTTTTTTAAAAATGTTTTTAAAAAATTCTGAAAGCAGTTACAATAAAAAATAGCATTCTAAAATCAGTTTAAAACATTGTCTCATCCAGTCACCTCAGGGTTGCTAGCATTAGTGTCTTTCAGCCATCAAATGCCTGGGTATGCCTCAGCATATTTTCAAATTATTTGTAAAAGTTAATAATAAGGGAGATAGGCACACCTTGTCAGAGAGAGCATTCTAGAAACAGGGAACCACCACTGAAAAGGCCCTGTCATGGGTCACGGCTAGCTGGGTAGTGGGAGCACCACTAACAATGTCTCACTTGCCAATTGCAGGGTCCAGGATTGTTGATGTTGCTAGCATTCCAAATGTGCCATTTTTTAATGGGGTCACAATGTGCTCTTTGTTCTGCAGTTCTCTATGTAGCAGGTGTTACTTTGAAGGAAACACGGATAGGTAGGTTAAGGTATAACCTTTTCCATTTCTCTTGGGCAGGATATTGAAGGTGCATACTGTATCACAGACATTCATGATGCTTTGGCATTATCTGAAATTGGAGATGAGAGAAAGATGTTCCTGATCGGTACTCATGTGGCAGAAGATGGCTTCGAGATCTCTTCCAGCTTGAAAGACACACGAGAACTGATTGCACAGCTGGTGTCAGAAGTTGTGTGATGGAAACTGGGATAGGGTACCATGTTAGGACCTAGAGTATCCCTGTCTTGCCAGCTTGCAGCCATAAATAGAGCTATTTTAAATTCAGATCTTAAGGTGGTGATGGTGGTGGTGATTCCTTGGGTATGGAATTGCAATGAAGATGATTTCAAAGTCGTGAGGAACCTTGTGGTTTAAGTTGTAAAAGTAGAGTATGTGTGTCTTTGAAAAACCACCCTGTTTTAAACACGTGGAAAGAAAATGGGATTATTGGACACTCCCAAGTTAAGACGCCAAATACTGTATAGACAACTGCTGTTGCCATCAGTTGAGGCTCTGTTGTGTGGTGGTTTCTACTGAATGAGAGGCTGACTTATGGGAAAGCAGCACAAATTTACATAGGAAGGTGATTTTGCTCAGAACATAGATCTACAATCCAAAGAACTAGTTGTGTGTACCCTGACACAGGGAGGCACTGGGCTTCATGTTTCTGAAGAACTTCATGTATGTTTTCTCTTAGGCTCACTTTCTTAATCAGAAGGATTTTTTAAAAATCAGTGTAAGAGATTTTCCTATTCTTTTGATTCTGCAACACTCTCCCTATTCTTTTTCTTCTTTCTGATATGTAGATTGAGAGTATTATAGCCTCTTTTTAAAGAGGGTTTTGACATAAAATTGTGCATTCAGAGAACCATGAGACTTCCCAGTTCACTCACCTGTTTTCTTTGCCATGATGAAGGGAGTGAGAGAGAGGGAGATCCCACAACCCCTTCATGGTCTCTCTGCAGAATAATCCCAGGGAGAAACAATATCTGAACAGAACCACTATCCTTAACCCTTAGTATTTTCCTGCTTTTGTTAACTAGTAGTACTGGGGAAATCTAGACAAAGACATAATGAATTGTTGGGCTTTTCTTGTAGTCTACATACATTAGTGTGGCCCTTTTGGCCAGTTGATGTGAGTGGAGCTGGTGAGCCAGTTAATTAGCTAACCGGCCATTTTTCTCTGCACTGATAAACAGAAGGGATGGCATTCTTGCTTTTTGATTGAGACTCAGGGGAGGACTTTTTACAAGGATTTCTAGTTCTTTTCTAGCTCTGTGGCAAGAGGACAGGAAGAGCCATTTCAGGGAGAGAGAGCAAAGACAGTGGCAAAGGGATACCCTTTCCTCTGTTGAGAGCTCAAGGAGATGAGAATGGAGGAAGCAGAATTGCCAGCCAAGCTTGCTTGACCTCTCAATTTATTCTGGGCTGCATTGGGCAGGAGACATCATGCCACTTATTTACTAATCAGGGCTCAATGAACTTTTGTTCGAAATCTTGGATCTGCTGCCATCACATATAATTTCACCCTGAAAATGGTAGCTTCCCCCTCATAGGTCCAAAACAGTGTTATCAGGTGCCAGGATTAGTAAAACAAAATTCATATCTCCCTCCCCATCCCCCTGCTTAATTTCTCAGGTGATGTTAATGCAGACCAACCTGTATTGAGAGTGACAAGATAAGGAAAACTACTTAAATACTGTACCTCTTATTACACTGAAGGAAATACTGTGTGTACATATATCCCTATTGCTATAGATGCCTTTCAATGTTTTTGTTAACAGTAGAAATTGTACAGATGTTTTCTAGCAATGTCTCCCCTCCAGTTGTATGCTGAAGCACTTCCGTTATATAAAGACAGAATATTTTTATTCTACTTTGCTGTCTTGGCTTAATTAACATTGTCGTTGTGTTTGCCATGTCCCTTCTGATTACCTGTGGTTCCCCTTCCCCACTAAGATGAGAGAGAGAGAGGTGTGCCCTCAAAAATTAGGGGGAGAGGAAATTATTGATATGACTTTTGCACCAGTTGGTGGATCTCAGAGTTGAGGGGGGAAATCCCACAAACCTGAAGTCTGCCCATTCATGGAGTGCAATATATCATCATTACGTTACTTTTACTGGTAACCAACAGGGTTGTTCTTATTCAATCACAAGCAGAAAACACTGGTCCAGATTCATCAGTGTCACATTTCTCTGTAAACATAGGTAAAGGTAAAGGGACCCCTGACAATTAGGTCCAGTCGTGACCGACTGGGGTTGCGGCGCTCATCTCGCTTTATTGGCCGAGGGAGCCGGTGCACAGCTTCCGGGTCATGTGGCCAGCATGACTAAGCCGCTTCTGGCGAACAAGAGCAGCGCACGGAAACGCCGTTTACCTTCCCGCCGGAGCGGTACCTATTTATCTACTTGCACTTTGACGTGCTTTCAAACTGCTAGGTTGGCAGGAGCATGGACTGAGCCACGGGAGCTCGCCCTGTCGCAGGGATTCGAACCGCCAACCTTCTGATCGGCAAGTCCTAGGCTCTGTGGTTTAACCCAGAGCGCCACCCGTGTCCCTTCTGTAAACATAACTGCCATCAAAAGTTTGTGAGCTCACAGGTCTCTGTAAGACAGGGGGGTTTATGGTTTTTGGTTTTTTTAGTGGTGGTGATCAATGTTGTATTCGTTGAACTCACCAAAATGTACATCCGCTTGCCTAAGGTGTCCCCTGCAGTATGTAGAAGCCATAGCCTTATTTTTGGGTAGCCCCATTTTGCTTCCAAACTGATAGGCACCCAGCCACCTGAGTTAGATGGTGTTGTTGAACCATCAAACAAAACGTTACAGTGTACCCTCCCTCCTACAAGGTGCTCCTATTTAGGCTTCCAGGCCATTTCCTCCAAGGTCATTCCTACATGCACACACCATTTCTCCCTTTCTCAGCTGTTACTGCACATTCTACAACTACCCTAAATCAGTATTTTTGGTTAACCGCTACCCTTAGGGTTTTTTATTATTATTATTAAAATACATTTGCTGTTCCTACAAACTTCAAGGTTACCCTGAACATGCTGATACCTCCCTCTTGTTTCTCGCTGCTTCCTTGTTGACTCCAGTCCTGTCAACATTCATCACCTGTGTTTGCTGTCAAGTTTCATCAGCTTTTGATGGAATGGAGATGACAGATTTGTATCACTACATGTGTTAACCATCTTATCAGTGCTGTGTCAGGATATTAATCCCCACTGCAATTATATATTTTTATGTAATTACCACTACCTCTCTTTTTTTGCATTTTGTTTCCCTCTGACCTGCTTATTTTTTGCCCAGCCCCTTCACAACTATGTGTGTGTATATATGTCAATTTAGGATTACATTTCATGCATCTGATGTTCTAGACTCCATTCCACAACAGCTTATGCCATAATCAATTCCATAGCCTTCAAGGTACCACAAGACCATTTATTGTTCTTGTCTCCAGTATCATTTCTCGTCCCCTATGACCCCATCTGTACTATATCCTATCACTTTAAACTGTTGTGGCTTCCCCCACAAAATCCTGGGCAGTGTGGGCTGTTAAGGGTGCTGAGAGTTTGTTAGGAGACTCCCATTCCCCTCAGATAGCTACAGTTTCCGGAGCAATTTAGCAGTCAATCTCTCTTCCTAGGAAACTGGGAATTGTAACTCTTTGCAAGCTACAGGGACCTCCTAGCAACTCTCAGCCAACTTAGCACACAGTACTTCCCAGAACTCTATGGAGGGGAAGCCGTGGCAGTTTAAGTGGTATGAAAGTGCTTTAAATGTATAGTGCATATGGGGCCTATTTATACACTCTCATTTACTCAGCATCCAGTGTGCCCCCACCACTTTCAGGAAGGATCAGAAAACATCCATCAACCCCTTTATAATTTTCAACACAAAGCCATGTAATAGCAGCAGCACACAATTGCAGACGAAATAGGAAATGTGGAGGGCTTTATAAAGATACCATTGCAGGACAAAGATGGCAATGTTACTTAGCCAGCTGATCCACCCGTCTCTCCTGACTCTCTCATTTGAACCGGTTTCTGTCTCCTTGGGCGCAGCCCAGAAGCACCTTTTCTGTTCTTGAGCAGCTTGCATTTATTTCAACGAGACACGTGACGGAGACAACGCTGGTGTGGCCTTTGCCAAAGCAGAACCAGTTGTAGCCCAAAACATCTGGTGGGCACTCAAGTTGGGAAAGCCTGCCGTTGTGGATTATACCGATTGTTCCCTCCCAGAACTTGGGAGCAAAATCGAAGGCGTAGGGGTCATTGAAACTGAATCGAAAGCCTCCACGGGGTGGAGAAAAATCTCTTATTTTAAAAAGCCCCAAAGCTATACAGTGGTACCTCGGGTTAAGTACTTAATTCGTTCCGGAGGTCCGTTCAATCCTGAAACTGTTCTTAACCTGAAGCACCACTTTAGCTAATGGGGCCTCCCGCTGCTGCTGCACCGCCGGAGCACGATTTCTGTTCTCATCCTGAAGCAAAGTTCTTAACCCCAGGTACTATTTCTGGGTTAGCGGAGTCTGTAACCTGAAGCGTATGTAACCTGAAGTGTATGTAACCCGAGGTACCACTGTAATGTCAGGGGAAAGGGTCCAGCCTAGTGTTTCTCCTCTCATACCACTTTTATGTGCAGGAAGATTTATCCGTGAGGAAGGAAGCACCTTCATATTAATATAGTAAAGGTAACGGGACCCCTGACCATTAGGTCCAGCCGTGACCGACTCTGGGGTTGCGGCGCTCATCTCGCTTTACTGGCTGAGGGAGCCGGTGTACAGCTTCTGGGTCATGTGGCCAGCATGACTAAGCCACTTCTGGCAAACCAGAGCAGCGCACGGAAATGCCGTTTACCTTCCCGCCGGAGCGGTCTACTTGCACTTTGACGTGCTTTCAAACTGCTAGGTTGGCAGGAGCAGGGACCGAGCAACAGGAGCTCACTCCGTTGCGGGGATTTGAACCGCCAACCTTCTGATCAGCAAGTCCTAGGCTCTATGGTTTAACCCACAGCGCAACCTGCATCCCTCATATTAACATACACGCAAGCAACACTACAGTTCACAAGAATTTAGTCGATATCAAATCAAGAGCATCTTCCACCCAGTATCCTGCTTGTGCTCAAACCTTCAACATAGCATGCAAATCCAGCTAGCCAAATGCAATGCTATGCACAAGGTCAACATTTGTCCCCAATTGGACCAGGCTGAACAATGTTGCTACTTAGGGGAGGGTAGAGCAGTAATGGCTCTAGTTTTTTTTGGGGGGGGGGGGACATTTAGCAATATGACCTTAGTTGGTGAAGCAAGGGCTCTTCCTGCTTACTTGCCCTTTCACCCTGGGCCCAGCCCCCACAACTGCCAAAGGGTCAGTTTCCATTGCAACATCTCTCCTTTGAAGAACACGTGAACAGGGAGTGGGAGCAAGGAGGAGGTGCTAGGTCAGGAGGCCCTGGTGGTCTACCATGTCTGATGCTGAAGCAAGCATCATATTCACTCAAAAGTTAATAGGTGATGACATGCTGTGCAAGAGACTTGCTCTCCCAATATGGTTACAGTTGGCTGGATTTAGGTTTGATGAGGCCCTAAGCTACTGAAGGTAAAGGTAAAGGGACCCCTGACCATTAGGTCCAGTCGTGACCGACTCTGGGGTTGCGGCGCTCATCTCACTTCATTGGCCGAGGGAGCCGGCGTACAGCTTCTGGGTCATGTGGCCAGCATGACTAAGCTGCTTCTGGCGAACCAGAGCAGCGCACGGAAACGCCGTTTACCTTCCCACCGGAGTGCTACCTATTTCTCTACTTGCACTTTGACATGCTTTCAAACTGCTATGTTGACAGAAGCAGGGACCGAGCAATGGGCGCTAACCCCGTCGAGGGGATTCGAACCACCGACCTTCTGATCGGCAAGTCCTAGGCTCTGTGGTTTAACCCACAGCGCCACCCGCGTCCAGCCACTGAAGGTAATGTTGTTTGTCAACAACAAATCAAATCAAATCAAATCAAAACTTTATTAGCAAAGCCAACAGGCCACAGCTGTACAAGAGTTAAAAGTGAAAATAGAGATAAAAGGAAGAAAAGAACAGGCAAAAGGTGGTCCGTCGGATGAACAAGTCTGTCACTCAGATGGTGGCCCTCAATTTCGCAGCTCTCTCGATGTACCTCGCGACCTTCTCTGTTATCTGACTATCCGTATCAGATAATAGAAAATACAGTGTAATGTCTGGTGAACGGCCGGGGTTGGAGAGAATGAGTGGAGTAATAATCTCATTCCTTAGGTCTTTGTAAAGGGGGCAAGAAAGAAGGACGTGGGACACTGTTTCCGTGTTACCATCTCCACATGGGCAGAGTCGTTTTTCAAATGGAGTCTTTTGGTAACGACCTTCGAGTACAGCAGAGGGAAGAACATCCCATCTAGCCAATGTAAAGGCACGTCTGTATTTTGGGATGGTTAGTTTAGACAAATATGAAGCTGGAGAGTCAAAATGAGAAGGGGGAAAGTAGGTATACCATGGGCACAGTTTCTTTAAGATAGTCAGGTTGTTTTGTCGTTCAATGTCTTTCAGGCGCTGGCCTATTAGACTCTTTGCTTTAATGAGGCCCATTGATAGTAGGGACTGTGAGTGCAGACCGCATGTAAGGAGTTTTTGATGCACAGTTTTGAACCACTTGCTTTTGTGAGGGTCTTGCATTACTAGAGGCAGTAGACCAGGTGGATTCAGATTAAGACGAAGCCAATAGTTGAATGTTCTCTGCCAGGTCCGAGTTTCCACAGATGGAAGGCAGGCCTCGAGTCGTAATGCTGCGTTTGGAACACAGGAGGGGACGCCGAATATCTGCCTTAGAAATTTAGACTGGACAGTTTCAAGACTGGAGCAGTGGTTCCCCGTCCAGATTTGCGCCCCGTACAGTAACTGCGCCAGAGGTTTTGCTTGAAAAACTTCAAGGGCTGCTGGGATGTATCTGCCCCCCTTCGTGTAGAAGAAGCGGGACAGCATCTTGATACTTTGAGCTGCTTTTTCTTTGGCACATTTTTGATGGACATCCCAGGACCCGGTCGACTGGAAAACGATACCCAGATATTTGAAGGCTTTGACTTGTTCAATTGTCTGGTTATCCATCCTCCAGCTGTACTGTCTGTGTTTCCTTGCAAAAACCATAATTTTGGTTTTCTGATAGTTTATTGCAAGTTGCTCTCTCCTACAGTATGCTGAGAATTCACCTATGAGCCTATTTAAGCCTATTCTTGTTCGAGATAGGAGTATCGCATCGTCAGCGTACAAAAGCACTGAAATTGCTTTGTCAGCCAGTTTGGGGGCGTGGAAGTCCGGAGATGACAAACAGTTAACCATATCATTGATGTAGATGTTGAATAGAACTGGGGCCAGGATGCAACCTTGCTTGACCCCCTTACTGACAGGAACTGGTCCTATAAGATGGCCATTTAACGAAGTTCTTACATGCAGCACCGTGTCTTTATATAAACAGCTGATCAGAAATAATAGTCTTTTGTCTATACTTGATGTGCTCAATTTATCCCAGAGTCTTACACGTGGAATTGAATCGAAAGCAGCCTTTAGATCGATAAAGGCTGCATATAACACCCCACGGGATTTTTTGGCATATTTGTCAATTAAATAGGCTAGGGTGAAGCAATGGTCTATGGTGGATCTGCCTTGCCTGAAACCCGCTTGCTCTTCCGCTAGAATAGCTTCAGTTTCCAGCCAGCTAGTTAGCTTGGTATAAAGATGTTTGGCATATAGTTTGCTGGGTATAGGCAGAAGGCTGATTGGTCTATAACTCGCCGGGTCTGTCATGGGTCCTTTTTTATAGATTGGGATAATTATTGCCTCAGTCCAACCATCTGGGAGTAAACCCGTTGAGTCGATCCAAGAAAATAAAGACGCCAGCAGGGGGGCCCACCAGCCAATGTTGGACTTCAGAAGTTCGGCAGGGATGTAATCATTCCCTGGGGCCTTGTTGTTCTTTAATTGTGCGATTAAATTCTCAACTTCCTTCGCAGTTACTGGTGGCCAATGAGGTAGGTCCTCCAATTGAATGCATAGTTTGTAATGTTGGGCTTCCTGGTCATAGAACAAAGATTGAAAATGGCGCAACCACTCCATTGGTTCCACTGTACAGATGGAATTAGTACGCTCCTGGTCCAGTAGACCAGATATGGTTCGCCAAAAGCAAGTAGTATCTTTCTCGTGCGATGCCTTAACCAAACTGTGCCAAGCGGCTCTTTCAGCTTCCAATTTCTTTCTCCTTAGTAATTGTTTGTAAGACCGTCTCAGATAAATATAAGCGTTAAGTAGGAGGGCAGTCCCTGATTTCCTGTATCTCCGGTAGGCTGTTCTCGTTTGTCTCCTTGTTTGCCTGCACTCCAGGTCAAACCAGCTAGCTCCGTCCTTTGCCCTCTTTGTAGCGGAGCTATGTATCACTGTTGTTAAATGGGGTTTCAATCTTTCCAAAAGTAATTTAAAGCGTTCCATAATCGCAGCTACTGAATTGCCTGATACAATAGCGGAGCGAATAAGCTTTAACTCCACTGACTGAAGAAGGAGGGTTAGATTTTCATTCAGTATTGGGGACCATTTGAGTCTTTTGGGGGCAGGTATATCCAAATTTACAGAAGGTATATATTGTGGCTCGGCAATAGAATAGTCAAAAGGCCGACCTGCAAGCTCTAAAATTAGAGGTAGGTGATCACTCAGAGTATTGTGGCCCACTTGGAACTTCCTTACAAAGCTGTGAGCAAATCTTGAGATTAAGATATAATCTATAACGCTTCCCCCAGCCTTGGAGAAATGGGTATATTCCCCGGGGCGGTCCCCCTCTATATTGCCGTTTAATATCAGCAGTTCCCTCCGTCTGGCAGCCTGCACTAAGCAGAGACCTGGGAAATTACTTCTACTATCTTTGGACAGTCGTGTCGCGCCAATATCCGTCTGTTCTTCGGGGTCCATAAATTGGTTGAAATGAGTGTATAGACTGTTGTCATCTGTTCCTATGCGAGCGTTGAAGTCTCCACACACAATAGTCAGGGCAGACGGGTAAGTAGATTCGAGAGGCTCTAAAAACGCCTCTAGCTCAGCCCATGTAGCCTTGACAACGGGGTTTTTTTGGCCTGGGGGAATATAGACATTGACCAGCAAGAGAGTAGTTCTCTTGAAGCTAAGTAGAGCGGCTGTTGCTAAAGAATTGCAGCTGGGTAGGGCTGTTAGAGAATGTGCCAGCTCCGTGGAAATGAAGCAAGCTAGGCCACCACTAGATCTGCCGCCCCTTAGAGATGGAGAGGCAGGCAGGTAGTGGCAGTTATACCCATTAAGAAATATAGGGTCATTCTGCCATGTCTCCTGAAAGAAGATGATGTCAAATTGCTTAAGGTAACACAAAAATTGTTGATTATTTTTCTTGGCGTGCCAACCCGCGATATTCCAAGACAGCACTTTTAGGCCCCGGGCCCTTCGGGGAGCTGGATCTATGTCACCACCATGTCCAGCAATTCTTTGGTGTCTAAAAAAACACACCCGTTGGCTCTTTTCGAGGCTGACTGCTTGGAGAGAGTGTAGTGATCCTCTTTTCTTGGTGATTTGGGGCTAGATTTTGGAGTTGGGGGGGAAGCTAATTCATTCGGAGACAATTTAAGATAGCTGTGCCAGGAGCTTTGAGGTTTCACACCTTGATTTGGTCTTACTTTATTGTACATCACAGGGGGCTCAGATTGTAATTCCACGTCTACACATTTAAAGGTGCCTCCCACTGTCTTCTTATCCACCAGACATTTGGGAGATATGGGCTGCACATAAGGGTCCTTCATTGTCTCACCTTGATCATCCTTTTTTTCTAGTCTGCTTCGAAGTAAATCAAGTCTTTTCAGGATCTCAGTTTGAGCTGGAGAATGCAGTGACCAGAATCGCTTTATCAGCGAGAGTTCTTCCTCCCAAGCGGAGTCCTCACTATCCCACGTGAGAGGCCCGACGCCAGTTGGATGTGAGGCTTCCTTTTTTTCATTTGGTGCTGTTTGGTGGGGATGATCCTGCTGGAACTTATGCTTTCTATTTCGATGGTTTTGGTGGTTGGTTTTTTCCCTTTTGTGAACTTCCATTCCTATGCTCTTGGGCCCCATCAGAGAGGTTGCAGGTGCTCTATTTTCAAATATTCTTAATAGGACTATTCTTTCTTTTTTGAATAGGTTTTTAGCTCTAAAAATGAAACTGGCCAGATTATGATCTAAAAAAGTAATCAATGCTCGTACCGAGCAATCATCTTGATGTAGATACTCTATAGCGGCTATGTCAGTTGCTTTTACTACCCCCGGTAAAATGCCACTTATAATGGACAAAAAGTGGTCTATACGGTCCAACCCTGCATAAAATCTAGGCGGTTTAGGGTAATTAGCAAAGACAAGCTTTTGTGGGATTAGGACTAAACTCCATTCTCTTTTGGGACACAACATCTGTCGAACTTGGGAGGAGTGGTTCCCCTCAATAGTTTGGGTCGCCTGCTCACCTCTGTCTACAGATTCTGTGCTGGCCATAAGAGGACTCTGGGGCGGTATAACTGCAGATGGATTAGTTCCTTTGTCCCAGCTCGGTGTTGATTCTTCAAAACTTGATTTAGATTCTTTTATGGGTGTATCTACTTTACGTGTCTCTTTGATGGCACTCGAGTTGGATTTGTTTGTTCCACTTGTGGAAAGGGATGGAAGAAGGTTAAAGAGCTTCTGCCAATATTTTTTACAGGTACGGTGAGTTGTCTTAAGCCGCCTTAGGTTTTTCATGTTTTTGCTTTTCTTCATCTTAGGCTCAGCTTTTTTCCTCCGGGGTTTGCTGGGGAGTGGTGGATCCGGGCTGGCTAGGGGATTTGTATTCTGGTCTGAAGCGCTCACATGTTGTTTGAAATTATCCACTAGGGTCAGGAGCAGCCCGTTTGTTATCGCTAAAAATTTTTTAACGTTAAGGAGATCCTTAGAAATCTGGTATATCTGCTCCTGAAGATAATCACCCCACATTTCTGTTCCGCAGTCATTGGCTTTCAACCAATGGGTTGAAAGATTACCTCCAAGTTCCAGCGGTGGCAAATGAGGATTGGCATCAGGTGTGTTGGCTGTGTTAGCCTTTGTAGCATTCTCTGCTATGGCAAGTTCTTGGGCCAGATTTGTTGGATGGTTTGTCCTCTTGTTGTTTGTTTGCAAGTCCTTTAGCTGTGTTGACCAATCCAACACTGTGAGTGGCAAAGGCATAGCTACATCTAGGATGCTCTCATTCTGAGTTCTCTTGCTCGAGTCTTTTTGAGGAAAGTAGCTGGTAATTTTACTTTGTCTCCTTCGTCGCTCCATCGGGCTCTGTGGTGAATTAGGCAAAATTCCTTGGTCCTTGTATTTTTTCCTGGTGAGGACCATAGTGGGTATATGGGTATATATGGATGTATGGTAGGGGGTGCTTGCTTAACGGCGGCTTATCTCTTGTTCTAAGCTGGAGTAAACAGTAGCAGAAGTGCCGATTTGTGGAAGTTGCCTCCTAAACCTCTCCAACCTCTCCAACTTGTTAGTTTCTCCAGCAATTTACGTCGGGGCTTGTGAGGTATCAGTCATTTAAAATGTTAGAAAATATTACTGGTCTTTAGCTTTCATACTGTGCCTTGTTTCGTTTAAAATTCAACTAGGTCTTTCTCCCTCATTCAACAGCCTCACGACGTAACCAGTAAAGTAGCTAGGCAGTATAACGAAGCAGAAAAAAGAAAACAAAAGTCCCTTGGAATAATTATCGGGTTGAACTTGCCTTGTGTTTCTTGGGGTTATAGCAGCTTCGATTCCTTCCTTTTTTTATAGATAAAAAGCTCGGCGTCCTTCCAAAGGAGTAGCTGGCCTCCCCCGTCTGCTAATTACCAGCTTCGTGAAGATAGGGCGGCTTGCTGAGCCTCTTTTGGATAAAAATAGGCCTTTGGCAGTTAATAAAAAAGAGTGATAATTTAAAACTGCTAAGCTCGGTTAAAAAAGAGGAAAAAAAAAAAAGCTTTAAAAGTGCTGATAAATACTGATAAATCTATATATCAACGCGGAGCACAAAATAGAGCTACCACTAACGACGCCATCTTAGTTGAACCTCACCTCAACAACAAATTGTTGCTGTTTTTTGTGTTGAATATATGCTATATGGTCATTTATGGACTGAATAGGTATCTAAAGCCATTTGCACATGCAGAATGTAGGCACCCTATAGAAATGAGCAAAGCAGTGATATTTTAGGGAGCAGGCGGGGTCCATTACTTGCTTCACAGGAGCCTACACAACACAAAACACTGTTGCTGTGTGTAGGTTTTATTTGTTTTTTTATCTTATATTTTGGAAATGTACACCCAGTTTTTCCCCTTTAAATTTTTTGGGGGGGGGGCCTAAGAGAGAGGGGCCCTAAGCTATAGCTTGTTTAGCTTATACGTAAATCTGGGCACTGGTTACAGTACGTGTTTTTAAGTTGAAGGCAAGTCCTGCTCACTTCAGTGGGGCTTCCTTGGGAGGTTTTTAAGGAGAGGTTGGATGGCCATCTGTCATGGGTGCTTTAGCTGAGATTCCTGCATGGCACGGGGTAAGACTCGATGATCGTCAGGGTCATAGCTGCCAACCGTCCCTTATTTGGCGGGAAACTCCCTTATCCCAGCGCCGTGTCCCGCTGCTGTCCCTTATTGATGATGTCCCTTAAATTTCCCGGGTTTCATGCTTGCCCGGCTCGGGAGGGAAGCAGCGGCTCGGGGTCCTCCGCCTCGAGAGAGAGAGTGCGCACGAGCTGCCACATTTCCGTCTCTTCCTTTCCCCCCTCAGGGGCACGTCGTGAGGAGACGGGTGGCGGCGGGCAGGCAGGCAGCCCCTCTCTTGCGAGACTTCCGCCGCGCTGCCAGGGAAGCCAAAGGCGGCAGCAGCTGAGGAGGCGGCCTGAGGGAGGAGGAAGAGGAGGGGATGGGGAGGGACGCAGAAGGGCGGCGCTTCAGTGGCCACCACGGCGCCGCAACCGCCTCATGCCGGGCTCGCGGCTGGCATGGGCGAGAGTCTCTCTCCCTCCCTCCCTCTCTCTCGGGCGGGGAAGGGCCGATGGAACTCCTCGCGCCAGGACGACGGCAGCCCGACGAGCTGCTTAGCATCCCCTGCAACCAGTGCAGCATCTTAATGTAGTGATTTCAACCTCTGCATCCCTTTCATAACTCTATTTTTATAAATCATTTGTGCACCCATAGTTCAAATTTTTATTACAAGTTTTCTGTTAATCCTACCAATGTATGTAACTCTTTACAACTGCTTTTCAAATAAATTATAAACTTTCCCCATTCTTTATTAAAGAGGTCCTCTTTCTGGTTTCTAATTCTGCCTGGAAGCTTTGCCATCTCAGTTTTGTCTGCCCCTCTTCTTTGGTGGGAGTTGTAGACCCTTAGGATCATCCACTCCAACCCTCAGCAAAACACAGTCAGTCGCAGCCAAAGCAGCATGGCTCCATCAGTGCCGGATTTCTGTATCAGGCAAGCCAAACTCCCTTATTTTCGAGGCTGCTGGTCCCTTATTTTCAAATCTGTAAGTTGACAGCTATGGTCAGGGTTAAAGCAGTCGGAGCGCCCTCTGGCGGCTGCCTGAGCGCATGGCGGCCATTGCAGAAGGCCCGGAGGGAGCGAGGGCTAGAAGCGCGTGAGTCGCTGGTTACCCGGGCAACCGAAACAAACAGGGGCGCGCCGGCAGAGCGCGTGCGTGTCTTCTCTCTCTCTCTCTCTCTTTTTGCAGCCGGGAGATCTAGAAGAGGCGCCTTCAGTGCAGGATGGTGCAGGCAGAGGAAGGTGCGTGAAAAGAAGACTCTGCAGAGCCGCAGTTCCTTCCGGGAGAAAATTCTGGCACCTGGAGGAGTTTGCCTCTGCGCATATGCAGAGTGCATAGCCTCTTTTAAGAGTGCAACGTTGTTGTTGGGGGGGGGGGAAACGGCTTAAAGGGGGTGTGATTTCTGAGCATGTGCAGAGCGCACTCCTTTTCCGACGGGAAGCAACTTTCTCAGCCAATCGCTCCGAGCAGGAGCAGAAAGCTCCCTTCTCTTTATGGAAAAAAGTCCGTTTTATCGGAAGGAAAGAAGAAGAGTACAACGGAAACAATGTGGGAGAGAAAGAGACGACCCCTATTGAAAAGTGGTCTTCCCCGCAGAAGGCTACCTGCTGTCCAGCAAACCTGGCTTCTGTAAACCTGTAGTTTTAGGGGGAAAGTGGGACAGCTTGGCGCTAGCAGGCTAGTGTTTGTAGAGGAGGGAATGAGATACTTTCCCCTTTCTTTCCACATCTGCCCAGGATGCCACTGAGAGAGAGAGCCAAGGTAGTGGCCAGATACAAAAGAGGACAATGTCCTTGTAATACTTGTGCGGAAGTAGTAGTAGTAAGGGACACGGTGGCGCTGTGGGTTAAACCACAGAGCCTAGGGCTTGTGGATCAGAAGGTCAGCGGTTCGAATCCCCGTGACGGGGTGAGCTCCCGTTGCTCGGTCCCTGCTCCTGCCAACCTAGCAGTTCGAAAGCATGCCAGTGCAAGTAGATAAATAGGTACCATTCTGGTGGGGAGGTAAATGGTGTTTCCGTGTGCTGCTCTGGTTTGCCAGAAGCAGCTTAGTTATTCTGGCCACATGACCCGGAAGCTGTACGCCAGCTCCCTCGGCCAATAAAGCGAGATGAGCGCCGCAACCCCAGAGTTGGCCACGACTGGACCTAATGGGCAGGGGTCTCTTTACCTTTACCTACTAGTAGTAGTAGTAATAATAATAACAATTCAAAGTAAGGTGCAAGTCAGGCAATCCAAATCCTGTCCCATGAAAGTTGTCACTTCTCATTGTACAGAATTTCTAAAATAAAAACAACAGCCTCATCCCAGTATACCTGAAGGAGCACCTCCACCCCCATCACTTAGCCTAGACACTGAGGTCTACCTTCGATGGTCTTCTGGCGGTTCCCTCACTACGAAGTGTGAAGTTACAGGGAACCAGGCAGAGGGCCTTCTCGGTAGTGGCACCCTCACTGTGGAACGCCCTCCCTTCAGATGTCAAGGAGATGAAGAACTGCATAACTTTAAAAAGACATCTGAGAGCAACCCTGTATTGTGAAGTTTTTAATGTGTGGTGTTTTATTATATTTATTATGGGTTATTGGGTTGTTGTTTTCATTTTGATTATATATTTTGTGGTTTTGTGTTCTGATTTTGTTCTGTGAGCCGCCCTGAGACGTCTGAGTATAGGGTGGTATATAAATAAATAAATAATAAATAGTAATAATATATATGCTGTAAGTCGCCCAGAGTGGTTGGAGAAACCCAGCCAGATGAGCGGGGTATAAGTAATAAAATTATTATTATTATTATTATTATTATTATTATTATTATTATTATTATTATTATTTTGTTTATATGCTCCCTATCTGACTGGTTGCTCCAGCCACTCTGGGCAGCCCCCAACAGAATATTAAAAACACAATAAAGCATCAAACATTAAAAACCTCCTGATTTCAGCTGGTGTAGGTGTATCTGAGGCAGTGTGTGAATTCAAAAGGTAGAATTGCATCCTGACAGTGTACCCTGGTTCTCATTCCGATACCCTGATATTCAAGGGAGATGCAGGGTTGCCAGCAGTCGCAATACACAAAATGCCAAAGCCATCGCTTTGCTGGAACAAAGTAACCTTTAATTAGGTGGGAAAACTCCTTGTTAGTTAAAAGTCAGTGCACTGGGAGCATTTGTTCTGCATGTAATTGCTGGTAATTTGAGGTTTGAGTGCACAGGTTGCAGACATTAAAACCCACCTGTTCTTTTTGCTTCCTTTGCAGTTTCTCTCCCTGGTTTTCAATCAGGTGAAAGGTAAGAGAGAACTTCCAGGGCCTCTGTGGTTACTTGCTCCAAATTCTGTAACCATCGCTCACTTTCTCCTTGGCTGCAGCTTCTTAGACAGGCTTTCTGCTGAGTGTGATTTTAATTGTTGCTTGGGACATGCATTTTACAATATCCGGCCTGCAAGATATTTCAGCAACACTAGAGAACAAAAATGAGAGTAGAGTAGAACTCACACATTACAGTGGTGCCTCGCAAGAGGAAATTAATCCGTTCCGCGAGTCTCTTCGTCTTGCGGTTTTTTCGTCTTGCGAAGCACGGCTATTAGCGGCTTAGTGGCTATTAGCGGCTTAGCGGCTATTAACGGCTTAGCGGCTTTAAGAAAAAGGAAACAAACTCGCAAGAACTCGCAAGACGTTTCGTCTTGCGAAGCAAGCCCATAGGGAAATTCGTCTTGCGGAACGACTCAAAAAACGGAAAACCCTTTCGTCTAGCGAGTTTTCCGTCTTGTGAGGCATTCGTCTTGCGGGGCACCACTGTATAACGGCACCTGTAACTTCTACATATTAATGACGCTGGGCAAAGTATATGAATAATGATTTCACTTTTTTTCTTTCCCAACAAAATCTTACTCGGTGCCTGTTATTAGGAATATATTGTTGAGCCCTCCCGATCCACTGTTGCACCAGCCACAAAACTTGTGGCACCTTAAAGAGTTTTAAAGCATTTATTTACATTTGCATCCCATCTCTCCTCCATAGAGCTGAAAGCACAGTATGTGGTTCTCTTTTCCCATTTTATTCTCAGCACAATCTGAAGGGAAGAGTAGGCTGAGTAGCCTACACAGTCACTCAACTCTTTTCATGGCTGAGGGGGTCTTCCCAGTCCTATTTGGATGTTCTAATCCAGAGTTTCCCAAACTTGGGTCTCCAGCTGTTTCTAGACTACATTTCCCATCATCCCTGCCTACTGGTCCTAGCTAGGGGTGATGGGAGTTGTAGTCCAAAAAAATAGCTGGCGACCCAAGTTTGGGAACCCCTGCTCTAACAACTGTACCATTATCAAAGTAACAAATTTATTGTTCGATCTGTCAAGAGCTGGTCCCTGCATAGAGGAGAGAGACATTTTAAGTTAAAGCTTAATAATTATTTCACTATTAATGTACTTCTTCTTAATTGTATTTCACTATTAATATACTTCTTCTTAATTGTATTTCACTATTAATATACTTCTTCTTAATTGTATTTCAGTTCAACAATTACTTTGATAAAATACATATTTTCTTATGTGCAAATAGATACCTATTAGGTCCATAAATTACCATATAGCATATATTCAACACAAAAAACAGGGACAATTTGTTGTTGACAAAGGACAGCTGGACATATAAAGGGCCCCATTGCCTTCAGTAGCTCAGGGCCTCATCAAACCTAAATCCGGCCCTGATTGCAGTAATCCAGCTTCACTGGTATGAAGTGTCCGTGATACACCAGCTTCAGAATTAGCTCCTTCATGGCAGCCAAAATGGCTTTAGGAAGGGGCTTCCTCCATAATGCCTCCCATTCTCCATTAGTTACGTGTTTTACTCAAGTCAGGTCTGGACAGTGCTGCTTGCAGCTTCCTTCCTTTTAATTTTCTTTTACAGAAACAACATAGTGACTGAATTCAAGAAGTTCAGGTTATTTTGTCACCTCTTTAAGGGCTTATTTCCCAGTAGGTTAAATGAATGATAATAATGCCTCACAATACAAACTTTGGACCACCCACTCAAAGCTATTATGGGAAGAGGAGGTACTGAATACTTAGTAACTCGTCAAACCTAAATCTGGCCCTGCTGGGGGTTGAACTAGATGCCCCTCGCGGTCCCAACTCTACAATTCTGTGATTCTACTTAAGCCAGGCTTTGACTGTTCAGAGTTCTGAAAGCTCACCTGGACACAGGCAGAGGAAACTGAAGGGGACTGTAGAGTCTCTGTACGCTTCTCTCCACCTATTATTCTGTGCTAATCTGTGTTTATCTCTCCTGTAGCAGCTGATTGTCCATGGAGGTGGGAGGAGGGACAGGTGCTGATACTGTCTATGAGACTAGATTTTCATTGGGGTGTAGTCCTGGGGAAGAATGCATATGACAAATAGCAAATAAACCCGGGAGGGCTTCCTGTATCAAACAAGAAAAGGGTGTGTCGGAATTCTCCTGTCAAAGTAATTATTTGGCAGTATGTTTAGGTTTGGTTCTTTTCTAATGTACTAAAGTCACCCCTCCCCATTTACACTGTCCCACATAAGAAAACAAGAACGTCTGCAGATTAATTCAGTGGTGCTCACTCCCGGTTTAGTAGGCATGTTGCAGCTTTACTTTCTCTATTATGTATGTCAGGCTGATAGCTCAGTCATAGAATCATAGAATCATAGAGTTGGAATAGACCACAAGGGCCATCGAGTCCAACCCCCTGCCAAGCAGGAAACACCATCAGAGCACTCCTGACATATGGTTGTCAAGCCTCTGCTTAAAGACCTCCAAAGAAGGAGACTCCACCACACTCCTTGGCAGCAAATTCCACTGTCGAACAGCTCTTACTGTCAGGAAGTTCTTCCTAATGTTTAGGTGGAATCTTCTTTCTTGTAGTTTGGATCCATTGCTCCATGTCCGCTTCTCTGGAGCAGCAGAAAACAACCTTTCTCCCTCCTCTATATGACATCCTTTTACATATTTGAACATGGCTATCATATCACCCCTTAACCTCCTCTTCTCCAGGCTAAACATGCCCAGCTCCCTTAGCCGTTCCTCATAAGGCATCGTTTCCAGGCCTTTGACCATTTTGGTTGCCCTCCTCTGGACACGTTCCAGTTTGTCAGTGTCCTTCTTGAACTGTGGTGCCCAGAACTGGACACAGTACTCCAGGTGAGGTCTGACCAGAGCAGAATACAGTGGCACTATTACTTCCCTTGATCTAGAAACCGTCGGAACCGTAGCTGTCAACTTTTCCCTTTTCTTGCGAGGAATCTTATTCGGAATAAGGGAATTTCCCTTACAAAAGGAGAAAGTTGACAGCTATGGTTGGAACAGTTTGAGACTCTTAGTCTGAGGGTTGTGCGTTTGAGCCCCACCTTGCAGGGTGCTGGGCCTCAAACCCACAACCGTATAATTCAATGATTCTATACTCCTTAGTAACATTCTAGGACCGCCTGTGCACCTGAGCCCAGTCACAAAAATGGCTTTATATCTTTCAACTTCTAGGTGTTGGATTGTACAGCAATGATGGAAGCAAACCTGGAAGCAAATCAGGAAGGAACAGGAAAAAGGTATCTGTTTACATACAGAGTTTTGGAGCTACCTTGGCCTGTTTCGTGGTTCTAGATTACGCCAGTCTGTCATTTCTAGCACGGCAACAATCTGAGCTGGGATCGCCACACAGTTTCTGCCTGACTGGGCTTTTGTTGTTGTTGTTTAGTTGTGTCCGACTCTTTGTGACCCCAATGGACATGAGCATGCCAGGCACTCCTGTCTTCCACTGTCTCCCGCAGTTTGGTCAAACTCATGCTGGTAGCTTCCAGAACACTATCCAACCATCTCGTCCTCTGCCGTCCCCTTCTCCTTGTGCCCTCCATCTTTCCCAACATCAGGGTCTTTTCCAGGGAGTCTTCTCTTCTCATGAGGTGGCCAAAGTATTGGAGCCTCAGCTTCAGGATCAATTTCAGTTTCTTCAGCACCAGTGGTTGGTGCATAAACTTGGATTACTGTGATGTTAAAAGGTCTGCCTTGGATTCGTATCGAGATCATTCTATCATTTTTGAGATTGCATCCCAGTACAGCTTTCTCCACTCTTTTGTTGACTATGAGGGCCACTCCATTTCTTTTACGGGATTCTTGCCCACAGTAGTAGATATGATGGTCATCTGAACTGAATTCGCCCATTCCTGTCCATTTTAGTTCACTGATGCCCAGGATGTCAATATTTATTCTTGCCATCTCATTTTTGACCACCTCCAACTTACCCAGGTTCATGGTTCTTACATTCCAGGTTCCTATGCAATATTTTTCTTTACAGCATTGGACTTTCCTTTCGCTTCCAGGCATATCGGCAACTGAGCGACCTTTTGGCTTTGGCCCAGCCGCTTCATCAGCTCTGAATCTACTTGTACTTGTACTGACTGGGCTAAGTACAGCCAAATATCTAGCTAGAGGGCGGCCAGCAAAATAGGAGCCTGGTCACCTGCAAATCCTTTGGAGAAAGTTGGCTGTAGGAAGGGTATTTTAAAAAAACAAATTTGCTGGGATCTGTCGGAGATAGAACCACAAAACTCATCCATAACTGGGCCTTAGTCTCTAGTTGGGGCTGCCTGTACTTTTTGCCTTGTGTGCTACAGATGTGCAGTATCAGCCTCTGTGATTGATAGACAGTCTCAATTACAAGGAAATCCTAGATCCTTGATTTCCCCACCTTGCCTGGTCAACAGCTACTCTCAGCAAGACTGTGGGCTGGAGAACGCCCCACCCACACCAGGTCTGGTCCCTGACTACGCTGTACTTAACTTCCCTGCCTTTTTAACAAACTGCTGAAAAGGGAGGGAATGCAGAGCTCTCTCGTTCTCTCTTCCTCTCTTGGTATTTACTCTCCTGCCCCTATCTGTCAAGAAAACATCATCATAAGCCCTGCTTGGTTGGGAGGCTGTTTGCTTATAAAAAGTGCCTTGGCTTGTCCTGGCTTGAAGAAAAGGCCCATCGCCTCAGGTGCAAAGGTGTCTCTCAAGGAAGCCTTTGCCTAGGAGCAAGTTTTGTATATGACGGAATGACTTTGGAGTTCAAATGTAATTAGCTAAGTCCATTATCGGGTGGTTGGGGTTTTTTTTGCATCAAATCAACATAATAACCTGTCATCTTCTTGTCAGTTTTCTGTAAGCGTTCTCAAGGCAGAGCAGTAGGAACAGGGAAGTAGGAAGACAGGAACCCTCAAGACTCCAGCCTGCTTCTGGAAATGCAAATAATAAAAATAAAACAGAATAAGCTCTTTGACTGGAATTCTAATAAGAACATTTTGCATAGACTGTCTGGTGTTCTGATCCCAAACATTTGCACTGGTATAATATGCTTGCAAGGGACACAGGTGGCGCTGTGGTCTAAACCACTGAGCCTCTTGGGCTTGCCAATCAGAAGGTCGGCGGTTCGAATCCCCGCAAGGGGGTGAGCTCCCGTTGCTCAGTCCCAGCTCCTGTCAACCCAGCAGTTTGAAAGCACACCAAAAAGTGCAAGTAGATAAATAGGTACTGCTCTGGCAGGAAGGTAAACGGCGTTTCCATGCACTGCTCTGGTTTCAGTGTTCTGTTGCGCCAGAAGCAGCTTAGTCATGCTGGCCACATGACCCAGAAAAACTGTCTGCAGACAAACGCTGGCTCCCTCGCCTGTAAAGCGAGATGAGCACCGCAACCCCAGAGTCGTCCACGACTGGACTTCACTGTCAGGGGTCCTTTACCTTTTTAAAATATGCTTGCAGTCTTGCTTGCCTGGGTGGAGGTCTCTGTGTGTGGAAATGACTGGGTTTTGCCTAGTTAGAATGTGGGCAATTGTACAAAGGTAAGAGTCACATCGTTCACCACACCGACTTTGGTTTCTGGCCACACTCGCCATTGGCATGTGGCGCCCCAGAAAGGGAATGTAGAAAAGAAAGGTTTCTTAGCCCTGGAAGGGAACTTACACTTTATGCACGGTGGTTTTATCCACCTATGTGTTTCTTGTTTGTTTTGCAACTGTACAAGTTTTCAGTTCCAGGTTTGAAGAGCTTGCAAAACCAAAGGAGATCAAAGACGTGTGGAACTTTTTCCGGTAAGATTGTGTGGCTTCATAAAGGATGTGAATCACAATAAGAATTATTCTCATTTGGCACCTTAACATGCTCATTGTCATAGGCCTCATCCGCATTATGCATTTAAAGTGGTTTCATACCACTTTTATTCCCTCAAAGAACTCTGGGAACTGTGGTTTGGCCTCACAGAGTCCCCTGGGAAGAGGGATTGAGCATTAAGACTTGTTCTTCAAAGTGAGGGGAATGTGAGGAGAATATGGGTCTCCTAACTTCTCTCAGCACTCTTAAGAAACCAGTTCCCAGGATTCTTTGGGGGAAGCCATGACGGTTGAAAGTGGTATGATAGGGCTTAAAATATATAGTGCAGATGGAGCCATAGCTGTCACAATTATCTTACGACAGACTTGTACTAAAGACCCATATTATCAGCTCCATATTTTACATCATTAGAGGTTGAGAGCAAAGACAGGCTTGTGGAGTAGAGGTCCCGAATATTTTTCTTTCTGTATATTCTGGATGGGTAATGAATTTTGGAGAAAATTAGATTGGAGGAGGTGATCTTGTTTATTGGGTAGAATATTATTATTATTACATGATCTAGAGATAATTTGGGGGGAGGTAACTGAAGGAGAATCAAACTGATTTGGACCAGGATCTGTTGAGAATTGAATTGGGGGGTAAATTAACTGATTGGGTGATTTGGAGTAGGGTGCAAATTAATTGAATATATGGGCTGATTTGAAAGGCAAAATAGCCTGCCTCCTGTGACATTTAAAACATAAATCTGCATTTATACTTATTTATTTATTACATCAATATCCCGCCTTTCTCCTTCATGGAACTGAAAGTGCAAGGATGCTGCCCCATAGACCTTCAAACTGTGCCCTTCAAATTTTTAACAGTTATATAGCCTGGTGTATTATGGGTAGCTTGAAAACCATCAGAAGATGGATCACGGGTTATTTGAAAAGATATTTAGTGGTCCTTTTGACTATATTTGAAAGTGCTGGTCACCATGGTTTCAGCATTTCGGCATTTTGCTTTGGAGTGACTCTACCCTTATTGGTGCATTTCAAGCTCACTTTGGTTGGATTGCTCCAAAGTAAATACAGTGGCGTAGGGACGCAGGTGGCGCTGTGGGTTAAACCACAGAGCCTAGGACTTGCCGATCAGAAGATCGGTGGTTCGAATCCCCGCGACGAGGTGAGCTCCCGTTGCTCGGTCCCTGCTCCTGCCAACCTAGTAGTTCGAAAGCATGTCAAAGTGCAAGTAGATAAATAGGTACCACTCCGGCGGGAAGGTAAACGGTGTTTCCATGTGCTGCTCTGGTTCGCAGAAGTGGCTTAGTCATGCTGGCCACATGACCCGGAAGCTGTACGCCGGCTCCCTCGGCCAATAAAGCGAGAGGAGCGCCGCAACCCCAGAGTTGGCCACAACTGGACCTAATGGTCAAGGGTCCCTTTACCTTTAAGTACAGTGGTACCTCAGGTTACAGACACTTCAGGTTACAGACTCCGCTAACCCAGACATAGTACCTTGGGTTAAGAACTTTGCCCCAGGATGAGAACAGAAATTGCGCGGTGGCGGCATCAGGAGGCCCCATTAGCTAAAGTGGTACCTCAGGTTAAGAACAGTTTCAGGTTAAGAACGGACCTCCAGAACGAATTAAGTTCTTAACCTGAGGTACCACTGCACACTGAGAACATAAGAACAGCCCTGCTAGGCCCAGTCAAAGCATCTTGTTCTCACAGTGGCCAACCAGATGCCTATGAGAAACCCATGACTTGGAGCCAAGCACAATAGCACCCTGCCCGGTTGTGATTCTCAGGAACTGGTGACCTCCCAAGGAATATAGGGTTTAGGACCGGGATACTTGAAAAGCCGTGCCCCAACGCCATGTCTTCTCTGAGACAGTGACCAGGCTTAGAATTTCCTGTTTGTCTGACTCCATCATTGTTGACATTTTTGCACCTTCTGGCTGTGAGCACAAGGTGTTGAGCCCTGAATTCTATTTCTGCCTTTTTCCCTTGAAAGAATTTTTGGCTTTACTTTAAAAAAAAAGTGAGTTGTTTTTTAAATAGTATTGCTTTTATTTCCTGCTCTCAGCTGTCTCAAAGATCTTGTAAGGTGGACAGAAAGTGTGGGATATACGGTATGTGTAAATTAATGGTAGACAGCCAAATCGGTGAACCACAGCCATCAAATGAGTGACCTCCCATTGTAAAATCACCGTTAATCAGTTTGCTCCCAGAAAGTCACAGATCTTTAGAGATGATTTTGGGTGAGAACAACTATAACAGCATACGTGTGTGTGAGTGATTTGCGTAATACAGTGGTGCCTCGCAAGACGAAAAGAATCCGTTCCGCGATTCTCTTCGTCTAGCGGTTTTTTCGTCTTGCGAAGCAACCCCATTAGCGGCTAAGCGGATTAGCGCTATTAGCAATTTAGCGCTATTAGCGGCTTAGCGGGCTTAGCGGCTAAGCTGTTAAAAGGCTATTAACGGCTTAGCGGCTTTGAAAAAGTGGGGGAAAAGCGGGGGGGAAATGGCGAGACTCGCAAGACGTTTTCGTCTTGCGAAGCAAGCCCATAGGGAAATTCGTCTTGCGAAGCGCCTCCGAAACGGAAAACCCTTTCGTCTAGCGGGTTTTTCGTCTTGCAAGGCATTCGTCTTGCGGGGCACCACTGTATAAGAATAGATGCTTAATGCGATAACCTATGGTTGTGTGCAGGAGTTTCTAACCATGGTTTGAGTGGCACTTTTGTTTTTATTCACAACAGTAAGTTAGTCTGGGGAAACCAAGATACGATATGGCCCCTTTCCTCACGTGCTCTGATGTGTCGGCCAACTTCTAGAGTCTTAGGCCTGGCAAAACCCAAGAAACTAGATGCAAATCTCCCGCGCAGGTTTGTCATTCTTACTTTCCCTCATTTAAAAGCATACAGGAGCTGAGTGGGTTCAGGCCAAAATCAAGGATTGTACTTCTGATTCCCTGCGGAGCTTTGGATGTGTGCTTCCTGAACAGCAGCTTCCCGTGCTGTTTATGGCAAGCCTCTTTTGAAACCAAGCGGAAAGGTTTCGGAGGAATAATATATAATAATCATAATCATAATAATTTATTATTTATACCCCGCCCATCTGGCTGGGTTTCCTCAGCCACTCTGGGTGGCTCCCAACCGAATATTAAAAACACAATACAGAATTAAACATTAAAAGCTTCCCTAAACAGAGCTGCCTTCAGATGTCTTTTGAAAGTAAGATAGTTGCTTATTGCCCTGACATCTGATGGGAGGGTGTTGCACAGGGCAGGTGCCACTACCGAGAAGGCCCTCTGCCTGGTTCCCTGTAATCTCGCAGTGAGGGAATCACCAGAAGGCCCTCGGAGCTGGCCCTCAGTGGAAGGGTGGGATATGAATTTAATAATAATAACAATAATAATAATAATAATAATAATAATAATAATAATAATAATAATATACCTTGCTATATGGCATGTTAGACTGCTCAGCAAAGAAGCAAAGCTATACGTTTAAGGCAGATGTGGGGAAATGTGGGACCACAGCTGAACTACAAGTCCCATCTGCCCCAGCAAATATAGTCAATGGCCAGGGATGATGGGAATTGTAGTTCAGCACCGTCTGGCGCACCAAATGTTCCCCACACACGATTTAATGGCTTCCATTTGGGACAGTGCATACTTTGAAATGCGTCTGTGATGCTGCGAGACAAGGAGGCTGCTGTATCTCCTCCCGCTTATTCCCTGTGCTGAGGCCTTCTCTCCTCTCCAGCACCCACTGTGACAAGCAGGACTCTAGGTGTTAAGTTGTGGGTGAACATATCAGACGACATAGCGATTCTTCAAACAGCTCTTGTTTATTCACAGGCCAGAACAGAACTGAACTGAAGGGTTCAGTCAGCCTGCTTATATAGAGCTCCACTACAACGCAACAGTAACCACTTTCTGTAACTATCCAATCAATGAACGTCACTTTCGATCCCTTATTTGCATAACTATCTACAGTATCCCCCTGCTGGCCCAGGGTGAGAACTTCAGTACATAACACTAGGTGTGCCGCATGGCAGATGGTGTGGGAGACAGACCATACGCTGTGGGTGTCAATATGCCTTTGAGCCGATGCCGACAACTGGGCTCCATATCTGGATCTGCCCCGACTGGGCTAGGCGACTGGAGCGCTTCCAGAGACCTTCCAATCCTGGAAAGCAGGTCTGAAGTGCCCTGGACCCACAACTGCCCATTGTGAGCACCAAACTCAGCGGAGTATGAACAACACGGAAGAAAGCTGTAAAGCTTAACTTCTTTTATTTCTAATAGCTACTGCAAACTAAAAACTAAAGAGCTACCGGCTTGTATGAGTGTTACAGCTCTCACTCAGCCATCTAATCTCTACATAGATAACACACAAACTACCCACAGAGTCAGGGGTAGAAGTGAAGAGCAGTTTCCGCTCCCTCCTTTCTGAAAACATAAGGAGATTTTTGCAATGGGAGAGGTGAAAATATCAACAGTGGGGAGATGGGTAGCAGAAAGCCACAGCCCCTGGCAACCCACACCACATCGCTAGTAATAAGTGCTGCTGCTCTTTTTGGTGTTGCTTCTGAGCTTGGATACGGTGCTCCAAGACCGTACCTGCTGTGGCGAAGAAAGCCGCTTGGGCACCTGGGGTGAACTGCCCATAGGGGTGAGGCGAGGGTGGGGCGCACCGTGGGGCCTCTGGAGCCTGCCTGCCTCCTTCCACTCAGCCGCCCTACAGCTGGGGGGGGAGGCAGCGGGCGGACTGTTTGGGCAGCACAGAGCCTGCATGCGCCCAAGCCACTGCCTCTCTCCATGGAAAGATGCATGGCTCAGGCACGCTGCAGGCCATGTGGTGAGTGTCGCCCAACATTTTGTCACCCTCCCCCCAGTGATGACACCCAGGGTGGCTGCACCCACCGCAACCCACTTCCTCCGCCCCTGCATACGTGTATCGGAGAAGTGAGGTTACAGGGAACCAGACAGAGGGCCTTCTCAGTGGTGGCGCCAGCCCTGTGGAAATCCCTCCCTTCAGATGTGAAGGAAATAAGCAGCTATCTTATCTTTAAAAGACGTCTTAGGGAAGCTTTTAATATTTAATGCTGTATTGTTTTTAACACTCGATTGGAAGCCGCCCAGAGTGGCTGGGGAAACTTAGCCAGATGGGCGAAGTATAAATAATATATTATTATTGTTATTATTATTATTATTATTATTATTATTATTATTATTATTATTATTACTGTCTTCATGGCAATGTCCTCTTGCCAGTGCCTTAGAATTCCCAGGATTCTTTGGGGGAAATCCTAACAGTGATAGAACCCTCCCAATATATATTTTGTAATGAAGACTTGCCCAAAATTGGCCACTGCTTTCCCCAAGTGTTGGTCTCCTATTAATATCACCTTCCGGAGCTGCAAAGATGTCTCTCTAGGTGAAGTGAAGAAAGTCCGGCGTGTATTATTATTCACGGCATAAGTAATAATAAGGGCATTCCAGATTAATTTTGGTTCTCCGTCAAGAACTGGCAGGCAGAAGGGAGAGATCGTGAAAAGGGTGTCGCCATTACTCTCGGTTGCCAAGAGATCTGACTCACCAAGTGAGCAGCTGTTTGTGCTGGAATTGCAGGATGTTTTAATTTGAATTCCAGGCCCAGCATTGGGGCACTTTTGACTGCCAGTTCCTCAGGCACAGTGGAACAATTCATGGAATGATTTAAGCACAGTCTATATAGTGCATATTCCATGCCTTTGACTTGCCCCCTAGATTCCTGTTTGGGGCAAGAAATATCAGCTACAAGTGAATATGTGCATATAGCACAAGTGTTGTCATATCAATGGCAGTGTGTGTGTGTGTGTGTGTCGTCTTTCAGAGGGATACAGAAATACAGTGGTACCTCTGGATACGAATGGGATCTGTTCCGGAGCCCCGTTCGCATCCAGAAGCAAACGTAACTAGCGACGGCACGTCTGCGCACACACGCGTCGCTTTCCGCCGCTTCTGCGCATGCGCATGACATCATTTTGAGCGTCTGCGCATGCGCAAGCAGCGAAACCTGGAAGTAACGCACTCCGTTACTTCTGGGTTGCTGCGGAACGCGACTCAAACATGCTCAACCCGAAGCGCATTCAACCCGAGGTATGACTGTAGTGCAGAATACGCTGATGGCACAGAATTCAGCTTCCTAATAATCTCACTTCCCCCCTCCCAAGAAAATTTCTAGCCAAGATGGCTATATGTTTTTTCAATGCATAGGATAGTGATGGGGAACCTCTTCCACTCCAGAGGTTGCATAGTAAGGGCTTTGGGGAGTTTGCAGGCAGGCACAGACCATAGAATACCTGTTTGGATGAAATGACAAATAATGGGTTGCTGCAAACCAGAACTGGAGATAGGAAATTACTGCATGCGATGAGAGGAGGAAGGGGAATTCGGGAACACAGAAGTCCAGGGTCCCTTGTGGCTTTTTAATACAGTGCCAGCCAGTTTGGCACTATATTTGAGCAGAGGTCCCTAGAAAAGCAGCCTTTAATAAATTGCCACAATTCCCTTTTAAGAGGTTGTGTGTCTTTAATACATCTGTATTAAACTTGGATATTCTTTTAAATCAATACACTTTTTTTAAAAAGTTGGCTTTTTGGGGGGGTTAAAATAACCATTTCAACTCCCACCCCAAAATGATTTTTTAAAAAAATACACAATGATGGAATGGAGAAGGCTAGCCTAGAACCCTTCTCTTCCTGGATGGTGCAGTTGTTCATATTAATCATAAGCCCTGGGCTCGTTTGGGGCGGGGAGGGGAAGTGGGATATAAATAGAATAAAGAAATAAAATAAAGAAACCACGACGTAGAACCAGGATGAATAAAATAAGGTGGAACTCACACTTTTGACTTGCTGTTTGAATGAATGCCAAGCTCTGCCTCGCCTCCACTGACGCCTTGCGGTTTTTCCAAGGTCCATCCATTTGTATAGTTGTGGCCGTTCGTCTGAGATCTGGCACCGCCCTCCTGGATTATATTCTATAATCCCGAGCCAACGGATATTACACCTAGCAGAACCTAGAAGATGCGCAGAAACGTACCTGAAACAAAGGTGAGAGACTCGTGCTGCCAACTATGTTGATTGTCAAGAAGCGACAGGATCAATAGGGATTGGGGCTGACATTGTATGAATGCAGCTTCAAAAGGTAGCAGTGGGAACCTGCTAGATATAGAGTACGGATAATGCAAACATAATTATAGACAAATCCTCAGAGACCATGGCCTGCTTTGGCTATCACATTCCTCAGGAAATAAAATATTAACAACATTATATCTTACTTTCAAATTACTAAACCCCTGGTGGTAAAAACTGGGCAGAGACTGAGCAAAACCCAGTAACTTATAAGCGGAGTAATTTCTCTGTCACGGTGGAGAAAGCAGTCATATGGACATGTGCAGTTAAAAAATTTAAAGTGAGTTTTAGTTAAAGGTGGTCCCTGGGCCTGAGAAGGTAGAGCTTTAGATTATATGGCCTTGACAATCTCAGACCGTCCAAGTGTCCCTGTTCTCCAGGGGCAGTCCCTGATTTAGAGAAGCCGTCCTGATTTCTGATTTGATACCGGAATGTCTCGCTTTCCCTTCGGACGTCCCTATTTTCATCAGAGATATGTTCGAGGGTATGGAGTTTTCCGATCCCCTGAGCCGTCTGAAGGCAACCCTGTACAGTCGTACCTCGGGTTACATACACTTCAGGTTACAGACTCCGCTAACCCAGAAATACTTCGGGTTAAGAACTTTGCTTCAGGATGAGAACAGAAACCACGCGGCGGCAGCAGGAGGCCCCAACTGCTTCAGGTTACAGACTCCGCTAACCCAGAAATAGTGCTTCAGGTTAAGAACTTTGCTTCAGGATGAGAACAGGTGTCCCTATTTTCATCAGAGAAAATTTGGACGGTATGCAATCTTCTCCCATTTTTCAACTGCACTTTCCCACAATTGCAAGTAAAAATGGAGGGAGAAGTAGAAGCGTAGAAAGAGGTGATGTCATGGAGAAAAACTGAAAGGGGAAAAGGATCCGAGCAGATGGAAATATGAAAATCTATAAATGGAAACCTGCAGTTCCCTCTTCAGTGTGCGTGCGCGCACACACACACACACACACACACACACACACACACACTATGGCCTGAATCCTGAACTGGCCCAAATCCCTTTCAGAATCTCTATGCCATCTTTACAATAGCAAGAAGCAACTGATATTTTGGAGGGGTGCACTTTTCATTTGAAACTAGTAAAATGCCCATATAGGAGGGGTGGTCTCATGAAAGAATGACATTTATATTGGAGAGACCCCTCAGGAAGTTGACACCAGTCAAACTGCCAAACTTATTTCATTTTCTATCGCACATGAACACAAGCAGAACATTAGTTGTGATTTGCACTTCTAGCTGCAGGAACAGCAGCTGATTATCAACACCCACTAACTGTTTGTACCATGTGATAAAGGTAAAGGGACCCCTGACCATTAGGTCCAGTTGTGACCGACTCTGGGGTTGCGGCGCTCATCTCGCTTTACTGGCCGAGGGAGCCGGTGTACAGCTTCTGGGTCCTGTGGCCAGCATGACTAAGCCGCTTCTGGCAAACCAGAGCAGCGCACGGAAACGCCGTTTACCTTCCCGCCGGAGCAGTTCCTATTTATCTACTTGCACTTTGATGTGCTTTCAAACTGCTAGGTTGGCAGGAGCAGGGACCAAGCAACGGGAGCTCACCCCATCACGGGGATTCGAACTGCCGACCTTCTGATCGGCAAGTCCTAGGCTCTGTGGTTTAACCCACAGCGCCACCCGCGTCCCTTTTGTATCATGTGATACAGAAGCCTAATTATGTTCACTTCACTTGATAAACAATAACATCTGGACCCTATCCATTTTGTTGGCTTGCTTTTTGGCCAGAATCACAGGCTGCCATAATTTTTTGCCATCGTTTCTCTGTACAAACGCTTCAGTCGTTCATCATGTACACAATAGTTCTCCCTCCTCACGTGTTTGGACCTTTTTTCGCTGATCTGCTGCCAGTTGAACGAGACGGTTGTCTGCTCCCCTGTTCCCACCAGCTATAAAACTTGAGGGTGAGGCATGAAAAAGAAAGCAGCTTAGCAGAAGCAGTGGGGAAATTGGAAAGATCAGAGAAGAGGCCTAGGGATGGGAAGAGAACTGCTGCTAAACTCTCTTCGTACACAGAGATCTCGGCCTCTTGGTCTTCCTCTTTGAAGAAAGAAGGCAACGCTTTGGTGAGGGGGTAACCCGTCCCTGGACTGTATGAATTGCAGGGCGCTCACATGACAATGGGTGATAATGGAGAGAGAAATCCCTGCACATAGAAAACAAGCATGTCAGGGCGGCTACATCCCTTCTCTTTAGCATCTGGTTTTCTGTGTGTAAGGAATTTTGTATGGAGGAGCATTCAAGTTGCAAGGGCCCCAAATAACATACCCTCCAATGTTTCTCCAATAAAAATAGGAAGGTCCTAAAGGAGGAGGAGGTTGTGGTGGAAAAGGATCCCTGGGTGGTTAAGTCCAGTCAAAGTCGACTATGGGGTGCGGCGCTCATCTCACTTCAGGCCAAGGGAGCTGGCATTTGTCCGCAAACAGCTTTCTGGGTCATATGGCCAGTATGACTAAACCACTTCTGGTGCAACGGGACACTATGATGGAAGCCAGAGTGCACGGAAATGCCATTTACCTTCCTGCCGCAGTGGTACCTATTTATCTACTTGCACTGGTGTGCTTTCGAACTGCTACATTGGCAGGAGCCGGGACCGAACAACGGGAGCTCACACCGTCATGTGGATTTGAACCACCAACCTTCCGATCGGCAAGCCCAAGAGGCTCAGTGGTTTAGGATACAGTACCATCAGTTGTTGTTGTTATATTTATATTTATACCCCACACATCTGACTGGGCATTTTCTAACATATATAAAAACATAATAAAACATTAAAACTTCCCTATACGGAAGATGACTTCTAAACAAGGTTGTATAGTTACTTATCTCCTTGGCTTGGGAGTCGCATAACTCCATACCCTCCAACACTTCTCCGATGAAAATGGGGCCATCCTAAGGGAAAGCAGGACATTCTGGGATCAAATCAGAAATTGGGATGGCTTCTGTAAATCCTAGACTGTTCCTAGAAAATAGGGGTGCTTGGATGGTCCAAAATAGCAGCATTAAGTGATGAAGATCAGAAGCAGATTTATATATTACTGTATTTTTTGCTCTATAAGACTCACTTTTTCCCTCCTAAAAAGTAAGGGGAAACGTGTGTGCGTCTTATGGAGCGAATGCAGGCTGCACAGCTATCACAGAAGCCAGAACAGCAAGAGGGATTGCTGCTTTCACTGCGCAGGGATCCCTCTTGATGTTCTGGCTTCTGAGATTCAGAATATTTTTTTTCTTGTTTTCCTCCTCCAAAAACGAGGTGCGTCTTGTGGTCTGGTGCGTCTTATAGAGCGAAAAATATGGTATATGTTGTTTGATGTACGGCCTAAGTCATTGCACGATGACAGTACACAGTCGGGGTTTTGAGGAGGAACACCAAATGGATTTTCAATCCTAGAGAGGAACGTAGAACTCAGCATAATGCCTGTGTGCGCACTGTACCTTTTAAAGCACATTGGGAGCGCATGATTCCCCTCAAGGATTCTGGGCCCTGCAGTTTATGCCTCACAGAGTTGCAGTTCCCTGCAAGCCTTGGGGCGGGCAGGATGTGTTTCAAATCTGCTTTTAAGGCATAGTGTGCAAGCAGCCATATTTACAAGGACCAGAAGGCAACACTGCTCTGTCAAGCATTACGCAGTGAATGCTTGCTTGAAGAGTGGGGCAGAAAAAGCCACAGAGGCAGATGAAGCAACGGTAAATCAAAAACATTTTCAGAAACTTTAACATGCGGTTGAGACTTATATGATTTTTCTTGCCTGTGTGTCCTTCCAGTCACCCCATGGCAGGGGTGGGGAACATTTTCCAGCCCAAAAGCCGCCCTCCCTTCTGGGCAGCCTTCCAGGGCCAACGTGCTGAAGGCAAGAGAGGGTGGAGTGCTGAATGCGAGCTTTAGCTCTGCACCTGGGGCGGCTTTCTTCATGCTCGCACAAGGCTCTCTCTATCCTCGTTCAGCCAGACAAGCACAAAGCATGGGCAGAGTTAATGGGCATGTTCCAGTCAGGCAAAAACACCCAAGGAGGGGGCAAGGCTGGGAAAGTGAAAGTGTGTGACTCTGGCCGCATGTGACACCTGAGCATGAAGTTATCCTGCCCTGTGGGGTAGGGGACAATGTTGTGTAGTGGTGCGTTTATATTGTGGTTGGCAGTTGTAGAATCATAGAATTGGAAGGGACCCCTGAGGCCTGGGCAGGTCGGGTCGTCCTCTTATATCCCTGCTGGGATTGACAAGGCATCTGACCCTCACCTGAATCTCATAGCTCTCCTGTAGCTGCCTCTGATTAGTTATCATTTAACTCTTTGTTGTTGTTTAGTCGTTTAGTCGTGTCCGACTCTTTGTGACCCCATGGACCAGAGCACGCCAGGCACTCCTGTCTTCCACTGCCTCCCGCAGTTTGGTCAAACTCATGCTGGTAGCTTCGAGAACACTGTCCAACCATCTCGTCCTCTGTCGTCCCCTTCTCCTTGCGCCCTCAATCTTTCCCAACATCAGGGTCTTTTCCAGGGAGTCTTCTCTTCTCATGAGGTGGCCAAAGTATTGGAGCCTCAGCTTCAGGATCTGTCCTTCCAGTGAGCACTCAGGGCTGATTTCCTTCAGAATGGATAGGTTTGATCTTCTTGCAGTCAATGGGACTCTCAAGAGTCTCCTCCAGCACCATAATTCAAAAGCATCAATTCTTCGGCGATCAGCCTTCTTTATGGTCCAGGGGGAAATAATTAGCATCACACATCATGTGCATGGAAATTAAGAATTCCTTTCCACCTTAAGGAACAGGCATGTGGAATTGTTGCATGTCAATGTCTGTTTACATTCCAGCACAGCTTGCTGGGAACTTCCGTTTGTGTATAGCTTTTGCTGTTCTCTCCGAAACGACATGAGAGAGAGACAACATGTTTCTCTGTTCTGATTTATGTTTAATAAATTTGTTGCTGTAGCATGACTTACGCCTCACGTCTACTTCTGTGTGCGCAGTACACTCTGCTAATTGCGTGCCCAGGCTTTTGAAGTTCGGGTCGCTGATTTACGTCAGAGCACGGGCCGATGGAAGTAGACGTCCGAGCTGGGCTTGCCAGCTGGTTTCCCTGCCCCTCTGCACGTTGACACCCCCTGCAATACAGGAATCTTAACTAAAGCATCCAGGACATCTAACCTCTGAGGAAGGAGAGCCCTCCACCCTCCAAGAGAGACCGTTCCACCATTTAACAGCTATTATAGTTCTTCCTGATGTTTAGTCAGAATCTCCTTTCTTGTAACTTGAAGCCATTGGTTCAGGTCTTAGCTTCCAGAGCAGGAGAAAAGAAGCTTGCTCCATCCTCCATGTGGCAGCCCTTTAGATATTTGAAGATGGCTGTCATATCTCCTCTCAGTCTCCTCTTTACCAGGCTTAACATACCCAGCTCCCTCAGCCGTTCCTCATAAGGCTTTGTTTCCAGACCCTTGATCATCTTGGTTGCCCTCCTCTGCACATGTTCCAGCTTGTCAATGTCCTTCTTTAATTGTGGTGTCTAGTACTGGACACAGTCCTCCAGTGTGGTCTGACCAAGGCAGAATAGAGTAGGACTATTACTCCTCTTGATCGGGGTACAATACTTCTGTTGATGCACCCTAGAATATCATCCGTCTGTTATATCTGTCTGTTATTATTATTGTTATAACGGTCTGTCTCAGGAGATCATTATCAGTGCCTCCGAGAGTGAAATCAAAGCACTGCATTAGCACCTCCCTGGCTTGCAAGCCTGGGCAGTGTGTATGGAGGTCCTGGGCTGCCCAGAAATCAAGACCCACCTCTCAGCTTCACAGATGTGATCCAGAAGAAAGCAGAGCAATACATTTGGCACCAGCTTGGCTGTAGGAGTTGATGGAAAGAGGTGTACAAGGCGTCATCCAACCGTCTTAGGGACTCCACTCTAGATTTGTGAAGGGTTTACTCCTTAGCCTTTTCTTCTCCCGAAGATATCCTGCAAGGTTTAGGATCAGAGTTTTATTTTTCCTAGATGGGCTACCTTCCCAGGTTGACGAGCCCCATCTGCCCCACCCTTCCCTCTACACATGCAGAAACCTTATTCTCTGGTCTCATCTGCTCCATCCACCGGAGCCTGTCTTCGCATGCAGGGGAAGCCCTTAACTCACCCAGGGTGTGAGACCCATCAGTTTCCCTCACCTGGTTTAGCCAGCCAATCAAAGTCGTTCCTGGTGTGTGGCCACTGTCGCTTGGTGACAGCTGACTGCAGGGCAGGTACCAAAGGTGGACAAACCATCTCACATAAAGCAGGGACAGCCAACTCCTAAGAGACTGTGATCTACTCACAGAATAAATAACAGGCAGTGATGTACCCCTTTTGGGGAGATTGTGGAGGGCAGGGCGAGGGGGCGGGGCCAGATTCTATTTTACCACCACTGAGAAAAGGGTACCAGCGATTGACTGCGATCTACCGAAACCTCCCGGGGATCTACCAGTAGATTGCGATCGACCTGTTGGACATCCCTGTCATAAAGGATCACACACTCGAAGTACCAACACCCCAATACACCCCTGATTTTATATTAGGTGTAGCCAGTGCTATTTTTCTAGAAAAATAGGTGCTGGAACTCACCATGAATACCTCCCTTGTTCTCTTATAATGCCAATGGCGCCCACCTGAGAGATGCCGGAACTGAGTTCCAGTGAGTTCTGGCTAGAAAAAGCCCTGGGCGTCGCATATAAAAGAGCATTTTCAATACACGCAACACTATAGACATTATGGTATATAAATATTATGCTTGCCACTCGCATCTATGAGTTGCAGTTCTGTCAGGTAGCTATAGAACTCGCACCTAGCTACACGCTGGTGGGGGGTGGGTTGTGGGGGCAGTGAGGAGTCACCAGGCAGTTGCTAATGGTCCCCTGTTTGTGTTTGCTTGCAGGCCCCGCAGTTCCCCGCAGTGGCCTGTCAGTAGCGCAGCACTTTGCTGGGAAGCTTCCCCAAGGATTTTGAACCTCTCACATCCGCGAAGCCTGCCCTCATCCTTCTCCTTTCCAAAAGAGGTAATCAATGATGATGCTGAACCAGAGAACACCATCAACAATGACAATTTCAACAAGCGTTTCCATACACAGGCTCTGCCTGTCCTGTGAAGTCTTCTGTGCTTTTCTCCGCACTACAAAGGAGGCCCCAGGGTTCTGCCACTGCTTTGGGGAAAGGTTGCTCTCAGCTTGCCCTCCTCACTGCAGCTGAACTGTTTTCAAAGAGCTGAGCCCAGCAAGTGGGCTTGTTGTTTCTGGTTGCTCCCATTCCTCTGAGTTTGTAAGACCAGCTTAATCCAAACATTTAGGAGCGCTGACTTGGGCCCCAGCTTATGGGTGCCCAATGGCGCCCTGACGTAACGTGTCATCGTGATGTAGTGATGTCACGTTACGTCGGTAGCACCGCTGCAGCGCTTCCGAGGCCTCGCGAGACCTCCGACGCAACTTTCAGTTTATACCGGAAGTCGCTTTCAGAGGCCTGGCATGTCCTTGAATGTTGCCAAGGAGGTTGCGTCAGGACTCCGACATGACTTCCGGTCAAATCCGGAAGTTGTGTCAGAGCCCTGCAATGTGGGTGCCCTGGCACCCAGGGGCCCCCTATAGTTGGTGCCTTTGCGAACAGTGAACTATAACCAACCAGCTACAAAAAAAATGCACTTCTGGTTTGGGGCTCCATGCCCTCTGATAAAGTGGCCCAGGATAATGGGAAGCCTCTGTTGTTAGGTAATGTGGAAATATGGAGGCTGATGTTGGCTGAACTTTCAGCCCATGCAAGAGGAATGAAGGAGGAGAAGGAGGCTGAAAATGGTGGCAGCCTTGTGCTGTTGCCTGGGGAATCTAATTTTGCCAGAAGCCTCTTAACACCATCTTGGATGCAGTTTCCTCCAGATGACAAGTTCTAGCTGAGTCTGGAACTTTTAACTTTCATTGTTATGGGGGCTTTCCATCCTTGACCTTTTTATTTTTTTTAAGCAAGCCTCTTTGCCATGTGGACAGGCATTGTGATTTTTTAATGTGGAAAATAATGTTCTTAGAAGTATTGTCTGGAACCACCATTCTAGGGACCCCTCCAGATGTCCCGTTATTTTATTGTACATTCGTGACCATTTTTGCTCATGGCAATCTTGCCTACAATCCTATTAGGGCCTGCAAACCTTTTGTGGCTGTCATACGTCTTCATTTCCTGTCAGTGCATATCCTGTCACTTCTAGCTGAAACCTCTTAACTTTACCCAGTGCTTTTTTTCTTTTAGAAAAAATGTTTAGGGGTACTCCCATTTTCCTACTCATATTGAAATACTGCACCTCAATGAGGCCAAACTTAGATTCACAAAATGTTTAGGGGTATGAGTGCCCCTTGCGTACCCCCAGAAAAAAGCACTGACTTTACCACAAATGTCCTCTGTTTATTTTTGTCCTCCTTCTGTTGTGCTGTAGCATCTGCAGACAGCAATAAAGTGGTTGTGCTGGGGAAGTATCACAGAACAAACTAAAGCAGTATAAGTCCACAACTAGCACACTATTGTGCCAAAAAAAAAAAAAAAGGCGAAGAAAACACTCACAATAGAACACCGGTATGTGGGTGGCGCTGTGGGTTAAACCATAGAGCCTAGGACTTTCCGGTCAGAAGGTCGGCGGTTCGAATCCCTGCGACGGGGTGATCTCCTGTTGCTCGGTCCCTGCTCCTGCCAACCTAGCAATTCGAAAGCACGTCAAAGTGCAAGTAGATAAATAGGTACCGCTCCGGCGGGAAGGTAAACGGCGTTTCTGTGCGCTGTGCGCTGCTCTGGTTTGCCAGAAGCGGCTTAGTCATGCTGGCCACATGACCCGGAAGCTGTACGCCAGCTCCCTTGGCCAATAAAGCGAGAGTCGGTCACGACTGGACCTAATGGTCAGGGGTCCCTTTACCTTTATGCAGAGGTGCCAACTTGAATGAAATATTGCAGGGGCCCAGGTAAGCCCCACCCCCATAATCAGTCACATGACACGATGCACGCACACCATTTGAATGGCAATGCCCATCCACTTTCCGGTGCCCGGCCCTTTCAGATGTTTTATTGCGGGTGCCAAAGCTCCCATGGCCCCTAGGAGTTTGCTCCTATGCCGGTATAGTATGGCCTTATCCAGCAAGCTGATTGCAGAACTGAAATGATTCAGGGCCTTTCTATGTAAGCAGCACGCACCCAAACACCTCATTTCATTCTGCGACTCATCCTTCTTTCCTCTTCCTTTCTTGATGCAACGCACTCCCACTCTGTTCAGCTAAAATGGGTGGCTAGCCTTCCTGTTACGTAAGATTTCTTACGCCAGGGTGACATTACGCAGCCACACATAGACTATTCCTTTTAGTAGAGAGCCAGTGTGGTGTAGTGGTTAAGAGCTGTAGACTTGTAATCTGGGGAACTGGGTTCGATTCCCCGCTCCTCTACATGCAGCTTCTGGGTGACCTTGGGCCAGTCACACTTCTCTGAAGTCTCTCAGCCCCACTCACCTCACAGAGGGTTTGTTGTGGGGAAGGAAGGGGAAGGAGAATGTTAGCCACTTTGAGACTCCTTTGGGTAGTGATAAAGCGGGATATCAAATCCAAACCCTAATGTGTAAAATGGGATAAAAAATACTACAGAGCGGATTGCCAAGGCTCTTCCCTATTTTGCAGACGTGGGCAGAAGCAGCTCTCAGTTATAGCTGTTTCCAACAATAAAGGGCAAGGAAGCTGAAGAGAATGTGGAAGAAGCCATTTTCTCAATATGTGTGTACGTAAAAGGGACAGTTTCTGAGGCACAAACCTGTTCCCAGGCAGCTATTGCCTCTTCCACGACAGGGAGCAAGCCATCTGCCATTGACACTTCCTCTGCACCCCCCCCCCCGCCCCATTGCTGGGCAAGGTAGGCCCCTGAGATACAAGCCAACTGACAAAATGGCTTCTCTCCCTTTCCTCGCACGTCATGAGGCTGAATATGCCAGCCCTTATTTCAGATGGGTGGACAGACGTCCCTTCTCTCTCTTGCCCCATGCGGGGAAGAAACAGGCTAAGAAGGCAGATTGGTTGGCCCAGCCTCCATGTGGCTTTAACAGGCCCCCCAAATAAAAATAAAAGGCTAGTCATTAAGCAATCAAAAGACTCCCCTGAATGCAAATTACATGTGCAAAGAGGAAGAGGAATATCTGGATTGGGTCATAGTGGGGCTAAAAGGGTAAAAGCCCTGATCCAAATTGGGCTCCCCACATGGACAATATGTGATTATTTTTTTTAAAAACCTGCACTTTAAAGGCACAGCTGCATAACAACAATGGAGCATCGTCCTGAGTTGTCAAGGGTACTCCCCACTAAAGGAAGGTACCCAGAAGATAGTTAACATTTTATTGTCAAAGATAACTCTGGAAACCTACACACCCAAGCTAGCGTCTAGGCAGCTATTCCCAGGTCCGCACTTTATAGAGCAGTTGCAGCAACAGGGCAGCACTCGCCCTTTACCAGTTTATGTATCTTCCCCTGATGGGCTGTGAGCACGCAGCTGGAGACTGTGCCTGCATGGCAACTTCCTCTGCTCTTCCCTTTTCAGTCCCCTCCTGGTTCTGGGAGACAGTTGTGCAGGAGATGGTGGGGAAGCACCTGGCCCTTCACTTGCCTGACCTACCTTTTCCTCTGACCCATCCTGTGCTCCACCCTCCAGCTCTGAAGCTTCCCATGCCTCTTGACTCTTGCCTCCTGGCTGGTACAGTTCCCCGCAGAACTGACCCCCTCTCCCAAATCAGACTCCAGCTCCACTTCTCCCGGTGCACATTTGACCGTGTTCTGCAAGTCCCTGACCTGAGAGGTTGTTTGTGCATTACAGTGTATGAAATAATGTGTTTGAGGTTGTTACAGAAAAATCTAGGTGCGAGGCTGCTCAGTCACCCAGCTGGTCGGGCAGAGCCCACGGGTCCCTGCGGAATAAAGGAAGGATTCCAGCCAACCGGAGCAAATAGCTGTAGACCAAAGTTTATTGCGCAATAGGTTCAAAGAGCAAATTTGAACCCCGAGGATGGGGCAACAAAGACTTTTAAAACTTTCCCACCATATCCCAGAATACAGTTCGTACAGCATCATTGCTACATCATTGCTACATCACTGACATGTCACAAAAGGGGAAGGGTTAACCTTGGCAAACATGTCCAGACAAGTCCTTGGTACAAGATTAGCATAAGCAGACATGGCACGGCAAGACACAGGTATAAGATTAGCATAGATAAATATGTCTTAAGTACCCATCACCCAAAAGTACAATAGAAGTTCCTTTGCATGTCTGGAGCCTGAGGCAAGTCAGGTGATGCGATTTGCCCCCCACCCCCCCCAGCTAACAATGAGCCCTGCAATTGTCACCTCTGGGAACTTCCTGGAGTCCTTTTTCAAGGGGAAAATAGCTTTGGAATGGAGGAAACTGGGAAAGGAGATGATTTTATGTTATTTTTTAAAGCTAGGTAACTTACCTGAGGGGACGCGGGTGGCTCTGTGGGTAAAAGCCTCAGCGCCTAGGGCTTGCCGATCGAAAGGTCGGCGGTTCGAATCCCCGCGGCGGGGTGTGCTCCCGTTGTTCGGTCCCAGCGCCTGCCAACCTAGCAGTTCGAAAGCACCCCCGGGTGCAAGTAGATAAATAGGGACCGCTTTCTAGCGGGAAGGTAAACGGCGTTTCCATGTGCGGCTCTGGTTCGCCAGAGCAGCTTTGTCACGCTGGCCACGTGACCCGGAAGTGTCTTCGGACAGCGCTGGCCCCCGGCTTCTTAAGTGAGATGGGCGCACAACCCCAGAGTCTGTCAAGACTGGCCCGTACGGGCAGGGGTACCTTTACCTTTAACTTACCTGAGCTGTCAAGTTGAAAGGATACATTTAGGCATAATATTTGTAATATTTAATTTAATTTAAAGATGTGCCCCCCCCCCGGTAATTTCCGTAACAGAGGTGTTTTGTCTTTGCTCTTGTTTGTAACGTCTGTCCTAAAATTAAAAGACTCCTGTTTTCTGCTTTGTTTGCTCTGTGTAGCCTGAAACGCATGTTAGTAGGTCTGCAATGCATGCTTCGGCATCCGCAAGAATCATAAGCATTTCCCAACCGGTACAGAAGAGAGATACCTTGTGCTATGACAGCAGATACAAGGAGGCTCCAATCCGACACGTAATTCTGTTACTTTGGTTCTTTGGGATTTGAACTTCAGCCCCTGCCTTGTTTTTCAGGATTGCTTTTGGGAGATGGGGAGAGCGGGGCGGGGAGGAGTAAAGACACCCTAAATCTTTGATGAAGCACCTGTATATTCTCCTAGTTTTGTTAGGAATATACAGTGGTACTTTGGTTCTCAGTCTGTTCCAGAAGTCCGTTCCAAAAACAAAGCGTTCCAAAACCAAGGCGTATTTTCGCATAGAAAGTAATGCAGAACGGATTAATCCGTTCCAGACGTTTAAAAACAACCCCTAGAACAACAATTAAACATGAATTTTACTGTCCAACGAGACCATTGATCCATAACATGAAAGCAATAAACAATGTACTGCAGTCACACAATCAATCAATCAATCGGTAGCTGAACTGGGTTCCACACAGTCACAAAAGCAAAACAAAAAGAGCTGCAAAACAAAAACGCAAAACAAACAGACAGACCTCAACGTAACACTCAAAACGGAAGTGTGGCACTCAAAACGGAAGTGTAACTCGCAAAACGGAGCACGTTCAGCTTCCAAAAAAAGTTCGCAAACCAGAACGCTTACTTCCGGGTTTGCAGTGTTTGGGTTCCAAGTTGTTTGAGTACCAAGGTGATTGAAGACCAAGGTACCACTGTACTGAATATAATCAGTTGTGTGCTGTTCAGCAACAAACGCTCCTGCTTTGTTCCACAGGTGACCCGGGCTGCCTTGAATGCGGTGGCAAGTCCAAGGTTAATAGAGCTTGCGAGAGCGAAAGCGCTGGCTCCGGGGAGTGCCCCTGACCGTCCCCCTGAGTGGCCTGTCTCAGCAGCGGCAAAACATGCTGTGGCTTCGCCTAGACTTGGTGAACTTGCCCAGCCTGTCGCAAGGTGGGACTTCCTGGGATGACTCGATGAATATGTTTCGCTTGCACTCAGAGTCTGGTTGATTCTCAGATTTGAGGCGGGGGGTGGGTCAGGAAAGAAGGGATCTGTTACCATCTTCCTTTGAGGTGCATAGCTTCACCCAGAAACTCCAGCGGGTGCAGAATGCCGCAGCAAGACTCCTTACGGGGTCCCCACCTTGGGATCACATTCACCCAGTGCATTTCCAGCTGCACTGGCTCCCGGTGGAGTACAGGATCAGGTTTAAGTTGCTGGTTTTAACCTTTAAAGCCCTATACGGCCTAGGACCCTCGTACCTACGGGACCACCTCTTCTGGTATGCCCCACGGAGGACCTTACAGCCTGCAAATAACAGCACCCTGAAGATCCCAGGCCCTAGGGAAATTAGACTGTCCTCGACCAGAGCCAGGGCCTTTTTGGCCGTGGCTCCGGCCTGGTGGAACGCTCTCCCACAAGAGACCAGGGTCCTGCGGGATTTGACATCTTTCTGCAGGGCCTGCCAGACGGAGCTGTTCCGCCAGGGCTTTGGGCAGGATGCAGTTTGACTTTCCTTTGTATAAAAATAAGCCTGAAGGAGGCCCCCATCCTGCTCACAGGTCCTTGTATGATCAGTGGAAACAGTTGATCCTGACAAATATTAACCACTCTCAGTTCTAACCTGATAATTGCCACCTGCCCAGATTTTAACTTGCCTGAATTACCGTATTTTTCACTCCATAAGGCGCACCTGACCATAAGGTGCACCTAGTTTTTAGAGGGGGGATGCAAGGAAAAAAAAAAAATTTTTTTTATAAAGATTTTTATTACATTTTCAATTACAAAGTCAGAAACATAAAAGACATATAAGAAAAGAAGAGAAACAAAAAAAGAAAAGATAAAAAATCCAACTTTCAAAAACATTTTTACATTACCAACTGGACTTCCCCACATCCCCCTCACCCTGCATTCTTTACAATAAACATACCAGCAAATTATTCCCTTGTTTCATATCATACTTGTATCTTTCAAATATTATATTTTGAAATTTAAAATACCTTTTATCAATAACTTATACCCTGAAGTAGATACAATTTAGTTTTAAATTTCAACCTTTTTTTACTTATAACTTAATTTCCTGATCACTGAATCTAGTTGCTAAAGCTAAAATTTCCAAATCATGCAAATTCTTAACATTCATACAACTTATAATGTTTTTGTAAATAGTCCTTAAATTTTTTCCAGTCCTCTTCCATTATTTCTTCTCCCAAATCTCGGATTCTGCCAGTCATTTCAGCCAGTTCCATATAGTCCATCAATTGCGTCTGCAAAAATATTTAAAGGGAGCGCTGAGCAGAGCCTGTATGCATCCCAGGCTCTGCTCAGGACTCCCTTTCACGAGTCGCGTGGAGTGTGTGTGTGGCTCCCCAAGTCTGTGGCTCGGGGAAAAGCCCCCAAGAGTCACACACACACTCCGCACGGATCTTTAAAGGAAGCGCGGCTCTTGGGGGCTTTTGCGGAAGGTGGGGGAAGGCACAGAGCCATGCTCTGTCCCTACCCCCACCTCCCACAAAAGCCAGGGATAGCCGCTAAGGCAGAAGCTAAAACAGCTAGAGGGAGCCCTGCTCCTGCCAACCTAGCAGTTTGAAAGCACGTCAAAGTGCAAGTAGATAAATAGGTACCACTCTGGCGGTAAGGTAAACGGCGTTTCCGTGCGCTGCTCTGGTTCGCCAGAAGCGGCTTAGTCACATGACCCGGAAGCTGTACGCCGGCTCCCTCGGCCAATAAAGCGAGATGAGCGTCGCAACCCCAGAGTCTGGACCTAATGGTCAGGGGTCCCTTTACCTTTACCTATCCCCGCCCAGCAGGTATAACTTCAGGGTGGGATTGTTCTGTTATTACTTCAGATCCATTTTTATCGCAGATCACTGTTTAGACTGACGACTACCTTCCCCCCGCAGGGCCGCGACCCAAATTGTCCAGTTTAACCCAGAAGCCTTTGTTGTGAAGGATACTGCTAAAAAGGCCTACTGCTCAGAAAGGGTCAAGGAGCTAGCGAAGCCAACCCAGCGCTGAGCTAATTCATCAAATGTACCTACCTCTCTCTACCTCCCAGGACCTAATTTTAAATAAATTAGGAGAATAACTGTGATTGCCTTCCTCTCTTTCTTTCCGCCACTATCTTGGGTCCACCGGCCTACACTCCAACATTTCTCCGATGAAAAAAAAGAGACGTCCCCTCCAGCATTTCTCCGATGAAAAAAAAGAGACGTCCCCTCCAGCATTTCTCCGATGAAAATAGCAACGTCCTATTTCCAAACCTTCCAACATTTCTCCAGTGAAAAGAGGGATGTCCTAAGGGAAAGCAGTACATTTCAGGAGCAAATCAGAAACTGAGACCACTTCTGTAAATCTGGGACTGTCCCTGGAAAATAGGGACACTTGAAGGGTCTGAAATGGTGCTGAACTATTAACAGCACACAATAATTCTGTTGAATGTGTGTTTTCTTCCACTATTTATTCAGTCTGTGCACACACTGCATTTTAAAGCACATTCTGCATGCTGTACATGCTGATCTTTACGCATCATCCTTATCCCAAACAAATCCCACCCTTTTCAACTAAATGTGTTTTTTCTTGCTCTCAGTTTAGTGCAAAAGTGTAATGCTGTATACATTTGCATTGCTCCTTTGTGAGAATGACAAGGACTGCATCCAGAGAGGATCTGTTTTGTGGGTGGAAAAGTTTTTAATGTTAGATGTTTTATCAGTATATTATTATTATTATTATTATTATTATTATTATTATTCTGTTGGAAGCCACCCAGAGTGACTGGAAAAACCCAGCCAGGTGGGCAGGGTATAATAATAAAAAATATTATTATTATTACTACTACCACCCAGGGGCGTAGCTAGCTGCTCCAGCACCCAGAGCGGTGGGGATGGGGCGATCCACCCACAGGGGTGATGCGATTTGCGCATGGGGGTGCTGCGGCGAGCTGCCCACAGAGTCCGCCTAGCGGACGCAAGCCCCACGCTGCCATTTCGGGCAGCACGTGGCCCCGAGGCACGTGTCACTTGCAGGAGAGGCGCATGGCTCGGGCATGCTGCAGGCCAGGCCCCGCGGTGTGTCATTTTGTCACCCACTCATGGATGACACCCGCGGCGGACCGCACCCCCTGCACCCCCCCTTCCTACACCCCTGCTACCACTACTTCCACCAGTTTGGGACATCACGGCAATGTTCCTGTCGGATGTTACCAAAAGTGATTCTTCCCTAAGTCCTTTACTATGCTTGATGTTGCGGCCAGCATACATTTTGCTTCCAGCAAGCTGAGTTTGTGGTCATTCCTTTTGCCTTTTGGTGTTCCCATGCATTGAGGAAGGAAGTTTCCACAAGTGCTGCAGTGCTCCCACTGGCTGCAGTGGCCAGGGTGTTTTGGGGCAGACCTGGAGACCTGCAAGGACAACTACACAACAGCCACAGGAGTTCCTGGGAGCAAGTGCTGCACAAGATGGCCGTTGATCGACCTCAGCAAACAGCAACAGAGTACTGCAACAACTCCATTTGTAGTGAAAGCATGGTGGTTGCTCATCATTTCTGACGTCCTCGAATCAATCCAGTGAGACAACACCATGGGATATTTTTGCTCCCATGAGTGTAACTCAAGGATAATGGAGAAAGTACTGTCCCATCTCTCCCCGCCCCCCAGTTATTCTGGATTTCCTAATTTCCATACTGTTTGCTTCCTTTTAGTGAAATGCGTATACAAATGCCCATTTGTGAAATAGTGATGTTAATATTCCATTTTACAACATCTTTCCTGTTACACATATTAGCATGCAATTAATTGGCATGGTTTGCTTTCACCGTCCTGTGGCTTCACTTTTGTTTTCCATAGTTAATGGATGTGGCAATACTGGCTTCCAGAACTTAAAAAACCCAGCATATTTGCAACCCAAAATATTCATTTTGAAACACAGGTTCTATTTCTGATTCCAACGACTAATTTTAATGAAACTCTTTCCTGAATTCCAGTCCCAAGCCCTAGTTACATACAAGCACATTGATTTAATAAGAACCCTGCTGGGTCAGGACAAAGATCCTGTTAGCATGCTGTTCTCATGGTGGCCAACCAGACACCCATGGAAAACGTGTAAGAAAGACCTGAGTGCCACAGCCCTGTTCCCACTTGTGATTCCCAGCAAATGGTAGAGCCATACTGCCTCAGACAGCGAAATTTCAATGGCATGTATCCAACTCACTCATGGGAATAATTTTTTAAGCATACCATTACTTCACTTCAGCTGGCTCTGAGGGGGGTCAAGTCACCACCAAACATTTCAAAACGCTCTTCTTCAGATTTCTATCAAAATTGGTTTAAACATCAGTAAGTGCTTAATCCCGTCCCCTTCTCCAACTAGAGATATAAATGTGGACTTTGTAGTGGTTGAATGGACTCGGTTCTGGCTATGCATAATATTATAGAACTCTGAAACTGAGGTGAACAGGTGAGCTATTCTGATCTGTGTAGACCAGAGGTTTCCAAACTTATTTGGCCTAGCATTCTCTTTTCCGGAAAAAAAATATATTACTCAGCACTCCCTTGGAAACCTACCTCCTTTAAGGGAACAAACAGAAAGATGCAGTGACAAATTTGCATTCTTTTATGTATCTATATTTCTACCTATATTTCTCTGTAAGACAGAGTTGTTCCGCCTGGCCTTTGGCTGGGAATCAACTTGATTCCCTTCCCCTCTTTCTTTTTTCCTTTCTCCTCCTGTGATGGAACTTCTATTTGGGGACTTCCCTGGTTTTTTTCTGGCCAATGTAGGACCAGTCTGGATAGTTAGCCTTGGTGAAGACTTGACGTTTTCATCCCCCAAAAAACGTTTTTGATTTGAGTTTCCATTGAAATGAGGCTGCATTTTAATGTTTTAATGTTGTATTATAATCTTGTTTTTTAAGTTGTATTTCAATCAATTTGTTTTTGTATCAGTTGTTAGCTGCCCTGAGCCCACTCTTGGCTGGGGAGGGCGGGGTATAAATAAAATTATTATTATTATTATTATTATTATTATTATTATTATTATTATTATTATTACAGTATTATTATTATTACCTACCCCCTACAACATTTTGTGTGTTGATTTGGAAAATCACAGCGACTTTTACTCTACGTGGGTGGCCCTGTGAGTTAAACCACAGAAGAGCCTAGGACTTGACAATCAGAAGGTCGGCGGTTCGAATCCCTGTGACAGGATGAGCTCCCGTTGCTCGGTCTCAGCTCCTGCCAACCTAGCAGTTCGAAAGCACAAAGTGCAAGTAGATAAATAGGTACCACTCCGGCGGGAAGGTAAACGGCGTTTCCGTGCGCTGCTCTGCTTCTCCAGAAGCGGCTTAGTCATCCTGGCCACATGACCCGGAAGCTGTACGCCAGCTCCCTCGGCCAATAAAGCGAGATGAGCGCCGCAACCCCAGAGTCGGCCACGACTGGACCTAATGGTCAGGGATCCCTTTACCTTTACCTTACATGACATGTACAAATGGTTTTCCAACATTTTCTTCTTTCATTATGCTTCTACCACCCCCTTTATTTTTATTCCCCAATTGCACCCAAGGCTACTACCACCCCCTGGATCGTTCCAGCGACCCACAGGGAGCAGTATCGCCTACTTTGAGAAAAACTGCTGCTGGCCCTTCTTGGCTTCTGTTTCTTGGTCATACGAGAACACCAGGGGTGGACCTTTAGATGATAAACTGACAGGGTGACCAAATCAACCAGAAGCATGCATATCCAGTCTGATTTAACTTCCATTTTTATTCGCACATTTGGAGGGAAATACTCCTTTTAATTTAGAGGGAATCCCTTTCGGAATACAATAAAATAAATGCGGCAACGGCGTAAGCATGCACAGATTTTCATTCAGTAACACTGGCATCAAATGAAGTACGGGCACGATCCAATCCTGATACTGGGCAGCATGGGCGTTCGTACCTGCATGCTAGGCACTTTACACCAAACCATTCAAGGTTAGTGGACTAACGTCGAACAAATTAAGGCCAGGGATCTGGGGAGTGGGGTGGAAGAATCTGGCTGCACTGACCAATAGTGGGTCGAGATACATTGATATCAGTTATCAGTTTGCACCTGTCTGGGGCTAGTGAGGCTAGATGTCCTGCTGCAGGGATTTCCCCTAGTGTGCCGTGGTGGAGGGTGTCTTCATGGTGCCCAGGGCATGTGGGCATGGCCCAACCCTTGCTGCCGACGCAACGCCCAATGTTCAGTTTGGTTTCCTGCAAGGCTACCTCTCTGCATTCATCATTGCCTACACACTGAAATCGCACCCCAACTTTTTGCCAATGCAGTTGGTTTTCTCGATGTTGATTTCCTGTGCTCTTCAAGTGAGCTCACTTTTTGAGATCCCGTGGCAGGCGATGGACAGACCATTTCCCCCTGCTAAGTCTTCTTGTTCATATTATTAGCTTTGCCACGAATCAAGGCGAATGTTCTTACATTAATCCTAAACTACTCCATGCCACTTTGAAAGGAGCTGCAGCCAGCGGCAGTTGCAGGTCTTCCTTTATAATTTCTATACAAGAATACATTACAACTTGCATATATATAGGTATATCTATATGGTTTTATATCATTATTTACCCCCCCTCAGGTTATGTACATTTTAAATAAGGCAGCAGGTTAAATAACAGACACAATTAGTTTTGATAGTAACATGTTCCGCAGCAAGAATTAATCGATGGACGCCATCAGCTTTCTAGGATTGTCTCTGGAAGGAGAGCTCAAGTCAGTCTCGGACAGACCCACACTCCGAAGGCAGCCCTTCTGACCTCCTCCACTCCGCAAGACGCTTCTTGAACCATTTCTGGGGGAACAAAAGAGACATGGCAGGATGAAAACAGAGAAACTGAGCTGGCACAACAAATGCAGAGGAGGGCATATGGTAATTTCACTGAGGGTGAGCTGCTGGGAGTGCAGAATGCACAGGAAGAAGAATGCGGAGTCAGGGATGGTCTAGTTCGGGGTTTCCCAAACTGTTCTTGAACTACAGTTCCCATCATCCTTAGCTATGAGGACCAGTGGTCAGGGATGATGGGAATTGTAGTCCAAAAACAGCTGGAGACCCAACTTTGGGAAACACTGGTCTAGATACACAGCAGAATGTGATGGTAGATCCGGGGGACGGGACAGTGAGTGGACTGTACCACTTCCACTTCATACTGCAGGGGGGTATTATATATTTTAGAATGTCCTTTTGTGGGGGGGGGGAGGTCCAGGTCCTGCAGGTGAGCAAATTCACACATCAGGGAGAAAGGTTGCCGCACAATCCACTTCCTGCTAGCTTTCTACATGCAGAGAGGGTCCTCATCCCAGGACAAGAGACATTTTAAAAATATGGTCCTCCACTTGCAGCTTGAAGTGGTACAGTCCATTCGAGAACTGCAAGACTCCACCACTCCATTCCTACTTCCTTCTGCTGCGTTGTAGATTAGGAGCCAAACCTAATCTACACTGCACCTGTGCCTTAAAAATTACACTTACAAATTGCAATTCTCGCTCCTCAGCAAAAGCTGTTATGGGAGCGGGATAATCTAGATTGGGACTACAATGCGTCAGCGAGAGAGTTTAATCCTTCCTCTTTGTGCTATTTTCCTCTCGTCTGTTATTTGCTGCAAATCGGGCTGTCAAAGGTAGAAGGGAACATTGCTCAATAGTTATGAATTTCTGTCCCGTGCGGCTGCAGGCTGTTGTTTTTGGACAATAAATATAATCAGACTAAATAGGAAGCAGTGACTTATTTAGAACATGGAGGAAACAAGACATTCTCAGGAAAGGAAAAAGAGCAGAACCAGAATAGCAGACTAGGGGCTGCTATCTCAAAACCCATATTGTGTATACTTTAGATTTTCATACATTTTATACTGCAATGGTTTGGGAAAAAACAAACCTTGAGTTTCAGTGCTGAAAAGCCTAATTTGGGCTTCAGCTGAGTGACGTAGATCTGAAATATGTGACTGAAGGGAAGGCAGCCTCCCCTCGGGCCCGACTTGAGCCAGCGAGAGACCTAGAGATTCTCCTCACCACAATGGGGATCTCATGTTGGTATCAAGTTTCCCACCCACAGTCCTGGCCAATTTGCTATCTTATTGCTTGGAATCATGACAGTGATGAAGTAACCCCAACCCCTTGTTAATGGCGGGTGCCAATGGCATCAGAAGTACAAAATTCACCACATGGTGGGCAGGATAAACCACTAGCAACATGATTGGAGGTACCCCAGAGAGGTACTAAAACCCTGTTAGGCCAGCTCTGTGTCGCTTGATTGCTCAAAAAGTTGATGATTCATAGCTGAATGAATGGTCCCTAATGGAATGAAAACCACTGAGGGCCAGATTAGATTCACCTTAAAAAAAAATAATTAAAAATCACATGCCTATCTTGTTCATTAATAGGCTTGTTGGGGTGGAAGTCTAATTTTAATTAGAGACAGGGGTTGGATCTTCCCGCCAAACCTGCTTTTCCTTCCATCACTACAGACACATCATGCTGGGAGGAAAAGCACAATCGGGGAAGTAAGGAGAAGGTTTTTCTATTTATTCTGATTCAGCAATCATGGCTGGCCCTGTCACACCCCCACCCACCCACCCCCATTCACCACTTCTAGTTTGGCCCTGAGGTAATGTGAGGTGGGGACATAGAGGCCCTGTCCGTGGTTCTGCTGACCAGTTTCACATGTCCAAGTCACCACTTGCTGTTGCAAACGTTGAGAAAGACAAACAGCTTTCTTGGGAGAGAATCATAGAATTGTAGAGTTGGGAGGGACCCTGAGGAATATGCACTATATAAAGGTAAAGGGTAAAGGGACGCCTGACCATTAGGTCCAGTCATGACCGACTCTGGGGTTGCGGCGCTCATCTTGCTTTATTGGCTGGGGGAGCCGGCGTACAGCTTCCGGGTCATGTGGCCAGCATGACTAAGCTGCTTCTGGCGAACCAGAGCAGCGCACGGAAACGCCGCTTACCTTCCCGCCGGAGCGGTACCTATTTATCTACTTGCACTGCGTGCTTTCGAATTGCTAGGTTGGCAGGAGCAGGGACCGAGCAACGGGAGCTCACCCCATTGCAGGGATTCGAACCACCGACCTTCTGATCCACAAGCCCTAGGCTCTGTGGTTTAACCCACAGCGCCACCCGCATCCCTGAGGAACATCTAGTCCAGAGCTTTTTAAACTTTTCATGTTGGTGACACACTTTTTGGACACATATCATTTCATGACACATTAATTCAGTTTCAATAGCAAACCGGAGGTTAAACTAACCCCTTTCCAGCCCCGGGAGCATTCACACAAAACACCTACACACTGCAGCCGACACGCTAACGTGTCGCCACACACAGTTTGGAAAACTTTTATCTAGTCCCACTCCCTGCAATGCAGGAATATATAGCTGTCCCATTTTTAATGGGTCTTTTTTCGATGTTTGATGTTTGATTATATGTTTATATGTATTGGAAGCTGCCTGCCAGAGTGGCTGGGGCAACCCAGCCTGAATGGGCAAGGTATAAATAATAAAATTATTGTGATGATGATTATGATTATATGGAGATCAAACTTGCAACCTTGGCGTTATCAGCACCACACTCTAACCAACTGAGCTATCTCCAGCCAGCGAGAGGCTGTGGTTAGGAAGACACTTTGAAAGCACTGAGACCAAGGGAGAGGCTATGGTCCCTACAGGCCTGGATCCTGGGGTCAGAGCTGGCCTTTGCGTTCTGCGGCTCAGTCACTCACCAGAGTCTCTTCCTCAGACAGTCCTGCCTCAGCAGCTATGAGGCAAAGGGTGGCTGGGTCCGGGTGCTTGTTGACTTTGTTGAAGTTGTACTCCAGAATCTCTATCTGTTCCTCTGTGGGGCTGGTTGCCGTTTCGGTGGACATCTTCTCTTGGCACAAGTTTGCTTGCAACAGGGAGCTGCGGAGAAAGGCATAGGGACAGCAGAGTCAAACCCTGCATGTAGTTAATTACCCAATCACCCTCTTTGGTGCAACTGAAACAATTTTTTGGGGAACAATTTTTGGGGGGGATGCTGCCTTACTGAGTCCTACTGTTGGTCCATCTAGTTCACAATTGTCTACACTAGTGTTCTTCAATCTTTGGTTCCCCCAGACTTTGTTGGACTACAACTACCGTCATCCTTGATCATTGGCTAAGATGTCTGAGGATGATGGGAGATGTAGTCCAACAACATCTGGGGACCCAAAGTGGGATTGCACTGGTCTACAATGACTGCCAGTGACTCTTCACAGGTTCAGGAGTCTTGCCTGCCGATGCCAGACAGAGGATCTGGGACCTTCTACATGCCAAGCAGACGGTCTACCACTGAGCTAAGACCCTTCTGAAAAATTGTCCAATCTTGCCATTCATCATTTAAACGTGAAATGCTGAATTTGTAATCTGCATGTACGATCGCCCTGTGTAAAATCCAAGGCACGGGTGCTTCACCGTTAATGACAACTTCTGCTCGTTTGTGGTGAAACTATCAACTGAGAAACAAGTAGCTTGTTGGATTCTGTTCACGATTCGCAAGACCATTTTATTTGGCATTTCCCACTTTGCGTTTAGAATGAATGAAGAGATCAAGCTCCTTGTTGAGATGACCTGGGCAGGCCAATCCGATGGTTTCTGCTCATAGCTGTCAACGTTTCCCTTTCTTTAAGGGAAATTCCCTTATACTGAATGGGATTCCTCACAAGAAAAGGGAAAAGTTGACAGCTATGCTTCTGCTACAACAGCCGCTGCAAGCTGCAGTTTAAGTCACCATCCTCTGCACACCTGACAGCAAAATACAAAGCACTGGAAGAGTCGTGGTGTTGATACAGTGCAGCCACACCGACGACTATTACCGCAGAATCTCTGGAAGTTCCTTCAAGTCACTCGCCACCCACACAACATGCCCAATGCATAGAGCAAAGCAACATGTGGCAACGACCAGACATCACCATGACGTCAATGCACCCAAAGGCCTGCTCCTTCATATATTGTGTGCATTTGTGCAGAAAGACGTCTCGCGAGCGCACGCACATGCCCTCGGACATCCCATTCTGTCCCTGTCAAGGTCACCCACTTTTTGAGGTGGTGCTAAAGCGAGGCGGAATACCCGGAATTGGCTGTTCTGTTTATAAATAGCGTGTTGGTTTTATGTTTGCTGAGCTGCATCTGAAACCAAACCCATTTCCTCATTTCTCAAAAAAGGACTCTCCTGAATTAGGAATGGGTAACTCAGTAAATAATTCAGCAGACAAGGAAAGAATTATATTGTTAGGGTTGCTGTGGCTCATGATTCCCTAATGGACTGCAATTTCTCCTGCTTGGTGGCCGGTGTGGTTCCCCCCCCCCCCCAGTTTTAGAAATTTAAATGTGTAGGACTTAACAGCATATTATTCGCAAGAACTTTCAACACAGTCTTTAAAAAAGAAAAAAGAAAGAACAGAAGAACAGCCTCAGCGGGGGGGGGGGGGATTTAGGGGGGTGATGTTTAACCTACAGCTTTGCCACCCCCAAATCACCCTCCTAGCTGCTGTTCAGAACTGACATTTGACCTTATTTTGACTTCAACAACTGGAAGGGGGAAAAATCACTGGAGGTAATTGGGAGTGGAGAATCTAGTAGGCAAACTTTTGCCTTTCATATAGGACTTCTTCCAGGGTTGTAGCTACAAGGTGGAGGGAGGGTCTAGCCAGGGTTTTTGCCCCAGGTGAAGCCTCCAGAGCGGTGTCATTAATGCTGTGTGTGTGTGTGTGTGAGAGAGAGAGAGAGAGAGAGAGAGTGAATGTGCATGGGGGCGCCAAATTGGGTCTTTGACCTGGCTGAAATAAAGCCTAGTTTCGCCACTGCTTCTTCAGGGATGACTACTAGGGATGACTGAGATCTATGCCATGCATTTAAAGCACATCCAACACACATTTAAAACACATAACTTCCCCCAAAGAATCATGAGAACTCTGGTTTTCCCCTCACAGAGCTACAATTCCCAGCATCCTCAACAAGCCACAGTTCCCAGGATTCCTTGGGAGACGTCATGTGCTTTAAATGTATGTTGGATGTGCTTTCAACATATGGTTAGATCTGCACACAGAAATACACAAATTCATGGAGGAAAAATGCTATCAGCGACTCCAGGATCAGAGGCAGCACGTTGTTCTTGCCTGCCTAGAACATCCTTAGAGTTCTGGTTAACTCAGTCCCTAGTACCATTTTTCAATATCAAACTGCTCTGTGCTGGCATTATTTGGAAACACAATAAAACTGCTAAAATGTAGTAAAACTGGTACTGACTCTCACTCATCCTCCCCAGGCTTTTCAGCTGTTCCTTCCCACCTTTAGAGGTTTCAACCACAACCCTTGAAAGTTTTGGAAAAAAACAGGAAAGCAGTTTTGGGGATGTTGATGCAGATACTGGTATCAACATTTCAGAAGCAGCAAAACTGAGACGCAGAATGGCAAAGAAACTTCACCAAGGTTAACAGAGAAGCGCAAAGCCACAGAAGGAAATTGATTACATCTCCTGTCTCCAGATCTATCTAAACCACCGGACGTGATGCTCTTTGGCAATATTTAAGCCTCTGCAGAGAGATACAAAAATAACACCAAGATATCCTTTGTATCCTTTGAAAGTGATTTTTTTTTTTTACCATTATATGACTTTGATGCTGTTGATGGATCTTCTTTGAAGTAAACACAACAAAGAGCCTTGAGGATTAATGAACTGTTGCACAAACTTTGGTGGACTAATGTCCACTTCGTCAGATGCGTGAAGGTTAAACCTGAGCATGCATGTACAGTGGTACCTCGGGTTACATACGCTTCAGGTTACATACGCTTCAGGTTACAGACTCCACTAACCCAGAAATAGTACCTCGGGTTAAGAACTTTGCTTCAGGATAAGAACAGAAATCGTGCTTTGGCGGTGCAGCAGCAGTGGGAGGCCCCATTAGCTAAAGTAGTGCTTCAGGTTAAGAACAGTTTCAGGTTAAGAATGGACCTCTGGAATGAATTAACTACTTAACCCGAGGTACCACTGTACACGGTACACATGTTCAGGAGGCACTGGAATCCCAAAAGTACAGACAGTCACCTCTTTCAGACGTCCTCCTTATTGAGCATTCATCAGGATTTGCACTCTCAATGGTATTGGGGCAATCATCCGTGACCCTGCTTTTAATATTATTTGCACCTGCAAAAGTTTTGGGGAGCTTCGTTCCCATTTAGTGCATATTGTGCACCTTTATTCAAAATCCTATAGCTTTTCATGCCACAAATGTCTGTGTGTCTCACTTCTTTTTTGCACCACAGGCCTTCCAGATAGCAATAATGTGGTAACAATGGAGAAGCATGTGTATAAAAGAGGGTGCAGAGAAAGGTTTCCAAGGAGATAGGAAGTGCTACAGCCCAAGTCCTGCCCATGTTCTGTCATTGCCCATCCTGCTAGTTGAACAAAATCATAGAATCATAGAGTTGGAATAGACCACAAGGGCCATCGAGTCCAACCCCCTGCCCACAGCAGCAAAGTATCAGACCTGTACAGTGGCGTAGCGTGGGGGGTGCAGGGGGGGCCGGCCGCACCGGGCGCAACATCTGGGGTTAGGGCAAATCCATGGGTCAGGGGGCGCAAATCCACGGGTTAGGGGGCGCAAATTACTTGCCTTGCCCCAGGTGCTGACAACCCACGCTACGCCACTGGACCTGTAAAAGGGATGGCAAAAACGGACAGCGACAAAACCAGCAAGACTTGCACACTAAAGTCTCTCCTCCTCCCAGGGGGAGGGGTTGTGAGCAGGAGCCGACCCCCGCATCACGCAGGGGGCGTTCTGCCCCCTGCCCTCTCATCATCGCTGGCGCGCCACACCTCCCAGTTGGGCACCCAATCGGGTGACACTGCAGGGGCGTGGTTTAGCTGCTCAAATGTGGCCGCGCCAGCTCTCCCCTCTCCCCCACTGCGCTACTGATTTTCACGAGTCACCCACCCACCACTCCCTTTAGTGCGTAGCTTCTCACTTGACCTTGCTATGGACCCATGGTTGGTCGCCCTGGTTGCCCGGGCGGCCCGGTAGGAGTTTTTTTTTCCAATTGGCGAATTGGCACCGGCCTCTTGGTTTTCCCCCGCCTACCTCATAGCAATCGTCACAACTTTCTTGGTATTGGGTGGTTAGGCACTGGAATGTGTTGTTGGTGTATGGAAGGGCAAGGTGTGGCCATCGCCTACCCCTTCACTTTTGGTTATTCCGTTAAAGGAATCCGGTGGTCGTGGATCCTGTCCGATGCCCTGTGTGGCGGGGGGCCATGGCACGACCCCCGGTGACATCAGGGGAGAGCTTCTAGTTGTATTTGCATCAACAGGCTCCCCCTACTGGTGGTTAACCCCTTGTTAGACTCACCCCTCTCCGAGCGGGTGGAGTCAAATTTGGAGTTGTCCAATGCCTAAGCCAATACCTTCTCACATGCTGTAATCAATAAAGTTGTGGCCTTCTTTGCCCATTAACCTAATATACTGTGTCCACGTGTCTATTATTCTCAAGCGGGGGACAGGTCCTTGAGTCACAAGCCTCCTGCCTTGAAACACCCTAATAAAGCAAAACAAATTCACCACAAATGCACTATGACAAGGACAGGTACTATATATTGCAGAATACACCTGCAATAAACATCAGTCTGGAGAGGCCCAATGATTGTTACCTTATTAACAGTGATTGTTCACAAAAGAGCCTTTTGTAACACATAGTGCTGACAACCCGGTAAGTCAACTAACACAAGTACTTTAGTGATAAAGAAATCCACTGGGCAGTGACTGTTCCTTGAAGCGACTTGCCTAATTCACTCCCCCGGAGAGCCAGGGTGGCCTAATGGTTAGAGCGTTGGACTCAAACCTGGGAGAGAAGGGTTTGAATCTCCACTCAGCCATGAGTGGGCTGCATCAATAGGAGTATAGCATCTAGATCAAGGGAAGTAATAGTGCCACTGTATTCTGCTCTGGTCAGACCTCACCTGGAGTACTGTGTCCAGTTCTGGGCACCACAGTTCAAGAAGGACACTGACAAACTGGAACGTGTCCAGAGGAGGGCAACCAAAATGGTCAAAGGTCTGGAAACGATGCCTTATGAGGAACGGCTAAGGGAGCTGGGCATGTTTAGCCTGGAGAAGAGGAGGTTAAGGGGTGATATGATAGCCATGTTCAAATATATAAAAGGATGTCACATAGAGGAGGGAGAAAGGTTGTTTTCTGCTGCTCCAGAGAAGTGGACACGGAGCAATGGATCCAAACTACAAGAAAGAAGATTCCACCTAAACATTAGGAAGAACTTCCTGACAGTAAGAGCTGTTCGACAGTGGAATTTGCTGCCAAGGAGTGTGGTGGAGTCTCCTTCTTTGGAGGTCTTTAAGCAGAGGCTTGACAACCATATGTCAGGAGTGCTCTGATAGTGTATCCTGCTTGGCAGGGGGTTGGACTCGATGGCCCTTGTGGTCTCTTCCAACTCTATGATTCTATGAAGCTCACTGGGCGTCCTTGGGCCAGTCGCAATCTCGTAACCTAACCTACCTCACAGGGTTCCTGTGAGGATGAAATGGGGAGGAGGAGAACCATGTACACCACCTCAGGGTCCCTGGAAGATAAAGGTGGTGTATTAATTAATTAATTAACTATTAATTATAATTAATTAATTAAATACCCTGAACATGGCAGCTCCCATCCTGCTGATTCTCCCAGGTTTAAAAGTGAACTGGGGATTTAAATCAGGGATTTAAAGTAAGGTTAAAAAAAAATGTAAAGGACCCCTGGATGGTTAAGTCCAGTCAAAGGCGACTATGGGGTTGCGGCGCTCATCTCGCTTTCAGGCCAAGGGAGTCAGAGTTTGTCCACAGACAGCTTTCCGGGTCGTGTGGCCAGCATGACTAAACCGCTTCTGGCACAATGGGACACCGTGACAGAAACCAGAGCGCATGGAAACGCCATTTACCTTCCCACCACAGTGGTATCTATTTATCTACTTGCACTGGTGTGCTTTTGAACTGCTAGGTTGGCAGGAGCCAGGACAGAGCAACGGGAGCTCACCCAGTCGTGGGGATTCGAACCACCAACCTTCTGATCAGCAGGCCCAAGAGGGGACCACAGCGCCACCCGCATCCCATTTTTAAAGTGCAGCATGGTTGGGTGGGTTGGGGAAGATGACTTACTTTTTTACCTGAAACTGATGGTTCCTGCAGAGTTTCGTTCTCCCCTTCCCAAAGAATGCAAAACAAAACAAAATGCAGTCAGCTGATCTGTGCTCATGGGGAAAGACTGAAGTTGCTCCTCATATCCAAATTCAAGTCCTTGTGGGTGTGGACTACTCTGGTCTAATGTGAAGCAAAGGAAATTGGATAATGCTAACTAATGCTCCAAGGTGGACCAGCCCCGTGTTCCTAGGGAGACTTAATCCTGCACACGAGCAGATTGGCACATCCAGTTTGGCTGGCAGCAAAGGCTCATGTCAGTAAATTGTGACACCCCCACCACAACGCGTTCCATAAATAGAACCTGCAAGAACCAATTCGGAAGTCAGTGAAGCAAACAACTCTGTAGGCAGGAAGCTTATTGAAAGAGGAATATCTTAGACAGCCTTCATGCTACTAAGGTGTTTACGCTTAAACTGCAGGTTTGTTTTTTTTATGAAGACGGCATCATCTGTGTGGGTCTGATAATTATCAGGAGCAAAGTATATTATTATTATTATTATTATTATTATTATTATTATTATTATTATTATTATTATTATTTTATTTGTACCCCGCCCATCTGGCTGGGTTTCCCCAGCCACTCTGGGCGGCTTCCACAGAAACCAAAAATACACTAAAATGTCACACATTAAAAACTTCCCTGAACAGGGCTGCCTTAAGATGTCTTCTGGATGTCAGGTAGTTGTTTATCGCTTTGACATCTGATGGGAGGGCGTTCCACAGGGCAGGCGCCACTACCAAAAAAGCCGATGGGGGTGGAGGTATACTGGACCGAGGCCATTTAGGGCTTTAAAGGTCAGCACCAACACTTTGAATTGTGCTCGGAAACGTACTGGGAGCCAATGTAGGTCTTTCAAGATCGGTGTTATGTGGTCTCGGCGGCCGCTCCCAGTCACCAGTCTAGCTGCCGCATTCTGGATTAGTTGTAGTTCCTGGGTCACCTTCAAAGGTAGCCCCACGTAGAGCGCATTGCAGTAGTCCAAAGTAGGAGTTGGTAGGGAAATTTAACCCTTTCCTCCCCATCTTGTGGTCGCCAAGGGGCAGCCCCCCTCTAAGCTGCTACTTGCATTAAGAAGAAACCCCCCCATTAATCTCTTCTGGGGATTTTCAAAGCAAATACCAGATTCAGAAAAGGGATCTTCCTCAGGTCTGTGGCAAGATGAATTTTCCGGCCCTTACCTGCTGCAGTCCAGATAATTATTAGCACCACAGCTGATGCTATTTGCATTTTTTTTAAGCCACACACAACTGCACCTTACATGCAAAGAGCTACTTAATGCCAAATTTTGTTTCCCCCTCAAGCCGTATCTACCGTGCTGACAGAGCACTTAGCAAACTCGCATTTTAAAATATGAAATCCGTGTTTTGCCTAACAAATGCGAACGGGAATGTTGAGGACTGTAGGAAGCACGTGCAAACTTGGTGATGCCCCCTTCATTTCTGTCTGAATAGCCTTTACTGAAATACAGCTTTATATAACTCCTGCATTCGCCCCAACAATCATTAGCTACCTGCTAACAGCAACCGGCTGACCTGGCACTCCCAAGGATGGAGCCGTAGAGCACACTGGGCTCATTCACCAAAGGTTGTTTTGGGATTGTTCTGTCCCCAATTTGAATAGAAACTTAATCCCAAACCAGCCTGTCTTCCAGGAAGCACAGCTTTGTTGCTCGTTCTTCCCTGCTCACTCAGCAACCCTTTGGCAGCTCTTGGGTCCCGAGGAGAGAATAGCTGTGCTGTGGTGCTCAGCCCCCCTGCGAAAAGCTCGAGTAGGCCAAGGTTGGCTCTGCATATTAATTCGCCGAGCGGTGCCAGCAAAGAGCCGTGGCAATGTGTCAAGTGCCACAGTGTCTTCTTCCAGTGGAACCAAATCAGCGAGAATAGGTTGGAGAGTTAGGGCTCTTCCGGACTAGTCTGTTTATCGTGCACTCACGATTATTTCATACCCTCAACTGCCCCAATTAAATCAGGACATCCTGGTTTGGGGTGTCATGCTCCCAGCATGGTGCACAATGCTGGTGGCACTGTGGGTTAAACCACAGAGGCTAGGACTTGCCGATCAGAAGGTCGGCGGTTCGAATCCCCGTGACGGGGTGAGCTCCCATTGCTCAGTCCCTGCTCCTGCCAACCTAGCAGTTCAAAAACACATCAAAGTGCAAGTAGATAAATAGGTACCACTCTGGCGGGAAGGTAAACGGCGTTTCCGTGCGCTGCTCTGGTTCGCCAGAAGCAGCTTAGTCATGCTGGCCACATGACCCGGAAGCTGTACACTGGCTCCCTTGGCCAATAAAGCGAGATGAGCGCCGCAACCCCAGGGGCGGTCATGACTGGACCTAATGGTCAGGGGTCCCTTTACCTTTACTTATGTTGGAGGGTGTGCTATTAGTGCTCATGATGGTATTATTGGAGCGGTTATACATGATCCCACTTTCAATGTCCGTTTGAACATACTGAGTCATTTCCAACCCAAGAGTTCAGTGCATCATCATTTATTGGTTTTTAATGGTCTTACATTGGCTTGTGTGTGGTCTATCGCCTTGCCGTATTTTTAGGGAAAGTGTGGTCTCTAAGCATTCAAATAAATAATTTATACCAATGTTTTTATTGACTTTGTTGTCATTTAGAGCACTGCATACTGCCTTGTTGCGTTTTTAGAAAAAGTGTGAGCTATACGTATTTTCAATAAATACATAAATAAATTTATAATACCTGAATGGGGATGAAACTAATATAGAAACTAATATGTCAATTAAACTAATACGGCAATTGGCAGAGGGTTGGCGGGGTGTGGGGGTTATGGTCTGGCTGACTACTCCTCTCTCTTTATTTAATTTCTTGCATTTCTATACTACCCAATAACCAAAGTTTTCTGGACGGTTTAAACTAAAAATATTTAAATCACGATGCACAATGCACACGACATCTGAGATACAGCACGGTATAGAGTCAAAACGTACCACAGAAGAGACAGCTGTGCAAATGATCTCAAATGCACTTTCTGAAAGGCCTGAAAGGACAATACAAAAGGGCTTCACCTGGCGCTGACAATACTACAATGTGGGCCTTAGGAGAGCCTCCCTGGAGATGAGGCACTGAGGCACCACCCCTGAAAATGCCCTATTCCCATTAATCATCTGTCACCCCTCATTTCATAGGTATAGCTGGAGAAGGGCCTCTGAAGATGACCTTACAGTCCAGAAAGGTGTGGATGTGCATATCCTCCAGCTCGCTTGGCCTCAAGCCACTTCTAGCTTTAAAACTGAACATGAGAATTTTGAACTGAGTCTCCTGGAAACAAACTGGTAGCCAGTTCTGACAACATAGGTAAAGGTAAAGGTACCCCTGCCCATACGGGCCAGTCGTGTCCGACTCTAGGGTTGTGCGCCCATCTCACTTAAGAGGCCGGGGGCCAGCGCTGTCCGGAGACACTTCTGGGTCATGTGGCCAGTGTGACAAGCTGCATCTGGCGAGCCAGCGCAGCACACGGAAACACCGTTTACCTTCCTGTCAGTAAGCGGTCCCTATTTATCTACTTGCACCCGGAGGTGCTTTCGAACTGCTAGGTTGGCAGGCGCTGGGACCGAGCAACGGGAGCGCACCCCGCCACGGGGATTCGAACCGCCGACCTTTCGATCGGCAAGTCCTAGGCACTGAGGCTTTAACCCACAGCACCACCCGCGTCCCAATATTATGGTGCCAGCATAATCTATATTGGCCAGTCCCAGTTAACAGCGTGGTGGCGCTATTTTGGACAAACACAGGTTCCTGTCCCCTTTTGAAAGGCAGCTCCATATAGTGGCCTAGCATGGGTTGCCAGGGTCCGGGGCCGTGCGGTTGGGTGTAGGAAATGGACAGAATACACATGCGCTTCAACTGCCTAGCAGCGCCCGCGTCACCCAGGATGAAATGTTTGCAGGTATGATGGAGTCATGAGACCCCAGAGCCAGGGAGATAAGTAACTATACAACCTTCAGAAGGCAGCCCTGTATAGGGAAGATTTTTTTTTTTAATGTTTGATGTTTTATTATGTTTTTATGCAAGTAGGAAGCTGCCCAGAGTAGCTGGGCAACCCAGTCAGATGGGCGGGGTATAAATAATAAAATTATTATCCTTATTATTATGGAATAAAGGTAAAGGGACCCCTGACCATTAGGTCCAGTTGTGACCGACTCTGGGGTTGCGGCGCTCATCTCGCTTTATTGGCCGAGGGAGGCGGCGTACAGCTTCCGGGTCACGTGGCCGGCATGACTAAGCTGCTTCTGGCGAACCAGAGCAGCGCACGGAAACGCCGTTTACCTTCCCGCTGGAGCGGTACCTATTTATCTACTTGCACTTTGATGTGCTTTCAAACTGCTAGGTTGGCAGGAGCAGGGACCGAGCAACGGGAACTCACCCTGTCGTGGGGATTCAAACCGCCAACCTTCTGATCGGCAAGTCCTAGGCTCTGTGGTTTAACCCACAGCGCCACCCGCGTCCCAATATTATGGAATAGGACATACCTATTTTTATCAGAGAAATGTTGAAGGGTATGGTGCATGTGTGTGCACCAACTCTCTCTCTCTCTCACACACACACACACACACACACACACCTCAACTGGATTTTTAGTCTGGCTGTGAATCTTCCACAGCTGGCTGCTGGCCCAAACAGTAAAATTCTGGTCAGGCCAGTAAAATCCCTAAGCAAGTGGCACTTCTTAATTGGCAGTTGAGTTGCCAACCCAGCCTGAGCTAGCCCTGCACGCAGCAGGAAGCCATTCCCATCAGGCCCGGGTTGTTTCCAATGTAAGTCCTACTCAGACCAGACACATTGAAATTAATAGATAAGGCTCTCTTAGCTCCACCATTTTCAGTAGCTAAAGCCTGAGTATAGGTGAGCTGGAGACAGTCATCTGTGGGCAGAGAGCAACTAATGTCTTAAGATGTTGCTCAGGCGATACCTTGGCAAACATGTCTCCATCCCATGTTTCCTAAGATATTGCAGGGGTGGAGGCTGCAAGAGGGTTGGGAAAGCGGGAGGAAGGAAGATCTGGCCACTGGGATGCCTGCCAACCCTCCTCTGCAAATGCCATTGCCTGTGGTTTTCCACCCCTCTCCCCAGGCAGATCACGTCCATGTTTGGAGTCTAGTTGGGGTAGATGTTTGAAGGAAGATAACTGTCCGTCTAGTCAAAGCTATGGTTTTCCCAGTAGTGATGTATGGAAGTGAGAGCTGGACCATAAAGAAGGCTGATCACCGAAGAATTGATGCTTTTGAATCCTGGTGCTGGAGGAGACTCTTGAGAGTCCCATGGACTGCAAGAAGATCCAACCTCTCCATTCTGAAGGAAATCAGCCCTGAGTGCTCACTGGAAGGACAGATCCTGAAGCTGAGGCTCCAATACTTTGGCCACCTCATGAGAAGAGAAGACTCCCTGGAAAAGACCCTGATATTGGGAAAGATTGAGGGCATAAGGAGAAGGGGACGACAGAGGACGAGATGGTTGGACAGTGTTCTCGATGCCACCAGCATGAGTTTGACCAAACTGTGGGAAGCAGTGGAAGACAGGAGTGCCTGGTGTGCTCTGGTCCAGGGGGTCACGAAGAGGCGGACACGACTAAACAACTAAACAACAACAACAAGCTGCAGCAGGGGAGAACTGGCCTGTAGGGAAATATTGAAGCAGCCTTCTCTTACCCATTGTGCCAGTCCTTCAACTGCACCCCCACATTAACATTACCAAAAAAAAAGGTAGGGAAACAAAGGGGTTCAACTTTCCACCAACATCCACATCTGCCCTGAGCCACAACAGTACTATTAACAAGGAAATGGATTGATGTTACATGTCAGAAGCACACAACTCTTTTTGAAAAAAGATGGTTCTTTGACCCCACTTGATAATGTTGCAATGACAAGCTAGCACCAAGCAACCACAACAAATGCTCCTCCAAAACACTCTTTGTTTTTGTGTCTCTGTGTGTGCTTTTTTGCAATTTAATCTTAACGATCTTCAGGAGCAGGCCTTCGAGCCTTGCCAAGAACCTTGCCCCACCCCAACTGAAAGGTGAAAAAGCTTCCGGGAGCGTTAATATGACAGAGATTGGCACTTCTGAAACTGGGCACCTGATGCATTCAGCTGAGTCCTCAAATGTCACCCTGGCCACCTGCCTCAGTGACCTGTCCCTGGAATTATTTTTGCTGAGGAACCTAGGGAACAGGTGAAAGAGCATCAAACAAATATCACTTATCAAACAGCTTGTTTGAATAGCAGGTATTTGGCTGGCGGTTGTCTTCCAAGAACAAACAGCAGGCTTCTCATTCCGCCAGAAAGAGAAACCTCTCTGTTTAACATGCTCTTTTCTTCCTAGCTCTGTCATAATTTGACAAGTGTACACCTGAATAATGCATGTTTCTGGAGCCCTGCAGCGCTCAGCACAGCCTTTCAATGGTCCCTGGATCTTGCTGAAAGCCATTGCTCAAGTTGCTATTCTTAGCCTCTGTTTATTTCTCACTCCTTCCATGCTCCTCAGAACAAACTGCTGGCAAGCGCTATCCTCATGGAAAGGGCCATAGGCTATCTTTATAGGGAAACACATACATTCCATGGTTTTTTTTTTTACCAAACTAGAGTTTGCTGAGCTTACAAGGGACCACAGCAGAATGAACAAGGCGAACAGGGGCTGCGTATACCCGGTGCATATAAAGCACATGGTTTCTCTCAAAGAATTCTGGGAAGTGTAGTTTCCTCCCTCACAGAGCTTCAACCCTCAGCATCCTTAACAAACTACAGTTCCCAGAATTCTCTGGAGGACCTCATGCGCTTTAGATGTGCTTTAAATGTATGGCATGTATACAACCTGGAGTTTGGCAAACGATAAGCAAACCTTAACAGTCACAAAGCATTATTTCACACATGATTTTTCTATATACAATATGACCACCTCTCGAGGATTTTGCATAGTTTGTTGACTTTTGATGGCTGGTGGTTACTAGCCGGTAAAATTTGCATCCATTAAAAAAATTAGAATCTTGACAGTTGGAGAAAACAAGTCTGACTTTCGCGGCTGATTTCAAAGAAGCCACTTTGCGGATACGAAGGGGAAACTTTTGCCTTTGAAGACACGCCAAACGCAAAAGGATCCTCATTGCCTGTTCCCCCTGGCTCAACTGGTACATTGTAAATGAGCAGTTTCCTACATAAGGTACCATAAATGTCCAATACACTTTTGCAAAAGGCAGGATTGTGAAGCCAAAGTGAATACTTGTAAATATTTGGAGTCTGGTACACATGTGTAGCTGCTCAGATTTTCAGTGGGGAAGTTACGTTTTGAATTCAGCATTCAAGTTGTCTTTTTGAAATGTAACACTTCCCTCTCCAAATCTGAGTACTTTGGACTCGTCAGCATCGTTTGGGTGTTCTGTCGCTGTCACATCATAAAACACCGTTTCACGCCAACTATCTAATGCTATTAGATGCTGAAACCAACGACATGTCAAGAGTGACCATAGAAATATTAAGGTAATCTTTATCAAGGCAACATGCTCATATCAGTACACCTATGAAAATGTCCACAAAAGTGAGCTGGCCATTATCTCTCCCCCACCTCTGTTATTTGTTCCTTTTGACTCTTCCTTCCCTGTACTGTCAAAATGTAGATTGTAAATGCATCTTTCTTTTTCCTCTTCTGCTGTTGCTCTGCCAGTGGCACACACTCGGCAGTGCTTTATAAAACAGCATCCAAAAAACCTACAAGCAGCAGCAGCAAAGATGCAGGAAGAATGCTCTCTGTCTGCAGCATGTAGTTTGGAAGCAAATGACATTCCTCTCCTCCTGGATCTTCTTTCCTAAAGCTGCCCCGGCTTCGTTGCCCATTCCTGACCCCTTTTTGCCTTCCATCAGAGAAGGAGCATCAATGTACCATTAACTTCAGCCTGGGCTCTCAGGTCAGATCAATGCGTTCTGCTCAGTTTTGCACTTACCTGGGGAAGGACCGGATCTTCTTTAAGCAGCCGAGATCCTCCAAGAATGTTTAAGTACCTGTGCAGGCGGTAACCTCAAACAGCTCCTTTCTGCATGTGTGTGAGTGTATGAATGAGAGAAGGAGTGTGTGACAGGCAGGGGTGTGTGTGTGTGTGTGTGTGTGTGTGTGTGTGACTTGAAAAACCTGCACCACAGGCAGACTGAAACTCAACAGCAGCTGCCTTAGCTGTTCAGCTGCTCTCGCTGCTGCAATTCAGGTTTGGCAGTCAGGTTGCTTATGCAGGAGTGTGTGTGTGTGTGTGTGTGTGTTTATGTGTGTCCTCTCCAAATATATCTGCTAAACTCTTCTGCGTTGCAATTCCACCCCCCTCTTCCCATATAACAAAAGCAGGATTCCTTAGGAGCGGAGGAAAGCAGGAGCGAGAACAGAAGGGTGCGGGTTCTTGGCTTGTTTCTGCGGAGTGCGGCGGGTTATGGAGTGCAAGGGAAAGATGCTGCAGCCAGGCCAAGGAGCCCTCGCCCCCTCCGAGGAAGTCGTTTTCATGAGTTCTGCTGGACTTCTGCCACTGCGAGTGTCATCCTGCCAGTTGCCTAATTAACCTCAAGTTGTTTCCCTTTGGGGGATGGAATGTACGTAGAGACCAAACAGAAAAGGGAGGCAGGTCTCTGTTGCAACTTCCAGCTCCTCCGCAAAAGCCGTGCGCTCAGTTTGGTGTGGGCACACCCTGGCATCTGAGCAGGGCACACCGGAACCGAGAGAGAGAGAGAGAGAGAGAGAGAGAGAGAGAGAGAGAGAGAGAGAATGTGCTGTGTGCATGTGCCCAGCGCATGAATGCTGGCACATGTTGCGCAGGGGAAAACATGTGCGAGGATGACTTACCTGCTTGGTACTCGGGAAATGTAGCTACATGTGGGATGAAAGGGCCACTCCCTCCACATCGCCATGGAAGAGGCATGAAGTTCTACCCCAGAGTGTTAAATTCAATCTTGTCCAAATTTCCATTTCTCTTTTTATTTCTTCCCTTTTTTTTTAAATACTTATCTTCAAACAAATTTATATATTTCATTGTTATTTGAATTCCTAAATAGTCCACTTTAGGGAGCTGTGGTGAGAGGGAGCCCAGCATGGGGGGCCGCAGAAGGCTGAGTAGTGGGGTGGGAGGAACACTGCAGACACACACTATAGCCAGGGGTCAGCAAACTTTTTCTTCAGGGGGCCGGTCCACTGTCCCTCAGACCATGTGGAGGGGCTGGACTATATTTTGGAAAAAATTAAAATTAATGAATTCCTTTGCCCCACAAATAACCCAGAGATGCATTTTAAATAAAAGGACACATTCTACTCATGTAAAAACACGCTGTAAGCCAGATTTAGAAGGCGATTGGGCCTGATCCAGCTCCCGGGCCTTAGTTTGCCTGTTGTTGTTGTTGTTGTTTAGTCGTTTAGTTGTGTCCGACTCTTCGTGACCCCATGGACCAGAGCACGCCAGGCACTCCTGTCTTCCACTGCCTCCTGCAGTTTGGTCAAACTCATACTGGTAGCTTCGAGAACACTGTCCAACCATCTCGTCCTCCGTCGTCCCCTTCTCCTTGTGCCCTCCATCTTTCCCAACATCAGGGTCTTTTCCAGGGAGTCTTCTCTTCTCATGAGGTGGCCAAAGTGTTGGAGCCTCAGCTTCACGATCTGTCCTTCCAGTGAGCACTAAGGGCTGATTTCCTTCAGAATGGATAGGTTTGATCTTCTTGCAGTCCATGGGACTCTCAAGAGTCTCCTCCAGCAGCATAATTCAAAAGCATCAATTCTTTGGCGATCAGCCCTTTTTATGGTCCAGCTCTCACTTCCATACATCACTACTGGGAAAACCATAGCTTTATACCTTTAAAGCACAGTCAAAGCCTGGATAGCTCAGTTGGTTAGAGCGTGCTGCTGCTAATGTCAAGCTTGCAGGTTCGATCCCTGTATGGGACATTTTCCTGCATTGCAGGGGGTTGGACTAGATGACCCGTAGGGTCCCTTCCAACTCTACAGTGCTGTGATTCTATGAAAGCATATCCCCTGCTCAAAGGATTATGGGTACTGTAGTTTGCCCCTCACAAAGTAATCGTTCGCAGAAACCCTTAACGAACTATAGTGCCTAGAATTCTTTGAGGGGGGGAAACATGCTTCGAGTGTGCTTTAAAGGTAACAGAATGCTTTTCAAAGAGCCATTGATATCTGGAGTCTGGGATTCTGGAAAATGAATCTATTTACTCCAGATTATATTTCCGGTAAGGGATGCGGGTGGCACTGTGGGTTAACTCACAGAGCCTAGGACTTGCTGATCAGAAGTTCAGCGGTTCAAATCCCCGCAACGGGGTGAGCTCCCGTTGCTCAGTCCCTGCTCCTGCCAACCCAGCAGTTCGAAAGCACGTCAAAGTGCAAGTAGATAAATAGGTATCGCTCTGGCGGGAAGGTAAACGGCGTTTCCGTGCGCTGCTCTGGTTCGCCAGAAGCGGCTTAGGCATGCTGGCCACATAACCTGGAAGCTGTACGCCGGCTCCCTCGGCCAGTAAAGCGAGATGAGCGCCGCAACCCCAGAGTCGGTCACGACTGGACCTAATGGTCCCTTTACCTTTACCTTATATTTTTGGTAGGGTCATAGGAAGCTGCCTTATGCCATCTCTACCTCACAATCACTTACTGGTAGCATCTGTCCAAGATTCCAGATCCAAATCTTCCCCCATCTGCACCTAGCAATGGTGGGGATGGAACCTAAGACCTTTCATAGGCAATGTATGTGCCTCTCTGTCACTGAACCACAGCCCAGTTAAGGTTGGGCTGAATATTTATAATAGGGAGATCCATGGATCACTGTCAATGGCACAAAGTCCCTAATGCCCTTGTGTAAGTGAACAATTTGTGTTCTCAGTTCACCCTGATGCTGTCCAGCAGTGATAAGGAGTGTATGGGTCCCTTCCTCCCCAGTTCTGCAGAAGTGAGAGTCACACCCACCCACATTCACCAGTTTGGGAAGCAGCTGCCCTCTGCCTTGTCTCTCACTTCTCTGCCTTCCCAGTTAAGCTGCATCATGACCCATAGCAAAGCAGAGGGTGCCATCACCACTGCAGGCAGACCTGAAGAGGAACACAAGAGGCTTCAGGAGGAAGCAGAAAGCAAGCACACAGAAGCTGTCATCACCGTGAGTCAAGCTGCAAGGGCTGTTGCACCCAGTCACCCTCGTGGATGACTTATATCATGGAATGGATGTGCAACTCCGTTGACCCTCCTAGACCTCTCAGCAGCTTTCAATGTCATCATCCTTGGCATCCTTTTGGGCCGACTGGCTGGTTTAGAGCTTGAGGGCATGACCTTATGGTGGGAGTGCCATGGATGCAGAGAAATGGTGGGAGCAACCAGCTGGGGAACCACCAAGAGAAGGAGGCTCAGAGCCCAGGGATTGGTGGTGGTGGGAACAACAATGAGTGGCCAGAGGGAGAAGACGAGGAAGAGTTGATGTTGGAAGCTGAGGAGGTAGCAAGGTTTAGTGAGCTGGGAGAGTCTGTGGCAGAGAGAAGTCCAGACTCAGGACAGAAGATGAAGCAGAAGAGCAGGGAAAGGGAGGCCAAGAGGCAGAGATGAGCCAGGCTAGTGTAAAGTCACAAGCTCCCCTCCTCTCCACTTTTGACTCCCAGAAGCAGAAGAGGGCTGAAACAGGCGGAGCAAAGGCAAACTGCTTGAAGACATAGGCTCCGATTGCTTGGGAAAAGGAGGAAGGGACATAGATAGCTGTGGAGAGGCAGGGGCTTTCAGTCTTGCCAACTGATTTCATGGGGCAAGACCACCATGAATGAGCTGCTGTCATAGGAGTCAACTCCTGGGAGCCAAGGGGTCTTCGTTGTCCCCCCCCCAAGCTATAGCAATGGATCCAGAAGTAGCCCTTAGCAATGTAAAGGGCAACCAAAGCAATTTCTGTGCCAGATCTGGGCCTGAACCCTGATTGAAATGGATCTAGAAGGTCAGTTTTCTCCAAAAGCATCTGGATCTTATCCACAACAGAGATGTTTTAAATTTAATTTTTTAAATTTTTTTAAATTTAAGTTTATTATTTCTACCCTGCCCATCGGGCTGGGTCCCCCCAGCCACTCTGGGCGGCTTCCAACAGAAGGTTAAAAATACATTCAAACATCAGTTATTAAAAACTTCCCTAATGAGGGCCACCTTCAGATGTCTTAAATTTAGATGTCTTAAATGTAGCAAATAAATGTTTGCTACACTCCCCTACTGACACAGTTGATTTGATCAGATGTAGCATTTTAATCCCGAACCTTGTCTGTCTGTTTTGGGGATCAACACCCTGGCCACTTTTGCATTTGCTCAAAAAGCAAAGTTGAGGAAGCCTGGCTGAAAATCAGGAGATGCTTTTAAGTTCAGCTGTGCATGCGTTAAACTCTTTAGTTTAAGAATGGTTTAGGGCAGCTGTCCCCAACCTGGTGCCCTCCAAATGCTTTGGACAGCAACTCCCATCAGAATTATAGTCTAAACAGATCAGGAGGTCCTAGGATGGGGGAGGCGGGTTTAAGACACAGGAAGACTTTTGCTCTTCGCACAGAGTTCTGATGGATGAGGTTTTCTCTGGCCTTTCTGTGCTGTAGTTCTAGATTCTTATAAACGCCCACTTAGTCTCTCCAAGTAGTGTGAAAAACAGCAATTTGGGTGGACGTTCTGCAGATGCGAAGCAAAAACCCTCCTGTCAAGGCATAGCTCAGATTTGCCGTTGCAGCTGATCTGGGGCCAGCTGCGGTGCTATTTTAGCCGGTCCCTGGCAGCCAAATGGATTCAGGGTCTTTTAGCAGCAAGAGAAAAAGTGTGCAGTAAATGTCAGGGAAATGCTAAAGTCTCTTTTCCCAGACTCCCCCGATTTCTTCCCGATTGAGATCTGACCCTTGGGAACGAAGCGATTTGGAGACGGATTTAACAGGCTGGACTAGCGTCTGGTTTTGATTACTGCACATTTCACTTGGTCCCAAGCATTGTGTCACTGCTGGGCAATGCTTTGCAGCAGAATTTCCAGGGAACTGTACCTGGGAGCAGACCTGAGGCAGGGGCTTGTGTCTTCTTGGTAGGGAAAGGAAACAAGCAAATCTCACCACTTCTGTTTTCAGGGGTCCTTACAGAAGCATCTTTCATTCTACTCCCCTCGTTAAGACCCTAATATGCAATGCTAGCTTTCTCCATGCCTAAGGAGAGTGCATTTTTTAAAGTCTGGACTGTTAGAAAATTCTACATAGCTCAGTAATGTAAAAGGAGAGAGAATGCCAGAAATGTCTTGCATTCATCTGTTTCCTTGGGAAGGGACTTGCTTTCTGGGTCTGCAAAAGACCTTAAGAATCACCGGTGCTTTTTTTTCTGGCGGGGAAACGTCGGGGGAACTCACTACAAAGTTAGTTAGTTAGTTAGTCAGCTTATTGCAGGCCCAATCGTAGTGCCACCCCCACCCCTAAAGGTAAAGGTAAAGGGACCCCTGACCATTTGGTCCAGTCGTGACCGACTCTGGGGTTGTGGCGCTCATCTCGCTTTACTGGTCGAGGGAGCCGATGTACAGCTTTTGGGTCATGTGGCCAGCATAAGCCGCTTCTGGCGAACCAGAGCAGCGCACGGAAACGCCGTTTACCTTCCCACTGGAGTGGTACCTAGGTATTTATCTACTTGCACTTTGACGTGTTTTCGAACTGCTAGGTTGGCAGGAGCAGGGACTGAGCAACGGGAGCTCACCCCGTCGCAGGGATTCGAACCACCGACCTTCTGATCTGCAAGTCCTAGGCTCTGTGGTTTAACCCACAGCACCACCCCCACCCCTGGCAGTGGCTAAATGTGAGTAATAAACTCAAGCAGGCAATGACCTGGCTTAGAAATGGGCACAACTTTATTGATTACAAATACAGGTGAATTTTTGGCTCAGGCTTTGGATGTATATCCATTCCACACACACCCCAATCAATTATTTAATTATTAAAAAAAAAAAACCCTTGAGAATCACCTTTATGGGTGAGAGAGGTCCAATGGGACCGCAAGGCACAAACGGGACACAAATGTAATGACCCCCCCCCCCGAGCTGTAGTTTGTTCCCTGAGCTATACTGCCCCTGTACATGGAGGGTCCACTTAGCTAATTCGGCTAAAAGCTGCAGAAGTTTTCTGTTCTCCACAAATTTAAACGCTTTGTTGAATGCAAGCATCTACTCTGTATGACAGACAGGGGTGCCGTCCTTTCTAGTATTACATTTGGCAAGCAGCTGATGACAGGGGCTTGTGCCTCCATGCCTTGGTAGGGAAGATGGGGTGCAGCCCCATGGCGAAATTCGAACCCCATGACTCCCATTTAGAAATAAATGATAAAACAACTGGGGCAAAGTCTCCTGCCTGTACTGACATTTTATGGCGAAGCTGCCCAATTGCTACAAGAAGCATCGCAACGCAGGCAAGGGTGACTGAGGTAAGATTTGTTCCTATGGTTTAATTCTGTGGGAAGAAAATTCAAATGATCCAGGTGTTGTCGTTTGGCTGCTTTCGACTTTTAAAGGGGAGGGTGGGAGCCCTCAGTTCTGGGGGCCAAATGTGCTTCTCCAGGCCTCAATCTGGGCCTCAGCACTCTTTCCAGGCCATGTCCCACATTGGCTCTGCTCCAAACATTTTGGTCTGGCCGAAATGTGTCCTCAGAAGGTGCTAAGGCCTCTTGCTTCGCTGGCTGGATGATGGAGAGGGTCTGGATTTATGTTGCGAGTATGGAGAACCTGCTGCTTTCTACATGGCAGGAATGGCACTGCCTGTATGTAGTCTGAAATATACTCGGAGTCGAGAGTGGATTTCATGCTTTTTATTCAGCTCATAGTGGTGAGGAGGAATGAAAGTTTCCCCAGAATGTCTGCTTTATATACATTATTTACACAATGGGCCCCACGAGATTGGCTAATTCCGGGATTCACCTGTAGGCCAATCAGGTTGTGAATTCACTTCCACCTGGAGCTGGATTGGGTGGCTCCTGTGGACCAATCAGACTGCTGCATTCTGAATCCTATTCAACTCAGTACATAACATAGTCACTGCTACATCTGCTTTTTTTACTTTAGCAATACCCTCCAGCATTTTTCAGGAGAAATTTGGGACATGTGTCAGCTGGCTTAGATGGGACCACAGCACTAAAAGATGCACAAGTCAACTGACCGCCTTCCCTCTCACAGCACCACCTTCCCTCCATGCTCACTTCCTCCACCCACACCACACCTCACACCACCACAACAGTGGCGGCGGCTTTGGTGGCAGCAGAGAGGGGTTGGCAAGAGCGTCGCACCCACCCGCCACCTCTGGTCCAGCAGTGAAATGCCTCCCCCACGCACAAGGGTTCCGTTCCATGAAGGTTCCACTGCTATGTAATAACCTGCCGTTTCCTAAGAGTATCTATTTAAAGTAGATAATTAGATGAGTACATTAAATGAATCTGGATATGCCGAAGATAATTACCGTATTTTTTGCACCATAACACTCACTTTTTTCCTCCTAGAAAGTAAGGGGAAATGTCTGTGCGTGTTAAGGAGCGAATGCCTATGGGGGGGTGGGGGGATCTGCTGCAGTCGTGAGCAGAGGATCCATGGTTCCCCTTCCTTCCCTCCTCCGTGCCTCGCTTTGAAACAGCAAAGCGGGAGAAGAGCCGCTGAGTGGGGAGGAGAGAGAGAAGCAGAGCCTGCTTGCTTCAAAGTAGCAATGCGGGAGAGGAATCCGGTTGGCTCCTTTAAAGCAACCATGTCCCTCTCTCCTCCCCACTCAGCTCTCTAAATAGCAGCAAAGTTTTTCAGCGAACGGGGAGGAGGGAGAGGAGAGGAGCCTTCTCCCCTTATACCCCTCTTCTGCATTATTAGCAGCATCCTTCTCCACCCACCCCACACGTGCTCCTTGTCCCTTGAGTGCTTTCCCTTCCCTCCCCACTTAAAACGTGGTTACAAAGCATGGATCCACATGGATCCTCAGGATCTTTGCACTGGGTCACCCCAAATTCAGCATCAGATCACATAGCATGTCCATGGCTACAGCTTGCACCAAAAAAATCACGCACCCACTATTGCCTGGGGCCGCAGTGGTGCAAAAATGTGGTTACAAAGCATGGATCCACATGGATCCTCAGTATTTTTGCATTGGGCTACTCCAAACTCACCGTCAGATCACATGTCTGTGGCCACAGCATGAACCACAAAAATCATACATCCACTGTTTCATTTAGAATATTTTTTCCCCTTGTTTTCCTCCTCTAAAAACTATGTGCGTGTTATGGTCGGGTGCGTGTTATCGAGTGAAAAATACGGTAAATAATAAATTTAAGGAACCACAGAAAGAGGGGGAAGGAAGTCAAAACTTTGAAATTTTCAATTGATTGTAAAACTAAAGCAATGTATAAACTTGAAAAGTATAAATAAAATAAAAACTATTTTAAAAAAAGTTTCTGCTGCTAAGTGCAAGCGCCAGTTGCAAGCAGTGGCTCCTTCTCCTCCCATCTCAGTGCTGGAGAGGGAAAACGGGACATTCCTGGATGAAATCAGAAGCCAGGGTTGCTTCTGTAATTCAGTGAATGCCCCGGGGAATTAGGGATGCTTGGAGGGTATGCCTTAGCCTTTTACTACAATTGCCTCTGGCCTTGAACCCCGCTGGCATCCTGCAGCCCTTGGAAGGTGATCTGGCAGGGAATGTAGGCCGTAATCCCCAGCCAGCTTAGCCAACGGTCAATGGCACAATGGGAGTTGTAGTCCAATGACATCGGAGGACCAAATTTGAAGACCACTGCTCTAGATCCATCTACCTCTTTGTTCCAGGCAAACCTATTAGAGTTTTCTTCTTTAAAACCTCAGTGACCAGTCTTTTAGGTCCATTCGGTGCGAACAAAGTAGGTAGCTGCCAGGAAACAGTAAGAGCATTAAAGGCAATTAAAAAATATGGACCCAAGGCAGGCACGACTGCCATGGTAGTGGAGGTTGACAGGTGCCCTGACTAGTAAAGGTACCCCTGCCCGTACGGGCCAGTCTTGACAGACTCTAGGGTTGTGCGCCCATCTCACTCAATGGGCTGTCCAGCGCTGTCCGCAGACACTTCCGGGTCACGTGGCCAGCATGACATTGCTGCTCTGGCGAGCCAGAGCCGCACACGGAAACGCCGTTTACCTTCCCGCTGGTAAGCGGTCCCTATTTATCTACTTGCACCCGGGGGTGCTTTCGAACTGCTAGGTTGGCAGGCGCTGGGACCGAACAACGGGAGCGCACCCCGCCGCGGGGATTCGATCGGCAAGCCGGCAAAATCTGGTTTTCAACATCGCAGTTTATCACCAGCTAAACATTGTGATATACTGTTAGGTCACAACAGTGCTTTTATCTAAAAAATGTTTAGGGGTACTCTCATTTTGACGATTCACCATGCTAGAGAAGAAACTAAAAATTTAGTTTCTTCTCCCGTTAGATTCACAAAATGTTTAGGGGTACGTGTACCCCTGCACCCCCCCAGAAAAATGCAGTGGACCATGATGTCTGAAATAAGGGTGGAGCTATGTTGAGGCATGTTGAGGGTTTTCCCAGCGCTCGCTCTTGTGATTCGCTGCCTTCTGCATGAGGCAGGGGGATATTGAGACAGGGGGATGTTGAGTTAACAGGGGCTGCGGGAATCAAGAGACGCATTGGCTTAATGGTTTCCCCCATGTTGTGATTTTTGCATAGTGCGCGCACACACACACACACACACATCATGATTTGCGATATATTGCCAGGTCAAAAATTATGGAACTGATATCACAATATAGACTTCAAACCAGTTTGGACAATATGTAGATGTATCGTCCTGACCACATATATCCTGCTACCCACCTTGCCATGAGGATGATGATGATGATGATTAATTATTTGTACCCCACCCATCTGGCTGGGTTTCCCCAGCCACTCTGTGCGGCTTCCACAAAGACCAAAAATACACTAAGATGTCACACATTAAAAACTTCCCTGAACAGGGCTGCCTTCAGATGTCTTTTAAAGAGAAGATAGCTGCTTATTTCCTTCACATCTGAAGGGAGGGCGCTCCACAGGGCGGGCGCCACTACCGAGAAGGCCCTCTGCCTGGTTCCCTGTAGCTTTGCTTCTCACAGTGAGGGAACCGCCAGAAGGCCCTCGGCGCTGGACCTCAGCGTCTGGGCAGAACGATGGGGGTGGAGACGCTCCTTCAGGTATGCTTCAGGTATACATGAATAGAATATGTGCTGTGAAACGTGGCAGAAGTGGCCCATCTTAGAAAACTGGCCAGCAACAGCCCAGATGCACACAGGTGAGAAAACCCAAGCAGGTGGGTGGAGACAGCAACATTTTCCAGAGCATCAGCCAAGCCGCTCAGCCCATGCGTTTCATTGGTGGGAACGAAACACTGGGCTGGATGAAGCTTGCTTAGGCCTGACCCAGCAGCAATGCTCTTCATACCATCCTTTTAAAAATACCATTTTTTGTGTGGTGGTGTGTGTGTTTTCTTTGCAGTGACTCCCTGCCACAGCTGTAAAAAGGCAAGGTTACAGGTTTATGCGCACATCAAAGGCTCGCAAAAGCCTCCTGCCTTCGCCTCTGGCCACTGTGAGAGGGATGCAATTCTCCCTCGACCTCTTCACTACCTTCTATGGTAACAAGAAGGAACATTCTGCGATGAGGAAATTCCTTACGAGGGAACCAAACCTCTTCACAGTAGCGGCAGATATGGATGTTTGTACCTTGTGTACAAGCAGGACCCACAAGGAACAACAACAACAATGACTGTGTAGCAGTCACAATAGTAGATACAATAAGCTGAAATAAGTAGTAAAACTTTGTGAGTTTCTATCACTTCAGCTGCTGGCTGAAGGTATATATTTGAATATTTCCCCTCACCCAACACTGGATGAAACGTCATTTTTTAGCATCTCAGAGAGAAAATGGCTTCATTTTGCTACCTTTCTGTCTGGAGGGGTATCTTCCCATGAGGGACTGTTTAAGGGTGTGGTTCCCCCACCTCCAGCATCTTAAATTTGTCTAAGAGGAAGTAAGTCCTAATGAATTCAAGTGAGGCAAGTGAGGTTAGGGTTCCTGCTTGCAGCTGCTTTTCTTCTCCATCCTCCTCCCTTTTTCTTTTTGTGCTGTGTCTTTTACATTGGAAGCTTGAGGGCAGGTGCTGCCTAGTTTTTCATTGATCTTACGTAAGCGGCTGTGGGAGTCTTTTCAGCCTCAAAGGAAGACACAAACAAGCAAACACACATCTCATTCCTGTACTGCAGAAAGGGACAGAAAATCTTAGGGTGAGAGATCTTTCCCAACTATTACATTGCTATCCTGCCCTTCTTTTATGGAACTGTAATATGCATAGTTTTATCCTCACCACATCCCCATGCCAGGGCCAGCCCAAGACATTTTGGCCCCTGAAGCGAACCACAAAATGGCGCCCCCCTCCCCACCAGGGAAGAAGCGGTGAGTGAAGATCTACATCAGGAACAAGGGGGAAATAAAGATCTTCTTTGGGACTGCTGCCTCTGGATCCTGCCGCCTGAGGCAGTTGCCTCACCTTGCCTCATGGGTGGGCCGTGCACTAGGTCGAGCTGAGAGATCGTGGCTGGTGCAAGGGGGCACAGCGAGCATCATCATGGCTGACACCGACCACCCTCTTCAGGGACAAACGGGCTGAGATTTGAACCCAGGTGTCCTAGCTCAAAGCTCAATTTCTTTACTGGTTCTCTCCCCTCCAGCAGGACAATCTTGTCCTTCTTTGAAATGCTGGGATCCCCACACCTACAGCCTCCTCCCCACCTCACAATCCCTCAAGGCTTTAAAGTTGCCATCCTGATTTCCAGGGCATGCAAAAGAGCTGAGAGCAACAGACATCTATACAGTCATACCTCGGGTTACAGACGCTTCAGGTTGCTCTTTTTGGGTTACGGACGCGCCGAAACCTGGAAGTACAGTGGTACCTCGGGTTAAGTACTTAATTCGTTCCGGAGGTCCGTACTTAACCTGAAACTGTTCTTAACCTGAAGCACCACTTTAGCTAATGGGGTCTCCTGCTGCTGCCGTACCGCTGCTGCACGATTTCTGTTCTCATCCTAAAGCAAAGTTCTTAACCTGAAGCACTATTTCTGGGTTAGTGGAGTCTGTAACCTGAAGTGTATGTAACCTGAGTACCACTGTACTGGAACGGGTTACTTCCAGGTTTTGGCAGTCGTGCATGCGCAGAAGTGCTAAATCGTGCTTTGCGCAGAAGTGCCGAATCGCAACCCACGCGTGCGCACACACAGTGCTGCGGGTTTTGTGAATGCTGCGGGTTGTGAACGTGCTTCCTGCACAGATCACGTTTGCAACCCGAGTGTCCACTGTACACTTCTGGCAAACAATAACACTAGCGAACCAAGACCGGCATTCTTTGTGCTGAAATACACAGCCTCCCCCAGGAAGCAGTTCAGAGCTGAGAGCCAATCCCTCCGAAAGGACAATGCACCAGCACTGACCTCGGCCTTCCGTTCAGAGCGCCAGAACTCTGACATCTCTCTAATCCTCTCCCTTAGCAGCACACCAAACAGAGCAGAGCAAACAATCCTTCGCAAAACCACAAACCAAACACGCTCTGCTACCAATGCAAGTCTTGTGCCGACCCAGACACTCCTTGTTGTTGATGTCAACACCTGAGAACAAGCCAATTGGGGTGGGTAGCAGAAAAATTATTGAGGTAATGGAAGGCAGCCAGGTAACATGAGTGGAGATCTTGCTCCCCTCACCTGCCTAGTTGGGCCTTCCAGAATCTGTTCATCTCCAAAACAAGAAGCAGGTCTGTTAGCATCTTATCCGAGATGAACAAGATATGGGCGTGTGGCGACATTCCCATCTACTTCATCACCTGCATCTTAGATGTAGGGTCGGTGGAGCTGCTGCTCTCCAACGCAAGCCACTCGCAGTCATGAAAGAAGATACAAACCACAAAAGGAAGGGTGGAATTGCAAACTAGGACACTAATATCAGAGGCCAGGAAGGTTAGCCTGGTTCCTTCCCACGTCATTCTCACAACATAGGAATTGGGTCTTGCAGTAAGCATGGAAAACGGACGAGAGGCCTTTTCACAACCATCTGAGTAATGCCTTGATGAGCAACGACTGAGCCCTTCTGCCCTGTCGCTACATAAAACATGGAGCTGACTTCTTTGCCAGCCTGCTCAGCAATTTTAGAAGAGTGAAGTATTTCCATCAGGCTTCAGAAGTTGGCTTCAGAGCTGCCCCACCCGAGCTGCCCTGGGGCAACGAGGACCAGCTTGTCAAGTGGACTTTGAAGATCACATCACCGATATTAAAATAGTGGCAGAGTGACTTCACCCAAAGAATCCCTCATGGCAGAGCAATATTCCCAGCTCCCTTAACAAACTACAGTTCCCAGGATTTTGTGATGTGCTTCAAGTGTCTGGTGTGTACTCAGTCTACACATGACATCTGTGCAGAGGGCAGAGAAAGAGAATACTCCCATTCCTAGCATTCCTGGTGCAGTATGAACCTAAGTGTGTGTGGAAAAGGATATCCATTCAGGGATGGGTTGTGGCTTCTATTTTTATTTTCTATTCTGGTGTGAGGGTTTTCCCCCATTCCCTTTTAACTGATTTTATTTTGAATTACCGTGCACCGAATTCCTTGTAAAAGTGACTCATTTGTTGTTGTTTAGTCGTTTAGTCGTGTCCGACTCTTCGTAACCCCGTGGACCAGAGCACGCCAGGCACTCCTGTCTTCCACTGCCTCCCGCAGTTTGGTCAGACTCATGCTGGTAGCTTCAAGAACACTGTCCAACCATCTCGTCCTCTGTCGTCCCCTTCTCCTTGTGCCCTCCATCTTTCCCAACATCAGGGTCTTTTCCAGGGAGTCTTCTCTTCTCATGAGGTGGCCAAAGTATTGGAGCCTCAGCTTCAGGATCTGTCCTTCCAGTGAGCACTCAGGGCTGATTTCCTTCAGAATGGATAGGTTTGATCTTTTTGCAGTCCATGGGACTCTCAAGAGTCTCCTCCAGCACCATAATTCAAAAGCATCAATTCTTCGGCGATCAGCCTTCTCATAAATTCGTACAATTTGTCATACAATTCGTACAAAGTGACTCATAAATTCGTACAAAAATGAATTGTTAACCACTGAAAAGTAGATGAGCACCATTGTTGTTGTTTTTTACTGAGTGCACATACTGTTGCAGAGAAAGGAAGGAATATTTAGGGCAGGGATGTCCAAAGTCCGGCTGCTGCTCCACTTGCAGAGCAGATTGTGCGGTAAGGGGAGACCGGAGAGAGAGGGGGGAAGCCCTTTGCAGAAAGGGAACTCTGCTCGCCGGCCCTTGGACTGTTGCAGCAGCTTCTCATTGGCTTTGTGCCTGTAGCCTAACACAGCAAAGCCTACCCAGCTATATCAGAGAGTAGCATCCCGCAGTGTTTTTGCGCAATAGCTTCTGGGCAGGAGCTGTCCGCCTAAGCAGTGAAGACTTAAGATTTCAGCAGCCATAATCCTGACAGATTCACAGAGATTTTTAACTATTAACTCACCTCAGTGGCACTTCTTAGAATTGTAGAGCTGGAAGGTACCATGGCAGTAATCTAGTCCAACCCTCTGCAATGTAGGAATCTTTTTGCCCAACACGGAGCTCAAACCCACAACCTAGAGATTGAGAGTCTCCTGCTCTACCGACTGAGCTATCCTGCAGAAGGAGATGCAGGGGTGAGAGCTTGCCCTATGGGTAGAAGTGACAGGTTATGGTGCTGAAGGGAATTCCTGAGCGAGAGTCTGCCCATCTTTTCCTAGACGGGCATGTGCCCACAAGCCAAAGCAGCCTGACAAAAATGCATTCAGGTGCCAAACCCAGTCAGCCCCCCAAAAACAGCTCCGTCTTTAGTAAGGACATAACCAGAAGCAAGCTTTATTTTCACAGCCTGGTTTGGTTTTTTTAAAATACCAGTTCTCTGGGAGGGACATGTTATATTTCTCAGTGGAGCATATTTCAGGGTGCTCACAAGAGCACACCCAACAAGGAACTGTAGCTAATCAGAGATATCTGATTCATATACCTGCATGACACGCTTTCAAGTATGCATTTGTTCTAATTCACATAGCAGCTGTATGCATATATATATATATATATATATATATATATATATATATGCATACTGAATATGTATTATTTATTGTTGTTGCAGCTGCTACAATATTTATTATATTTATATTGTATTTTATTGCCTACACTTCACCCTAAGGACCGAGGGCGGGTTACAAAAAATTAATGCAATGTGTGAACTGTGCCCTTGAGATGCTGTGGGAAGTTGCTGTGGATGCATAGCTGACGAGTTGATTTCTGTCCACTCTTTACTGCCCTTGCAAACCTTTTACTGCCTGCACAGTGCATGATAAGCTGGCACCCATAATCGCAGCTCCCACTCTGCCCCCTGGTGCTCTTAACACGATCTGTGTCGGTCGCTGTGAGAGGCAAGCAGAAAGCAAAGTTTGCAGTTAGTTCAAGAGGAAGATTTGTTATCGGCACAGCGCATTGGGAAAGTATTGGTGGGCTAGCACATCCTGCTTTAGCTTGGAAATATTGATGGCCAGATTAAGTAGGGAATTAATCTTATCCACAGTGCCGTAGCAGAACTATTTAGCATGCAAGAAAAGATTCAGAAGCATATACAGGAGGGGAGGTAATCTACAGAGGAATGAAAAAGCAACATCTGGGTTTTCAGAACTTTCCCATTAGGCAGAATGGAGCCAGCTACCATTCCATTCTACCCGGTGCAGTCCACTGAGTTTATAGATCAGTAAAGGAACTTAAGTCTGAGAAAGTGAGAGGGTGCAAAAGCTAGCTTGCCATCCAGAAATGGGGTCATTCGGTGCATGGGACAGATTTATGCCCCCTAATCTAATGGTGTTGTTGAGTGCTCCCTTTTTACACTCTCACATGTTATCAATGGGGTGTGGGTGGCGCTGTGGGTTAAACCACTGAGCCTAGGACTTGCCGATCAGAAGGTCAACGGTTCGAATCTCCGCGACGTGGTGAGCTCCCGTTGCTCGGTCCCTGCTCCTGCCAACCTAGCAGTTCGAAAGCACGTCAAAGTGCAAGTAGATAAATAGGTACCACTCCGGCGGGAAGGTAAACGGCGTTTCCGTGCGCTGCTCTGGTTCTCCAGAAGCAGCTTAGTCATGCTGGTCACATGACCCGGAAGCTGTATGCCGGCTCCCTCAGCCAATAAAGCGAGATGAACGCCGCAACCCCAGAGTTGGCCACAACTGGACCTAATGATCAGGGGTCCCTTTACCTTTATGTTATCAGTGATTCCCAGAATGACACAGATCTCCATGGGAAGAAGATCCTGTTATGCGAAATGCAAAGAGATGTTCTACGCCCTCGAATGCCCTACGCACTCAAGTGTCATTGCAATGCAGGCCCTCCCCACATACCACAATGAGGAGCATTTTGCTAGCTAGACAGAAATGCTGGAAGAAGACAGGACACGGCAGTCAATAGGTGAGATTTTTGGCAGCTGGGTCCCAAAACAAAGGTAAGATTATTAGTGCAATCCTGCCCTTGGTGATAAGGTTCGCCAAGTTTGGTGGCACTTGCTTCCAAGGTAAGTGTGTACACTTTGCACCCTAAATCAATGACGGAGCAAAGAGTTTTGGAGCCACGGAGCCAAGTGTAGGAAGGCTCACCAAGATCTTATCTGCCCAGCGCATTTCCTTTGTCTCCTGGAGGCAAGGCTTGGGCTCCGCACTGCACAGTTGTCAAGTGGGAGTTCACTTCCTCGCGGAATGTCGAAAAGCAACTTTCCTCGCACAGCTCAAGAAATAGCTTCCAAATTGCAGTGAAGGAGGGTGGCTTAGCATATCCCGCTGCTGTCAGCTTTGTGGCGCTGCATGCTCTAGGGTCTGGGGCAGGGCTTCCTGGCGCCTTTCCATGGGTGTACACAATAAAGGTTTTGCTGTGGGTTTTGTGAACATCCATCAAGTTCTGGTATTGATGGTTTCTGTCAGACCTGTTTGAGAGGCCGGCAGGCACTGTCACAATGCAATGAATGAGGTAAATAAATACAGTGGTACCTCGGGTTACATACGCTTCAGGTTACATACGCTTCAGGTTACAGACTCCGCTAACCCAGAAATAGTTCTTCAGGTTAAGAACTTTGCTTCAGGATGAGAACAGAAATCATGCTCCGGCGGCGCAGCAGCAGCAGGAGGCCCCATGAGCTAAAGTAGTGCTTCAGGTTAAGAACAGTTTCAGGTTAAGAACAGACCTCCGGAACAAATTAAGTACTTAACCCGAGGTACCACTGTATGGTCTGTGGAGGCCATAATATAACACTGCTGTAGATATTTTGCTTTGAACAGCCCAGTGTGTAACACATTTTGATAATGACCTGTTGTAAATACAGCTGGTGGCATCAGAAGAACTTCCTTTTTGAGCAAAAACGAGGACAATGCTACAGTTCTGGAAGACTGGTTGTGTGGGCCTCTTCCCACATAGCAAGATGGAAGACAAGTAGTGCCTGCTCCTTGTCAAACTGTAAACAGGACACAGCCAGTTTTCCTGATAAGGCAGGGTGATTCCAGAAGGGTGCTACCCAATCATTGCTCCTTGGCTGTAAGCAACAAGCAGAATTGCAATTGACTTCCCACACTATTAGGCTTACAGCTCTTTCCCTAGGCATATATTCCATTATGCTCCACCATTACTAGTGGACGTGATACAACTGCTGTGGGTGGGCCGTATCAACCTCAGCACACATTCATTACAACACTTGCTGTGGTTTTGATATGAGCTGTGACATGAGAGGAGATGAACCCAGCACACTATCATTCCAATGTTTGTGGCAGGCGCCATTTTATGACCCTATAAAAAGGCACAAAATTTTAATTATTTCTGAAATGCTTTTCCAGCTTTCTTTTCTTTAATGACATAGAGAGGCATCACATTACAACACCATAATTCTATGACGTTCATTTCTGTACAGTGGTGCCTCGCAAGACGAAAATAATCCGTTCCACGAGTCTCTTCATCTAGCGGTTTTTTCGTCTTGTGAAGCAACCCTATTAGCAGCTTAGCGGATTAGCGCTATTAGCGGTTTAGCGGCTAAAAGGCTATTAGCGGCTTAGAAAAAGGGGGGGGGGGAGCGAAAAAAAATCGCAAGGCTCGCAAGACGTTTTCGTCTTGCGAAGCAAGCCCATAGGGAAAATCGTCTTGCGAAGCAACTCAAAAACGGAAAACCCTTTCGTCTAGCGGGTTTTTCGTCTTGCGAGGCATTCGTCTTGCGGGGCACCACTGTATTATGTCTTATGGGACTATCGATTCCGTTTTTCCCTTTTAGCACTATAGAAACCTGTTTGGTGCTTGGTTCATCTATGGTGGCCTGATATCGTGCAATTGGGATTGTTTGGTGCCAAAGGACTTACAACCCCATGAAATAGCTCTACACCTTAGGTGAACAGATTGGTTTGGCTATGATATCTGCCTCTGGGAGGTTATCCAAATTTACTTCTTGCCTTTTGCCCTGCTCTTTCCAGGCAGAGGTCCACAATTTATGTCTGAGCTTTGTTGTTGCTGCTTCTGGGGCTGGGCAATATCTGGTTTTCAACATCATGTTGTATCACTAGCTAAACATTGTGATATACTGATATATCATGATGTCTGAAATAAGGAGGTAAGGAACAGCTGAGCCGGCAGAGTTAACAGGGGCTGCAAGAATCGGGAGAAGTATTGGTTTCACAGTTTTTCTCGCATTGTGATTTTTGCATAGCACGCACACACCGTGATTTGTGATAAATTGCCAGGTCAAAAATTAAGAAACCGCTATTGCGATATGGACATCAAACCCATTTTGGATGCTACATTGATATATCGCCCAGCCCTAATTGTTGCCCTGAGCTTTCCCTGAAAAACCCACTCTTTAACGCTGAATCGAAGCACATGTCAATATGGGTTTTCTGCAGATTGACGTTTGTTCCGACTGAGTGTTAAAGAGCAGGTTTTCAAAGTGAAAGCTCCGGAGCAAAAAAACACACAAAAAAGGTGATTGGACATGGAGCTTTAAACTGCAGTGTACCTGGAAAGAACAGAGGAAAGGTAAATGTGGATAAACCCTTGAAACTATGCATGTATCTTTTAAAAAACAAGGGTTAGAAACCCTATGCAAATTGCTTCCCATTTTCCCTGTTCAGCGTCAGGTCCATCTTTCTTTCATGGCCACACTAGGCCCTGCATGTATATTGTGCTGTGGAATCTTTCAGTAATAGTTCCATAAAGGGAATGGCATGGCTGTGCCTGGGCAGGGGGCTTTGAAAGAGCCAGGCTGCTTGCATTTGGGTGTAAGTTGCTTCTGCATTAGCTACCCTCTTCTTGACTTTTAGAAGGGGCGAGCGCCCCCTTGTGATTAAGCTCCATAAGTAATACTGAACAGGACAAGGGGCTCATTTCACTTTGATCAGTGTTACGCTGGGTGTTTCAGAGCATGTTTTTATCTCCACCAAAATTTATTGTCTCTAAAAACTGGCTTCTCTGAAAATTAAATAGTCTAGTGAAGATGGACCGCACCAGCCTAGAATGCAGGAAGTGCTATCTGTATATGTAAAGCACTCTCAATAAATTAGGGTTGTAAGCAAGTTGGGCTACAGAAACGAGACAACTTGGAAAATGCAATATACACGAGTTACAACTCAACAGTATTATCAGCAGCTCTCCCTCTCATTTATTCTTTTCTGCCGTACAATATGCTTTCTGCTGAATAGACATGCCCCAAAATGGGCTGTAAACCCCATCGCATGTGATAGAATTGCAGCCTTATAGGACGAGTAATAAGCTGGAGACACAGCCACAAGACCAATAATAACAAACTATGGGCTTACTCCATAATCATAAACAAAAGTTTGTTTGCAAGTTTGCTAATAAATTATTACTGTTTTGTGCATCCCCTGTGTTATTCAAATGTGTAATTATTGCAGCAGAACAAGAACGGGAAGAAAGCCATTTGGAATTTGAATGTACGTTTTATGTTTTCATTTGAACTGAAGCAAGTGAAAACACTCAGAGACTATCAAATTGGGAACAGCTTTAAATATGAAAATGCAAAGTCCAGTGCGACTTTTGAATAAAGTTGTGTTTTTAGAAAAGATACAGCTTAACCTTTTATGGTGGCCCAAAATAGGAAGAGAGTAACAATTAACCCCAGTAAGAGCCAGATTTGACATGGCTCTTCTCCACCCCTTAGGAGGTTAAAAAATAAAAATAAAAGGTCAGGAGACTGTTCACAGACTTCCCATGTTGAATTGCACTTAAGCTGGCACAATGTAAGTCAAGTAAATGGATTTTTGTGAAGTTAAGTATGTGTTTACAGAGTTTGGGTATGCTTGGGAGTGGGGTAGAACAAATGCTTCAGACCAGAGGGTTACAGAACTACCACTACTTGCCCTTCAGACAGTCTTTCAAGACAGAGCTAGTCCCTCCCAAGATTCCTTCTTGGCCTTCCTCGCTTCCTTTGGCAGCTGACGAAGCCATGCTAGCAGCACACGTTCTTTTCCTCTCCCTGAAGCCCTGTGAGTTCATGCATTCTTTGCTCAAGAAGGAACAACCCCTTAACCAGCGAATGATGTTGGCAGTCCCAAGTGGGCTCTTCCCACTGCGGCCACCCACCTGCATGTTCTACAACAGCTTGAAGTAGCCATGTGATTCCTGGGTGTTCAGCTTGCAACTCACCCCATGTTTATATGTAGAAGCTAAAATCACCGGGACATGGAACACAATAAAGAGAAGATGCGGAATCTCCAAAGATTGTAATTTATGGCTGCATCGCAACACACACACACGAAGCAACACACCTGTTTGTTCAACAGAACACCTGTATTAAGCAAATTCAAAAGTTGGGTAGAGCAAACGAGTTTGTTTTTGTTGCAGCAGTTGGAAGGCACTTTTAAAATACGGTTTCAGTTACTAAGCAGGCTACAGAGGTCTCTTTCTTGAAGCTTATCTCATGAGCACGATGTCTTATAGGCAATTTGTACACTTTTTTCATGTTCTCTGTAAGAGAATGCAGATAAAGGGAATGGCAAAGCATTAGTCATCTGCACTAAGCTACCTATAGAACTGTAATTGACTTGTCGTGTGTTTGTGTACAGGGGGGCGGAGAACAGCACTTAGCGTATTCTTCCTGCTACATTTCATCTGCACTAGAGTGCATGATAGACATGTGGGTGGGAAAAGGACAATTTTGAGCATGCAATTTCTCCAATTTTGTATCAGCATGTAAAGTGCTTTGTATTTAGGAGATTTTACCCAATAATTGCTACAAAGTGTTTTATAACTAAGCAATTTGTTTACAAAAAAAATAAAAATCAATTTGGTGTGCTAATCTGATGACTGGAAAGGCAGTGTATTTTTTTTAAAAGTAAATTTAAAGTGCTATTAATATTTAAATTAAAAATGTGTGAAAAAGCATTTAGAGCAAATGAAAAAAAATTTTTTTTTAACAACCACAATGACAAAATGGCACTAGCAGAAAAAGTAATTGTTTCGTTGTATACTGTGTTGGAATTATTTTAACGAGAAATAATAAATAAGTATATTGAATAAATAAATAAATAATAATGAAGGTTTACAAAAGCAAATGCATAGTAATAAGCTCAATGACCCAATGTGTCACTGCAGTCATCAAATGGCATGTCTTTTTTCAAAAACGAAAGCAGCCTTAAAGAGATCTAAACCTCTTGGAGACAGTGCTTCTTTCCCATTTTTCCAAAACCAAGCCCAATTTTCTAAAGTCTGAAAAGAGACCCAAGAACCGGGGGTGGGGTGGAGAGACACAAGAGAATAACTGTTTGATTACAACACTATGTAAAGGTAAAGGTAAAGGTACCCCTGCCCGTACGGGCCAGTCTTGACAGACTCTAGGGTTGTGCGCCCATCTCACTCAAGAGACCAGGGGCCAGCGCTGTCCGGAGACTCTTCCGGGTCACGTGGCCAGCGTGACATCGCTGCTCTGGCGAGCCAGAGCCGCACACGGAAACGCCGTTTACCTTCCCGCTAGTAAGCGGTCCCTATTTATCTACTTGCACCCGGGAGTGCTTTCGAACTGCTAGGTTGGCAGGCGCTGGGACCGAACAACGGGAGCGCACCCCGCCGCGGGGATTCGAACTGCCGACCTTTCGATCGGCAAGTCCTAGGCGCTGAGGCTTTTACCCACAGCACCACCCGCGTCCCACAACATTATGTAGATGCTTCATAAACAGGGATTGAATAAAATCCTAGCTATGTTGATGCTTCATAAACAGGGATTGAATAAAATCCTAGCTATTCCAAGGAATGTACCTAGTGTGGAAACAGCCAGACTCCCATCTCAAGAGAAAAAAACATTTTTGCAAGGATCCTCATCCAGGTATTATTGTAGCAGTGTTATAGGCCTCATAAGGAAACAAGGGAATGTTTAGGGATAAAAACTCACTTCCTTAAGGAAATGAAACAGTAGAAAGATGATGGAACATTTTAAGTGCAGCGAAGGTGGCAGAAAAGCACCTGTTTTCCTATAGAGCCCATTCTGCTAACGTGTAGCTGAGGTTAAGTTCTATAAGCCTCACACTCTGCTGACATTAGGACCAGAGACAAGGGTGAGGCGAACGGCAATTGCAGCCTCTTGCTGCTCCCCTCTGCCACCTCCCCCTCTGTACCACTTCATGGGTGAGCCTGCTCTGATCATACTTATGCTGCAGAAGCCATGGCATGGAGGTGAACACAATTAAGTTTCCTCTGGGATGACGCCACATCTGGATCCACTGGCTGACATACTTGGAATAGAAAATTAATGACTTGGGGGCTCAAAGACCTACTACTTCCTTCCCAACGAAGAGCTTTTATGCTAGCAAGACGAAACGCTTTCCCCTCCGCAGTAACCACAGGTAGATACTTGCAAATTCCTTATCAAGCCTGCCTGTGTGCCTGTAATCAGGGAGTACCAGATTCACTAGACCATATTCTTTTGGACTGCCCTTTGCACAGAACTCCTCAAAGAGATGCTGAGCAAGATATTGGATCTGCAACCCAAGGCTCTGAAAGCCAAATGAGGTTCCTCCTAGTGGATAGGGACAAGGACATTACTGCCCCAGTGGCTTCCTTTTTAATTTCCATCTTACCTGAAAGGGTTCTTAATGAATCATCCCTCTAGGGAATAGACAGGGTGAAGCAGAACAATCAAGTACCTTGTGATCCTCGACAGCCTCACTCCTGTCCCTTTTAAATTTATCCTAGTGTTTTGAAATGTTTTAACTCGTAATGCCAATAAAGGTATTTTCATTTTATTGTATTGTTACCAAGTCACCATCCTGAGGGTCAAGGTGAGGAGTGTCACCTCCCTCCACTTTGCATCACCCCAAACCTGATCACTATAACTGTATATCATGGGGTTGTGCAGCAAGGTGTTCCGGCGAAGTGGTACAGTGTAGGAAAGGAGTTTAACCTCGCTCACCATCTGGGTATCTGAGAATTTGCAACTGATGTTCTGCAAGACGAACAGTCCTTCATGAACCTAAGCACTGCAGTGTTGTAAATCAGTGGAGATCCTCCAGGTCCAATCACCCATCCCTCTTTTCATTGCTGTAGGATTTACCGTATTTTTCACTCTAAAGGATGCACCCGACCATAGGACGCACCTTGTTTTAGAGGGGGAGAACAAGAAAAAAAAAATCTCCCCCTCTCTGCCCAGCGCCCCTTCAGGGAAGTGGCAGGAAGCGCTGCGCAGAGGCGGAGAATTTTTCTTCCTTGTTCTCCCCCTCTAAAACAAGGTGCCATTCAAGGTGCGTTCGGTCACCTTCAGGCGGCTACCTTGGAAGCCTGGAGAGGGAGAGGGGTCGGTGCGCACCGACCCCTCTCGCTCTCCAGGCTTCAGTGAAGGCAACCTTCAGTGAAGGTTCCTTTCGACCTGCTCTTTGGGGCTGGCGGGGGGAAGCTCCCCCCCCCCCGCCAGCCTCAAAGAGCAGATTGGGGAGCAGCGGAAAGGCGCACAGCCTTCTGCTGCTCCCCGAGCTTGTGGGGCTGGCGGTGGGGGGAAGCGCTGCCCCGCAGCCCCAAAGAGCAAAGAAGCCAAGACAGTGAGCAGGATGTATCTGCCATAGCCCCGTGCAACCTCTCCAGCTGGGAGAGGCTGAACGGGGCTATGGCTTCTTTAGCCCCGCGCAACCTCTCGGCCAGGGAGAGGCTGCGCGCAGCTATGGCAATACCCCCACCTCCCACAAAAGCCCACAGGAGCCACGCACCCTTTACGGAGTGCGCGGCTCCTGTGGGCTTTTCTACGAGGAGGGAGAAGGGACTGACTGGCCGCAGAAAATCCCGCAAGAGCCGCGCGGAGCTTGTGTGTGGCTTTGGGGGGCTTTTCCTGCCTGCCCCCCCTGCATTCGCTCCATAGGACGCACACACATTTCCCCTTCACTTTTGGAGGGGGGAAAAGTGCATCCTATAGAGCGAAAAATACGGTAACCTTTTCTCATAGACAGAGTGGGGGGCTCGTTTAATTTCACTGCACACAGGTAGTGTAGTGACAATAAAGGTTTATTATTATTATTATGTTCCATTCCTATACGATGGCGTTATATGTATGAAGCTCTTTTCATTCATTCTTCCAAGTATGCAGAAACCCCTCCCCTGCCTGTTAGTTGGCACAGGGCCACCAAGTTTGCTATTAAAATGACCTGGAAGCATCTTGTTTGGTTTTCAAGCTTTCCTTCCACCTGCAGTGTGGGGATTGACTTGATGGTTAAGATTCCCATGGACCTCCAAATCTCTTCTGTAGTGCATGTACACCATTTCTGCTACAATATAATTTGAATTGTGTATTTTGAACTGGGAATGTACACAGGGGAATGTACCAAGTGGTCTTTTGTCTCTTTCAGCGCCATGATTTTCTGAAACTTCCCATCTACTTCTCAGAGAATAGTTAACTCTGGGGAGAGGATACTGAAGTAAAGAGATGGTCCATTTAATCAAGTATGAAACTTTTGAAGACTTCTTACCGATAGCTTCTAAAGTATGAATTAGCTAAAAGCCTGGGTTGACTATCTGTAAACCTAAGACTTCTGCAGCCAGAATCAGTTAGTTTCTAGTTACCTGTTTGCAGCACAAAGCATACACTCATTTGCGTAAGTTTCTCCATCAGTCCCACAAACAGGATTAAAGTTCCTTGGGCATCCAGGTAGAGAATATAAATCGCATCTGGGCTGAGAATGAACAGATTTACAGTACTGATGTTTACTCAAATTGTATTTTTTGAAATATTTATTCAGAGTAGCATTTCTTCAAGTCTCAAAAATCCCAGTTTTCATGAAGCAAGCCTACACACAGGATCAGTTTACATAGATAAAGTAGCATGATAAAAACGTGTGGCTGTGAGGAATGATAGGTATCGTGAAAGTTGAGTTCACAACTCCAGTCACATATTGCATGAGTCCCATTCAATTCATATTTGACAACTTTGTAGGAATGCAATTATTGCAAACTTAACTCCACATCATGCTTGCAGCCGGGGGGTGGGCAGGGGGCTATCTGACAAGCTAGCTGGTACCCATAACTGCATGCTGAGCTTCGGTGTGGTTGAATCACTTTCTTCTAATCTGCATCAGTTTTGTATGTATTAATTCATGTGTCTGTTCCCTTCTGTTTCTGCAGTAATGTGATTTTAAAAGCTATACAAAAATTCATATATATTGATATACAGGTAACTTGCAATTTACATGCATTTAGCTTGCGCAATTTCAACTTTATGCAGTTCAAACCACACAAATTAAATGTGCGGAAGGTGGAGAGCTTAAAAGCTCTTTTTGCACAGGGTTTTCCTGGTGCAGAAAACTTGCTTACCGGGCTCTGGGAGGTTCTAGCAAAATCTTGTACGGCCCTGCAAGATCTCACAAGCCTTCCAGAGCCTCGGGGGGTGGGGTACAACCTGTTCAGCATGCTGGGTCCAGAAGGAAAGATTGCTCACACAGAGGCACTTCCAAGGAGGTGGTTTGACGTATATGTGCCATCCCCAGAACTTAACTCCTGCACAAGTTTTAAGTTATCTGTATTTAAGTACCTATTTTATCCCAAAATGGACTTAAACATTATTATTTTTCTCAATGTGCACAGTTCAACTTCTAAATGTATTTTATCCTAAAACACCTTTTAAGAAACCCACTTGGGGGTGTTTTTTGAGCAGGTGACTGTACTGAAAAATTAGCAAGCGTGAAATGCAGAGGATAATTTATGTTCCTATCCATGTTTTAGCCGAGGGATGTGAATTAGTTCCACTTAAGAATGCAGACTGAACAAAATCCACTGCACCGTGTGTGTGTGTGTGTGTGTGTGTGAGAGAGAGAGAGAGAGAGAGAGAGAGAGACTAGAACAACCTTCCTCAGTCTGCTGCCCTCCAGATGTTCCGGACGATAACATCCATCAGTCGATGGGAGTTGTCCAAAAATCATCTGGAGGGCAGCAGCTTGGGGAAGACGACACAAGAAGATGGGGATGGTGGGACACCGATGGGAGTTCTTCTTGTTACTCCCCACTTCCCCCACTATCCCTAAACTTACCTCGGAGAGGCCTTCCCCAGAAGGAGGCATCAACAGGAGTCCTGAGGGAAAAGAGCAGCCACGGGTTATGAGAGCAGAACGCCATTCCCACACCTGCCATGAACACACCTCTCTCCTCCTTCTCCCCTTCCCTAAACCCTGTTGCCAACTGATCCAGAAAACTGATCCAAACCCTCCCCCCCAAATTCTGGATCCACTACCCCACCATTTGCAAGAAGGAACACGAGCCATTTGCCCGTATGCACTGCAGCCAGTGCCGGATTTACGTATAAGCTAAACAAGCTATAGATTAGGGCCCCACTCTCTTGGTGGCCCCCAAAAAATTCAAAGGGAAAAACCCCTGAATGTACATTTCCAAAATATAAGATAAAAAAAACAAATAAAATAAAACCTACATACACCAACAGTGTTATGTGTTGTGTAGGCTCCTATGATGTAAGTAGGGCTAGTAAGCCTGCTAGCCTGCTCCCTAAAATATCACTGGTTTGCTCGTTTCTATATACAGGGTGCCTACATTCTGCATGGACTGGTTGTAACAATTACTTTGATCAAATACATATTTTGTTATGTGCAAATGGCTTTAGATACATAAAGGTACAGGGACCCCTGACCATTAGGTCCAGTCGTGACCGACTCTGGGGTTGCGGTGCTCATCTCGCTTTACTGGCCAAGGGAGCCGCCGTACAGCTTCTGGGTCATGTGGCCAGCATGACTAAGCCGCTTCTGGCGAACCAGAGCAGCGCACGGAAACACCGTTTACCTTCCCACTGGAGCGGTACCTATTTATCTACTTGCGCTTTGACGTGCTTTCGAACTGCTAGGTTGGCAGGAGCAGGGACCGAGTAACAGGAGCTCACCCCGTCGCAGGGATTCGAACCGCAGACCGTCTGATCGGCAAGTCCTAGGCTCTGTGGGTTAACCCACAGAACCACCCATGTCCCATTTCTATATATAGGGTGCCTACATTCTGCATGGACTGGTTGTAACAATTACTTTGATAAAATACATATATTGTTACGTGCAAATGGCTTTAGATACCTATGAGGTCTATAAATGACCATGTAGCATATATTCAGCACAAAAAAACAGCGACAATTTGTTGATGACAGAGGACAGCTGAACATATACAAGGCTCCAGTACTTTCAGTAGCTTAGGGACTCAACGAACCTCAATCCGGGCCCTGCCCTGTTGCCAACTGATCCAGATCCTCCCCCCCCCCCAATTCTGGATCCAAACCCTCCCCCCATTCTCAAGAAGGGACACGAGCCGAGGCGAGCGTTGCCATTTGCTCACGTGCGCCCGCAGCCCGACCTTTCCCAGAAGGAGCAGAGGAGCAGGGGCTGCTTGAAGAAGTTGGCAACCCAACCCTCCCCTGGTTGCCGTGGCAACGCGGCCTCACTCCTCCTCCCCCCCCCCGCCCCGCCCCCGGTACCTCAAGAGTGTGTGTATGGGGGGGGGGCGAAGGATGGAAGGGGGCAGAGGGCGAGGGGCGCTCGCGGCGGGGGTACCTGCCACGAACCACCACAGAAGCAGCAGCGCCGGCGCCGGCGGGAAGCCCGACCGTCGCATCCCGGCGGCGGCGGCGGCGGCGGACGGACCGGAGGGACCACGGAGCTCCTCCCCCTCAAGGGCTTTCGCGGCTCCGCCTATAGCGCCCGCCAGAGAGAAAGAGGGGAGGCCCCGCCCTCCGCCACGCCACGCCCCCTCCGCCTCGCGCCCCTCGGCGCGCTCGAGCAACTGACTGCCCTGCCCACGTGACGTGCCCCGAGCGCTGAGGCGGCCAGTTGGCAAAAGGGCCGTGAGGGGAGAGAGTGTGTGGCGGCGGCGGCGGAGGGATCGCTGCTGGACTGTGGTGTTTCTCTCCCGGCTTTAAAAAAAAAAAAATATGAAGAAAATGTTTCAGTTAAACAAGTTCAAGGGAAAAAAATAATGAAGTAAAACGTGCATTTTTTAAAAAAACCACAACACCCCCCCACTATAATTATATACATACTCGACTAATACAAATATAAATGAAAATATTATTCTAACACGTATACATTTATTTACAACATATGCTTTTCAAATATGCCCACAATCTAAAAGCTACCCGTCCCTATGTTTCAAGAGTTGTCACGACTTCTACTCGTTGAATAAAGGCGACTATATAGATTTAGCTTCCCAGTGGATCAGTATCAGCAATATTTATCAAAAACTGCAGGATACATTGTGGCTTCAAACACTAGCAATTGGGAGAACTGGAATAAACTCCATTCATCCCAGAATCCAACAAAGCCTCTTTGTAAAAAGTCATCAGGGAATGCCTTGCAGATATTTTAGTTCCTTGGGCCTTTAATCTCAACAAATTTAGACTTCCAGTCCTACATAAAGGCAGTTTTGTTTCTGTTTAAACGTAAAAAGAATCCAAATTGTTTATCAAAATGCCGCCCAGAGTGGCTGGGGCAACCCAGTCAGATGTTGGGGGCGGGGTACAAATATAATGATGATGATAATGATATAATGCTAACAACAAGAACAGCAGCAGCAACAGCAACAGCTAAGGGATTTACTGTGATGTGAGCTTTCACAAACTAGAGTCCTGTTCATACGATGCACGAAGTATTATCCTGGCTGGCATATAGGAAAGGTTTTTTAAACAGCTTGACCAAATGACCAGTGTCAGGGGTTCAGGGAGAGAGGCACAGGTGAGGGAGGAGACGGAGAGCGAGGGGGAAGAATCCAGGAACGAGGAGGAGGAGGATGACGATGACTTGAGGGATTCCATGAGCCTTTCAAGTGATTCGGAGGATTCCCAGAAAGGGGCGCCTGTGGTCAGGCCAAGGGGAGTCACAGGGGGGACTCGTCAGGAGCAGGGGACCAGCGGGGGAACCAAAAGTGGGAGCTGGGAGTCGGGACCGGCTTCTCCGCCAGAGCGCAGTGAAGGGGGTGGAGATTCCAGAGTGACAGGGGAAGCAGATCCGAAAGCAGAGAGGGAGGGGAGATCGGAGCAAGACATCCTCCCGGAAGGGGAGGGGAGTAGTGCAGGGAGTAGTGTAACTGTCAAGAGGAAGGTCAGAGGTTGCGAATGCGTGCCAAGTTCAAACGTGGAGGCGCGCGGAAGTACAGGGAGCCCGGAGGAGGAGCCAGGTCCCAAAGCACGCAGGAGGGGGGAAGAGCTGTCTGGGGATTCAGCGTCAGGGGAATCCAGGAGGGGCGAAATCCCAGGGGGCAGAAAGACCCTGCGGAAAAGGAAGGAAAGGAAGAGGTGGAGCAGCACAGCCCTCTTAAACTGGTGCAGAGGAGGGACTGACTCAGAGGGGACTTCAGCGGTCTAAGCGTAACAGACGTGGGGCTGCGCGCCTCGGCTGTGGAGCGAACAATGTACTGCAATAAACATCTTTGTATATAAACTGGACTTGGCGTTGGTCTCTTGTGAGCTGGGACCTGAGGCAGCCCTGACAACCAGGAAATTCAAAAAGTACTGTTTGCAACAATTCTATGTAAAGCTTAAGGGCCAAACTACATGCCAGGATAAATATGCTTCATAAAGAGTGAATTTAAATGGACCTCTTTTAATCTTGAAGAAAATACAACCCCGAGGGTCTGGTCTACATGGGGTTCCCTATGTGGACTGGGATCCCACATCAGTTTTCTGCTGAAAATCGCCTCGTCAGCTCTTTTCGATCCCAAATCTCTTTGATCCTAAAGGGGCTTATTTGCAGTAACTGGCACAGAGGTGGGGGTGGGAATAGGAGCTGGCTTTTTGGCAAGAAAACGACAGCTTTCAGAATAGGGTCTGTATGGCCCATTTAAGCACATTTTTACAAAGTCACGTTTATCTTAAATAGCAGTTTGACCCTAAGATAAGCAAAGTTACTATTCACAACCATAGGATTTGGCACTGCAGAGTGATACAGGATACCATTGTCTCCATCTTTGCCTAAAGAAGCGAAATAGGCTTCCTGTCAAGTTCTTCTTCAACAATTTCATGTTGCAATTTCCCCTTGAAATTCCTTTGCTGAAGAATAACAACTTTCAGGGCAGCAGCAAAGCGTCCAACGAGATTGAGATGTTCTTGCCCTAGTTTCTGAATGTTGCAATTTCTGGTTTTTATTCTGTATTCTTTTGTGCACCTGATTCTTCTGCATGGAGTGCAGAGCAAGCATTGCTGGAATATATCACATACATATGCTGGAATACAGTATATCACATTCCAATATATCACATTGGAAGATGAACATGTGAATGAGCCCTGTGTTCGCATCATAGCATGTTGTTCCACCCCAATGAGATTATTGTAAAGCATAAGCTTCACTGTCAAACATATATTTTACTCTAGGCATGGTGAGGCAGACCAACAATGCTTTAACAGTATCCCAAAATGTGATACCTGATCATGACATTTTGGGAAACAGTTAAAGCACAGTTAATTATTTATCGTTTTATTTTAAACCACCAGTGGCGTTTGGCTTCAAACGCCAAAACATTTTTGATAATGTTGGCCACTAGAGGGCACATCAGCGTTAAAAAAAAATGCTGGTATGAGAATGATATTCTAACCTGGAACAAACTAGATGAAGCAAAGGAACAGGTTGTTGTTGTTGTTGTTAAAAGAAAGGAGACATGCAGCCTGCATCACTTTGGCCAGACTAATTTTGCATGGTGGAGCAAGGGATCCTTTAGATACAGTGCTGCTTTCCTTAGATTATTCAGCCAGGGAATTCTCAAACTAGAAATATCATTCTCTTAGCTGTAGGCTCAGTAACTCCCAGACTAGATACTAGAGCATATTAGTGTACAGTGGTACCTCGGGTTACATACACTTCAGGTTACATACGCTTCAGGTTATAGACTCTGCTAACCCAGAAATAGTGCTTCAGGTTAAGAACTTTGCTTCAGGATGAGAACAGAAATTGTGCTCTGGCGGCACGGCGGCAGCAGGAGGCCCCATTAGCTAAAGTGGTGCTTCAGGTTAAGAATAGTTTCAGGTTAAGTACAGACCTCCGGAACGAATTGCCAATTGCCTGCCAAAGGCATAGTACTACTCCCCAATCAGTGGGGCTTAATGATGTGTGTACAGTGGTACCTCAGGTTAAGTACTTAATTCGTTCCGGAGGTCTGCACTTAACCTGAAACTGTTCTTAACCTGAAGCACCACTTTAGCTAATATTCTTAATATTTTTTAGAAACTTCATTCTCCAGGGCTGCCTTCAGATGGCTTGGGGATTGGATAACTCCATACCCTTTGACATTTCTCTGATGAAAATTGGGACATCCTAGGGAAAAGTGGGGCATTCCAGGATCAAATCAGAAATGGACGGCTTCTGTAAATCCCAGGCTGTCCCTGGAAAATAGGGACACTTGGAGGGTCTGAAATAAAAAATTGCTCATTACCTGTCTTGGGCCGGTCATCAAACTCTCAACCAAACCTACCTCACATGAATGTTGGATATGACATGGCTGTGAAAGGAGACTTAATGTTTACATCTTAGGTATCTAAAGGATGCTTCTTTGTAATAAAGGGACATGTTTTCCTCACCTCTCACCACACAAATTAGTACAGCTCCAAGGCTTCAACCAATCTTTGCATGTTTCAGATGCATGTCCTGTGTGTTCAAATGAGCTCAGGTTAGCATGCACAGCCCGTTGATTCCTACAAATAGAGAGGAAGTGTTTGCTTCTCAGGATACCAATTTAAGCCCTGCAGCACCTGACACTAGCTTGTGCAGGGAAAGATCCTAGTTGATGGCCCCTTTGGTGTTTCTGTACATACTGTACTTATTTAGGGCAACAGCTAAACAGCTTTGCAAAGCCCATCAGTCATAGGATATACACTGTCCTCTTTCCTCCCACAGCACTGGCCGTGAGTCACATTATCCAGATGACTGGGAATAAGTTAGAGAGCAGTATCTTATTCACTGCAGACACACATTTCCCCCTCTTACTGACACTTAATTTATCTCATTATTAATCTGTGGAGCCTTCTAGGCATGAGAGAGACAAAAAACACACACACAGCGGCTCTTTTTCTGAAATTTCTCATTCCCAGCTGACCGCCTTCGGTGCTGACTTTGGTCTTTTGTGAGTCATTAAAAATAGAAATGCGTAAAGAGATTTAAGCATGCTTTAGCAGCAATGAATGAATACCAGGGTCTGACTTCAGCACAGGGAGATGGGTTTCAAGGAGAGAGCGACAATGAAACCAAACCACCCTGCACAGGATGTATCGTTAACTTTAGCAAGCAAAACAAAAAAAATTCCTTCCAGTAGCACCTTAAAGACCAACTAAGTTAGTTCTTGGTATGAGCTTTCGTGTGCATGCACACTTCTTCAGATACACTGAAACAGAAGTTGCCAGATCCTTCTATATAGTGAGAAGGTGGGGAGGGGTATTACTCAGAAGGGTGGTGGGAATGGGTGATTGGCAGATAGCTGTGATGAGCCTGTTGACGACTCTTAACGACTGCAATAGGTCTAACAGGAAAAAGCAAGGGGTGAGAAGGTGAAAAATGGCTTTGTCATGTATAATGAGATAAGAATCCAATGTCTTTGTTCAGACCAGGTCTCTCCATGGTTTTAAGTTTGGTAATGAGTTGCAATTCAGCAGCTTCTCTTTCCAGTCTATTTCTGAAATTCCTTTGTAGTAAAACAGCTACTTTGAGATCTTGTATAGAATGTCCTGGGAGATTGAAGTGTTCTCCTACTGGTTTCTCTGTCTTGTGATTCTTGATGTCAGATTTATGTCCATTTATTCTTTGGCGTAAGGTTTGGACTGTTTGTCCAATATAGAGAGCTGAAGGACACTGTTGGCATTTGATGGCATACACAATGTTAGACGATGAGCAATTAAATAGTCCCGAGATGGTATGTGTGATGTTGTTGGGGCCAGTAATGGTGTTGTCCGGGTGTATGTGGCAGCAAAGTTGGCATCTGGGTTTATTGCAGGCTCTGGTGCCAGTGTCCGTGTTAAGTCTGGTTGTAGTATTATTGTGGGTTAGGAGTTGTTTAAGATTGGGTGGCTGTCTGTAGGCAATGAAAGGTCTTCCTCCCAGAGCGACGGAGAGCGCCATCTAGTGGACAAAGCGACTATTACGTTCAGGATTTTGCTCCGTCCTTGTGCTTTATTCTCTCTTGCTCTTTTCTTTTTCTTCCCTTTTTCCCTTATTCTCACTGTTTCATATCCTTCTCCCCTGCCTTCTCTCCCCTTCTTCCCACTCTCCTCCCCTCTCTCTTTCCCCTCCCGCTCTCTAATTTGGTCCAGGTGGAGCCGAGGGGGTTTTAAAGTTGTAAAAAGTTTGGCAAAAAAAAAAAAACTTAGCAGAACTTTTTTGGAACTGCTTCTGTATGAACCTCCGGGCATTGCAACGTAACTTTGACTGACTTTGTGGATATTTAAGCCTTGACCGGAGTGGTTTCCCCAAATTTTGTTTGGGATGGCTACCTATTGAGTGGAAAAAGGGATATCTCTGCTGTAGACAGACCTAGGTCGTCACCTAGGCTGCGCCTGAGGACAGACTGATTTTGCTACAGAGCAGCAGAGCAGCATTAGAGGGAACCGCCTGGCGGACCGACTACAAATTTGCAACTTGGAACTTCTTTTTGTTTTCGCTTCGTGTTTTCTCTTTGTGTATTTTCTTCCCAAAGCGCAATTTCCAAGGTTTAATAAGGTACGAGCTCACTTACACAACTATAATTTATAAGATACCTTCCAAGATTACCCTCCCCAAGAGAGTACTGAGATTCTAGAACTTGTTCCTCCTCTTAAAAAAAAAAAAAAAGAGGGGGAAATTACAAAGAATAACATGTTGACCTTCTAGAACAACTAAGGGATATTTTGAATATATCAGGTGAGGGCCATAAAGGCCAAATAGGCATTGTCTAACGGACCCAACGGCCACCAGAAATTAAGCTCTTGGACTTACTGTACCCCTGGTGTATCCAGTAACGTATATTTATTGTGTATAGGTATTTGATAATTACTATATAAGTGGCGTTGCTTAGGATCTCATAATGTCAAATACTGGGAAAAGACCAGAAGGGGGGACTCCAGGGGATAGGAAAGGATCGAAACAAGAAACTGACTTCAAAGCAGACATTTTAAAGATGTTTGCGGAGATTAGACAAAGTGAGAAAAATCTTGAGTTTAAATTAGAACAAGTAGATAACAGAATTGGGAAGATGGATAAAAAGATAGATGAAACAGTTAATGAACTGAAAGGTCAACTGAAAGAGGTATTTAGGAGGACGCAAGCGGTGGAAGAGGGTTTGAAAAAGACAAGGTTAGAAATGAAAGATGTGAGACGGGAGGAGGATAAGATAAAAGCAGAGATCTTGGATTTGAATAAGAACCAAGAGGAAATGAAAGATTTAATTGCCATGAATGAATTAAGACAGAAGGAAGTTAATTTAAGGTTTAGAGCTGTGCCGGAAGTACAAGGGGAGAATATAAAAGTGAAATTAATAACAGAATTGGCCTCATGGCTGGAGATTTCAACAGAAGAGATGGAGAATGCAGTACAATCTGCTTTCAGAATGAAAGCCAAATTAGCCAGAAATAAAAGATTGGTAGGAGATTGTTTAGTCATATTTAAAGAAAGGGAAATGAGGAATATGATTCTCCAAAAAAATAAAGAAAAAAGGCTAAATATTGGCAGAAACTACATTATAATCTTTAAAGATATTCCAGTCAGGCTGCTTAAACGTAGAGACCCATATAAGGAACTGGTACAGACTCTGAAGAGGAATAATATCGAATTCAAATGGGAGTTCCCCGAAGGAATCTCCTTTACTTACAGGAGCAAGAGGCAAAAACTTACGAGCCCAGAAGAGACTAGTAAATTCTTAAGGAAATACAAAGAACTGAAAGTACACAGGGAGGATGACGTGAGTGAGGAGACAGAAAGAGAGGAGGAGACAGAGAGGTCGGAGGGGGAGGAGGGGGGGGAGGAGGAGGGGGGCGAAGGTAAAATATAGAGAGAGCAGATAGACTTCTATTTAGGCAAACAGTATGGTGTTAAAAATCTGGAGCTGGAACATTAATGGCATGAATGATAAGAAAAAGAGAAATAAAATTGAACATATTTTAAATAAAGAAAGTTTGGATATCATATGCTTACAGGAGACCCACATAGCAAGGAAACATAAAAGAGTTCTGATAAATAAAAGACTGGGTAACGAATTCGTATCGGCAGATAAAGGGAAGAAAAGGGGGGTGGTCATATACATAAGAAAACATCTGGAAGCACATCAAATTTTTAAAGATGAAGAAGGGAGGATAGTGGCAGTTCAAATTAAATGGCAAGGAGAAAGTGTACTAATAGTGGGGATATATGCACCAAATAACAATAAAGCAGAGTTCTACAGAATGTTAGAGGGGAAATTAAGTGAATATGCGGACCAGAAAATAATACTACTAGGGGATATGAACGGCGTGGTGTCGTTAGACACTGACAGGCTAAGGGAGGGAGTGAGTAGAGAAGGAAAGTTACCCCAAGCCTTTTTCTCACTGGTCCACAACTTTAACTTGGTGGACGTATGGAGATTCAAATATCCTCTAGAAAAACAGTACACCTTCCATTCGGAACCAAATGACTCATTTTCGAGATTAGACCAGATATGGATATCGGCAGAATTAGTACCAAGAGCTACCAGGGCTGAGATTCTCCCTAAAACGATCTCGGATCATAACGCAGTAAAATTGGAATTGAAAGGGCAGGAGGAAAGACCATACAGATGGAAACTGAAAGACTACCTGCTAGACGACTCAGAAATCATAGAGAAAGCACGGGGAAGGTTAAAAGAATATTTTGAGGACAATTTAGGCAAAGGCACTAAACCGAAGGTGGTGTGGGATGCAGGCAAGGCGGTGATGAGGGGATTTTTCGTCCAACAGAGTGCAATTAAGAATAAAAAAAGAGAAAAGGGGAAAAGAGAAATCTTACAGCAAATAATGGAGAACGAACAAAAATTAGTTGAAAACCCGAAAAACAGAAGGATAAAAGAAAACATTAAGATCCTACAGTCGCAACTGGCAATGCTGATAAATAGAGAAATAGAATGGAAGATCAAAAAATTAAGACAAAAAAGCTTCGAATACGCCAACAAATCAGGAAAATTACTAGCCTGGCAACTAAAAAAAAGGAAGGAACAGAATACAATAAATAAGATTGAGGTGGAGGGAGAAGTGAAAAGCAACCCCAAAGAAATAAGAAAGGCCTTTCTAGACTTTTATAGAGGACTCTACAAAAATAGCGAAAAGAACAATCTGAGGAAAATAGAAAAATATCTTAAAGGGAAGAATATTCAAAAGATTCCGTTACTGGAGAAAGAAAGATTGAGTGCCCTAATAGAGCCAGACGAAATTAAAGAAACAATAAAGGATTTAAAAAAAGGGAAAGCGCCAGGCCCAGACGGGTTTACCGGTAGTTACTATAAAGAAATGGAGACAATCTTGTTGATTCCTCTACAAGAAGTAATGAATAACATTCTTAAAGAAAGGGAACTTCCAGAGACATGGAAGGAGGCGCTAATTACACTAATACCCAAACAGGACTCAGATTTACAACAGGTAAAAAACTATAGACCGATTTCCTTATTAAATATGGATTATAAGATCTTTGCGGGAATTCTAGCAAGGAGACTGAAAAAGATATTGGTAAAAAGTATACACAAAGACCAAGCCGGCTTTTTGCCGGGAAGGCACATGAAGGATAACTTAAGGAATGTAGTAAATATTATAGAATACTTATCAGACAGATGTGACAAACAAGGCATGCTGTTGTTCGTGGATGCTGAAAAGGCATTCGACAATTTAATTTGGGATTTCATGTTGAAACAACTGGAATATATGGAGGTCGGTGCTGAGTTCTACAATGGGGTAAAGGCAATCTATACGGATCAGAAAGCAAAACTGATAATAAACGGTGTGGAGACCTCAGAAATAAGAATAGCAAAAGGAACAAGACAAGGTTGCCCGCTGTCCCCACTGTTATTCATTATGGTGTTAGAAGTTCTACTAAATTCAATAAGAGGAAATAGAGGGATAAAAGGGATAACAGTTGGGCAGAATGAATACAAAACGAAGGCATTTGCGGACGATTTAGTCATAACAATGGAGGACCCAATAAATTCAACAAAAGAGGTACTTGAGGAATTCGATCAATTTGGGAAAGTAGCCGGCTTCAAATTAAATAAAAAGAAAACAAAAATCATTGTAAAAAATATGGAGACAGATAAAGTTGAAGAACTACAAAATGCAACAGAGATAGAGGTGGCCAGGAAAGTTAAGTATTTAGGGATATGGGTAACACCAAAAAATATGGATCTATTTAAAAACAACTATGAGAGAGTATGGAAAGGAGTTAAGAAAGATATTGAAACGTGGGGTAGGCTAAAATTGTCATTCTGGGGCAGAATAGCCACAATTAAGATGAGTGTGCTACCCAAAATGTTGTTTCTCTTCCAGAACATTCCTGTAATTAGGGGTATAAAGGTATTTAAAGAATGGCAGAAAGTGATTTCGAAATTTATCTGGCAAGGCAAGAAGCCAAGGATTCAATTTAAATTGCTGACGGAAAGGGGGGGCTTTGCCCTACCTGATCTGAAATTATATTATGAGGCATCTTGCCTATGCTGGGTTAAAACTTGGATAAAACTGGAAGATAAGGAGGTACTGGATTTAGAGGGATTCAATATTAGATTTGGGTGGCACGCCTATCTATGGCATGGGAAGAGGAAAGCACATAGGGGTTTTGAAAACCATATTTTTAGAGGTGCACTGATTGAGGTGTGGGAGAGGAATAAAGATCTGTTAGAACCTAAAACACCCCATTGGCTATCGCCACTTGAAGTGATGAGCGTTAAAAAGATAAACATGGGAGATAACTGGCCTACATATGAACAACTGCTAACAAAAGAAGAAGGAAAGTGGAAATTAAAGACGTATGATCAGATCAAGGAGAAAGTACACGACTGGCTGCATTATTTTCAGTTAAATGGAATGTTTAGGAAAGACTTTACAGATAAAGGATATACTGATAAAGAATCCAGATTTCAGATTGAAATATTGAATAACAATCATAGAATTCTGTCTAAAATGTATAACCAGCTGTTGGGCTGGAACTTAATAGATGAAGAGGTAAAGTCGGTTGCGATACATTGGGCGAGAGACATCGGTCATAACATATATGCCGAAGAATGGGAGAAGCTTTGGAAAACACACCTTAAGTTTACAGCATGTGTGTCACTAAAGGAGAATCTAATGAAAATGTTTTACCGTTGGTATCTAACTCCTGTAAAATTAGCCAAAATGTATGGGACCTGTAATAAATGTTGGAAGTGTAGAGAAAGGGAGGGGTCCTTTTTTCACATGTGGTGGGAGTGTCAAAAGGTTAAAGAGTTCTGGGAGGGGGTGTATAACGAACTGAAAAAAATCTTAAGATATACTTTTGTTAAAAAACCGGAGGCGTTTCTGCTGGGATTGGTAGGGAGGGAGATAAAAAAGAAAGATCATAGGTTCTTCCAGTATGCAACATCGGCTGCAAGAATCTTAATAGCCCAAAATTGGAAATCTGAGAATTTGCCGACAATTGAAGAATGGAGAGCAAAACTGTTAGATTATGCGGAGATGGATAAGATGACAGGGAAAATTAGATACTCCAAAGATCAGAGGTTCATTGAGGAGTGGGAAAATTTTACGAACTATCTGGAAAATTTGAGTGAAGGACAAATAACATTAGTGGGTTTTAAAGGAGCTCTGTAAAAAGAAAAAAGGGTACTGTCAAAGAGAAAGAGAAGAACTAGGATGGTTAACGACATTACAAACTAAGAAATGCGAATACCTATAAGGATATTATGGATGATTTGTGGAAAGGTTGAAGGAAGTCGTATCAAACAATTTGTAATTATGAGACTGTAACTTTTATGTTTTAAATTTTTTAATATGCAAATCAATAAAAATTATTTAAAAAAAAAAAAAGAGAGAGAATTTTTTTTTGTTTTGACTATGGCAGACCAACACGGCTACCTATCTGTAACTTTAGCAAGCAAAAACAACATTTCAAACTGGGTGATTCTGGATCTCTGTTCTGGTGCTTCTAGTTGTTGAGCAGCAGCTATACCATGTGGGAAAACACCTTCTTAAGTTCTAGCATAGCTCCCCACCCTGCAGAGAGCCTATTGGTACCTAGGGCAACCAGATGAAAAAGAGGACACAACTCCAGCATCATGAACAGTTGTGCTGTAACGCAAGACACACCTGCTAAAATTTCCTATGCAAAGCCACTAAAGCTGCCAAAGCATTTTGCCTCTGTACACACTATTGGCTCCTACAGTCATGGCCCATATATAAATAATTTCAGGCCAGGCTTGGGCCATTGCTTGAGCAGCAATTCATGCGGCATTATGTGCCACCTCTTGCTAGACCAGGGCTTCCCACACTTGGGTCTCCAGCTGTTTTTGGACTACAATTCCCATAATTCCTGACCACTGGCCCTGCTAGCTAGGGATGATGGGAGTTGTAGTCCCCAAACAGCTGGAGACCCAAGCTTTGGAAACCCTGTGCTAGACTTTGGTTCTAGCCTATGGTTCCCTTTGCTTTCCCTTTTGATGGATTACCTGCACCTGACCCTCCTGAATGCGTCTTGTCCTCTGTAGTGACATTTAAAGCACACTCAATGCACATTTCAAGCACACAATGCTGCCCAAACTGGGAAGTGCCATTTCACCCTCACAGAGCTACAGTTTAAAGCACCCTTAACAAACTACAGGTCCCAGGGTTATTCAGGAGAAGCCACACACTTGAAATGTGTGTTGAATGGTGTGGCTCTGCCCTTCGTTCCAGACCCTGCCTCAAAGAACTCTACCTAGGAGATTCACATTGTTAATGCACCATGCAGTTGTGCCCTAAGTCCCTTGGACATTCTGCTGCCTTAGTCAAATGAACAAAAGATGAGCTCCTTTGTAATTAGAAAACGGGCTAGTTTCTTACCCAGCTCTACCTAGGTAAGGTAGAGGCGCAGGTTACAACAACAGCCAAGGTGACATTTTTCCACCTTTGCCGCATCAAGCAGTTGGTCCCTTCCCTTTCCCGCCCTGACCTGGCCACAGTGATCCATGCAATGATCACCTCCAGGCTTGACTACTGTATTTCGCTCTACGCGGGGCTGCCCTTGAAGCTGTCCCAGAAACTCCAGCGGGTGCAGAATGCGGCAGCGAGGCTCCTCACAGGGTCTCTGCCATGGGAGCATATTCACCCAGTGCTTTTCCAGCTGCACTGGCTCCTGGTGGAGTACAGGGTCAGATTTAAGGTGCTGGTTTTGACCTTTAAAGCCCTTCACGGCCTAGGACCCTCATACCTACGGGACCGCCTCTCCTGGTATGCCCCACGGAGGACCTTAAGGTCCATATATAGCAACACCCTAGTGGTCCCGGGCACTAAGGAAATTAGATTAGCCTCAACCAGAGCCAGGGCCTTCTCAACACTGGCTCCAGCCTGGTGGAATGCTCTGTCTCATGAGACCAGGGCCTTGCGGGATCTGATTTCTTTCCGCAGGGCCTGTAAGACAGAGTTGTTCTACCTGGCCTTTGGCTTAGAATCAGTTTGATTCCCTCCCCCTCTTTCTTTTTCCTTTCTCCTCCTATGAAAAGACTGCATCCTAATGTTTTAATGTTGTATCTTAATCTTTAATTTGTATTTTAATCAACTTGTTTTTATTATTGGTTGTTAGCTGCCCTGAGCCTGGTCTTGACTGGGGAGGGTGGGGTATAAATAAATTATTATTATTATTATTATTATTATTATTATTATTATTACCAGACAGATAGCAGCCTGTCCTTTCCTCTGGCAGGGTAGAGTCAGGGTTGCAATGGGGGAGCACATTGCCAAGTATATTTGAATTAGATTCTCTCCTGCCCCCAAGTCATTTGTGCTCTGGAAGGATTTTTATTCCCTGACCATGAGATGTCGTTTGCAGATGTGTTTGACCCAAGCAAGCACGGTAACGTACTTCAGAGGCAATTAATTACAGGCATGCTAGAATAAATAAGAACAGAGGATTAGATCTTAATATGGTTGGATCACCCTCACTCCAATCTCATGTGTACATATGCACAGCGATAGCCAAACATTTTCTATTAAAAGCTACTGAAGCATCGCCATTTGCTTCCTAGGTACTAGATTAGAATTCTATTATTAGGGGAAATCAATTAGCAGTTTGAACAGCAACAAAATCCCTCTGTGCACAAATGGAGGCTCAAGTTTGTGTTTACATGCACAGATTGAAAGCAAACATTGCCCCCACCAACACCTCACTGAACTATATACAGTAGTTAAAAACTTACTGCTGCACAACTGGGTGGATTTTAGCGGCTTTCATAATTAAACGAGTGCAAGGGGTAGCAGAAGGGCACCAACTGTTCTGATGCCAACCCTGTAGGGTAGCCTGATAGCAAAGGATGTCCTACCTGGTTTCTCTCTCTCTGCTGCCACCACCCATTTATGTGTCACTTGGGGTATAGGGTCCCCATTGCCTTAGGACAGTCACTCCATGAGTTGGGAAATAGCTGGCTGAATTTCAAATATCCTGCTGGGAAACTTCAGCCCATCTCTCCCAGGCCCTTTAACAACCACTAAAAGGTAAATGGACCCCTGACCTTTAGGCCCAGTCGTGGCGGACTCTGGGGTTGCGGCGCTCATCTCGCTTTATTGGCTGAGGGAGCCGGCGTACAGCTTCCGGGTTATGTGGCCAGCATGACTAAGCCGCTTCTGGCGAACCAGAGCAGCACACGGAAACACCGCTTACCTTCCCTCTGGAGTACTACCTATTTATCTACTTGCACTTTGACGTGCTTTCGAACTGCTAGGTTGGCAGGAGCAAGGAGCAAGCAACGGGAGCTCACCCCGTCGCGGGGATTCGAACCGCCAACCTTCTGATCGGCAAGTCCTAGGCTCTGTGGTTTAACCCACAGCACCACCCGCGTCCACTAATGGAGTCCAAACAAGGGGGTGGGATTTCACCCCCCCCCCGTGGAATCTGCCCCAACCATTCTGTTGCTGGAGCCCACTCCCAGGCAGCCCTGATCCTCTCAAGAACAAAATATAAATTATATAATACACCAATAAAACAGTATAGACAAAAAACTAAAATGAAACTAAGCTCCAGCCCCAACTAAACATTTATCCCACCCCCAATATAGCAAAAAGCAAAACAAAAACAAAAAAAACCCAACATTTCAGACAACAGAGATTAAAACTATTTTAAAACATTTTAAAACATTTTTGATTGCTGTAATCTTCCCTCCACACTCACAGCAGCAGCAGCAGTGTCCAAATGGCCTCCTAGAGCCTTTTGGCAAGTGTTGGTCCCGCCCCCTAGGCTAGATGGATTAAATCTCTAGGCCACGTTTACACATCAGCAAGCACTGCTGGACCAGAAGTATTTGAACAACAAACTTGGGTGCAGAAATCAATATATGTGCAGAAATCAATAGACAAGTTTGACTTCTCTGCTGTTTTGGAACATTACTGGAGACAAACAAAAAATACTTTCCCAAAATACTCCAAATGCATGGAAACAACTCTTGAAAGTTCCATGTGAAAGAAGAAATATGTAACCCAGTTACAGAACCTCTTTTGAAAACAATTTTCTGAATGACTCAGAGGAGAGAACTGGAGCTTCCCTGAGGAAAGAAATTATTTCTACCACGCTCCTCTGCTGAGTTGGATTATTCACCACACTGAAGTACGTCACTAGGATCCAGAAGTTTCTTCTGACTGGGATTCGTCTTAACTTTTATACTTTTCATAGCTTGACTCACTGACTTTTCCCACAGAGTATTCATGAAATACAGAGTATTCAGGAAATTCCTCTGACCAGGATCCTGGAAAAAAGAAAACTTCAGAATTCCAGTTGCTGAATATGGATTGGGGCAGAGGTAGCCAGTGCAATGCCCTCCAAATATTGCTGGATCCTCATTCCCATCAGCCCCAAAGAGCACGGCGTGATGGGAATTGTAGTCCGGCAACTTTTTGCTACCCCTGGATTAGGCAGCAGATGGAAAGCTTGGGATAGTACAGAGGAAGATAGATCCTGACAACAGGCAAATCCATACACAGAATTCATATACAGGCTATATATATAGAATTCATATACAGGCTATATACAGAATTCATATATAGGCTAGCATTACTGCTGACATCCCAAAGTAAAGTTTTATCATTTAAAAAATGGCAGCTAGTCAAATCAGGTTGGCTAATGCAAGCCCAGTTCATCACCTTTTTAAGGCATGGAATCAAATACTAAAGCGGTGTGGTTATGAACTCTAAACTAGAGTTTAAAGGTAAAGGTAAAGGGACCCCTGACCATTAGGTCCAGTCGCGGACGACTCTGGGGTTGTGGCGCTCATCTCGCTTTATTGGCCAAGGGAGCCAGCATGTGGCTTCCGGGTCATGTGGCCAGCATGACTAAGCCGCTTCTGGTGAACCAGAGCAGCGCATGGAAACGCCGTTTACCTTCCCGCCGGAGCGGTACCTATTTATCTACTTGCACTTGATGTGCTTTTGAACTGATAGGTGGGCAGGAGCTAGGGCCGAACAATGGGAGTTCACCCTGTCGCAGGGAATCGAACTGCCGACCTTCTGATTGGCAAGTCCTAGGCTCTGTGGTTTAACCCACAGCGCCACCCGCATCCCTAAAAACTAGAGTTTAGGCTGCCTTAAAAAAGGATTAGCCAAAATCACAAAGGATGAGTGTATCGATGGCTGCTAAGCCTGAGAGCTAATAGACCTTCCATATTCAGAGGATAGATATCTCTGGGTACAGATGAAGAGGTTTTTTTAAAAGAGAGAGAGGGTGCCTATTTTCATTTTGCTCCCGCTAGGGACTTCCTGGAGACATTTGGCTGGGTACTGAAATCAGAATGCAGTACCAGAGGATTATTTTATCTAACCCACCAAGGCAGGTTTTAGGTCCTTACATTTCGAAGTTCATTCATGTAGATATTATTAGAATATGAATGATCAGCCTTGCAGAGGAGAGATTTATGGTGCCATGGCAACCGTCGCTGTAGCAACCAGTAATGAATTGCCTGCCAAAGGAGCACAGATATGAAATCTGGTTTCAGTGAAAAGCATGATGCAGTAATTACAGGAATTTCTTTTGCCGAGCCCGTGTGGCAGGCCAGAGATACGCGCATCGCTCCGAGGAGTCTGGTGGCTCCGTCAGACATGAAAGAAAACCTCGCGGTGCCAAAGCAACGCAAGTTTCTGCACAAAGGAATCCCATTATTGAGTGAGGCAAATCCCCCGCCCAGTTGAGACAGGAAGAGGGTACCATCGTTTGAATGTTTCACAAATAGCAAGGAAGCAGCACTCATTTCAGAGAGTAATTAGCGGAGCTCTCTTTCTGTGGTGAATGTTCCAATCCTGCAGAGTAGTTAACGATGTGATGGGGGGTAGCTTGCTTTCCCGCTGAATTTCATGCAAAGAAAACTAGGTGGCTCCTCCACCCCACCCAAATCCAGCCAACTTTACTGATTAAGCTTCTCAGGCACAGAAGGTATTTCTTCGCTTTCCCTCCATCTTGCGATGGCATCATCTCACCTAACCTAGCCTCGCTCCAACCACCTTGCCACTTGACTTGGCAAAAACTGAACTCTAGACGTTTGCTGACCCTGAAAAAGAACTGTTCTCTTCAGATTAAATTATACAACAGAAAAAATGTATTTAAAATAAAAATAAAGAACCAAACTTTTCTGCTTTACTGTCAACTCTCCTTTGCCAAAATGAACTATGCATTCCTGGCATACCCTATTGCCTTCCTGGAGCTATCCCTGGTGCTGACCGGTTGCTAAAATTCATGGAAATGAGCGGATCAAATCATATCCTCTCTGGCTTCAAGTATATGGGTAATGCTGTTGCTAGAGGACTGTTCAGTGTGCTATTATTATGCTGAAGTGTGTGACTTCCAGACAATCTCAAGTCCTTCCTTCTTTCCTGTAATAAATAATAATATTATTATTCTTCCTTCCTTCTCTTTTCTTCATATTCTGTGCTGCCTTTTTTGTTTTATCTTCTTCCCCCAATGATCCCAGAAGGCACAGAACTCCCCTTTAAGCTTATCTAAGACTGATCCTTTTCTTCCTGGAAAAGGACACAGTTAAAGTTCAAGAGCTTTGCAACAGGTGGAGAGATATTTAACAAGTGCAGCCTTTTCCGTCCTCCGAACTCCATGAGTCACTCTATCAGTTTCTACCTGTGGTTCGGCATCTTTCAGAAAAATTGACGCTAATGCTTAAAGGTTGGTGGCAGCCCTAACTTTATCCATCTTTAATCAGATTGTTTAGCATTCTCACATCAAGGGTGCACGTCTGAGCTAGTATTTTCCTGCGTAGCTTGCTTGGAAGAGCTTTCTCTCCCAACCACAAGGGGGCATGACTGGCTTTTCATAATTATCCTTTCCACTAAGATTCCCCATCAAAAACAAGGCCTTCAGGAAAGTACCTACAAGTGAATACTACTTAAGAGGGCTGGTGCCATTGTTCAGAAAAATAAACGTTACGCTTATTATTATATGATATTTTCCAAGGAGATGTAGACAGACATAAAGGTAAAGGTAAAGGTACCCCTGCCCGTACGGGCCAGTCTTGACAGACTCTAGGGTTGTGCGCCCATCTCACTCAAGAAGCCGGGGGCCAGCGCTGTCCGGAGACACTTCCGGGTCACATGGCCAGCGTGACAAAGCCGCATCTGGCGAGCCAGCGCAGCACACGGAAACGCCGTTTACCTTCCCGCTAGTAAGCGGTCCCTATTTATCTACTTGCACCCGGGGGTGCTTTCGAACTGCTAGGTTGGCAGGCGCTGGGACCGAGCAACGGGAGCGCACCCCGCCACAGGGATTCGAACCGCCGACCTTTCGATCGGCAAGCCCTAGGCGCTGAGGCTTTTACCCACAGCGCCACCCATGTCCCGTAGACAGACATACCCAGTGCTTTTTTCCCCCAGCTGGAGAAAAAGTTCTAGTACCTCTCAGGTGGGTGCCATTGTGGGCCATCACTCCCCCCACCCACTTCTTGCCTTGATGTCCTTCTGAGAAGCCCCAAATGAACATTTCAAGTCAAAACAGAAGCTGGCCAGCTTGTGCGAGTCAACACGTTTTTTAGATCTATGACTCCACCTAGCCACTCCTAGCCACGATTGGTCAAGCCACAGGGTGCGGCCAATTCATATTTCCTTTTCTTCAATCTGTCTCTCATGTAGTGGAGGCAGGCTTTAAGCTTTCCAGGCAGGTCTCTACCATTCCAGCAAGGCCTCTACCCTTTGTGTGAGGACCCTTCCAAGGTGCCCTAGTCATCTGCCTGAATCTAAGAGAACGAGGGAGGCAGGAGTCCATCCCATGCTGCTCATGAAAGTGAGAGAAGGAAATAACCAAATTGTCCCCCATGGGGTACTTACATATAGATATGTCCAGTTCATTGTGGCATCTGACAATGTGACTGAGCCAAAGGTTAGGAGTGCTTATCACTAAGCTTTCAGGGGGTGTAAAAAACACCCCTTTGTCAATGATTTTTTTAGGGAGACCCTGCAGACAGTAAAAAGCGTTTTCCTATCAAGAGTAAGGGCAGGAAACATTGTCCTCACTCTTCATTATTTTGTCATGCTGATGAAGGTGATGTACAGTTTGAAGGTCCCTGTGTGAGAGACAGGGAAGGGGAAATCTCTCAGGATGAGAGCCTGGGAGAAGGGAGGGGCGCCCCCCAGGTGAGACATACCATTTTCTGTATGGGACAAAAGTTAAGATACATTTATGAGAGAGGATCCTGTATTTTTCTATCTCTTCTATCCTTTGCTTTCTTCTTTTATTTTCTTTTTCTTAAAAAAAGTATTATTATTTTGCTTAACTAGCTTGTCTTTTATTGTACTGTGAAAAGTGTTAATAAAACTATATCTGTAAAAGGTAAAGGTACCCCTGCCCATACGGGCCAGTCTTGACAGCCTCTAGGGTTGTGCGCCCATCTCACTTAAGAGGCCGGGGGCCAGCGCTGTCCGGAGACACTTCCGGGTCACGTGGCCAGCGTGACAAAGCTGCATCTGGCAAGCCAGCGCAGCACATAGAAACGCCGTTTACCTTCCCGCCAGTAAGCTGTCCCTGTTTATCTACTTGCACCCGGGAGTGCTTTCGAACTGCTAGGTTGGCAGGCGCTGGGACCGAGCAACGGGAGCGCACCCCGCCACGGGGATTCGAACAGCCGACCTTTCGATTGGCAAGCCCTAGGCGCTGAGGCTTTTACCCACAGCGCCACCCGCGTCCCTGGGTGCTCTGTATCTATCTATATCTGTATCTATATCTGTATCTATCTATAATTTTGTCACATAGCCAGAGAGGATTGGCTGCGTCGCACCATGAAAGTGGTCCTCAAATGGCTGGGATCATGTAATTATTTGGGTTGTTGTTGTTGTTGTTGTTGTTGTTGTTTTAGAAGTGTTAAAGGAAATGGCATAGGACAGTGCAAGGGGCAAGCAAAGGAGACTTCAGAGAATGTTGGGGGAAGTGGCAAAGTTTGGGGGCAAACACCTTGCATGTCCTTACATGAAAATGACTCCAGTAGCTACAACAGTAATATATCAAATTGCCCTGGCATACAATGGCTGGGGGATGCGGGTGGCGCTGTGGGTTAAACCACAGAGCCTAAGACTTGCCAAGCAGAAGGTCAGCGGTTCAAATCCCCACGACGGGGTGAGCTCCCGTTGCTCAGTCCCTGCTCCTGCCCACCTAGCAGTTTGAAAGCACCTCAAAGTGCAAGTAGATAAATAGGTACCACTCCAGCGGGAAGGTAAACGGCGTTTCCGTGCGCTGCTCTGGTTCCCCAGAAGCGGCTTAGTCATGCTGGCCACATGACCCGGAAGCTGTACGCCGGCTCCCTCAGCCAATAAAGCGAGATGAGTGCCGCAACCCCAGTGTCGGTCACGACTGGACCTAATGGTCAGGGGTCCCTTTAACTTTACAATGGCTGGAGTGGGGGGAGAGGATAAAATAGCAACCCACACCATACACTTAAAGGACACAGCAACACCCTCAAAGACTCCTGGGAACTGTAGGTTGCTTCTCAAAGAGCTACAATTCCCAAGGAAACTATAGTTCCCAGGATTTTTTGAGGGAAAGCCACGTGCTTTAAATGTGTGGTATGGATTTGACCAAACACACACACACACACACACTTTGCAATTAGGAAAGAAGTTAAAGCGATGAGTCTCAATGGGACATCTGTCTTCCCATCTCTCATGATTTGGGCCATCTCCCTGCCTCTTTCATGGGAAGAAGGCGCCAAGTCCCGAACCACGTGGCACAAGCAAAATGAACCCTGCCAGCCTCCACAGTTACTTGTCATGATGAAACAACTGTTTTACGTGGAAATTGGAAACCCTCCAGCGCATGTCATCCTCCTCCTCATCAGCACTGCCCAGATATTTCAATATTTGGCTAACCGATCCCACCTTTCTGTTGAACTTAGTTCTCCGCCCCCCCCTTTACTGGTGGTTTTTTTTTTTTTACTTCCTATTTTAGGACTTTAATGGATAACTGTTAAAAGCCACTCTCTTCCAAGGGCAAGTTTTAAAGACGTCATTTGACAAGGTTGCTCTCTGCAGCGTATGGAGACATTGGGGGGAGGAATTGTGGCCCCAAAGAGACGATGAGGTTGTGATTCATTTGAGAAAGCCTGGTGACATCATAAACCCCAAGGACATATGTGTGAGCGGCAGCCGCTGAGGCTCAGAGAGGGAACAGAATGTGCTGTTTGTTTCAGGGCCACCGTGTGCACGTTCTGGTGGCAAAACACGGTGACATTTTTAACAGCGGTGGAAGCAGAAACAAAGATCTCTTGCAGGAACAGCTAGTTGTTGCTTCACTGCTACCCTTCAACTGTGGCCTTCCTGTGCCATCTCCCACTTCCTCCCTGAAAGAAATAAATGCACATAAAGGTAAAGGTAAAGGTACCCCTGCCCGTACAGGCCAGTCGTGACCTACTCTAGGGTTGTGCGCCCATCTCACTTAAGAGGCCGGGGGCCAGCGCTGTCCGGAGACACTCACTTCCGGGTCACGTGGCCAGCGTGACAAAGCTGCATCTGGCGAGCCAGCGCAGCACACGGAAACGCCGTTTACCTTCCCGCTAGTAAGCGGTCCCTATTTATCTACTTGCACCCGAAGGTGCTTTCGAACTGCTAGGTGGGCAGGCGCTGGGACCGAGCAACGGGAGTGCACCCCGCCGCGGGGATTCGAACCGCCGACCTTTCGATCGGCAAGCCCTAGGCGCTGAGGCTTTTACCCACTGCGCCACCCGCTTCCCAAATGCACATAGGAGCTACCTTAAATGGAACAAGGTAAAGGTAAAAAAAGTAAAGGACCCCTGGACGGTTAAATCCAGTCAAAGGAGACTATGGGGTTGCAGCACTCATCTCACTTTCAGCCTGAGGGAGCTGGCGTTTGTCCACAGACAGTTTTCCGGGTCATGTTGCCAGCAAGACTAAACCACTTCTGGTGCAATGGAACACCGTGACAGAAACCTGAGAGCACGGAAACATCGTTTACCTTGCCGTCACAGCGGTACCTATTTATCTACTTGCACTGGTGTGCTTTCGAACTGCTAGGTTGGCAGGAGCTGGGACAGAGCAACGGGAGCTCACTCCGCCGTGGGGATTAGAACCGCCGACCTTCTGATCAGCAAGCCCAAGAGCCCCAGTGGTTTAGACCACAGCACCACCCGCGTTCCTTCAAAATGGAACAAGACCATTGGTCCATCTAATTCAGCACTATTATATAAGAAGAGCACCTCTGAGCATGTACAGATTGCTCCCGCCTCATATAAACAGACAAGGTCTTTGCATCTCTAATAATAATACTGAGCGCTTATATAAATTTTACATAATACCTTAAAGCAGGGGAAGCCAACATGATGCCTTCTGAATGTGATTGGACTACAACTGCTCTCAGCCATCAGCTGACAAGGTCAGTGGCCAGGGAACATTTACATAACACTATACTGACCCCCCCCCCCGCCTTACTACGTTCTAAGTGCATGATTTCAAATGAATTGCACAGACACTGTATATTCACATACCTTATTTCTCCAGGGGTACAAAAAGTGTCCCCCTGAAGTATGCTGGGAAAGTTAGTGGCAATCACAGTGACTTTGTTGTTGTTTAGTCGTTTAGTCGTGTCCACCTCTTCGTGACCCCCTGGACCAGAGCACGCCAGGCACTCCTGTCTTCCACTGCCTCCCGAAGTTTGGTCAAACTCATGCTGGTAGCTTCGAGAACACTGTCCAACCATCTCGTCCTCTGTCGTCCCCTTCTCCTTGTGCCCTCCATCTTTCCCAGCATCAGGGTCTTTTCCAGGGAGTCTTCTCTTCTCGTGAGGTGGCCAAAGTATTGGAGCCTCAGCTTCAGGATCTGTCCTTCCAGTGAGTACTCAGGGCTGATTTCCTTAAGAATGGATAGGTTGGATCTTCTTGCAGTCCATAGGACTCTCAAGTCTCCTCCAGCACCATAATTCAAAAGTATCAATTCTTCGGCAACCAGCCTTCTTTATAGTCCAGCTCTCACTTTGTTGGCAAGGTGATGTCTCTGCTTTTTAATGTCCTCCGCTCTTCCTCAGTAGCATATTGGACGCCTTCCGACCTGAGGGGCTCATCTTCCAGCGTCATAACTTTTATATGCCTGTTGTCTTTGTCCGTGGAGTTTTCTTGGCAGGGATACTGGAGTGACTTGCCGGTTCCTGCTCCAGGTGGATCACGTTTGGTCAAAACTCTCCACTATGACCTGTTCATCTTGGGTGGCCCTGCACGGCATAGCTCATAGCTTCTCTGAGTTATTCAAGCCCCTTCGCCATGGCAAGGCAGTGATCCATGAAGGGGCACAGTGACTTTATTCCTCTTCAGTGAAGCACATTCAGTGGCACGAAAGATGGTGCGAGTTACTGTCTCCAGCACCCCAAAACATGGGAAACAGAAGATCAATGTGAAAAGGAGGATTTATTCTATGCCACATGCTGACTCAGACTATGCTACAAACCTATATCAGTTTCCTTTCGGTTTAACTGTTATGGCTCCCCCATAACAGGAGACTCCTGAGAACAGGAGCGTCGTGAGAGGCCTTCTACTGTCATGGACTGGTTGGAGACATAGGAATGTGGGGAGGAACCAGTTGCGGAATCCCCAAGGGAAGAAGACTCAGAGCCCAGTGGTGATGGGGTGATGATGGATGGACTTAGTGAGCTGGGAGAGTCAGTGGCAGAGAGAAGTCAGAAGCAGAGGCAGAAGCAGGAGAGGAGGGAGGCCAAGAGGCAGAGATTAACCAGGCTGGCAAAGAGTCACCGGCGTCTCCCCCTCCTGCTGTGTCAAGCTCCTCTCCCCCCTGACTCCCAGAACCAAGAGAGGTATGAAAAGGGAGGAGCAAAGGTAGGCTGCACGTGGGCGCAGTCTCCAATTGCTTGGGAAAAGCCCTGGCAAGGAGAAGACATTGTCGGCTGTGGGGAGATGGGGGACCTTTAGTCTCGGCAACTGATTCAATGGAGTAAGACCTACAGAGCATGAGCTACTGTGACACTCAGCCAAGTCTGTGGAGATCATGTTTCGCTAAAGAAGAGGCACAATGTATATTTCTAGGTGAGCGAGTTGTGTCCTAGATGTTAAGAACTCTGAAATAAAAATAACAGTATATGTTAATGAGAGGAGTCTGGCAATGGGGGTGAGTCCCGCAAAATCATAATTTTTTTGTATACTTCTAGTAGTAAGGTAAAGGGACCCCTGACCATTAGGTCCAGTCGTGGCCGACTCTGGGGTTGCAGTGCTCATCTCGCTTTATTGGCTGAGGCAGCCGGCGTACAGCCAGCATGACTAAGCCGCTTCTGGCGAACCAGAGCAGCTCACGGAAACACCGTTTACCTTCCCGCTGGAGTGGTACCTATTTATCTACTTGCACTTTGACGTGCTTTCGAACTGCTAGGTTGGCAGGAGCAGGGACCGAGCAATGGGAACTCACCCCGTCGCGGGGATTCGAACCGCCGACCTTCTGATCGGCAAGTCCTAGGCTCTGTGCTTTAACCCACAGCGCCACCTGCATACTTCTAGTAGTAGTAGTAATAATCATAATAAGCAGAAGCAGTAAACCTTCATCTAGGAACACGTGGGCTTGTTCTTTTAGGACACAATATTTCAGGTGTGTGAAGCACCAAAATGCTCAGAGTTTGCTGTACCAAATGCTCTTCCTTTGTCTAGTATAGTTAAGAGGACGGCCGTCTCATGATGGATGCGCTTATGAACACCTGCGCATGTGTGTAATTTATCGCCAGTGACATACGGCCAGGCAAAGTGCTGCTAGCTGCCCTTGTGTTAACCTTCTACCCACGGGGACCTTGAGCTCAATTAGTTTTGCTGTTAAGAGTCTCAGCTTTTTAATGGAGAAATTGATTAAATGAATGCGCAAGGTAAATGATTGCCTGCCCTGGTTATGGCAATGGAATCATTTACCCCATTTTCTTTGTTACACTGTTTTCTGCCCTCACTTTTTCTGCCGGGTGTGAACATTGCTGACAGGGTAACTCTGAAAGACCATTAGCCTTTTATCTGTGTCAAAAGAAAGCTCTTTCCAGGGCAAACCTGGGGAACTGTTAAGGGGTCATTGTGGAGCAGAAATCATACTGGTGACACCATGGAGAGAGCAGAGTCTGGCCTCTTATTTGTCAAGTGAGGTCTGTGGATGAAGGCTGCAAAGGTGCTAAAGCAAGGTCCAGGGAAAATACCTCAATTAATATAAATCTGAAGCCATTCAAGCAGCTCCTGTGTCATCAGGGGATAACGCAGTTAGCTTAATCCACCTGCATGGGCCTGATAGAAATAGCTACTTGCCATACCTTCCAAGCGTCCTTATTTTCCAGGGACAGTTCCAGAATTACAAAATCCATTGCAAAACAAAACAAAATTCCTTCCAGTAGCACCTTAAAGACCAACTAAGTTCGTTCTTGGTATGAGCTTTCGTGTGCATGCACACTTCTTCAGATACACAGAAAAACTGCAAAATCCATTGCAGTTTCTGATTTGATCCCAGAATGTCACTATGTCTGCCACCAGGGCTGCCACTGCCAAGCTCAGGGTGGGTATCTCTATCTATCTATCATTTATCTATTTATCTATCTATCTATCATCTATCTATCTATCTATCATCTATCTATCTATCTATCTATCTATCTATCTATCTATCTATCTATCATCTATCTATCTATCTATCATCTATCATCTATCTATCTATATCTATCTATCTATCTATCTATCATCTATCTATCATCTATCTATCTATCTATCTATCATCTATCTATCTATCTATCTATCTATCTATCTATCTATCTATCTATCTATCATCTATCATCTCTATCATCTATCTATCTATCTATCCAGTGCTGTTTTTCTAAAATAATGTTTAGGTGTACTCTTATTTTCCTACTCATATTGAAATACTGCCCCTCAATGAGGCCAAACTTAGATTCACAAAATGTTTAGGGGTATGTGTACCCCTGCATACCCCCAGAAAAATCAATCTATCTACCTACCTACCTACCTACCTACCTATGCAAGTAGAAAGCTAGCACAGCAGGCAGCCTGGAGTGTGAGCTTTTTCTTTGCAGGGATTTTTTTTACAAAAGCAAAACACACACACAGGGAACATTCATAAATGGTGTCCCCAACCTCCAACCTGCAGTACAATCCACTCTGCCATTCCATGACACTTATCTCCTCATTCTGCTGCATGCCTAGATCCAGCTAGGATGCATTCCATAAGTTTCATTGTGCATTACTTGAAGGATTTCCATACTTCTTAAGGGAAAGGGACCCCTGACCGTTAGGTCCAATCGTGGCTGACTCTGGAGTTGTGGCGCTCATCTCACTTTATTGGCCAAGGGAGCCGTCATGTGGCCAGCATGGCGAACCAGAGCAGCACATGGAAACACCGTTTACCTTTCCGCCGGAGCGGTACCTATTTATCTACTTGCACTTTGACGTGCTTTCGAGCTGCTAGGTTGGCAGGAGCAGGGACTGAACAACGGGAGCTCACCCCGTCGCGGGGATTCCAACCGCCAACCTTCTGATCGGCAAGTCCTAGGCTCTGTGGTTTAAACTACAGCGCCACCCGCGTCCCTTTCCATACTTCTTACTGCCCATCAATTTCATCGCGGACAGAATAAGTTCTAGCAAAAGGCAGGAAAGAGAGAGAAAATATCTCTGCATCCTGTTCCATAATGTCATCGTGCCCATCTCTACAGCCATCTTTGTTCTAAACTGCACATCTTCTTCAAGCTCTCCTCAGCTGGAAAGGTGCTCCAGCCAGTCAGTCGTATCCAGCAATCCCAGGCATCTCTTTTTTTTAAAAAAAAAGATATTTATTGAGATTTTAAACAATAAAACAAACTTCACAATCAAAACCAAAGAAAAGGGGGGAAAAAGAACATTATTACAATCAAATAAAAACAGAAAAATGCAATACAAAACATAAAAAAGTAGAAGATAAGAGACATAAAAAAGACATAAAAATCCAGTTTCTTACTTATTGTTTCCATAACCCTCTTTCCTGACTTCCTCACATCTCCCTTTTCTGTGTTCCCTTTTACACAATCGTATTCAGCAGTGCCTTACCCTTTTTCAAATCTTATTCTATGTTATACATTTCAAATTATGTCTCCAATTTTTCCCTTTATATCATTTTGTTTAAATTTGACATAATGTTATTCTAGCTTTTTCACCCTTATTCTTATAAAACATTTTTTACATATTCCTTTCAACTATGTCATTAATGCCATATTGTCTTTATATCCTGCATCGTTTTAGCATTCAAACATTTTACAATGTTTTTGCAGGTAGTCTTTAAATTTCTTCCAATCCTCTTCCACTAGCTCTTCTCCCAGGTCTCGGATTCTGCCAGTCATTTCTGCCAATTCCATGTAGTCTATCACTTGCATCTGCCATTCTTCCAGAGTGGGCAAATCTTGTGTCTTCCAGTGCTTCGCGATAAGTATTCTTGCTGCTGTTGTTGCGTACATAAAGAAAGTTCTATCCTTCTTTGGCACCATTTGGCCGACAATGCCCAAGAGGAAGGCCTCTGGTTTCTTAGGGAAGGTATATTTAAATACCTTTTTCAATTCATTATAGATCATTTCCCAGAAAGCCTTAACCTTTGGGCATGTCCACCAAAGGTGAAAGAATGTTCCCTCAGTTTCTTTACATTTCCAACATTTATTATCAGGCAAATGATATACTTTTGCAAGCTTGACTGGGGTCATGTACCACCTATATATCATTTTCATAATATTTTCTTTTAAGGCATTACATGCCGTGAATTTCACACCGGTGGTCCATAACCGTCAATCCCAGGCATCTCTTAACTGGGAGGACCATGTTGCTTATGATGGTGGAGATTCCATTTTTGCCATCATGCCTATGCATGGACTAATCAAAGGCTTCTGAAATTTCTTTTCTTAGCTGTGCCCCTTCCTGAATCTTTTTATGCTCCTGAGTAATTTCCACTTAGTGAATTAACACTCATATTTGTGTAAAGGGACAAAATCCATTCCATTGATGATCACCCGGGAAGTCATTAAGAGCTCAGGGGCTGAATCCATTATCACTGGCTGACATCCCCCTTGTTACAAATCAACCCTGTGCAGCTGCAGGATTAAAGTGACCTTGAGTCACTCGGAAAGGTTAGGCGGTACATGGCTTTTAAGCCGCCCTTTCTAAGGGATGCTTTCTGTTGGCATCAGTTTGCCATTGTTTCTGTTTATCTTCCGCGGCATTGTGAGCCAAGATCTCTTCTTGCAAAGACTTATTGTCCCCTCTTTTAGTTATACACCAGGGGTCAGCAAACTTTTCAGCAGGGGGGCGGTCCACTGTCCCTCAGACCTTGTGGGGGTCCGGACTATATTTTTTTTTGGGGGGGGAATGAACAAATTCCTATGCCCCACAAATACCCCAGAGATGCATTTTAAATAAAAGGACACATTCTACTCATGTTAAAACACCAGGCAGGCCCCACAAATAACCCAGAGGTGCATTTTAAATAAAGGGACACATTCTACTCATGTAAAAACACGCTGATTCCCGGACCGTCCACGGGCCAGATTTAGAAGGTGATTGGGCCGGATCCAGCCCCCCGGGCCTTAGTTTGCCTACCCATGTTACACACACACACAGTTTTCCATTTTGCGTATGCTTTTTTAAAAAATTGTAAGTTGCTGTGAGACAATTTCCTCCCTCACAGAGTGGTTCAACTCAGGGAACTCTGGCAATTATAGCACTGAGAGGGGAATTGGGGGGGGGGGTCTCCTAACAAATCTCAAGGCTCTTAACCAGCGACAGCTCCCATGATTCTTTGAAGGAAGCTGTGACTGTTTCAAGCAGTGCAATACTTTTGTTTCAAGTTGTTAAGTTGTGGGTGAACATATCAGACGACACAGCGATTCTCCAAACAGCTCTTGTTTATTCAAAGGCCAGGACAGAACTGAACTGAACTGAAGGGTTCAGCCAGCCTGCTTATATAGAGCTCCAGTACAATGTAACTGTAACAATTTTCTAAAACTATCCAATCACGGAACGTCACTTTCAACCCCTTATTTGCATAACTATCTACAGTATCCCCCTGCTGGCCCAGGGTGAGAACTTCAGTACATAACACAAGTGGTGCAATACAACTGCAGAGTGCAGGTTGGGAACTAAGAGAGAGGCAAGAAAAAGAAAGGAGGAGGAGTTTGGATTTGATATCCCGCTTTATCACTCCCTTTAAGGAGTCTCAAAGCGGCTAACATTCTCCTTTCCCTTCCTCCCCCACAACAAACACTCTGTGAGGTGAGTGAGGCTGAGAGACTTCAGAGAAGTGTGACTAGCCTAAGGTCACCCAGCAGCTGCATGTGGAGGAGCGGAGACGCGAACCCGGTTCACCAGATTACGAGTCTACCGCTCTTAACCACTATACCACACTGGCTCTCAGAGAGAAAGATGAAAGAGAAAGATGAACATGTTGTGAGGTCTGAGCGCATACCCTCCAAGCGTCCCGATATTCCAGGAACGGTTCTGGAATTACAAAAGCCATCCCAGCTTCTGATTGGATCCCAGAATGTCCCTATTTCCCTCACCATCGCCACCACCAGGCTCAGGGAGGAGGATGAGCCAGCACTTGTCCCAAGTGGCAGCAATGGCAAGGGAGCCACTGCCTCTCTATGGCCAATTTCTGCTGGCCTCCTCCCTTGAGTAGCTCGTAGCAGTTGCTGGAGGGCGGACGAGGAAGGGGAGAGGCTGACACTACCAAGGCCCAACCCTGTTTGACGCTCTGGCTCTGAGGGGCAGGAAGAGGGCAGGGCTGCCCTGGAAGAAAGCGAGTTCAAAGAGTCTAGATTTATTTATTTTTAATGCTTTCTGCATCCACGTCTAATATTTTTTTTTTTTTTTAAAAGATATTTATTAAGATTTTCACAAAATTACAAAATGAGAAAATAAAAAAAAGAAAAAAGAAAAATGAAAAAACACCAAATAAAAACAGTTAAAAAACAATTCAATCTTTCCATTACTTATTTTTCATTTGCTTGTTTTCCGGACCTCCTCATGCCCCCCTTTTTGTATTCCAATTCAGTTCATTGGTTCAGCAAATCCTTTCCTATATATTATAACATTAAATTTTTACCTATTAATTATCCATTTTTTCATATTCCTTTATAACATTACAGCATAAAACCACTTTAATTCAATCAATTTTGCAACATTTATAAAACCCAAACTTGAAACTTAAGTCTTATTTTTACCAACTTCTCCTAGCCATTATATTCTTACGTAATTCTTTACACATTTGTACTAGAGCCAAGCAATTTCATTCCAACATTTTTCTAACATTCATCAATTTCATAAAACAATCCTAGTAGCAGAAACAATCCCATCTTCATTCAGCTTCCCTTCCTCCTGGTCCCGGGTTTTGTCAGTCCTTATTGTCCCATCCATCCACGTCTAATCTTGCCCCTTTCTAAAATTTATTTATGGGTGCGTGTCTTTCTTTTTGTAAATCTACCAAAGAATAAAATAAAATAAAATCAGGATTACGGGATTTTTTCAGGATGGTGGAGGGTGTGTGTTTTGGGGAGGGGCAAGAAAATGGGGGGTTGAGGAGGGTCCATTGGGGTGGGAGTGAGAAAGATCTCTATTTTCATCTGAGGAGTGGTGGAGGGTATTTGAGCGCGCATGAGGCCACTGACTTTCTGAAGCTAGGGAGTTTCGGATTGGTTTATCCCAGATGGGATAATGTATACGAGGCATAGGCAAGCTCAGCCCTCCAGATGTTTGGGGACTACAACTCCCATCATCCCTAGCTAACAGGACCAGTGGTCAGGGATGATGGGAGTTGTAGTCCCGAAACATCTGGAGGGCCAAGTTTGCCTATGCCTGATGTATACACTGGATTATATGTTGGAAGAAAGGCATGATATAAATGCAAGGGAATAAATATCTAAATTACTTCATGTTGGAGGCTGGAGTTATGGATGAGTCTTTGGTTTGAAAAGGCACAACCAGAGAAGCCAGCGATACAAGAACTGAATTCAAATACAAAACAACACACACACACACACACACACACACACACACACATGAAGAGATACGGGGAAACCTCTGAGCTATCCCAAGCAGCTGATTAATGAAGGCAGGTGTTGCTTGTGAGAAAACAATTCCAAAGATGCGATGCAATATTCTCCTTCGAACCACAGGGGAGGCAGAAGGGCAGCTGGCAATGGGAACACAGATTATCCCAGGATGAGCTGAACATGCTGGGTGAAATCACCCGGAGAGGAAATGTAAGGACCCATCAATTTCAAGACAGGCATCTTTCATGCTTAGATGGACAGTCCCAAACTGGACTAATAAACCAAAACAGGAAAATTAGTACCTTTTATTGGGGAGGGGGGAGGCCTGAAATATCACTGGGGTTGCCATATTTTCAAAAAGTAAAAATAAGGACACAAAAGTTGGGCTTTTTTTTTTTTAAAAAAAGGAACTTTGCCAAAATCTACACTTCCAACATGGGTTGCGATACGTCTGGATTTTCCCGGACATGAAAGCCTTCCCCGCCAGGGTGCTGTTTCCAACGGCCTAATCCAGACTATGTTTGGGAAATTCTGGACGTATGGCAGCCCTAGCCAGTACGTTGGACTAGGGGGCAGGGGAATCCAATAGGGAGAGCAGTTTATTATGCAGAGGAGGCGAAGCCTTTCTGAGCCAGCACAAACTTCATACAGCCTGAAATATACTCAGAGTCGAGAGTGGATTTCATGCTCTTTATTCAGCTCATAGTGGTGAGGAGGAATGAAAGTCCCCCCAAAGTATCTGCTTTATATACATTATTTACACAATGGGCTGCAGGTGATTGGCTAATTCCGGAATTCTCCTGTAGGCCAATCAGGTTGTGGATTCACTTCCATCTGGAGCTGGATTGGGGGGCTCCTGCAGACCAATCATACTGCTGCATTGTTCTAGGACCAATCATACTGCTGCATTGTTCTAGGACCAATCAGACTGCTGAATTTTGGATCCTATTATTCTAGGACCAATCAGACTGCAGCATTTTGGATCCTATTCAACTCAGTACATAACACAGCCCTTTCTTCCTGGAGTGTTAAAGGTCAGAATTTGTCAAGATGGAAGCAGCTTCCCAACATAAAAAAATCCCTAACTACTGAACGGTATCTGCAGAGAGTGGGTGCATCAAGATTTTATTCAAGCAGCAAGGGGAGAGAAATGCTTAACCATTCTCCCCTCCCTCCGGAAGTTTTCAAACTCGCATACATACGTACCCCAGGCTGCTTCCCTGGCACTACCTCAGTATATCTCTGCATCTTTCCCTGCCCAGCAGATGGAAAAGCAGCCTGGCAACAGCAGCTTGGATGGGATAAAGCAGTGCCCACACCCAGCTGCTCTGATCAAACCATAGCTGTCAAGCGTCCCTTATTTGGTGGGAAACTCCCTTATCCCAGCGCCGTGTCCCGCTGCTGTCCCTTATTGATGATGTCCCTTAAATTTCCCAGGTTTCAAAGGAAGCAGCTCCTCTCCCTCCCTCCCTGACAGCCAGGGAGGAGGGAGGCTCCAACTGTGTTGCCCCCCTCCGGCCTCCTCTCACCAGCCTTGGCCCCCGGGAGCCCCTCCCCGCCATGACTGAAGAGCCTTGAGAGGAGAGAGAGGGCAACCATAGAGAAAGCAGTTCAGAGAGAGGAGGTGGAGGCGCGGGCAGGTATTCCAAGGGCTAACCATAGAGGAGGAAAGCGGAGGAAGGACTGCAAGCGCTTCTCCCATAGATTTGTAGTGGTAGACTAGCATAGATGGTCTGATCTGCGGGTTTACTTCGGGCGCTATTTCCCCCCCCCCCCTTCCTCCTGCCCTGCTTGATAGAACTGAGAGCTGCAGATGGAGCACGAGAGAAAAGATACAGAACTGCAGCAGCATCTTCTTAGCTTGGACTTCATTTTGCGCGAAAAGTGGCTGCTGCTTGTAGTTATTTAATTGCAGTGTTTCATCAGCTGGTGTCTTGAGCAGCAACCTCTGGAAACGAAGGGCTAAAAACCGGCGCTGCTCTCCAAAATTATCAGGTCCCTTTGAACTTCGTATTTCAGCTGGTTGACTAAAATCCCTTATTTTGGCTGTTCATCCCTTATTTTCGAGGCTGCTGGTCCCTTATTTTCGAATCTGTAAGTTGACAGCTATGGATCAAACCTTCAGACCCCACTCCTATGGCTTTGTTTCAATGGGGCGAGAGCAAGGAATGTCCTGTCTAGAGATGGCTCATGGATCTCCAGTGTCCCATCTGGTCTGAGTCATGGATGCTCAGCTATGCATCAAGCCCAATTTGTCACCCAGGAAATTGAGGCACATCCCTAAAATGTGAAAATTCAAACAGAAAAACCCATGTCAATGGTTTTGCATCTTAAAGAGCAACCCTACTTGTTTCGTAATAAAACATCAAATATGAACATTTCCTCTTGGGATAAGCCTTTTATTAAGAAAAGATTTGCAAAAGCTGGAGCGAGTTGAATATTTCATGGTTAGGGAAAACGTCTTCCATTAAAAATTAACGTAATACCACGACTTATTTACTTGTTTCGGGCATTCCCCATACCAATTGTGGCTAAAACAATTCAAAACATTTCCTCTCGGGCCACCCTCTGGCACGGACAGTTTTCTGCGTAGTATTTACTGTGGGAAAACAGAATAGTAGAAAAAATGGCAAGCTGGGGAATATACGACTAGCCATGGAATCTGTGAAATATGCAGAATCAGCTGTCCTTCCCCTCATCCCACCTCAGGATTCTCTTAGTTTCATTGAAAAGAAAAAGAAAACTCACAAGCTTTCTAACCCCCATGGGTGAATGGAAAAACAATGACCCCTAAAGTCACACTTGTTTCGTATCAATATGTGAAATTCTGATTTCCTGATTTCCTGACACCCCCCCACACACTGAGGAGAACAGGTTATGAATATAGAAGGAGCAGAGAATTTCTCCCAGAATATGAATTAGGTGACCCACGTCACAACTCCAGTTGAGGAGTGGGGTCCTGGAAGTCCTCAAGCTCTATTGGGGGATATAAGGGCTCCCCTTCACCTGTGCAGTCCATAATTAGAGTCATATTTACCTGGAAACTCTCATGGGCGACTTCCCCAGGCCCTGTAACGTCTGTTACAGCCTGCTTGTACCAACTGAAGACTGTATTTTGAGCTACTAGAACCATGAAGCACCATTCAGTGGTGCCACAGGATACAGGCCAAAGCCAGAGTGTGGCCCCTTTAATTTCCCTGCAGCATCACTTGAGGGGCAGAACAGTCCCCAGTCTTCGCTTGAGAAAATAAGGATGCGGCTGACCTTTGCACTTTCGCTGTGTATATGCCATACGTTTAAAGCACATTCACACACAGCCCAATCATCCTGGGAACTGTAGTTTATACCCCTTTCAAAACTACAATTCCAAAGCGCCCTTAATAAACTACAGTTCCCATGACCTTTCGGGGGGGGGGAGTCTTGTGCTTTAAATGTGCCTTAAATGTACCGTATTTTTCGCTCTATAAGACGCACTTTTTCCCTCCTAAAAGGGGGAAATGTGTGTGCGTCTTATGGCGTGAATGCAGGCTGCGTGGCTATCCCAGAAGCCAGAACAGTGAGAGAGAGAGCGCTACGCAGCGCTCTCTCTTGCTGTTCTAGCTTCTGGCTTAGCCCCTCTGTCCCTTCCCCCACCTCCCAGAAAAGCCCCCAAGAGCCATGCTCCCTTTAAGGAGCACACAGCTCTTGCTGGCTTTTGCGGGAGATGTGGGAAGGGACAGAGCGTGCGGCTCTGTCCCTTACCCCACCTCCCGGGAAAGCCTGCAAGCGCCGCACAAATGCTCCACGCGGCTCGTGAAAGGGAGCGCTGAGCAGAGCCTGGGATGCATACAGGCCCTGCTCAGCGCTCCCTTTAAAGAATATTTTTTTCTTGCATCCCCCCTCTAAAAACTAGGTGCGTCTTATGGTCAGGTGCGTCTTATGGAGCGAAAAATACGCTATGTCATGTACACAGTCCTAGTCAGCGGTTGACCTTTGGAGCTCTCCCAGGTCCTGCAGAGTTTTATTCTGACCTGCAACAGCCTGTCCTGGGTCTCTCCTTCTTGCTCCTTGCTGCTGATCCCAGTTCTCTTCCGCTCCCACCCTGCCAGAAAGAGGACTTAAGCAAACATCGCCTGGTGTTTCTCTCCCATGTCATCTACAGTGTGAATAAGCCTTCTGTTCCTTTGGGCCTCTGACATTTGTAAATGCTGACTAATTTTGCCGTGGCCGCTTATCGAGAAGTCAACATGCTACTTGCACCTGTTTGGCCGCAGCGATTTCCCTGTTTACAGCCACGTGTCTGAAGTGGATCCAGAAAGCTTAACAATGAACCTCAGCGAGGAGGTCCCCTAGCTAAGTAGGATGTCTTGGCAAGCTCATCCTGCAATAAAGCCAACCTTGCCCAAAATAATAAGTTGAGATCTGGGGCATTCATATGCCGTAACCTGATAGAGAAATGAGGACAACCCCTTGCTGTGTTTGGAAGGCCAGAGGTGAAAAAATGCCTCTATATAGCGAAGACCCTCTAATAGTTTACAAAGAGTTAAGGCCTAACTTCCTCTGTTGTGCCCTTTTGAGGTAAGATGACTCATAGGCAGCTGCTATGGTAACCGTGACATAAGTAAACTGGAGGTGGGGAAGAGAGAGAGTCCCTTTTGACTCCTAACATTATATGTATCCCATAAGACTGGCACTGAATGCAGAACGTCTACATCTGCAAGCCTCGCATTCAGGAGATAGTCCTAAGGGCCAGGTTGAAAGGTGTGGAGGGCCACATTTAGGCTCCAGATTTGAGGGTCCTCCCTCCTGTGCTATGCCATTTCAGGCACGATTCCTGACTTCATCTATCCCACTTCTCCCACCTCAAGTGTGGTCTCCCATCCAAGTACTAACCAGGCCTGACCCTGCTTAGCTTCCGAGATCAGACGAGATCAGATGTGTTCGGGATAGTATGGCTGTAGACTCGCCACCTCAACTGTGGTGTCATTTGAAGAAAGCAAGTTGCTTCTCTGTGCTATACAGCAAGGCTGGCCCTGTCCCCATTGGATTCAGCCACACAAATGTTACCATAGGCGGCTGTTACTCAAGAGTTTCTCTGAGAGCACTGAAAGGCTTGTGAACAGACTGCATCTCTTGCAAAACATAAAAAGAATCCATTTCTCTTCTGCCTACACACCTGTCTAAATGAAGATGCTTCCAGGAAGTCCAGATCTTGAGCTCTGGGAGAGCCAGTGTGGTGTAGTAGTTAAGAGCGGTGGACTCGTAATCTGGTGAACTGGGTTCGCTTCCCTGCTCCTCCACATGCAGCTGCTGGGTGACCTTGGGCTAGTCACACTTCTCTGAAGTCTCTCAGCCCCACTCACCTCACGGTGTGTTTGTTGTGGGGGAGGAAGGGAAAGGAGAATGTTAGCCGCTTTGAGACTCCTTAAAGGGAGTGAAAGGCGGGATATCAAATCCAAACTCTTCTTCTTCTTCTTCCTCTTCTCCTTGGAGAAAAAGTGAGGTGTAATGTAAAAACAGGGTTACTTATATAATAATAATAATAATAATAATAATAATAATAATAATAATAATAATAATAATATTTATACCCCACGCACCTGACTGGGTTGCCTACGCAGTAGGTCAGGATCAGGACTTTAATCCCCAACTCCCCAACAAAGCTTCTTTCTGTTCTTGCACCTGAACTGTACGTATTACCACCAAAACAGACACATTCTAATCAAAATACTTAAGCGTCATATTGTTATACCCTTTAGCTGCTGCTTAACCAAACTGAAGCTGGCTAGAAAGCCTGGATCTTTTTTTAAAAAGTGATGCTATCCTGTACCGAAACATAGACAGCCCCAAGCAAAATGACATTTAAGAGTTTGCTAAGAAATGCTGTCCTCTGTACCACAGGGCTCCTAGGGGGAAATGCAAATTTGTTCCTACATTTTGAAAAGTTCCTCCTTCCCGATAGGTTTGAGAGATTTACTCCTACAATGTATGTATGCAGCTCTAAGCCTGAGCTCCACTGGGCATGCAGGAAAACAGATTCGAGGAAAGCTGCGACAGTTGCCTAGCTACTGTTCTTATCAACATCAGATAGAAAAATATGAGCTGTAGGCTGGAATACTCAATGTAGGCAGAAGAGTCTGCTTCTTGTGATATGAAAAAACCCCAGCACAGTATATCTTTTTATTTTGCAGAATGCGCAAGTTGAGTAGATGGAAAACAAACATGCCCAGAGGCATCACTTGTCCCAAAACAACCTCACTCAAGTAAAACCCAGGATCCACATAGTTTGTCTTTGTAATGGGATGGCTGAACCATGGGGAAGCAACTTCTATGCCACAGCTGTAAATGTATGAATTGATCCTTACCTTCAGTTTCCACTGTTTTAATTCTTTTCAAAAGGGATATTGAAAGGCTTTAATGTTGGATCCAAATAGATTTCAGGCTAAGGTACTCTTATTCAGGATATAGAGAACTAACCAGTTTCTCCACATTCTATGTTTTTGTTGTTTTTACATTAAAGGGACCCCTGACCATTGGGTCCAGTCGTGGCCGACTCTGGGGTTGCGGCGCTCATCTCGCTTTATTGGCCGAGGGAGCCGGCGTACAGCTTCCGGGTCATGTGGCCAGCATGACTAAGCCGCTTCTGGCGAACCAGAGCAGCGCACGGAAACGCCGTTTACCTTCCCGCTGGAGCGGAACCTATTTATCTACTTGACTATGACGTGCTTTTGAACTGCTAGGTTGGCAGGAGCAGGGACCGAGCAACGGGAGCTCACCCCGTTGCGGGGATTCAAACCGCCGACCTTCTGATCGGCAAGTCCTAGGCCCTGTGGCTTAACCCACAGCGCCACCCGTGTTCCTATTATTATATAGCATGACCCTATTTTCATCAAAGAAATGTTGGAGGGTACGGATTTTGGCCCTGAGGGTTCTGACCTCCTTTCTTTTAAAATGTTACAAGCCACTCAGGTAAGCAACTGGAAACTGCAGTTCTGTTGCCTCTTAAAGACTCTTCCCTCCCTATGAACTCCAACAGGGGGCACACCAGAGTAGAAAGCAATTTATTATCTAGCTTCCTGATGTTATCGCAGAGGAGCCTGGTAGTGCCTTGACTCAGACCACCAACCCAGTTAATGCAGAGCCAAGGGTTGAAGCTGGGACTTCCTGGACGACTGCTTAGTTTATGCTACTGTAGCCCTCATTATGGCCTAATCAATCTTTTTTACATGTGGCTGGTAAAATCTATTAGAGCAATCAATATCTATTAGGGAAACAAAAAGTCTAGCCTCCAATCAATAACATTTTTTGCTGAGGAACTGGCTGGTTTTAGATGTTCCACTACTTACTGGTAATTGCTTTGTGCTCTTTTCACATTTAGTTCACTGGTAGTTTGCTAGTATTCACATAAACATGGAATTCGCTTTTTCTTTTTCTTTTAAGTGTTGTAACCTTAAATTCAACACCTTCCCCTTTCAGTAGAGATAATCTTGGAATGAAATTGCTAAGGCTTGATCTTAATCACCAATATACCAAGGCAAAAATCAGACTAAGGATAGGGTGCTCCAACTACAAATAGGGCAGGATAAAAGTGTGTGTGTGTGTGTGTGTTCTGCGCAACAATTATATCTCCAACATGGAAATTGCCTTCACGTGTTCTAATAACTTGAAATGTATAGACAGTTTCAATGGACATACAAGACAACATTAAATAGTTAATGTATGGCACTTACCTTACAGAGCTGATCACACCTATACCAAAACATCTCTCCAAAAGGACTTATGTGTTCTTGAAGGATATACCCAAATTAGCATAGGTTATAAACGGGAACCATGTCTCCTGCCTGTAACCCCATCTTCACAGACATACTGCCTCTGATACTGGAGTTAGAATATACTCAATATGATTAGCAGCCACCAATACACCTCTTCTCCATGAATTTGTCTAATTCTCAACGCTCAGCAATCTTCCCCTGTCTTTGCAGCCCCTCCAAATATTTGACGACCGATCCTTCTTCATGTAATGCAACTTGTTTGTTTGCTTGTTTTATTAAATTTATATAACACCCTTCCACAAGAGATCCCAGGGCAGCTCACAGAATAAAATACAAGATAAGACGTAAGTAAATAAATAGACCAAAACAAAAGCCCCACTTTCGCACAGATGAATTTAAAAGGCTGTACAGTGGTACCTCGGGATGCGAACGGGATCTGTTCCGGAGCCCAATTTGCATCCTGAACAGAACGTAAGATGAGATGAGAGATAAGAACTTGCTGAGCTAATTTTTGGAATTGGGATGCATGAAGGGGAGGTGAGGGGAAGTCAGGGAAAGTGGTTAAGAAAGTAAGGATTTGAAATTATACATGTTTGTTTTTGTCTTTGTGTGTTTGTGCTGTCTATATAAAATGTGAAAACCCAATAATTTTTTTTTTAAAAAAAAGAACATAAGATGCGACTGCGCGTCTGTGCATGCGTGGATTGTGTTTTGCCGCTTCTGCGCATGCGCGTGACATAATTTTGACTGTCTGCGCATGCGCGAGTGGCGAAACCCGGAAGTAACGCGCTCCGTTACTTCCGGGTCGCCGCGGAGCGCAACCCGAAAATACTTATCCTGAAGCGTATTTATCCCGAGGTATGACTGTAGTATATTAATCAGCCAAAGGCCTGTCTGAAGAGGAACGTTTTTGTCTGGCGCCTAAATATATATATAATGAAGGCGCCAGGCAAACCTCCCTGGGGAGAGCATTGTGCAAACGGGGAGCCACTGCAGGAAAGGCCCCTTCTCGTGCTGACACCTGCCAGACCTCTTGTGGAGGAGGCACATAAAGAAGGGTCTCAGAGGATGAATGCAAAGTCCGGGACAGTTTATATGGGGAGAGGCAGTCCTTGAGGTATTGCGGTCCTGAGCCATTTAAGGCTTTATAGGTCAAAACCAGAACACTGAATTGGGCACAGAAGCTAATTGGCAGGCAGTGCAGTTGGGCCAGGATCAGTGCAATAGGCTCAAACCATCCTGTCCCATTGAGCAACCAGGCCACTGAATTCTGCATCAGCTGAAGCTTCCGAACCGTCTTCAGAGGCAGCCCTACGTGTAACGCATGACAGTCAGTGCTGGATTTACATATAAGCTAAACAAGCTATAGCTTAGGGCCCCAGTCTCTTTCGGGGCCCCCCAAAAAATTAAAGGGGGAAAAACCTGGATGTACATTTTCAGAATATAAGATAAAAAACAACTTCTTCTTAATTCTATTTCAGTTCAACAATTACTTTGATAAAACACATATTTTGTTATGTGCAAATGGCTTTAGATAGTTCCATAAATTACCATTAGCATATATTCAACACAAAAAAACAGTGACAATTTGTTGTTGACAAAGGACAGTTGGACATATAAAGGGCCCCATTATCTTCAGTAGCTCAGGGCCTCATCAAACCTAAATCCAGCCCTGATTGCAGTAATCCAGCTTTGTTGGTGTGAAGTGTCCGTGATACACCAGCTTCAGAATTAGCTCCTTCATGGCAGCCAAAATGGCTTTAGGAAGGGGCTTCCTCCATAATGCCTCCCATTCTCCATTAGTTACGTGTTTTACTCAAGTCAGGTCTGGACAGTGCTGCTTGCAGCTTCCTTCCTTTTAATTTTCTTTTACAGAAACAACATAGTGACTGACTTCAATAAGTTCAGGTTATTTTGTCACCTCTTTAAGGGCTTATTTCCCAATAGGTTAAATGAATGATAATAATGCCTCACAATACAAACTTTGGACCACCCACTCAAAGCTATTATGGGAAGAGGAGGTACTCCATAAAATTAACAGTGGACTTATGGCATTCACTGCCAAAATATTTATTCATTTATTTATTGAATTCGTCTCCTAACTTCATCCAGAGTGATAAAACAAATTTTAAAATAATTACGTAAAAACATCTTCCATATTGTTATTTATTCATTCAGATGTGGTGAGGGGCAGATTAGTAGAGAAATTTATGGAGCTCAGGCTTAACAGCAGCTACCAACCACCCTGGCTAAACTGAACCTCCATGTTCAGATGCAAAATACCTCTGAAAAGCAGATGTTGAAGACAGAAAAGGAGGCCTGTCGCATTCATCGGACTGGCCAGTCTCCAGTGGCTAGAATTTGTTTGGTATTCCCCGCTCTGTTGTTTGGTATTCCCCCCACTTCCCTGAATGTCTTTGGTAATCCCCTCTTTTTTATTTGGCATCCCCTACTTCTCTGGTTGATAAAGTCTAAGCTAGCCAGAGGAGTCACCTTCTAGTCCGGTGCATATCCTTGTGAGAAAAGGGTAACTAACATTTTAATTTTTTTTGCAATATCAATTTTGGGGCCAGAGAGCAATTTTGATCACTGCAGATGGTGACAGCAGCCACGAAATTAAAAGACGCCTGCTTCTTGGGAGAAAAGCAATGACAAACCTAGACAGCATCTTAAAAAGCAGAGACATCACCTTGCCAACAAAGGTCCGTATAGTTAAAGCTGTGGTTTTCCCAGTAGTGATGTATGGAAGTGAGAGCTGGACCATAAAGAAGGCTGATCACCGAAGAATGGATGCTTTTGAATTCTGGTGCTGGAGGAGACTCTTGAGAGTCCCATGGACTGCAAGAAGATCAAACCTCTCCATTCTTCAGGAAATCAGCCCTGAGTGCTCACTGGAAGGACAGATCGTGAAGCTGAGGCTCCAATACTTTGGCCACCTCATGAGAAGAGAAGACTCCCTGGAAAAGACCCTGATGTTGGGAAAGATGGAGGGCACAAGGAGAAGGGGACAACAGAGGACGAGATGGTTGGACAGTGTTCTCAAAGCTACCAGCATGAGTTTGACCAAACTGCGGGAGGCAGTGGAAGACAGGAGTGCCTGGCATGCTCTGGGCCATGGGGTCACGAAGAGCCGGACACGACTAAACGACTAAACAACAACTTCTTTGGTTGATAAATTCTAAGCTAGTCAGAGGAGTCACCTTCTAGTCCAGTGCATATCCTTGTGAGAAAAGGGTAACACAGAACATTTAAAATTTTTGCAATACAGTGTTACCTCAGGTTACATATGCTTCAGGTTACATACGCTTCAGGTTACAGACTCTGCTAACCCAGAAATAGTACCTAGTTAAGAACTTTGCTTCAGGATGAGAACAGAAATTGTGCTCCGGCAGCGCAGGAGGCCCCATTAGCTAAAGTGGTGTTTCAGGTTAAGAACAGTTTCAGGTTAAGAACGGACCTCCAGTACGAATTAAGTACGTAACCAGAGGTACCACGGTATCAATTTTGGGGCTAGAGAGCAATTTTGTACCCATCTAAGTCCCAAACCTCAACACTCAGGGCCAGCGGTGTTGCGTCGGTGCCTAGTGGGGCAGCCCAGCTGGCTGACACGGCCCTTGGTGGGTGGAGAGGAACACCGGGCCGGGCCATGCTGGGGTCACCTGTTTGGGGGTGCCTGGTTCACACCCCCTCAAAAATTGTGCACCCAGGACCAGAGTACCCCTGGCACAGCAAAGCTCAGTCACAGATGGAAAGCAAAAGCTGAGAAAGCCACGCTTCTCACTTCTGTTCACCCGGGGAATACTTTTAATTGTCTGAGGTGAACCAGTGAACTGTATTATTTTCCTCAGTTTCTGTATCCATCTCTCTCTCACGAGCCGCGCCAAATTTCTATCCACTTTAGCGTATACTTTGTTGAGGTTTAAATGATGACTCAGGGAACAATGCTGCTTAAAACCCCATCTCCGTGCAGGCCTTTCCTACTTTATATGCAATGTTATCTCCTTTTTGTTAAGAAAGTGACTGGAGGCGTAATTAAGAATAATGATCCCTTTGTTCACCAGTAATTGGTTCATACGCACACTTAGTAAGATATTAGCGAGATTCTATAGTGTTGGGGAAGAACATTATGTTTCTGCAGCACATAAGCATTATCTGGGAAGTGGGTCACTTCGTCTACCATTGTTCCTCCTGCATTCTGATTTTCCTTATTGATTCCCTCTCTTCCTTAAGAGTACAAGCGCCGTCTTACAAGTCCAAGGCCTTCGGCTAGTAGCCTGCTACCCAGTGTCAGAGGGGTGGCGACTCCCAGCTTGCTTGTCGGCAGCACTGGCGGGGGGAAATAGGGACATTCTAGAATCAAATCTGGACACAGGTGACGCTGTGCGTTAAACCACAGAGCCTAGGATTTGCCGGTCAGAAGGTCGGCGGTTCGAATCCCCGCGACGGGGTGAGCTCCCGTTGCTCGGTCCCTGCTCCTGCCAACCTAGCAGTTCGAAAGCACGTCAAAGTGCAAGTAGATAAATAGGTACCACTCTGGTGGGAAGGTAAACAGCGTTTCCATGCGCTGCTATGGTTCGCCAGAAGCGGCTTAGTCATGCTGGCCACATGCCCCGGAAGCTGTATGCCAGCTCCCTCGGCCAATAAAGCGAGATGAGCGCCACAACCCCAGAGTCAGTCACGACTGGACCTAACGGTCAGGGGTCCCTTTACCTTTAGAATCAAATCAGAAGCCAGGTGGCTTTTGACTGACCCTTAAAAATCAGGACACCTGGAGGGTATGCAGACCAGTTGCATTAGTATTTCCAAGTGATCCCTGGTGGGACGTCTTTTTATATATATAAATTTTTTATTAGTTTTTTAACATACTATTTTCAACAGTAATTAAACATACTTTTACATCTTATTCAATTTTTTTTTACTTCCATCAATCCTGTCTGAAAATTTTCCAATCTAATCTCTCCGTATGCATTTCTTATCTTCTCTATTACATTTCAAACTCATAACCAATATCTCTATCTTTTTCTACTCTGTAACACTTCGTATATTTCTCCTTACAAAACTTCTTGTAGTCCTACTAGCGTAATTTGTTGATTACAGTTGCTCTTCAAATAATTCATATGCTTCTTCCAATCTTCTGTAAATCTCTGGTCCCGCAGGTTTCGAATCCTCCCTGTCATTTTGTCCAATTCTGCATAGTCCATTAATTTCATCTGCCATTCTTCTTTCGTCAGAATTTCTTCTTGTTTCCATTTCTGGGCTATTGCCGCAATTGTTGCATATAAAAACAATTTAACATCTTGCCTATTAATATCCTGACCTATAAGACCAAGTAAAAATGCTTCTGTTTTTAAAAAAAAGGTATATTTCAACATCTTTTTCATCTCATTATATATCATTTCCCAGATGTTATTTACTTTTTTACATTCCCACCACATATGATAAAATGTTCCTTCTTTTTCTTTACATTTCCAACATTTATTATTTGTTTTATACATTTTAGCTAATTTCACTGGTGTAATATACCATCTATACATCATTTTCATTATTCTCTTTCAAGAATTACAGGCTGTAAATTTTATCCTTTCATTCCACAACCTTCCCTGGTGGGACGTCTTGCGGGTGGGGAAAAGGAATGTAATCAGGTCCTATCATGGGGTCATGCTAGTCATGCTATGCAGATATCACGTCATGCAGAAAAAGAACCAAGAGTAACCACTACCGATGCAACAAAACAACCAAATACAGTCATACCTCGAGTTGAATGCTCTTCGGGTTGAGCGCGTTTGAGTTGCGCTCCACGGCAACCCAGAAGTAATGGAGCGCGTTACTTCTGGGTTTTGCTGCTTGCACATGCGCAGACGCTCAAAATGACGTCATGCGCATGCGCGGTAGCGGCGAAACGCGTCCCGCAGACGTGCCGTCATGTCTTGTGTTCCATCCGGGGTGCGAACGGGGCTCCAGAACGGATCCCGTTTGCATCCCGAGGTACCACTGTACAGTAACAGGGGTGCTTCATTTCCCGCTTTCTTGTATTCCTACCTTCTTCTGTTCTGAAGCTTACAGACAATGCAAAGAGAGACTCTCCACACCGGAATTTGATCTCTCTACCTTTGGTTCTTTCTGAGATCCTTCATTTGTTTCTGCTCTCTTTCTAGGTGACCATTCTCTCCTTAGCATGCTACCTTCTCAGGTGTTTTCCTTGTGGGCTGTAGATGTTCCCCTAAATCTTGGAAGAGCCAGTTTGGAATGACATGTGCTGTAAATCTTAAGAGAATTGGGAGGATGTGTTTCCAACCTCTCCCCCACTTCCTTGCCACAAGTTGCCCAGGTTGACAATACCCAGCCTTAGGCACTCAAAGATCAAGGCGAACCTGACAACAAAGATTGACAGGAACTCAGTAGAAAGTCAGCGGGAGGGAATGTGGTGGGTGATCAACCCCTGAGTAACCTGTTTGGCATGAAGGCGCAGCAAAATGTGAGCCCAGCTTTGGTTATAACTTGGAGGACTTCCATGCCCCTGGGCACATGATTCAATGCCTGCTCATTGGCAGATCCATTTATAGACCAGAGCCACAGTAAGCAGAAATCTATGCTGGCAACCACAGGAAATTGTAGAGAAGTTAGTAAAAAGGAGTGATAAGGTGTCAGGAGGTGAGCGTGTCAGAGGTTACGAGGTGCAAGTTTGGGTTCAAAACTGATTGCAAAGGATCGTCAAAAATATGCGAGAACATCCCCCATAATCGGCACCATTTCATATCCTGTGGGTTCTAATGCAGGGCAGGGTCATCCATAGACTCTCACTGTTGACTACGCTGGCTGGGGTGAAGCTACCTGGGGTCCAACAATACAGTATATACAGATCTAAGAACATCTGTATCCCTACCCTATCTAATATAAAGGGGTTTACTGCTCTACAGTGTTTCAGCTCACTGTTGTCTTGGCATGCGGTGGCTTTTTGAAAATTTGGTGGTTTCCCTGACACGTCAATTTGAAGTGAAGCAAAGCACATTGGAGGAACTGGTGCCTAACTCCAACAAGGTGTCTTTTTAAATTCTGGTTTAATAACAAAACCACCACTTTATACAGCTATATGTATAACTTAGAGCTGGGTTTGCCAAACATGGGTCTCCATCTGTTTTTGGACTACAGTTCCCATCATCCCTGGCTGCTGCTGCTTCTGCTAGCTAGGGATGATGGGAGTTATAGTTCAACAACAACTGGAGACCCGAGGTTGGAAAATCCTGATTTAGGCCTGTATGCCTGACTCCATCTCTTGGCAGGGGCCTGCCCCCCAACTCAGTATCTAAGAACAGGACTTTTGAGCTTGCTTCATCCCCTCCTCCCTCCCTACCCCTATGAAATACCTTCCCCCATTCCAAATAAGGCAACTACTACTTTACCACGATTGGGGGAAACCCAAATGTTTATGAACCACCTCCCCTCCCTGCAACCAAGTGTTTCCATAGATTCTAATGACACAACCCAATTCCAGCAAAAGTTACGGTACTCAGGACAAAGCCCTATGGATAACAGTGAAAGAAGGATTAATCATAACTAAGTTGAAGTCTCCTTGAATCTAGTTTGGCTGTACCCAGTCCCTGTCAGCTCTAGATAAAAAATGAGGAGCCTGTGGGTCTTCAGATGTTACCAGACTACAACTTCCACCTTCCCTGACCATTGAGCCTGCTTGCTGCGGTGGATGGGTGCTGGAGAATCACAGAATCATAGAGTTGGAAGACACCCAGAGGGTTGTCTAGTCTAGCTCTCTGCAATGCAGGAATCAACAGCTAAAGAATCCATGGAGTTTTATCTCTCAAGCAATATAAAGATAACAGCAAACCATTCCCATAGTCAGGCAATTCATAGGGTTCCTTCTATAGGGAAGAAAGAAACCACAGCTTGTCAGTATGGCCCCTGGGACCACACAGGCGTGTCAGAACCCATCAGCTCAGCAGTGTCGGGCCTGGGTGGAAGCTGAATAAGATTTCCAAAGCAAATCCACACAGCGCAGGAAGGAGTAAAATTAAGGCAAATCTCCAGAGATCTGCTTTAATGAGGATGAGCAATGTTTGCTGGAAGCCCATTGACTCAGCATAATTAAGGTGAAAGGAAGCGTCATTGTCATTCATGTTAAAATACTGTAGTGATATTTGCTCCGACGCTGGTAAAACTCTTCTGCGATTTCAAAATCCTGACTAAAATTTCCTAGAATTTGTAATGGATTGGATGGTTTGGGCTCTTCCCTTAAACCAACATCCAGGTTGGCTCAAAGTTTTTTTTTGTTTGTTTGTTTTTTTGCAAAGTGTAGAATAATCTGCAGACCCAACTATTGTGCATGCAGAACTAGAAAAATATTGTTGCCTGCCACCCAAGTCTCCGAGGGGTGCAAGATTCCAGGGGTTCCAGGCACTTACTCAGGGTTTGTGTTTCCTTTTGGGAAGGAGGCACAGTGGAGACTGTGGTGTCTTTATGATATATGGTTTATTTACACATATACACAGCCTGAGCCTAAGATGGAGGGGCTCACAGCATTAACACCCGAAAAGGTCTTGCTTCTTGCATAGTCATAGTCTTGGCCTCAAGCATGGGCCTGACTCTGCTTCTCTTCTGCTGCCTGCCCCCTGTGCTCAGTCTCACCTCATACTGCCCTGGCTTTTGTGTTTCTAACTACCAGTCAGACAGTGGTGTGTGGTCAGTGGATTAGGGGGACTAGGCTAGTCCCCTAATTGTTCCTGGTAAATTAGAGTATTAAAGTATTAAAACTTGGTGCCTCCTTCCCAAAGCCCAGGATGCTTCTACCAGGCTGAAGGAGGGAGGGAGGGAGGGAGGGAGGCGGCGCAGTGCTCCAACTGCGCCTCCCAACTGGCTTTGGGAAGGGGCAGGAGGGCTTCAGCATCCTGTCAGAGGCCTGGAGCCTCCTTCCGAAAGCCTGGGAAACATCTGCCCAGATTAGGAAGGGACATGCGATGCTCACAAACGTGATGTCAGGACGTTGTGACATCGCACACACGTGTCTACCCCCCGAGAAAACTATCAGCCTCACAGCTAGTGCTTCTGGTCCTAACTATTCCCCTATGATAAATTTCTTTTTTTATATATATAAAATTTTTATTAAAGGTTTTTTCTATATAACAACAAAAACAAAACATAACAATACGGTAAACACAACAAACAAACATAAAATAACGAGTATAGTTTCCAATCTTATTTTCTTATACCTTACTTTCCCGACTTCCTCATGCTTCCCCTTTCTGCATTCCAATTTCTAATCCATTATTCAGCAAATCTTCTCATATTTTAATTTAGTTTGATCTTGTTTATTCTCCTTATCCTTATTATCCCTATGATAAATTTCACCCCATGCCACTGTAGTCAGGTGAGGAGGGGGCAGGAAGGCCCCTTCATTTGCCCTCTGGCACAGAGCTTTTGTTTTGCTTTTGTTGTTGTTGTTGTTGTTGTTATACGTTTGGTGGTCAGGTGACAACTACAGCCATTCTCTCACAAAGAATCTTGCCCGGCTAGTTTGACAATGCAATCCTCCGTTCGATTTTAGCCCTTGCTGAATCTAGGATCCCGGGAAGAAGAAGGGACTCAGGCATCATACAGACTGACCACCCCCCAAATTCACAACAATACTTTCGGCTTTTTTAAAAAAACAACAACAACTTACCATTTCTGAAATATCTAGTCAACTAGTCAGGGTTTGTTGTATATACCCAGGGACCATTGCATATATTTTATGCTGTAATTTAGACAGTTATTCCAGGGAAAAGTCAACAATACTGCAAATACTGCCATTTAATTTTGTTTTGATTACCCCAATCAATCAGGGAGCAGGTTGTGGTTTTTTTAATAATGCAGCCCAAAAAAAGGCTTACTGATCTCTCAGTCAGAGGCAAATGAAAATGCCAACATGAATTTGCACTCCTCAAGAAAGAGGCTGTAGGGAAGGGCTTAGAAGAGTATTATTATGTTCCTTCGGGAGGTTCAATTGCTGAGGTAACCAGGTTAACGCTACCTGTCTTGCTGCCCTGTGCTGTGGCAGTTTCACGCTTCTCCTTGTATCACTTTTACATTCATGTCTCTGGAATGAATAGGCCAACATACTCTACTTTTTCATGCTACATAGTTGAGAGTGGACAGTGAAATGACCACAGCACAGCATGAGAAGGCAAGAGCACTGGCCCTCTTGCCTCGACTCTTGGGACGTATCTCCCCCTTATTCCCGCCAGTTCAGAGGGCAAAATACTTCATTTGCCCTTTCCAACATGATCAAGTAATCAAATGTGATCATCCCTGCTGGTCGGTGATAAGAGGAACAACTCTAAATGGCTTTACTACACTTACACGGAAACAAGAGTTGTCACCCATCCCTATAAAAATGGGGACACCCCTGTTTTGGGTCAAAAACAGGATCAAGATTCTGGAGCGCTAAACACCACCAGATGTCAGAATTATAGTCTATCTGTGTAAAAATTCTACATTCCTTATGCATCCGTTTAAATAAATATCAGTAGCTAATTCGATGACTCGCCTGTGCGTGGTTGAGACATTATGTCTTTAGATATGGTCCTGTGAGTACCATTAGCCGTTCCTATTGCTTGCTGGGTAATTAATATAGCTAAATGAATTGTTCTGAAAGCTCAATTAGCCATTCTTCACTGAGAGATGATAATAAATGGTTCTCTGGGACTCCACAGGGGATCCAGTTGTTACATATACACACCTAACAAGGCTGATTTCAGAACTACAAGTAGAAATTGTCTTGTTTTACAAGGAGAAGATAGCAACAGAGGTTGCTGCCTTATGAGGGTGATACCCTCCAACATTCCTCAGGTGCAGATAGGGACATTTCTCACTCCTCCCCCACAACTGACCCTGGGAACACTCAGACATGGAGATGGAGATGGAGGAGGAGGAGGAGGAGGAGGAGGAGGAGGAGGAGGAGGAAGAAGAAGAAGAAGAAGAAGAAGAAGAAGAAGAAGAAGAAGAAGAAGAAGAAGAAGAAGGGCCCGTCCATCTGACTGGGTTTCCCCAGCCACTCTGGGCGACTTTCAACAAATCGAAAAGCATAATAAAACATCAAACTTTAATAACTTCCCTCTACAGGGCTGCCTTCTGCTGTCATCTAAAAGTCAGATAGTTGTTTATTTCCTTCACATCTGTCGGGAGGACGTTCCGCGGGGTAGGCTCCACCACCGAGAAGGCCCTCTGCCTGGTTCCCTGTAGCTTTACTTCTCTCATTGAGGGAACCAGCAGAAGGCCCTCAAAGCTGGACCTCAGTGTCCAGGATGGACAATAGGGGTGGGGACGTTCCTTCAGGTATCCAGGACTGAGGCCATTTAGGGCTTTAAAGGCAGCACCAACACTTTGAATTGCGCTCAGAAACGTACTGGGAGCCAATGAAGGCCTTTCAGAACCACTGTTATCTGGTCCCGGCGGCTGCCTCCCAGTCACTTGGCAGCTGCATTCTGGGTTAGTTGTAGTTTCCAAGTCACCTTCAAAGGGAGTTCCACGTAGAGCGCATTGCAGTAGTCCAAGTGGGAGATAACCAGAGCATGTACCACTCTAGTGAGAAAGTTAAAGCATGGACCATACCTGGAAAGCACAGGGGGAAAGTAAGTGTGAATAATCCCTGACAGAGAGTTTTGCTTTTTACCCTCCTCGCCCCACTGCCACCAAATCCCTTATTTTGCAGTTTTTCCTGTATTGGGCCTTGCAAAAGAAAACAGCTCTGGAGTGACAATGAGGGGAGCTCTTTCTGTTCTAGTTCACTGTCTCACTGGGTATTCATGAAAGTAGCTTTCCCAATATAAGGATGAACAATTACGTCAGCAGTTGGAAAGTTTGCAATGTCTCAGTCTAAACAGGGAGCTGGCCTGGAGCTGGAAGATCACAGTCTACTGTTGCCAGGATGCTACCCTACCCTCTTGTGATGTCTAAACAGTCCTGAAACCTAATGGTTTCTTTGTTTTGCTGTTCTTAGAGGCCAAGACGCTTTCTTTATTTTCTTTCAAAGCATGCTGTTGGGGCAAGTCCAACGTAAGCCAGAGAGCTTACAGAAGCAGATCAATTCGAGGATTATAGTTTCAGTGTTAAGCAAGGCGACCGTATGAAAACTGTGCCCTAGTTAACAAGACTCCAGGCATTACCTAATCACTTGCATTGGCAAAGATTATGGACGGGAGCAGACACTGCTACCAGAGCAAAAGTCATGCTCAAATGATAGATTTATGGGGGTTGATTTGT